>NC_143561.1:61048750-61750000 GCF_054136105.1 Typopeltis vanoorti
CAATAAAGACAGCATAGATGTTTATTCTGAATTGCAGCCAACTCATGCTTTCGTGTTACTTTGTTTTCACTTTTTAAATGTGAAATGTCCTTTGTGAGATATTAATATACACTTTGGCACTCGGGTAGAACTTTGTTAGTAAAGACCTTGTTGCAGATATACCATATTTTCCGGTGTATAAGACGCTCCTATGTATAAGACGCACCCAAGAAATTTAATACGATTTTCTGGAAAAAACCTCACAGGCTACTTTGACTACATGTGTACAAATCATTTTTGTTGAAATGGCAATGCCATTTTGCCAATTTTCTTGCGCCCATTTCAAAACTTCGGTCTCTAGTTCTGGCCACTTCGCAATTTTTCCACGTTCTGCGTGCTTTTCATTACGCAAATTGTACAAAATCTCCTTCTGACCACTCCAAGTTCTAATCATTTTTTCTCTGTAGGCAGTGGTCCAAAATGTCTTTCAGCTTCCCTATTCCTGTGTTCTTCCACATATTTTACAACCTGCAATTTGTAACTTGAAGTATGTGAATGTCGCCTGTTTTTTGCCATCACTAAACTCTACGGGGAAATATCAAACTGAACACAAAATATCTCAACACGTCAACTCAATACTGATAAACATCGGTAACTGATTACTCGGATAAGATATTATGAAACTTGAATAGGGACTCCCCATTCTTAGCCAGTGACGTGCTAGAAGTCACGTGAAGGTCACGCATCAGTTTGATTGAATGACCTTCACGTGAACCACCTACAAAGATCTTGGAACATAAAAGGGAGTGCGTATGACAAGAGGAAACAATCTTTACCTTCATTATATAAGACGCACCCCATTTTTAAGACGAATTTTTAAGGTAAAAAAGTGCGTCTTATACACCGGAAAATATGGTATATCAGATGAGAATTCCCTCAAAAGGTTGTCTCATGCTATTGTGCTTAAAGTTGTGCATAGAATCACAAAAAAGCAGAACATAGTAATTTACCAACTAACAGATGTATTAGGAAATATTCGTGTTATTTTTAATGACATCACAATTTCATATTTGAAAAACATAAATTATGAATTCATTAAGTTTCTGATATTTTTGTGGATAAAACTAATGTCCTTGCAACACATTAAAAAAAAAAACTGTCAGAGATATAAGATTTTGAATACTCTTCATGTATGGGGCAACCTGTAAAGTAGCATTTCAAAAGCATTGTAAAGTATATAATGAAACGTATTAAAATTGCAACAAAAAAAAAAACCTGCTCTTACTATACAAAATTTTTCTACACTGTTATTAATTATTAGTCATGTTATGAAAAAAGTAGAATTAACCCTGATATCAGAATTGAAAATGGTCAATGAAAATGAAGATAGGATTATCAACATAAGAAAAAAAACTATCAGCAGAAAATTTGGAACTTGCAGATCAGTTAGGGAAGTACCTTTTAGGCAAAAATGAAGAACATTAAAATAGAGGTGATTTTGACAAATAATAAGTTATTATAATCAGCCAATTGTGGGCAGGAAAAAGAATATAACTGGAGCCATTCAACACTAAAAAAGATAAAGGTCTTGAATGGCAGGCATCAAGTAGTGTGGTATGAGCAAATTTCAAAATGGAGAACTGGACAGTAAGACTTATTTATATAATCTTGCCAAATGCTCCACCAGGGATGAAGTGGAGGAGTTTTTTGCATCATTAGAGAAGGCAGCAAGCATGAGAAAGAAACAAATGCTAGTACTTATTGGAGATATAAACACCAGAGCTGGAAATGAATACCAGAGATATAATGTTTTTGAAAAATTTGAAGAAAAGATCAAAGCTAATAATAATGGTAATTACCTGCAAGATTTTTGCTCAGAACATTAACTAGTCATTACTGATATACCATGTTCCAGTATAAAGATATGCACATGGAGAGAATGATCCTAAACCAGTAAAGGGATATCTTTACTGGTTTAGAATCCAAGCATATAGGAGGAAATGTGAAATAGGAAGTTATCACCATTTAGTTTGGAGCAGAATTAAAATGGATATTGTATTTAAAAGCAAAATATGTTGGAAAGTTCTAAAAAAAATCAAAGTTAAGCAGCTTTCAGAGGTGAACTTTAGCCTGAAAGCAAAGGTTGGTCGATTGGTGGAGCCTCTGCTACTAATGGCTCAGCAAAAAGTTAAGCAAGTTTGAGCATGGTTAGTAGTTGGAAGGGGTTATCGTTCGATGCTGTTGACACACTCTCCCTCGATGAGTCTTTGGATTCCCTGGAGGTGTCACATAATAATAATGATAATAATAATAATATACAAATATTATTCAAGAAAAATGAAAGGGTTCGAAAACAAGATCCAAACCTTGGTAACTCAGTGGCAAACTCTAAAGAAAACTGATTCACTCAGGGAGGCATGTTTGCTTACAAGGATAAAAAATTTTGAACTTCATAGAAGACTTGAAGTTCAACTGACAGTTCCAGAAAAGAAGAAAGGATATTAAAGCTGTAATCATGTAAGTCAGTAGTTGCCCTGAGAGAATACACAGAAAAATGTAAAAAAACTAAACTGTGTATAAGTGTAGATAAACACATATCTCAGAAGACCTTGATAAGGGGATTGAAGATGACTATCATAAAGGTGGCAAGATGTTCCAGAGGCTGTTGAAAAAGCTTAAAAATAGAAGAAAAAATACTGCAAAAGGATCATGTGATAAAGGAGACATAAAGATGGAGTGGGTTCAAGGCTCCATCAAAAAAAGAGTATGTTTGGAACACTGCTGAAAGTTAAGTCATTTTTTTTTATTTTAATTAATAAGTTGTTAAATTATTGTAGTATTTTTGTTTTATATGGCTGCGTGATAGTTTGAATTATTTAGATTTCAGAAAACTTGTATATTGTATTAAAGTGGATATTGTCAGTATGGCACCAATCTGGTAGAACAATGGTAGCCAAGATGTCTTTGTTGTTGGATGAGTTGAATATGTGAGATTTTGTTAATTGCAGTATATGTGAGATGTATTTGTCATGAAAGTTGGATTTGCAGAAGCAAAGTGAAACTAGTGAGTGAATGTGTAGTAAGTGTTTTGAGAATAAAACACATGCTAGCAGAGCAGAGCAGAGGATATTGACAGAAGTTCCAGAAATGTTAGTGTCAGCAATAATGTTGAATGTGCAGTGGTGGTGGAAGGTCAGAATAGCAAAATAAGAGGGAAAAAAAATAGTGAATTTACATGGAGCCCTTCACAGGAGACAAAGTGCAAGGTTGAACGATCAAGAGAAGAGAAAAAGCAAGATCTGCAAAGTAAAAAAACAAGAACACATGAATAAAGGAGAGAGAGAAAAGAAAAAGAGAAGATAAGAAGAAAATCTTTTGTGGTATTTCAGTGATAGGTGCCTTACTTAAAAGCATAAAAAAATCTTGTTTTCCTGTATGAAAATTCATAATATTAGTGGAGCTATCATGATGCAAAAGGTTCAAGTGAAAGAATTGATTGTTTTGACAGTCAAAAAAAAAAGATAAAAAATACTGTACAAGAGAAGATATGAAAGAGTTATTGGAAGCAGTGAAAAAGAAGTGTGAGAGCATGACGATTCTAAGTCTGCTGCCATGCCAAGCGAATTGAGGAGGGAAATGGCAAGTGAATCAGTGTGCAGATTGTGCAAAAGGATTGGTGTGGAATTTGTAGATTGGTGGACTAGAATTTGATGGATGGACTAATCTAATGCTGATTAGCTACACTTCAATGCGTTTGGAGTTATTAGAGAGCTTTGTTCACTGAGAATGTGGAAGTCCATAGTCATCATCATCGTCAGCAATTTCCTGATATATATCTTCAAGGGGTGTTCAGGATACTATGACAGCACTATATGATTAAGTTTACATTATTATTAATCACCTATCCACAATTTTCCTCCAAATTAGTCTATTACTTGTCAGCACTCTGATATTGTCATACCTAACAGTTTTTGCTTTCTAATATCTTCATTTTTAATATGATTCTGCCACTGATGCCATCTGTTCACTCTCCTAATTTTTCTCCGAACCCTCATATCTGTGATCGCTGGTCTTTGATCAGGTGCTTCATTTCTTACCCAGCTCTCAGATCCATAACTTTAAACTGGAAGAAGGTTTGAACACTGTCTTGTATACTGCTAATTGGTATTTTGGCTAATTCTCTCTTATTCCATATAAATTTATTCAGCTCGCTAACCACCATACCAGCTTTACTTATTCTGATATCTATTTCCAGATTTAACTTGCCATATTCACTAAAAAGTGTGCCTAAATAGCTGAAATATTTTACTTGTTCTATAGGTTCTCCATTCAGAATGCAGTTGATGTGTTCAATGTTTCTGCCAATTTTCATAGTTTTGGTCTTTTTATTGCTGATTTTCATGGCAAATTTGCTACAGATGTTATTTAATTTAGTTAGAGAATCCTAGACAGCACTAGATGTGTTTAGGAGTACATCATCATCATTTGCATAAAGCAAAGAGCTAAGTTTGACATCTCCAATTCTTATAACAAGCATAATGCCACTATCTTTCATAATATGATCTATATAGATGATGAATAAGAGTGGAGAAAATGTGCATTCTTGTCTTACCCCTGATTTTACATCAAACTATCTAACTGTATTTCCTTCAGTTCTAACTGCTGACTTACAACTTAAATATACAATGTACTGCTTTCTATAATGTTCTATATATAGAGTATATAAATGTTTTGAAAAGCTTTTCTAGCATATGACAACTAGGCATCTTGTCATATGCCTTTTCGAGGTATATGACAAGTTGCCCTGACAATTAAAGGGAATTTCTGAGAATTTCTCTGTGTGAATTAAAGTGAAAATCTGATCTTGACAACCTCTCTTTGGCCTGAAAACAGCTTATTCTTCTCCATGTTTCTCTTCCAAAATTTTTCTCAGTCTGTTTTCAAAGAATGCTTGCATAAATTTCACTTGGAACACTTAGTAGAGAAATACCTTTATAATTGTATTGTCACATTCAATTTTCGTTTCCTAATGGCAACTATGAGAGTTCTACTCCAATCATCTGGAATTTACCTTTCTGACTAGATTCTCTGAATTATGCAATGTAGCCACTGCAAAACTTAAGCATTTCTGGTCGAATATCATCTACTCCAGCTGCATTTCTACATTTCAAGTTTTTGATGGCTTTTTCTGGTTCAAGTATTGATATGTATTCCTCTTTGCATTCCCCTGAAAATGTTCAGCCATGGTTCTGTTACTGCTTGTTTCATTTAACAATATTTAAAAGTAATTACTCCAGACATCTAGGATGTGCTTATCTTTAGTTTTTATGTCACTTTTATCATCTTTGATTCCTTTTACAGTACTATCCTCCATTTCTAAGCTTTTTCAATAGCCTTCATATCATTTTGCCACTTTCTTGATATTTATTTTCTATATTCTTGCAGAAGTCTTCCCATGCCTTTTATTTAGCTATTTTTCCACATAGCTGAGCTATCTTACATTTTTCTCTGTATTCTTTTAGGGAATATGCTGACTTATTTGTTAAGAACTTTTGGTATGCTTTCTTCTTTTCCAGAACTGTTTAATTTCCTGTGTCTGCCATTGAAGATCTTATTTTTCTATCCTTACAGACAACTTCACCACATATTTCCCTAGCTGAATCAATCAATGTCTTCTCCTTCAGAGTTTGCAACTGTGACACCAAGGTTTGGTTTTTGTTTACCAACTGCTTCAGATTTTCTTCAATAATGTTTGTATGGTCGAGTCTACAGCTTACGTGTAAAAGTTGCTCAACTTTAATTCTTTTTAAAACTTTCTTACATACTGTTCTTTTCAATATAATATCCATTTTTATTCTGCTTAGCACTAAATAATGGTCACTTCCAATTTCAAATCCTCTGTACACTCATATCTTGAACCACCATGAAGATATCACTATCAACAATGACATAGTCAATGAGGCTTTTTATATTTCTTGTGTCTCTCTCAACGTGGCCTTGTGCACATCGTTATGTTGGAACATGGTGTTAGTAATGACTAGTCCATGTCCTGAACAAAAATCCAGCAAATACTTACCAGTCTTATTAGTTTTGCCCTTTTCTCAAAATTTTTCCCAAACGTTCCTAAGTGCCTGGTGGGATTCATTTCCTACTCTGCTGTTTAGAACTCCAGCAAGGACCACTTGTTCTATTTTCTCTATGTCAGCTGCCTGTTCTAATGACTTGAAAAATTCTTCTACTTCTTCCTTAGGAAAACTTTCTGCATGGGACCATAGATACAAATAAGTTTCATTGCCCTCATCACTCTACTTGAAACTGATTTCCAATCAAGAAGTTTATCTTCATGTTTGGTGTTGAATGCTATCACTACCCCTTCCTTTCCTTGATCATTATTACCTGAATATAACATTCTCGCTATACTTGCTATTTAGTAAGATCTCACCTGTTTTTGTCTTCTTTGTCTCAGTAATGTCAGTTATGTCCACATGGTACTTTTCCAGTTCTTCTTGTTCGATTTTCTTTCCATTAATACTCCTTATACTGATGGTTCCTGTCTTCAGTTCTCCTGACATTAAATTTATTCTGCTTTTTCTTCTAGATTGGAGCTTGTTCCAGTAGCTGACTTTTCACTGTTCACCCTGGTTCCCTGGCAAAAACAGTGATGACCTTGTTTAACCAGACAATATCCTATCATATGCATCACTATCAACACTAACATCGTAAATAAAGATTTCTCTTGTTTTGTGTTTTGTTTCTCTATGTGAATTTATGCACATTTTTATGTTAGAACATGGTATTCGAGCCACTGAAAGTTTCATTGTCTAATTTACCATGAAATTTGAAATTTGCCACATTACCCTACTTGAAATAGACTCCTATTCAAGAAGTTTATCATGTGTTGTGCTGAATACTATAGCTACTTTCTCTGATCTGAAGTGCCTGAAAAAATCATCTGATAGTTATTATGTAGAAATGTCTCAGTTATTTCATCTTCTTCTTTGTCTCAGAAACACAATTACACTGCAGTATTTCAATTCTTCTTTTTGCTAGATCCATCTCTTTTCTGTTGGTGTCTATCTTCAATTTTGTTTAAATTATTCTAGGTATATGGCAGCATACTTGGCTGAGTGGATAATGTGTCCACTTTCCATTAACATGCTATGGGTTTGAATCTCACACTAAACATAGAAGTTTTCAGATTCCATAGTGGGCATGGATGTTTTTGAATATCTTGGAGATGAAAGGTGGAAGATGAATTTCATTGGCCAGTGTTGGACCACTATCCTGTTTATTGGAGACCTGAAGTGGCTTGAAAGAGTTCAATATTTGGTTTAGAGCAGGACCTCTAGATTATGCAAAAAAAAAAATATATATATATATATATATTATAGCTTCTATTCGCTCAGCTTGTAGACATTTTAAAAAATAATTATACTGACTAGGAACATCGAGAAAGGTATGATAAAAACTTTAATAAAACATGACTAGTTTCATCGGAACGCTGACTTCTTCAGATTTTTTAACTTGCTATTTTTTCCAGTTTTTTGTAATTATTTATACACCTGAAGAAGTCGGCATTCTGACAAAACTAGTTGTGTTTTTATTAAAGTTTTTATCATACCTTTCTCGGTGTTCCTAGTCAGTATAATTATTTTTTAATAAAAAGATATATATATAGCTAAAGTACAAATTTAAATCTCATAGCCTGTCCTAATGGTTTTAATGTACTTTATGTTTACAACCTTCCTTGAACAGGAGTCACATTTAAAAAAAAAAAAAAATGTGGCAGATGATTTTCACTGTATGGTGGGAGATCACTACCTGCCTATTAGAAGCCTGTAATGACTTGAAAAGAAAAAAAAGTTGCACATTTGGTGTGTAAGTGTTTTCAGATTATCTAATGCTTAGTTTACTGTACTCTAAAGTTTACGATATTCATAGATGGGATACACATTTAAAAAAAATTACTTCACTATTCATTATAGTTTCTTGATGAAAACAGAACAGCAAGGATTTTTATATAACTAACAGTTTCTCAATCAGCAAGCATATCTGATTCTGTTGTATCATGATAATGTATATGGCATTTTAGTCAATATAGAATACAGTTTAGTCCGCTAAGTCCAAAAATGTCAGCCTGTCCTCATTTGTTCAGTAATATCCATGTGGATAGATATCTAGTGATGGGACATCCTTACCCTAATAATTAGAGGGAATCTCACACATTACTTGTAAGGAATGCAAAGAATTTGCTGGGCATTTCTGACTGTGTGCAATCTTCACCTTTCTGTCATGTAGGTTCAACTTTTAATTATTATTATTATTATTATTATTATTATTATTACGGGTATCTCCATGGAGTCAGTAGACTCATCGCGGGAGACCCAAACTAGCAAAACAATATCTGTCATATCTCTTCTTGAATTCATTTACAGACGAAGAGCTCACAACTAAGTCAGGCAATGAATTCCACTCATTCACCACCCTCCAGGCAAAAAACCTTGTTCTGACACCTTTGTTAACCACACTCTTCTTTAATTTCCAGAGATGACCTCTTGTTCTTCCATCACATTCACACAGCTGAAACATTTCCCCTGCATCAATCCTATAAAAACCTTTTAGTAATTTGAATGTTTCTATCATATCCCCTCTTCTTCGCCTATCAACCAATCTCTGCAATCCACAAGCTCTCAATCTATCAATGTAGGGAGCATTTTTTATATCACTCACCAACTTGGTCACTCTTCTCTGAACCCTCTCCACAGCCTCCTCATCTCCAAGGAATCCAGGTGACCAGACCTGAGCACAGTAATCCAAATGTGGAAGTATCAATGCTTTATAAAGGGGAATAATAACCTCTTTATCTCTGGATGTCAGTGTGTTCCTCAACAACCAAGTAATCCTATGTGCAATCTTGGACACCTTAGCAATGTGTCCTCTGAACTTCATCTCCCTATCTACCAATACCCCTAAGTCCCTAGCCTCATCAATCTCTTGGAGTACCTTTCCATCGATGTAGTACACAGCTGGTAATCTTTTAATCCCAAAATGCATGACTTTACACTTTTCCACATTGAACTGACATCCATTTTCTTTTGCCCATTTTACCAGCTTATTTAAATCCTCCTGCAAACTTTCAACATCAGCTTGATTTTTTATTGCACTACACAACTTTGCATCATCAGCAAACAACTGAATATCTCCCTTTAAGCCGTTTCCTATATCATTTATATACAAATTAAACAACATTGGCCCAAGCACAGAGCCCTGAGGCACACCACTGGTCACCTGCCTCATTCTGGACTCGGCTCCTCCATACACCACCTTATGGTATCTCTCCCTGAGCCATTCTCCTATCCATATCACCAATTTAATATCCATTCCCATCTGCTCCAATTTGCGTAACAGTGTTCTATGGGGTATCCTGTCAAAAGCCTTAGCAAAATCCAGAAGTACCACTGTGTAGCCAGTTCCTTTGTCCAACTCAGATGTTATTCTATTATGAATAGTTAATAGATTGCTAAGGCAGGATCTACCTTTAACAAAACCATGTTGGCCTCTATAGAGTATCATATCCTGATCCACCCATTCTTGAATTTTGTCTTTAACCAACTTTTCCAATACTTTTACCACTACTCCTGAGATGGTGATTGGTCTGTAATTCAATACCGCAGTTTTAGAGCCACCCTTATGCAAAGGAACCACTTTGCCTAACTTCCACTCCCTAGGGACCATACCAGAGTTCAAACTTAAGTTAAATATCCAGGTGAGAGGGGTTGACAATTCATTTGCACATTCACGCAACACCCGAGCTGATATTCCATCTAAGCCTACCGCAGTGTTTGCATTTAAGTTTTGCAATATATTTAATACCTCTGATTCTTTAGCTTCAATTCTCACATTAGGTATTGCTGTAGGTATAGAGATATCCTCACTTGGGTGATAGACTTTTGAAAAGTGATCACTCAGTAACTCGACTATTACATCTGATTTTGTCACCTCAATACCATCAGCACCCACTAAGGTTATCCTTCCGAAGTCATTCTTCCTCTTACTTGCCACATAGCGGAAGAACTCTTTGGGATTACCCTTGATCTCTTTGGCTAAGGTCTTCTCATAATCTGATTTAGCTTTTCTTACTATGCTGGTAACTTTCCTAGCTTGAGCCTTGTACTGCTCATGGGTGTCCTGATCGCCTTTCTCCTTGTAAATTCTCCATAACATTTTCTTTTTTTGCAGTTCAAGCTTGATACTACTGCTCATCCATCTAATGCCTGCCTTGTTTGACCTCCTAACCATGGGGACACAATCTGATATTGCTTTCCTCAGATACCCGCTGATTTTATCCCAAGCACTGCTAACATCTTTCCCTTGCAATATGTTCTGCCATGGGATGGCTGCAAGCTCACTCCGAAGCTTGTTATAATTGCCTAACCTGTAGTTCCGTACATACCCCTTCTTAATAGAAAAATCCACAGATTTTGCAACCTCCCAAGTCAATACCACATGATCGCTTTCACCAACTGGAGGTAACGAGGACACCTTACTTATGCATATAACCTCTGAACCAATAACCAGGTCCAACACTCTCACACCACGTGTCCCTTCAGTTACGTGCTGTTTCAAGTAATTATCTCGTAGAAGATGTATGAATTCCATTTCCTTTTTGCTACGTGATATTTCCTCCTTCCAATTGATATCACCGTAATTAAAATTCCCCATAATAATCACCAAGCCTTCACTCATTGCACTAAGTTGCTGATGCATGAATTCAATATCTCCCCCCGTACTCCCTGGCCTATAGCAGCATTCAACTGTATATTTGGTTGCGTTGGTCGCTATTTCGCACCAGACTGCCTCAAATGAACTCTTATTCACATGTCTATCATCATGATATACTACTTTCTTTGGCTGCAACACATCAGCTATCATCAACAGTACTCCTCCCCCTGTTCTATCTTCTCTATCCTCCCTGAAAATAGTGTACCCATCACATTCAATTCCAGTGACCACATCTTCTGCTGACAGCCAAGTTTCACTAATGCCTACAACTTTTGGTGAGGTTTCACTGACTAATGCCAAAAATTCTTCTCTCTTATTTCGAATGCTTCTAGCATTGGTATACAAAAATTGCAGATTCCCTCTAGATCTTGTACCGGCTGTAGAACTGATATATAAGTCATTAACTACCGTAGTCCTATGCCGATTTTTATCCCCTCTCTTCTGCAATTTATTCAGCCTATAAGGATCAATAAATACACAATCAGTGCTAAAGTTTCTCTCTCTTACACTCAACCTTTTCAATATTAGTTTCCCTGCCCAATAACTTCAACCTGTTCAGAAAACAATAACTTCTTCAATCGCTTATGTCCTTCCATGTTAAGATGCAGTCCATCTCTAGCATACAACTGCCTTTTTCCTTCAAACACACTCCAAACATCAACAAACTCCAGACCTCTTTTTCTGCACATTCTTGCAATCATATCATTCATTATCATTGCTCGTCTACTTAACTCGTAATTGTCAAAACGAGGCAGCACACACACTATTCTCCCATTGACACTTTTCCTCTTCACAATATCTAATAATGTTCTTAAATCTTTTCCTACCCGATTTATACTACCTCTCAGGTCATTCGTACCCACCATAACTATCATCTTGTCTGCTTCATGCCCTCTCTTTATTGCTAAAGCCACTCTTTCTATTGTCCCATCAGCCAAGCACTCCTCATGCATACCACTCTCCATACCCTTAATCATAGAATCACCATATATTTTACTACTCTTAACTTCATTCAAGTCCACACTCATGGACTCATTCTCTACACTATTCAGCATGACTCTCCCAGCTTCATTACTCAACTCTCTATTACTTACCCCCCCACTCTCACTACATCTCATTTCTTCTAGGCCACTTGTGGTTTTATTATATTGACTCACAATCACTCCCATACTATTTATTACTGAATCATTCACCAAAGACTCACCCATATGTAATCCTGTTCTAGTTACTTCAGCTAAAGTAATCTCTATAGTCCTAATTTCTCTGTTTAACACATTAAACTCCGCTTTAACTTCCAGTATCTCCTTACCAATCACTTCCACTTCCTCATGAAGAAGATGAAGGTCATTTTTCATTTTCATAAACTCCCGCCGAAGTTCTTCCGCTACGGTCCCGATGTCAGCTTCCATTCCTAAACGCTCCAGCCTATCCCGACACTTCTCACATACGTCGACATTTTCGTTCTTTTCATTTTGCCAGACCGACCACAGATCCTTCACATTTTTCGGTGCATACATATAGCAGTTTCCGCAACGCATCCATTGCGAAAAATCCAACGCTGAGCCGGCCTTTCTTGTAGTAGTAGAAGTCCTGCGCGCCGCTGACGTACGTTTCTTGTTGGACGCCATCTTTACACGTTGATATAGTGAAACAAACGGCAGTGAAAACACAATATATACAACACAGTTCTAAACAATAATACCACTGAAGGACACTTGTTTCTAACCGATACACAATTGCAGCACAATTTGTGACCAAGCATCCCAACATAGTTTTTATTATTATTATTTTTTTTTTTTTTTAATATTTGATTTGTATTTCTGGTTATTTGCACTGAGCTGTTAATTCACTTATTATTTAATAAGTGAATTAACAGCTATAAATAAATATAATAGATAAATAAATAAATCTAAGGCTAAAACTTTTATCCAGAAAATTTCAGTGCTTTCTTTAAATTAAATAGCATAGTTACATAGTTAAATTTGCTCACTTGGTTGACTGTGAATAGCATCTTTATTCTCCAACCAATAGGTTGTGGGTATTTTTAAGTGGAGGATTTTCATTGCGGGGTGCTTAAGGGTCAAAGCTGTATAACTGAGAGGAGACCTCCACATAGCCTTTAAAGGAATGCGGAGAACCGACCAGGGCTTCTGACCTAATGTCCAATCCTCACCTTCTCGTGGTGCACCCTGTTGGGTATCTACTTTGATACTGAACGAACGAGGATGGGCTGGCAATTTGGGATTTAGCCGACCAAATTGTATTCTTATTGGTTAAACGAAAATAAAAAATGATGGTACAACATGACAAAATTTCATGCCGGCTGGGGCGTCGCCCGGTTAAACAAGGCCCCCGTTGTTTTCGCCAGGGAACCAGGGCAAACAGCGAAAAGTCAGCTACTGGAACAAATCTGAAAACAAACCCCAACTCAACATCACCAGAGTTAAAGATCGGTACTATCAACGTAAGAAGCCTGAATGGCAAAGAAATGGAGCTAGCTGAGGAATTAGATAAGTACCAGATCGACATAATAGGGGTGACTGAAACAAAAAAGACCAAAACTGGTGAGATCTTTCTGAGCAATAAATACAAAATGTTATATTCAGGCAATGACAATCAAGGAAAAGAAGGAGTAGCCATAGTATTCAACACAAAATACGA
This sequence comes from Typopeltis vanoorti, assembly GCF_054136105.1. Classification (NCBI taxonomy): domain Eukaryota; kingdom Metazoa; phylum Arthropoda; class Arachnida; order Uropygi; family Thelyphonidae; genus Typopeltis; species Typopeltis vanoorti. The sequence continues at coordinate 61,062,173 of NC_143561.1, forward strand.
GGCTAATCTTCTTGAATGGCAGTCAGTCTCAAGTAGAGTAATGTGGGCAAATATGAGAATGGGGAACTGGACAATGAGACTTATTTGTGCCTATGGTCCCACAGAAGGTTCTACTAAGGTAGAAGTGGAGGAATTTTTTGAGGCTTTAGAAAAAGCAACTGACACAATGAAAAAGGAAAAGTTGGTCCTTGTTGGGGATCTAAATAGTAGAGTAGGAAATGATTGTGAGACATACAAAAATATTTTGGGAAAATTTGGAGAAAAGAGCAAAGCTAATAATAATGGCAAATATCTGTTGGATTTCTGCTCAGGACATGGACTGGTTATTACTAACACCATGTTCCAACATAAAAATGTGCACAAATTCACATGGAGAGAAGAGGCTAGGAATAAGAAAAGTCTCATTGACTATGTTATTGTTGATAGTGATGTTTTCTCCCTGGTGCAGGACACCAGAGTGTACAGAGGATTTGAAATTGGAAGTGATCACTATTTAGTCTTGAGCAGGATAAAATTGAATTTCATATTGAAAAGAATAACATGTAAGAAAGTTTTAAAGCGAATAAAAGTTGAGCAGCTCTCAGATGTGAACTGTAGACTAAAATACAGAAATATTATTGAAAAGAAAATGAAAGAGTTTGAGAACAGGAATCAAACCTTGGAGATTCAGTGGCAAACTCTGAAGGAAACATTGATTGATTCTGCCAGAGAGGCATGTGGTGAGGTTGTGTGCAAGGATAAAAAAATCAGAACTCCCTGGTGGACACAGGAAGTTAAAGAGGCAGTGAAGGAAAAGAAGAAAGCATATCAAAAGTTCCTAGCAAATAAGTCAGCTTTTACTCTTACAGAATACAGAGACAAATGTAAGAAAGCTAAACAGTGTGTAAAACTAGCTAAACAAAAGTCATGGGAGGACTTTGGCAAGAATATAGAAAATAAATATCAAGAAGGTGGCAAAATATTCTGGAGGTTGTTGAAGAAGCTTAGGAATGGAGGAAAGAGTGCTGTAAAAGGAATTAGAGATGATAAAGGTGAAATGAAAACAGGAGAAAAAGATATCCTTGAAGTATGGAGTAATTACTTTGAAAAACTGCTAAATGAAACAAGCAGGGATGACAGCACAGTAATAAAAAACACTGACCAGGCGTGCAGTCAGGAATACATATCCATACTTGAAGTAGAAAAAGCCATCAAAGACTTGAAATGTGGAAAGGCAGCAGGAGTAGATGATATTCGACCAGAAATGCTGAAGTATGGTGGTATAAGAGTCTTACAGTGGCTGCACTGCATAGTTCAGAAAGCCTGGACAGAGGGAAGAATTCCCGATGATTGGAGTAGAGCTCTCATAGTACCCATATATAAAAAGGGAAATAAAACTGAATGTGAGAATTACAGAGGTATTTCTCTACTGAGTGTTCCTGGCAAGATCTATGCAAGTATACTTGAGAAACGGTTGAGAAGAATTGTGGAAGAAAAGCTTGGTGAAGAACAAGCTGGATTCAGGCCAAATAGAGGCTGTCAGGATCAGATCTTCACTTTACGACAAATAGTCGAGAAAGCATGGGAATATAACAAAGATCTGTATTTAAGTTTTGTCGATTTGGAAAAGGCATATGACAAGGTGCCAAGAGAGAAGCTATTCAATACGCTGCAGTTATATGGTGTCAATGGGGCATTATATCAAGCAATACTTAGTCTTTATTTGAGTTGTGAGTCAGCAGTTAGAATTGAAGGAAGTACAGGAAGATGGTTTAATGTTAAATCTGGTGTGAGACAAGGATGTACATTATCCCCTCTGTTATTCATTATCTATATGGATCACATTATGAAGGAATGTGGTATTAAACCTGATATCAAAATTGGAGATGTTAATGTCAGCTCTTTGCTTTATGCGGATGATGTTATACTTCTAAATAAATCCGCTACAAGTCTGCAAGATTCTCTGACTAAATTGAATAGCTGTTGTAATAGATATGGTATGAAGGTCAGCAATAAAAAGACAAAGACAATGAAAATAGGCAGAATCATTGAAAATGTCAACTGTGTTGTGAATGGAGAACCTGTGGAACAAGTAAAACATTTCAGCTACTTAGGCACAATTTTTACTGAAGATGGTAAACTAAATATAGAAATAGACAACAGAATCAGCAAAGCTGGTATCGTGGGAAGTCAATTGAATAAATTCATATGGAATAAGAAAGAAATTAGTCGGAACACTAAATTAGCTGTATACAAGACTGTGTTCAAACCAATTTTAACTTATGGATCTGAGAGCTGGGTCAGAAGTAAAACACTTGACCAAAGACTAGAGACCGCCGATATGAGAGTCCTGAGAAAGATTAGAGGCGTGAACAGATGGCATCAATGGCAATATCATATTAAAAATGAGGATATTAGGAAAGAACTTGACATTGTCAGCATCCAGGAATGCGTTAGCAGAGCTAATCTCAGATGGTATGGTCACTTAAATAGAATGGGAGAGGAAAGATTAGCAAAACAAGTGTTCTCTGCCAGGTTGGCAGGAAAACGACCCAGAGGAAGACCGAGATATAGGTGGATTGATACGGTACAAAGTGCCTTAGACGATAGAAATATAAGATCTGATAATGATGGAGTCTTGACAAGTAACAGACTGATTTGGAGGAAAATTGTAGATAGGAAGTTAGTAATGATGTAATTTTTTCATGTAGTACTGTCATATCCTGTACACCCCTTGAGGGTACATGGCAGGAATTTGATGATGATGATGATGATGGATTTTCATTGCCCATTGTGAGCTCCTCACCTGCATATTTGGAGTACTGAAGTGGTCTGAAGTTCCACATTTGGTCTCTAGAGCAAGGGTTTCAGAGTGTTTAATCCTTGGCCAAGCTGAGGATTAAATACTCTAGAAATCTTGCTCTAGAGACAATTTAATGGTATTAATGTACAATAGGTTTACAACCTTTGTATGCAGGATCCACATGAAAAAATTTAAATAAATAAAGGAAGTTATAGTTATGTAATCAGCATTAGTGAAGTTAAAAATTTAAAAGGAGGAAAGGTTTCTAAAAAAGTATTAAAAGTATTGTATGATCATTATCTTAAAATAAAAAACCATGAAACTTAGTTTTAGAGCATTAAACTCAGAGCATTAAAAAAAAAAATAGAACTACTACAGAGTAGTACAGATTAGACTAATTGATTTGATTTAGTGTATTCTGAAGAATTATTAATCATATACAAAGTAATGTAGATACATCACATATTCTTAGATTGTATTAATAGAAAATTTATGAAGTATTTGCATTTTAATTTTCTTGTTGACTGTTTTTAATTTTTCTATTCCAGGTATTGTGCTGGCTACAAATCTTATGGCCAAAGATCATCATGCTCTGAAGGAGATAAAATTGATACTGATGACACAGGTAATGTGGTCTATTTTCTTTTAAAAAGTAATATTCAAATTAGGGGTTCCATCCTTCAGCCATCAACCCCACTTCAGTTGAGTGTATGCTGATATGAAGATGCGTATGCACACTCCAAGTGATAGTTAATTGCAACAATTTCCTGTCCATTTGTACTGACAGGAAATTGTAACAGTGTAGTTGTATTTTTTTTATTTGAATTTCTCTAGTTTGGCATAATACTATAGGATTTTTTTTGTTATTTCTTTTGTTCAGTAAAGAATGTAAATTCTATGAATGCATTTCTTCACATCTGCTATTAGGAGCATGTATATGCTCCTAATAGAAGAATATAATATACTAATTAGTAGATGATACACTGGCCTCATAGCCCTAGCTTCTTTGGTTGTAATTCTGAAACAAAGTAGACCAATGATTTTTGAAAACAAGCTGTTCTAATCAACACTATAAATTCCTCCTTTCCTTTAGTCCCATTAGTAAATAGGCACAAATAAACCATTCCTGGACTTGCATACAGCTTGACATAATTTCACTTATCTCTTGTGCCTTAATGACTTGGGAGGTAGAACTCAACTTTCCTGCTCCCTCCCCATTCTTCTTTTCCAAAGTATCCACATCTTATTTGATTCTCATTCAGCATCAGGCTGTACATGAATTCACTTTTGACTACATTCACTTTCACATTTACAGCAGCCACTTCACTCACTTCCACATTCTTAATACTAAACTTCTGTTTCAATCCATCACTTCTTATTTCCCTGTTTTTCCACATCCTTTCTAAGTCCTTATCATAAGAGCAGTTTTACAAATGAATATATAGATATTATTCATATATTAATCGACACCTATCATTGCATTGCTTTTTTTAACCTATTAAAATATGCATATTCAAAATTCATCTCCATGCCATGTTTGAAATTGTCTTTTTTGAAATAGAAATTTACAAAAAAAAAAGGCTTCTCTTAATGAAAAAGTAATAATTTGCTCATATAAATGTGTGCAGATATATTATAATATTTAATAGCATCTGTTACTCGGTTGTTAATTAAAATGTTCTGATGATTCTTTTTTGTTTATAGATTCTCAGTTTTCTGTGTACAGTAATGCATCATCACCAAGTCTGAGCCATGACCCTAATGACTCGCCTTTACATGAATCCAATCAGTCTGTACAAGCATCTGACATATATAACAGTATGAAATATGTATCAGGTAAGAAAACTAATGCTCACATTACCAGGCAGCTGGTCCAAGAAACATTAATGGATGAAGGATTACGAGTAGTCAAGGAGTTGGCAAATCAGATAAAAGAAGAGGGAGATATTCAGATTCCACCAACCAAGCCAGAAGGTCGACCACGTGGTCGTCCACCTAGACTCGATAGTGATTATATGGTGTCTACTGCAGTAGCTACAGGTGCTATACCTGTTACCACAAACACATCAAATTCCAGAACTACCCAAACTCAAATATTAGTTCAAAATGGTCATAGTCCAGTTTCTTTCAGTGGACCATTGGACAGTGATGATGCCTCTTGTTCCAATGGAATGATGACAAATGCAAAGTCTGGTGCTAGTGCTTTTGTGGGTGAAAACAGTGATGGAACTGAGAGGCTGGAGGATTGTGAGGATGGAGAGGTAAATAATGGATCCGAAAATAGTCTCAAAGCCTTACTTGCCTTTTCACAAAAAGGAATAAAGCAAGAACCATCATCTCCAACCAGCCTAATGAAGACTGACTGACTATTATATTGAAATATATTAAACTTGTGATAAACTCTTGCTGCAGTGCCCCGGTGTAGTTTTATAATTATTTTGTTTTTTCCTAATTTTTCTTAATAATTTAGGCAAAATTATATCTGTACATGTCTTTAATTATTTTTTTCATCAAAATATCCTTGCAGTGTTTCAACCTCAAAACAGGCATTAATCCCTTTTAAATGTTGGCTGAAAGGTCTCGAGGCACATGCTAAACAAAAGGCCTCCTGTGATTACTGCAGTGAGATATTGTTAGTGTGCAATATGTGATGTTATTGAACTCTCTAGACTTGCGTGGTTAAACCACATTTGTTTGCTCCGCCAAAATTTTGAATGAAGTCAGGATATAAAAGAAGTTGGGAAGTGTCTGTGATTATTTTTGTTATCTCATGGCTGTGATTTGCTGTTGCAGTGGATTAAGCTGCACAGTGGCCAGTAAATGCAAGCTTACCAAGTTTTCCAAGAAAATATGCCTATATCTAGTGAATATGCTTCATAAACAAGGTCTGTGACCTTCATAATTGTCAGTGATCACTTTCATATTTTGGCTGTAGAATGTGAAGTAGCTATCATCATCATCATCAATCATTTTTGGGGGGAAGGGGAAAATAAAATAAATAGGTGAAAAGAGAATAACCCATATCTTTGGCTTATTGTCTTTTATCCTTTTCTTGTCTGGCAACATTTTTGCTAGACTTGTCATTTGGTGCTTTTCTTAGATAGATTCTCTACTTTGTGTATGGCAAATGTTTGTTACAGCTCCAGAATTATTAAATCACAAGTCTTGCAGAAACTTAAACGAAAACCTTAATAAATTTCAAATATTTTAGATGATGATATGATATAATTAAATAAAAATGCATAGCTTTTATAATTCTTAAATTGCTTTGTAGAAGTATTGATAAAACAAATTCTGAAGCTGAAAAAAAATTGCTATAACACAGAGTGAAAAGTGATGGTCATTTGTAATGTATGGTAATTTTGTGTTGAAATGTACAGTTTGTATACTGCAATCTATTTTAGAACTGAAATAATGATTTGTGATATTGTTATATTGAAGACTGTATAGTAAGTTTTGCCACAATAAGTATAATGTGATACTGATATGATGCTGTTTAGCCATGTCCTTCTGTATTTGTGAGAAGGGATTTCTACAACACAATATGTTGTCTTGCCTCATAAACCAAAAATTTTTAAAATCTAATATTATGATTCAGATATGCTTTTGTCTCTGTCATAAAGATTAATACTTTCCGATATCTATTAATTCATTTTTATGTATAACTTTTGTCTAATTTGTGTGATATGATGTGCTCTCTCTCTCTCTCTCTCTCATTTCCTTTAATAAGAATAGTAGTTGATTTCTTTAGTTTAAAGAATGAATATTCTTTCTGAATATTTTGTTGTTGTTGTTATTGTTAACTCTTTAAAAAATAATGATGCTTGTTTTTTCTTCCTTAGTCACTGTTTATTTTTGAAATTACTGCAGGTCATTTGTGTTTTAATGTGTTTTAGTATATCCTGAGCATTTAATAATTTTATATATTTGCACTTTGATATTTAGAAAAATTAAATAGTTAAAGTAAGCAGATTTCAATCATGACAGATATAAAAATTAAAAAAAAAAAGAAGATCAAATTGCAACTGAGAAAATAACAGACTGTTTATGTAGCACCAAAGATATTACTTTTTCTTCACACATATATTTCATAAGTTACTTATATTATCTTTAGTAACTTGATATTTAACATTTTTAAGCCAATAAACCAAATTTTTCTGAGCTAGAGAAAAGGACTTAAATGCACAGTGATCAGTAAATTTGCAGAGAAGGAATACTTTTATAAATTGAAAAGGTTTTAAAACTTAGAAATGTGTGTATGTATCATATGTATGCATGCCAAAAAATCCAGTGAAGCACTTATTATTGTAAAGTATAAATATTCTGTTATTAAATAGGTAGCTTTCAAGAAAGGATTTTACTTGCATATTCTTTTAAATATATATATTTTAAGAGAGTTTGGGAAAAAAATATTACTGAGAATTCACAAAAAGGTTTTAATAAAAATTTCTGCTATTATACCTAGTATTAAATATTTGTCATTTTACTAATACTAATACTACTAAACCTTTTCCCATTTATATTTATATCATAAGCAGTGCTTCTCAAAGTTGCATAGTCTAAAGCTGTTCTTAATATGTGGATAGGCAAGTCAAAAAGAAATCAGATGTGTCTTAATAATAAAATACACATCTTTATCATGTTGATAATCTCATTTAACGTGATTACCATTGCTGTCAGTCATGTCAATAGCCCTATCCAAGAATTTCCAATGAAATATGCTCTAGATTGAGTCTTTCACTAAAATACATTCCATATTCTCATATATTCCTTTCAGACTGTCAGATATCCTCATTTGTAACTAAGTTGAGGTTAAATTCTTTAATGTTACCAAGAAGAAATTCTTAGTGGGGGGGGGGATAAAATGTGTTTCCATGTATGAATGAAAAGTATACCAACTGAAAATTTGAATTAGTCACAAAACAATTTATTAATATCTCTGGAGTGAGTGGTGAAGATTTTGGAAAAGTTGATTAGGGCTCACATACAAAATTAGTTGACAGAGAATTTATACTTTGCAATGAACATCATGGGTTTATTAAGGGAAAATCATGTTTGAGCAATTTGCTCACATTCTATTATAATGTTACCATTAAGTTAGACAAAGGGGAATGGATACACCATGATACTTTTGGATTTTGCTAAGGCTTTTGACAGAATACAACATAGAACACTGTTGCAGAAATTGGAGAATATGGGATTGGATTATAAAATTTTGGCATAGATAAGAGGATGGCTAACTGATAGGTACCAAAAAGTGGCATATGGGGGAGAAATGTGCGTCTGCAAGATTTAAGGTAACCAGTGGCGCACCACAAAGATCAGTCCTTGGTCCATAGTTATTCAATCTATACCTTAATGACATGATAACAACAGTAATAAACTTTAATGAAAGTGCAGATATTTTGTACTGAAAATGACAGTACGTCATCAATGTGTAGAAACAACAAGCAAATCAAAGAACAGTAATACAAGATACACACAGCAATCAGTTTGCCAATTGAAAATGGTTGCTGCATGCTAGAAATTATTAATAAATAATAATATAGAAACTATTTTTGATGTTTACATAAAATGAGAATCTCTCTGAGAATGAGGATTTCACAACTTGTTGAGAAGTCCTTTTACATCAGCCTAACCTGAATTAGAAAGATTGTCTCTTTCTACTAAAAGTTTGAGAGATTCCCATTTTATATAAACATCAAAAATAGTTTTAATATTATATTATCATTTATTAATATTAATATTAATTTCTAGCATGCAACAAACATTTTTAATCGGTAAACTGATTGTTGTGTGTACTTTGTATCCCTGTTCTTTGATTTGCTTCTTGTTTCTAAACACTGATGATATACTGTTATTTTCAGTACAATACATCTATACTTTCGTTAAAGTTTATTACTGTGGTTATTGTGTAATTTTGTTGTTTTATAGTTATGCCACAGGTACCTTGAAATATTAGATTAATGACATCAGAAAGGATTTGAAAAGTGATTATACAGCTATTTGCTGATGATGCAAAAATAAGCAACGTAACCAGGAATGCAGCTGACATGTAGTACTTGAAGAATGATTTGAAAATACTTGAATTGCATGTGAAAATGGCTGTCAGTTCATCATTAGTAAATGTAAAATCATGCACTTTGATATGAAAGATCCAGTGTCATATTATACTAGTGGGATTATGCTAGAAAAAACTGATCAGGCTAGGGATCTAGAGTTTTAGTAAATAGGAAGCTGAAGTTCAAAGGCCATATAGCAAAGATTGCAAATACAACTCAGATGGTAACTGGAATGCTGAAACAAACCTTGACATATAAAGATAAGGAAGCCATCTTTACAAGGCCTTGATTAGATCTTGCTCGGACTATTGTGTGTGGGTCTGGTTTCTGTGGTGATGATTATGATACAGAGGAGAATGTTAAAATTATGTCAGAATTGTGGAATACTGATTATGAAGATAGTTGATAATTTGTAGACTGCAGACACTAGGAGAAAGAGAGGTGATATGATTGAGCCTTACAAACTTCTGAAAGGGTCATACAGGATATCAGTAGATGGAATTTTTTATTTTATGGAGGATGAGATTGGCATCCTTGGAAATTGAGAATGAATGCTGTCAACAAGAGAGTGAGAGCTCAATTTTTCCTCTCATGGAATGGATGCTGTATATGCAAATAGTGTGAATGAATTCAAGAACAAGTATGATAGCAGGTATGGATAGTATATGGCCTCCCTTGATGAGCCCCTGATTCTCTGGACATCTGTCTTAATAATAATAATAATAATAATGTCTTTTTGTGGGTGGGGGCCTCAGTGTCTCTGAGGCCTTTTTCTTGTTGACTAACTAAAAGCTAACATGTATAAATGCTGAACTCTCATAAATCTAAGACTTCTCTTATAAGCCAACCTTGTGCTTAAGAACGGAAAATTTATAGACTTACTGAGATTGTTCTTTCATACATTCTCGTACTCTGCTTGTACAAAGAGAAGGAGCATCGTTACTATTGTAGCTTAGCTTTTTTTATCTTTTAGAAAGGTTTTTGATGGTCTGTCAGTTATTTGATTCAGATATCCTGTCAGATCAGCTCATTTTGGCTTTGATCATACATCATCATCAGGACAGATGTATATCCACCTTTGGAACACTGATATATGCTATACATTTTCAACCTTTCATGGATGGGATTATTACTAAAAAATAGAGTTGAAATTTAAAGAGAACTGAGCAAAATGGTTTGTGTGATGGTTTTCGAAACCCTTGAAGAGGTCTGATTATTGGAGGCTGTTAGATTGATTTATTATTAGAACATCAGTATATATAAAATCCTTCTTGGAGTGGAATAAAGTAAGAAAAAAGATTCCTCTCTAGAAGCTCATTCTTAAAAATATATTGTTAGCTTTCCTGTTTTTTTTTTTTTAATTTCTTCTGCCTTTGTTAAATTTTTCATCAGAATGTTTCAAGGGGGAAAAAAAAATGCAGTGCTTCATCATAATAAAGGAATAGTATTCGTTGTACTGGTTAATACTCATATTCATGAACTCCTCTAGAATATAGTTTTTCATCTTGGCTAGATGAAATTATTTTTCATAGCACTTGGCTAGAGGAACCAGAACAAGGGGTCATCCTTGGAAGTTGAATAAAGGTGTGGTCAGTAGGGGGGTGTGAGGACTATATTTTTTGCTTGGAGAGTTCTGAATGAGTGGAATGGGTTGCCAGAGTCAGTTGTGAGTGCTTTGTTTGTTAATGAGTTCAAGGAGAAGTAGAATAGATTGTGTGGATAGATTGGGTCTCCTGCGATGAGTCTTCAGACTCCATGGAGGTGCCCATATAATAATAATCTTCAAATAAACTTTTTTTAGGAATTTCTTGCGAAACTTTTTGAATAGAAAACTCTTACTAATTTGTTTTCTAAAAGTCTTCAGATGAGTCTTCAGACTCCATGGAGGTGCCCATATAATAATAATCTTCAAATAAACTTTTTTTAGGAATTTCTTGCGAAACTTTTTGAATAGCAAACTCTTACTAATTTGTTTTCTAAAAGTAAATATCTTTTGAAGAGGGTATGTAAATAGCCATTGATTTAAGGTATGGGATTAAATATACTCTGGTAGTACAAACAACAGCAATTTCATAACCACTAGAGCTGGTTTATACTCTTTTTTTTCATCTTGCAATGTATGAAAATTTAGAATCATGTACCAAGTTATACCTGTTTGATAATATGACTGTTGAAATCATCTATTGCCAAAGCTGTTGTATTTTCTTCTGTGGGAAGGTGGAATGTTAAAATCCAAACTTTCTTTAAGTTGTTAATATAATAAAGTGATATTAAATTAGTAGTGTTAGTTATTTGTGGTGGTTATTTTGCAACAGCCATTACATTTGTATAATAAGCAAAAATAGTGTTGCTGGGTTTTTCATATGATCTTTACTTATTTTTATCATTCCCAAAGGCTATATTTGCAGAGCTGATTAAAACCTCTCCATGTTTCTTTGAAATGGAAGAGCAATGCTTACATCTTTATAAGTCTTTTTTTTTTTTTTTTAAATTTATGTTAAACCTTCATTATAATGGGTATGTGTTCCAGTTCTAGATTGGATCATCATATCATTTAATATTTTATCATCATCATTCAATATTTTGCTTAGTCATTCAGCACAATCTTGATTTGGTTCAGTTCTAATAAATGCTGAATCAGTTCAACAGGGACCATGACATAGTGATTCATTTTATAATTTCCAGTTAGACATTATTGTGATATCCTATACCAAAAACCCACAGTGATATTTCTATGTTAGTATTAATTATGATATATATATAAACTGTTTTTAACTCATCTAATGTTTAAACATGAAATAAATAAAAATACAAACTCTAACACCACCAAATTTTATTACAAAAACACATTAAAAACCAAAATATCAGTCATTATTGATTCTGTGTGCCTGAACTTTGTTTATATTATCATAACTAGATTCATTTTCTCAGTTGAATTGCTTTCCTTTTGATTCTATACTAACAAAAATCACATTATCATTCACCACACTTATGTGTAGCACTTTTTAAGTTTTCACAGTTAAATCACTAAGCAATCTGAGTAATTTTAATCTTGTACGTAAAGTGTTCATTTATATACAGGAGCTCAAATACTGATATTATATCACTGACAATACGTCTTTTCTTCAAAAAAACGTTTTTGACATATTTGCCTGATCAGTTGACTGAAGTAGAAATAAAAGCAAGTTGTTTGCATAAATAGGCAGTCACAAAGTTTTTAAATTGAATATATCTGTTTTGAAAGCACACATTAAAAACTTATACAGAAAAATATCTCTTACTGACACTACACATTCCATTCATTGTTGAACTATCTTTCCTTCCATAGAGTGCTTTATTGAACATTAAGCATTGTATTCTGAGTTGGTTATGCTCATTGCTTTTAAACCTTATCATTTCGATATCAGATATTTTCTTATAAAGAATTAAGGGAGAAAAAAGACATATAGCAACTGCTAAGACATATCTAAATTCTGTAATGTTCACAAAAATCGTATTTTTTTATTTTTAATTATTTTAAATTTGAATTAACTATTTGATTTTTTATTGGCTTATAATACAAAGATTGTAGATTCTTTTCTTTTCAATTTGATCTCACTAAGCTAATATTGGCACATGCATATATACATATTCCATATCTTTTCATACTTATTAAAAAGATTAAATGCATCACATTTTTTGCAATATATTCTGCACCCCTAAGAAAATAAAATAAAATAAGCAAGTAATCTCTATTGATATGCCACCAACATTGTGATTTTTTTAAAGCTTTTTACAAGTTTGATGACTGTTAAATTTGACAGTCTTGTCTCAATGACATGGTTTATCATAAATTCTTAAATAGGAGAGTGTTTATAAAGATAATTGCAATCTTAATATCATACTTAAATATCACAAACAAAAAAGAAAAAGAAAAAATGTAGTCACAGATTTGAATACTTTACGTGTGTTAATTGTAAAGATATTGTATTTTGCATTTTGATGCAAAGTTTTAAATGTATGTTAGCTTTAAGATTGTACTTGTCTTGATCTATATAGACTGCTCTTGTTAAACTGTAGGGCCTAGAGGGATAGTTTACTATCCCTCTAGATAGTTTAGATAGTGAGAGTTGACTGTATACTGCTATTTTATATCACAAATTTGCAGTAATTATATTTAACCTTATTTTGTTCAGTTAAGGAATTGTTAATAACTCCACAATAAATCTCAGCTGGATTCAAAGAGAAATTTAGTTAGAAGTATATGTTACTTCTTAAATAGCATTTAGTTTTCTCATCATGAGATGATAAGAGACCTTTAGATTAGCAACAGTTTTGAAGTGAATGGAGAATCTTCCTCATGAAAATAAGATATAAGTATTCTTTCTTATGCATAGGAGAGATAACTGAAGTTTCAGAGTCTTCCCAAAATGCTCTTTTCCATCATTTTATTTATTTTTTTTTGGATTGGGGAGGAATATTCACTATAATGAATTTTCTTTGGAACAGAATTGGACTTATATAAGAGGTTTTAGCAAAGACTTGTCAGCCAAAGCCTCATAAGCACCAATTTGTGATAGCAAGTGACTATTCTGTGTTTACTACAGTGGGAATTTACTATATCTTTACAATTACACCATGTCATACAGTTGATTTGCTATAACAAAAAAATAATGATGCCAAGTAGTTATATTCTTGGTTTCATCCTTTATCCAAGTGTAAGCAAACAAAGTTTACATGTGAAGTCATTTCACGACTGGGCTGCTTGTATATAGAAACTAATGACTTTACATCAGTTATCTCATAATGCAATGCACATATCCTTACGGATGTTTAATGCTGTGCATTATGGGAAGGGCCACTACCCAGACCAGTTGCAACCTTTATTGAAGTCTCATCAGTGGGAGCCAGACCCAGAAGTGATACCAAGATTGAAGTAATGCAGAAGTCATATTTCCATATACAATACAATTATGTATAGGAATATTGTATATGGAAATATTACTTCTGCATTACTTCAATCTTGGTATCACTTCTGGGTTTAGCTTCCACTGATGAGACCTCAATAAATGTCAAAACTGGTCTGGGTAATGGCCCTTCCCATAATGCATAGCATTATACATCTGTAAGGATATGTGCATTGCATTATGAGATAATAAGGCAATTGATGCGAAGTCATTAGTTTCTATATACAAGCAGCCCAGTCGTGAAATGACTTCACATGCAAACTTTGTTTGCTTATACTTGTATAAAGGATGAAACCAAGAATATAACTTCTTAGCATCTTTAATTTATAGTATAACCAAGTGAAAAAACTTTCAAAAAAATTGCTATAACAAACCTGTAGGAATCATAGGAATAATTCATTATAATGGATACTTTTCTGTAGTTTTTATTTAGTGTGTGAATACAGAAAACGTAAGAGCATATATATAAACGATTAAAAGCATACATTTAAAAAAAAAAGGAGTAACATAAAATGTCAAATTTCACTCGTCCAGACAATATACTTTAAAATTGTTTCATTGCACTGCATTAAATCTTCTCAGGTACATATATTATTGTCTATTAGGCAGCATTGCAGAATATGTTCCATGGTTTGTGTTTCATCACATGAGCATCTGTCATTGTTTACTATAGCCTTTGCTATAGTAAACTTCTTTTAATATAGCATTATACTGATAGGGCTTTAGTTGGGATATTTTAGCAGCTGGGTATATAGTGAATGATTGTGTTATAGTGGTGTTTGCTATCATAAGCAAGATTCAACTGTAATGAAACATAATAATGCACACTATTGTCTGTAATAAATGTTTACACTGTGATCAAGACTGAACACTTTATCACAGAAGAATTGTTGACATGTCAACTATTAACTTTTCTTTAATACTAGTCTAATTAAATATTGACATTCCATAGTTACAAAAATATTAGTGATGCAAAATAACATTTTATGGAATGTTTTGATTCAGCACAATTTGCATCTTAAAGCACAGTTATGATAATTAGAAATTATAAAAAATAATTCATATAAAATTGTATATTGATTATTGTCAAATGACATTAAAATAATTTCTTGAAAGCTAGGATTTTCAAAAATGAAGGAAAAGGAATCATCAATGTGAATTTTAATAGATTATATAGATTCAAACACATAATTTCAAGGCTAAAGTTCTTAATCTTCAGTTATGTTTACATCTTCATTTTTACAAACTTAAATCATTTTCCTTCTCTGCAATACTGCTGATCTAATGACTGCAGGAAAACTATAATTTATGGAAAAAGAAACAAATGACAGTCTATTTAGAAAGGAATAGTTTGTTTTCTTTTTTGTTTTCATTTTTTATTACAAATTTGTGATAACTGTGAAGAATAAAGAGGAAGAAGTAGAACAGGATTAAGTTTTTGGTCTTTATAGAATATATGAAGCAAATAGTTATAAAGAAAATGTAAATTCATAAGAAAAATTTTTAAGAACATAATTCTTAAGAAAATGTATAAAACTTATATGGTTAATGGTTGGTCCAGTTTTATTTTCTCTCAAAGTATCTTCCTTGGAGCATCTTGTCCTTGAATCATTACTTTTCCTTTTATGTAATATTTCTTAGCTAGTTTTGCAACCAATTATAAAATAATAATGATGATAATAGAATAAAAAATAATCAGAAATACTCAAACCAGTAACACCAAATACTTTTACAAATTACTTTTTAGCTTCAGTACAGCGAAAGTCTTTAATAGGGCAGTTTTTAATGGAAGAATCATACTATGCATTCTATTAATCATATTAAACTTAAGTTTGTTAATTTTACTCCTCTCAATAAGAAACAGTCTTGATACTTGTTTCAAGTTATTATGCAACAGTTGACTCTCACTGTAAGAACTTGTAAAATTCACATTACTTTTGTGAAATTTCTTGAGCATAACTTTATGCCTAACAGGGCTTTGGTCAGGAAATTAGAGAATAGGTAGGACATGCTGTATTTTAATGTGTTATTAGTAAAAAAAAAAAAAAAGTTAGGTTTGCATCAAATTATTATTCTATTATATTAGCATTCATTTTAATGTTCATGTTTCATTTGGGTATTTAAAAATATATCAAATGCTTTGTGTATTAATAAATATATGGATACATAAATATAAAATCATTTACATTTCATCAATAAATGAATTGTAACTGGATTTTGACAAGTCGTAGTCTTAATCTTTAGCAAGCTGACTGAAGTCTAGCCATTGTAATTAAACTTTCTACACTCTGATCTCTCTGAAATAATATTTATTAGGGGTGATATAACAACTCCTTGGGTATAGTCTAGAGTAGGAATAACTCAAATAATGGAATATGTGAGCAGAATAACAGTCATAAAAGTCTTGTGTGTTTATATTTTTCACAAGATTAGTTTTACAATTTAGTTACTAAATTTTTCACAATTTAGTTTTCACAAGATTAAAAATTATGACAATGTTACATTTATTTTAACAAACAGATGAAGAGCCTGAATGTTATTATCAGCTGATGATTATAAGCCTAGTAATAATTTTTACGACACACAACTGAAATAATGGGAAGTTCACTGTGGTCATGCTCCACATGATCATAAAGCATCATTGGTTCAGTGGCAAGTGTGCTTTCAGTACCAGTATTTTCAAATGAAAGCCACATCATTATTACTACTACTTCTCATCATATGGCTTCACAATTAGTGCATGTTCTGGTAAAGTTAGTAGTATTTACCTGACAGAATGTGGGTCATATGGAAAATGCACTTCACAGTACTACTTTTATCCCAGATTTTATTTCTGGGAAAATTCCAATGCTTCTCCTCTAAGTAAATATTAATTTTATGGCTATTTAGCCTATTTTTGTTTAGGAGTGTCTTTTTTTTTTATAATATCATTGGCTTTTTATGGGGGGGGGGGGTAAAAGTGCAATATTTGAATGCTATGGTTAATATATAAAATTTATCAAATGAAGAATTTAACTATTAATAGCTGAAATCAATTCAACTTCAACAGAATTTTTTTTTTAAATAAATATTCTAATATTTCTAAAATTTAAATACAAAAAAAAGTAATAATAAAAACCATTGCATTTGATTTGTATGAAATGTATGTAGCTGCTATGCTGATAATTGAAATATTCACATACTGTGTATATGTGCATATAGATACAATAGTTTTTTTGGTCATCTGACTGTGTACTTGGTGCTACACCAGAAGCTGGTTGACACATTAACTCATTCAAGGGGTTGGTTGACTAAAGGTTCAGTCATTTGAAGTTCAGATAATTAAGAGATCACTGTATGTAAAGTAACTGAAAAGTAGTTTGACTAGTTTACAAAATAATTAGGCTTTTACATCCATTTGATTAACTTTTGCTATCTCTGTAACCACTATTTCAGTCATAGCTAGCTAGTGTGATATTGCAGTGGGAAGAGCAGAGACTTTTAAGAAATATGCTGCTTTTGTCAACTTATTTCCCATTCATCACAATGCTTTCATAAGTAGTTGCATGTTGTAAATGCATTAAATATCAATTTGAGCTAAAAATTGGAATCCGAAATATATATATAAAATATTCATCTGTGAATCAGTCATAGTTGTGACTAATTCTGATTAAATTTTTTAAAGTAATTGATTAGTTAATTTTAGTTATTTTTTATTTCAGTAACAAACAATTTTTTTTTTCAAATTCCTTCTTACTATAAAAGAATGGGGGGGGGGGAGTTACAAAATGTTTTCTGCCTTCTTATGTTTAATTCATATTCTGGTCTTTTCTTTAAAATCATTAATTGAAGGTATGCAATTAATGATTTTAGTTAAGGTGTATTTATGATTTAGATAATAGCATTCCAATTTAATAATATAAAGTCCATATTTTATAGTATGCAAGAAATTATATTGAAAATATTCTTATTTTCATTCATATTATAAAAATATAGATATTAAACTGTATCCTGTAAAAATGAATGTTATGTGAAGAAGAGTGTAAATCCTTTTAAAGACTCAAGGCAATCAAACCTGTTCTACTTTAGCCTCACTTTTCAATTTGATGTGTTGTAAAGCAAAATATATCAGATTTAGTTGTTCTGGGATGGTTTTTTGCTATTCCACTATAAGTAAAATAATTTCTTTTCATTATTTTTTAATTTGACCATTGTTATTACTCATATTTTTAGTGATTTGATTTGAATAATAAAATATATAATATATACTTAAGATGATATTTTATGTTTTTTCATAATTTCCCATTTCTTTCATAAATTTGGACATAAAACATTATCTGTCTTAAAAATTAATTATAAAAACATGTTTTGAGGAATTCTGAAAAAATTATGAACATTAAAAAAAAAAAACACTGGTAGCAACAGCAGGATTATTACTAGTATCTGAATGCAGGGTTTTATTTTATTATTATGATACATAACTGACAAATGTTTTGCATTCAAAACATTTGTCAGTTAACTGGCAAATAGTTTTATGTATTCTATTTTTCTTTCTTTACCCCTTCCTGAAGCCATATGGCTCTTTGATAACTACTCCTTCCCCTCTCTCTCTCATGTAATTAATGGATTGCATAAAGAAATGATTAATATTTGTTATTAACTTTTATAGGTCAATGATAATTAATGTCACTTACAGTATTACAGTAATCCCTCAATTATCCAACTATAGCAGGAGAGCAGTTTGCCAGTTGGATAAATGATGGGTTGGATAACTGAAGGTACAGTTACATAGTGCTATACCAGAAGTCATTTAGCACAATAACTCATTCGAGGGTCAGATAACTGAAGGACCATTATTTTGAAGACTGAATAATTGAGGGATCACTGTATTAATTATAATTTATGTTCTTAATTAGTTATACTTGATTATAATAAAAGTGATTCATGCTCTGTATAAAACAGTCATTTTCTGATTTCACGATCTTATTTAAACTGAGTTTATCTTCAAATGCTGGATTCAGGAAGCTACTCCAAAAATCATTGTGTAGTTATTACAAATGATAATAGTTTCAAATATATTCAAACTTTTGTACCAAGTGCTGTTGCATTAATTTGATAAAACACTTTCTTGGTGCCATTTCCTATTATTGCTATATTGTAAAAATAAATTAGAATTTATTTACTAGTTATCTCTGTATAGGTACTAATAATTCTCTGCACATTAACCAAGTACAAATAATCAATCATGGCCAATTGTCTGTATTAAAAAAAAAAAAAAAACAGTAAAGCAACAGTTTGCTTTGCTGTTTCCTAGTCTATATATAGACTAGGAAACTGTAATTGATGGTATTATGATGCCATTACAAAAGCATTACAATTCCATTCTGATTAATGAATGAAAAAATATATATATAATAGTGCTGTCACTTAGTGAAATTCTGAATGAAAAACTTAGGAAGTGTTATGCATGGTGTGAGCTTGTTTTGCTCACCATGGATACATTTATTCTAGTGGTAAGACTTATACGTTGGTTAGACATAACTGGTAATTAATTTACGGAATTAACAACGCATATAAAGTAAATTAATTAAAGATAACTTTAATGAATCACTTCTATATTTCGACAATGTCACATTGTCATCTTCAGGAACCTGAAGATGACAATGTGACATTGTCGAAATATAGAAGTGATTCATTAAAGTTATCTTTAATTAATTTACTTTATATGCGTTGTTAATTCCGTAAATTAATTACCAGTTATGGATACATTTAGTTAAGTAAAATATGTTACTTAATTGGTCTAGCATCCAAGAAAACCAAATTATTCAATTATATAAGGAAAACTGTTACTGTCATCAAATCTCCATAAAGGATTACAGGACTCATTGCAGATGATCTATGTTAAAATTATGAAATTTTCAGATGGTCTCTTATTCTTTCTCATCTTGTAACTTTATTATACAGAACCCTACCTTTCCTTATCATATTCTGTAGTTGTATTCTTTTATTCTTAAGGTTAACATTCCATAATCATGATAACAGTAAACATGTCAAGTTTATTTACATTTCAAGTGCATCATGTTCATCTATTTTTAGGCTCCTGCCTTTTTTCATTAGATACAGCATAGTTTTTAGTACTATAAAATATTAAAGAGGTAAAAAAAAAACTGTCATTTTATTTCTATATTGTAGTTACTTATTATTACACTGCTTAATAATCATTCTCTTAATTTTTTTTTTTTGTTGGCTTAGTTTGTCACTCTTTAGCTTTTGCATTTTCATAACCTTTTTTTATACTTCTTATGCAATACTTTGATTTGTTAATTTTACACTTAACCTCCTAATTCTTAAATTCCCTTTTAACATTGCTGATTTCAGCAGCCCTTGTAAGAGATTTACAAAGCTGTTGATTTCATTTCTTGATAGTTTCTCAATAGTAGTTGATTTCATTTCTCAGTAGTTGCTCATTAGTATTCTTTGTAGCTGTCTCCTGAGGATGTCATAATTCTCTGCTTTTTAGTTTCACTTATATATTTTCCTAAATGATAACAAATACCTAGTTATATCTGAGTTAGGACCAAATGATTTTGGTTTGGAGGCTTCTTTATCTTTGAGACATTGCAAAAGGTGGTCGGATTATGACTTGATTAAACTACAATAACAAGACAATTTTTATTAGCTAATATTTCACTGATGCTTCAACTAACATTGTCAGAGCTGGACAGAGACTGTTAGAAAACAATGCCAAATCTGGATAGCACATCTGGACACCTCTGGAAAACATGAAATTATAATGTGATATATGCTTAGGAAACTAAGCTGTTGAATTAAAAAAAATAATAAAATGACCAAATGTGGATGACTGTCATATCATATGAAGTAAACATCAAATTTTTATTCAGGTGTAGCTCCATAAGCAAAGCAAATAAACTTTAAAAAAAGCTGTGTATGATGAAGAGTGTCATCTGTTGCTAGTTAATCTTGTGGGTCATTAGCAAAAGCATGGTCTGTAAGTTTTTTGTCACTTCACAGAATAGCCTATTTATTCTATCAACTCCAGGAAGAGATCACAAGTGAATTTTAACCTTAATTTACTTCTTTATAATCAAAGTATTATTATTATTATTCATGACACCTCCAAGAAGTCCGAAGACTCATCGCGGGAGGACACTAGTGTACAACTCTCCATCTCCACCACTACCGAACCTCTACTACCAATCAACTACATCAGCGCCATCTACTGTCCACCACCACCACCACAACAAGTATCTTTTGTCTGTAAATTGCGAGTGTTCTGAAGGGCCGATTTATCTGTATGTAGGATGAAAAACCTGAGTTTCTGGGAGAAAAACGCCTGCTACTTCCATATGAGATCGGCTAACTCACCTTCAATTGAAAAAGTCCATATAAAGATTTCTCCCGTCACGACGGGAATCGAATTCAGGCCTTTTCCAATCGAAGGGTGCACTGTACCGTCATTCTTCCAATTGTGCTACGGAGGCGCTATTGCGCTACGGAGGCTCTTCAAAATGTTCTTCAGAATATGAGCAGTTTTCTCAAAGATTCCCTTTTCAAAAACTTTCTTTTTTTTTTCAACTGTTCATTTACTTTATATATCAGAATTAGAGCCTCATGTATTCTAGCTACGTTCAAAATCTTATCATACAGTAATAATGCATGCCTTGTTTTATTTTATGTTTTTTGAATGGTTTTCTTTTAGTCTCATATAGTTTTAATAATGTTTGTGTTAAAACATTACTGAAGGTGATTTTAAATTTTGATTTTACTTATCTTATCCTCAGCTCACTCACTGTACTAATGTATTATACTAGTACAGTATGTAGACTAAGTAATCTGGAAACTCTACTCCTGGAGACCAAACATGGAATTTTTCAAGCTTCCAGAGTGGTGGGCTCGCACTGGGCAATTAAATTTATCTTCCATCTAAAGGACATTCACTGACACTTAAAGACTTTATTCAAAAACTAATGGTTAAATGTTTTTTTTTTTTTGTTGTTGTTAAAATATATTAAGCTTGCTATTATTAAAATTCTGTAAAAATAATTTTAAATAATAATTTTTTAATAACAACATGTTGATGGATTTCTGAAGTAAACTCCAAAATTTTTGACAATGCTTTATATAAGTGGCTAAGCTGTGTGTGTGTGTGTGTGTGTGTGTGCGTGCGTGTGCGTGCGTGCGTGTGTGTGTTCAGGAATAAATTATTATAGTAATAATTATTACTATTCTAGAGTTAAGAAATATGAATGATTCATATTATGAACATGTTCTTTATGTTATGTCGGTTTGCTATTTTAGAACATTATAGTTAAAAATGAAATGTACACTATTAAATTTGAATAAATGAGTGAGTATGGTATTTTCTTAAACAGGCTGATAATTAAAGAACAAATTATAGCGATCATGTAAAGTGTTGAATGATTTCTTTATGTAGCACTTATTTTGGTAAGGACAAATTAACATTTATCTGCTGACATGTGCTATGTTTGCAATTATTAAATTGACTGAAAAGGGATAATAGACAGAGTAAATTAGGCAAAATTGCTCACCATAGCTGGGAACATTTTGTTGATGTTTTGGGATGGGATGATGTAATATTTTCAGAATGTGAGAAATCATAATAACAAAATGATTAAACAGATTGGAGTATTCTGGACAAATTTTCATGTGCATGTTTAAATCAGGGTATATTTGAATAATAAATGAATACTATCACCTATTCTCTACATACTGTAACAAAATGTTGTAATGGTCATATCACTTAAGCAGCACATCATGTAAGAGACAAGAGCCCTTGCAAGTGTACACAGGATTTGAAATTGGAAGTGCCCATCACTCAGTTTTAAGTAGGATAAAAACGAATATGACATTGAAAAGAAAAAAGTATGTAAAAAAAGTTTTTAAAAGGATTAAAGTTGAGCAGCTTTTACAGGTAAACTGTAAACTCAACTATTCAAATGTTAATGAATAAAAAATGAAATAGTTTAAAAATGAGAGCCAAACCTTGGAGTCTCAGTGGTGAATGCTGAAGAAAACATTGATTGTTAAGGAAGGAAGCATGTGACGAAGTTGTCTGCAAGCGTATTAAAATAACATCATCATGGTGAACACAAGAAGTTAAAGAAGCAGTCCAGGAAAAGAAGAAAGTATACCAAAACTTCCTGGGAAATAAGTTGACAGATGCCCTAAAAGAATACAGAAAAATGCAAGAGAACTATGCTGTATGGAAAAATAGCTAAATAAAAGGCATGGCTTTGGCAAGAATATAGAAAATAAATATCAGGAAGGTGGCAAAATGTTCTAGAGGAAGACCAAGGTCTAGGTGGATTGATTCAGTCAGAGGTGCCTTAGAAGAATGAAATGTTAGATACAACACTATTTGAGTACTAACAAGCAATAGACTAATTTGGAGGAAAATTGTTGAAACAAGATTATCAATAAGGTAAACTTATGCATGTAGTGCTGTCATAGTAGCCTGAACACTCCTTGAGGGTGTATATATATATATATATATATATATATATTATGTATTAAATGTATTAAACTATGTATTAAAGGCATTAAGGGTAAATATTAAGAATAGTGATCAGAGCTTATTCTACTTTTACCATGAGTTGCCTTGACTTGCACTACTTTGAGGGTCATCTAGACTTCCAATACGTGCAGGCGCAAACTTGACTTGTTTGTCTGTTTGCTTACTTGGGAAATGGAGTAAAACCAGGTTTAAAATAGCTTGGTATCATTAACATTTATTATACCCAAGGTAAAATACTTTCTACATTTATATCTCATCCAGAGATTTTTCTTTAATAAGGTTAAAACACCTTATGGTAACTTGTTCTGGTAAAATACTTATAAGCTCTGTATTACTAAAATCTTGGTATTTCTAGCCTGGCTCCCACCGATGAGACCGCAGTAAAGGTCGAAACCGATCTGGGTAGTGGCCCCTTGCCTTTAATACATAGAATCATACATCTCCTCAAGGAGATGGGCTGTGCATTAAGAGTAAATATTAAGAATAGTGATCAGAGCTTATTCTACTTTTACCATGAGTTGCCTTGACTTGCACTACTTGAGGGTCAGCTAGACTTCCAATACGTGCAGGCGCAAACTTTACTTGTTTGTCTGTTTGCTTACTTGGGAAATGGAGTAAAACCAGGTTTAAAATAGCTTGGTATCTTTAACATTTTTTATACCCAAGGTAAAATACTTTCTACATATATATATCACTCATACATTCACCTTTTATTAGTGTTCCTCCATAATCATCTTGGAAGGCTCACTCAACCAGCAACATCACTATCCTAATCAGCATTTGAAGTTATTTACTACCTGCATTCATAATGCACTCTGGCAATGCATTCCACTCACTAACAACTCTCCACATATGAAATCTACTCCTAACACTCACTTTCATCACATGTTTATACAACTTCCAGGAATGGCCTCTTGTTCCTCCCATCTTAACATCTACTCTTTTGATAATTCCTTCTGTATTAATCTGATAAAATCCCTTTTCTCATCCATCAGATGACGGGTTGAGTTCCCTATTTGCAAATCTAGGTGACCAAATATGAGCACAATAGTCCATATATGGGCTGACCAGTTCTTTATATAGAGGCACCACTACCTCCTTAACCGTACATGTCAATGTACTTTTTATCATAGCAGCAATATGATGTACAGTCTTTGCGACACCTGTGATGTGCCCCTGGAACTTCAGTCCACTGTCTACCATCACCTCCAAGATCCCAAATCTCATCCACTTCTTGAAGTTCAGCTCCACCATATGGTATGTAGCCTTATATCTCTGTATCCCCTTTGTGTGACACCTCGCATTTATTAACATTAAAAACCTCATACCCCATTCATTTGTTCAGGCTCAAAGTCTATTCAAATCTTCCTGTAAAGAATTAAGATCAACACTACTCCTGATAATTCTACCTAACTTTGCATCATTGGCAAACATTTGAAGATCCCCAGTCAATTCACATGAAATATTAACAAATAAGTTAAACAGTAGGGGCTCAAGAAGAGAACCCTGAGGCACTCCACTGGTCACTTTCCTTTTCTGAGACACTACTCCATCATGCACAACTTGCTGGTATCTTTCAGAAAGACAATTTCAATCCATTTAACAGTCTTCCATCTTCTGCAGCTTATACACCAATTTGTCATGTGGGAATATATCAAATGCCTTTGCAAAATTAAAAAAAAAATCACTGTATATGAATCTCCCTTATCCAACACATGTTACCTTATCATAAAACATAAACAGATTGCTAAAACAAGACCTTCCCTTCATAAACCCATGCTTCATAAACCCCCAATCCTGTATTGCATTTCTAACCAATTTTTTGAACACTTTGATCACAACTCAGATATACAAGACCATCTATAATTAGGAACTTCTGTTCTCAAAGCATGCTTGTGGAGAGGTATTATTTTTGCTTTCTTTCCACTCTTTAGGAACCTTCCCAACATGACTTTCATTAAATATCCAGGTCAACAGCATGACTAATTCTGTTGCACATTCTTTAAAAATATGTTGTGATATGTCATCCATTCCCTCAGCCTTATTAACATCTAACCCAAGCAACTCTTGATATACCTCTGATTCCTTCACCTTTAATTCAGCTGATCCTTGCCTCTCTTCTACATGTTGCACAGCATCATTCACGCCACTATAATATACACTGGTGAAGTGTTCATTAAATAATTCCACTACATCATTTACTATGGTCACTCTGCTACGATAACTATCCACCAGTGTCAACCTGCCATAATTATTTTTCCTCTTGCTTGTCACAGTGCAGAAAAATTCCCTTGGATTAGTTTTGACCTGACTGGCCAATGTCCTCTCATATTCTACTTTTTCTTTTTTAACCATGCTTGCTACTTTTCTGGACTGAAGTTTATATTCTTTATGCATCTGCTTACAACAAAACTGTTTTGTACTTCCTACATAAGAACTTCTTCTGTTACACTGCTTGCTTGATTTCACTGTTCATCCATCTCACTACTACTCTATTTATTCACTTAACTCTTGGTATGCAGTTATGCATTGCTTGTGTTAGATACTGCCTTATCATTTCGCATGCACTACTGTCAACAACTTTTCTATACAATTCATCAACACAATGTACTGATTCTAGTTGACTAATGAGCTTCATGTAGTTCCACATATAGATCTTCTTGATAACAACTTTTTCATGTTTGACTACCTTCCAAACCAATACCTCATCACTTTCACCAACAGGTGGCAGTGTTGATACCTCATTCACAACCACCATACTGTGGGGATATCACCAAATCTAGCACCGATATGTATAGATAGAATATATCAATAGTTGTAAGAGGCCATCATTGAATTATAGGTGGTACTCGATCATAACGATGATTATAACAGTAAGCATTGACCAAAATATCAACGTGTTTAAAAATAACTTCATGTGAACACTGTTATTTTCACTTATTTCAAAGGAGTGATAGAATTATTAAAACTGAAATAAATGAAAATAACATTACCCATGTGTGATGTCATTTTAATTTTTTTATTCAGTTGTATCTTTTGGCAAACCAAATATATGATAATTAACATTGTTCTACACTTCAAGACATGACAGGACCAGCATATGACATTCAGTGGACTGGCCTTGGTGTGCACTCTCTTAGTTGAGAAACACTGCATATAGTATAATAAGATATTCATTTTCTAAGCACTAACATCACTTGGTTATAAGACAAAATTTTTTTGTATGCTGGAAAACCTATGGCTTCAACAGTGGCCTCCCTACATATCACTATTTGGACTCCCTCTCCAGGCATGACCTGGCAGAGTATGTGGCAGTGGGATTATGCACCAGTTGAATGGGAAGGCTCCCAACTTGTTATTGACAGGTTCAGGGCCATGCACTAACTGACAACCAACCTGCAGCACCACAGTTTTAACTGCTGTACCCTCGAAATGGAGGAGGTTATGGGTCTCTAAATATGTTTGTCATGGCCTTGAAGGGTATCACTCGAACTGCATGGAGAAGAGAGGGAGAGAAACAGAAACTGGAATCCTTGCTCTTTAGACCAAACATGGCATTTGCCACTTCAGACCTCCATTAAGTTGGACGGTGGTATTTCACCTTGTGATGAAGAACATCTGCCATCTAGTGTCTAGTTTGCATTTTCTACAACTAGGAGGAAGGTATCCCTTTGTGGGAAAACTTGCTGGTCTCGCCAAAGCCCCCTTTTGTGGAAACAGGTCACACATTGGGGGGGGGGGTTGACTTGACAGGTAGAGGCTGTATATTGCACTTCCCTACCTATTAGCATCCCAGTGCCTGAATGCGCTCAACATATTTTTAACACATCTAAACAATCAACATCTCAGGATCCAGTTCACATTAGAAAAAAAATAATAACAGTCTCCTCCTTCCTAGACACTTTAATTACACACTAGCCTGATGGATCCCTGGAATTCTCTGTTTACAGAAAACTCCCATGTACCAGTAGATACATTCACAAACAGTCACCCCCCCACACACACACATACACACCTCCCAGTAGCATAGGATTATTAAAATTATATAACTGGGCTAAATTAATTAGTCCAGATAACAGTGCCCTCTTCACTGAATTTGACCACATTCACAAAAAAAAAACCTTTTTATCCAATGGCGATAATTCTCATAATATATATATATATATATATATATATATATATTAAAATCAAAAAGCACATTCCCCAGAACAGAACAGAAACTGCACCAAAGCAATCACCATTCCATATATCCAAGGCACATATGAAAAACTAACAAAAATTCTAAAAAAAAATACAACCTTTTAACCATTTACAGACAATATAAAAAAATTAGCATCCCTTATCGGCCTCACGAATGACTAGTGATGGTTCCTTGACCTGCAAAATGTTTAACAAGTCCCTTGCAGTGGTAAACTATCCTACTATGGCCAAACAGGCAGAACAACCAACATCAGAATTGCTGAACATTAGGACTATCTGTTTCCACCACTACAGCCACTTAAGACTTGTTGACTATGCTTTGGACACAGCCATAGGATGTGTTGGAAGAAGGTCATCCCACTTCATCACATTAAATATAAATACAAAAGAATTTTCCTTAAATCTGCTTCTGCATTAAGAAAATACCCTAATCTCAACAAATTTTGCATGAAACTGCCCCAATTTGGGAATCTCCCAACTTCCGTACTTCAGCCCAAAGGATGTCGAATTTAACCCACTAGGGAGCATTATTTAGGGCTTTAGGCTTACTCTCAGTTGACTTACTTTAGCCTCATTACTTAGTGTAGTGCCTGTGTGCACATATCTTATTTATTTTGTTCACTGATGCTGGCAATTTGACTTTGCCAAAATATTGGAAGTATTGATTAAATTTATTTTAGTTAATATCTTATATTTGACCATGGTGCATACAGTTTATATTCATACATAATCATGTTGCTTCATAATGACTCTGAAATATTAATTTAGCATTAATCATTATAACAAATCTTGTTATAATATGGAAAGCTAGGTCACTTATATGTGGCAGCATTTGAGATGTGCTTTAACAAATTAACTATTAGAATGGAATTAGAAGTGTAATATAAAAATGGCATTATTCCATGTACATAAAAGATTTATATCAAGTCAGTATGGTAACTTATTTTGAAATTTATTTTTAAGTTGCATTCTACAGATAGAAATTATATGCTGAAAATATGTATCTGATTATTCTAATGAAAAGTTTTTACTTGATAAGTTGTATGCTGCAGATAAAAATTATGGCCTTCTGGTTAGATTAGCATAGCATTTTTCCCTGTGCACAAGCACAATGCCAGCCTGGTTTGCTGAGTGGTTAGTGTATCTGCTCTCCAGCCAAAAGGCTGCAGGTTCGAATCCTACCATGGGCATGGATGTTTGTGATTGTCTGTGAAAATACTAGTGGTGGTAGTCAGCGGTAGATGGCATTGGTGTAGATGATGAAGGTAGTTGCAGTTGGTGGAGTGATGGAGAAGAAGAGTTGTAGAGTAAGTGCCCTCTCTTGGTGAGAGAAATATTGGACTCCTGGAGGTGTTACGTAAGAATAATAAATAGATGCTAGTCAATTATAAATTTGTATATACTGATTCATTTTCTAAAATTATGTAAATAAAAAATTCCTGAAACAGTTTTTTGTCCTAATGATATATTATACAAAATATATAAAAAAGTTGAAGTATCTTTAGAAACTGAAATGAAATTTCATTGTCTAATATTTTGTGGCACCCCACATTAAACTTATTTTAAAAAAAAGATGTTAAAATATTATTTTATTGCTGCAACCTCCATGGAGTCAGCAGACTCATTTTCGAAGACCCCATTAACTAACAACATGTCTGTCATATTGAACCTTGAACTCATTTATGCTCCTTGCATTCACAATATATTCTGGCAATGCATTTTCCCCACACACTGCTCCTTTATAAAAAATATACTGCTTATGCCCTTCTTTACCACACTTTTACTCAACTTCCAGGAATGGCCTGTTGTTCTTCCCCCTCTCATCCTCCAATCTTTTATAATCCCCCTCTGTATTAATCCAGCAAAATCTTACTAACTTAGACATCTATCGTATCACCTCTTTTTTCTTCTATCCACCAAACTTTGCAATCCACTTATCCTAAGCCTTTCTACATACCAATATTCCACAGAGACCTGATATTGCCTTAATCATTTGTATAGTTTATCTTCTTTATCTTCTGTATAGTTTCCACATCACAGTGAAAACTAGATGACCAAATTTGAGCACAGTGGTCTATGTGTAGTCTGAACAATGCCTTATACAGCGTATAGCCACTTCCTTATTCCTATATGTCAAAGTATTCCTTATCATAGCAGCAATACAATGTACAGTCTTTGTGACACTTGCAATGTGCTCTCTCTCTAAGTAAGCCTTAGTTACTACTAAATCTTGAATCTCATCCACTTCCTGAAGCACTACGAGACAGCACACAGCCTTATACCTCTGCACTCCAAAGTGCAGCACCTTGCATTTATTAATATTAAAACTATGCCACTCATTTGTCCATGCTAAATGTCTATTCAAATTTTCCTAAAGAGAATTAACATCAGAATGCTCCTTATAATTCTTCCTGACTTTGTATCCTCAGCAGATACATGAAGATCCTCAGTCAGTCCACAATAGAATTAACATCAGAATGCTCCTTATAATTCTTCCTGACTTTGTACCCTCAGCAGATACATGAAGATCCTCAGTCAGTCCACAATAGAATTAACATCAGAATACTCCTTATAATTCTTCCTGACTTTTTATTCTCAGCAGACACATAAAGATTCCCAGTCAATTCACAATGACAATGAATAGCATTAACAAATAAGTTAAACAGCAGGAGCCCAAAAACAGAAACCAAGACTTGCCATTAGTCATCTACATTTTCTGAGCAGTGGCTTAGAAAATGTAGATGACTAATGTAGAGCATACTCAACTTGCTAGTATCATTCAGAGAGCTATTGGCCAATCTATCTATCTAGCCTGTTATCTGACCTGGAAATTTTGCAATTTGAGGTATATTTCATCATATCCCAGATAAGAAACATACTCTAGCTGTTTTTATTAGAATAACCATTAATGAAGAGAGCAAATGCTAATTAAACTAGGTATTTGTTTTTAAAAAGATTATGTTAAAGAGAGAGAGAGGGGGGGGCAGAATTATGTTAACATAGATCTTCTGTTTTTTAAGATAATGGAGGATGCATACTCTTATTTTTATTTTATTTATTTATTTTTAATTTTAAGAAAGGTGTTTGTTTCTTAGTGCTTGATCCTGCATTTATAAACAAAAGGTATAGCTACAATATTGACTGAATATTTTCTATTGCATTGTCTACTGGGAATGATATCTATTAGAATAGAAAATTGCAGAGGAGTTAATCTGAAAAATTGTAGTCTATTATTTTAATAAGGGAATATGACCAGTGTTACTAAAAGAATTATAATTGTATACATTTTTGAGCATTGTGCTGAAAGAAGCACCCTACCACAGAATATTGTAGGTTAGTGCTTTTTCTCCAGACTTAGAATTCTAACCTGTTCATTACTGAGTCATGCTATATACCTTCTGTTTTTTATTTCAGTTTTATGAAAACAGTCCATATGATCTATTTTACATGAAAACTATAACTGTGCATTATCTTAATTAAATATTTCAACCGTGTCTACATGTTACTTATTCAGCATGAAATAGATAACTGTGCATTATCTTAATGAAATATTTTCAACTGTGTCTGCATGTTACTTATTCAGCATGAAAACTATGTTGAACTCTTTATGAAAATTAAAGTGTTCGACAGGGAAGGAGGTCAAATATTTGGAAGGACATTAAAAAAAAAAATCAGTCAATAACAACACCATTCCATAGATGCAAAGTTTTTTATAGAATACCTTCCTTGGTGCTATTACAGAATATTGCAGTTTAACTGAGGATTTAACCATGCTACCGGCCAAGACGTCTATAGACGTTCAAGTTATCATGGATGCGAAGTGCATATTAAAATTGTAATACCATTGATATTACATTGAAATATATGATGGATACGAAGCGGATGCGTATTTGATTCATAATGGCCGGTAAGGTGGTTAAAACTGAATATTCATTGAATAGCCTAACTAATCAGTGGATAGGATACATCAGTGTATACTACTATCCATTGACTAACCAATGCGGTGATCTCTCAGTTATCTAGCCTTCAGAAGAATGAACCTTCACTTAACTGATGTGAATGGGTTAGTGTGTCAATGGACTTCTGGTATAGCACCATGTATTTTGTACCTTCAGTTATCTGACAAGCAAATTGCTCTCCCACTTTAATTGGATAATTGAGAGATTACTGTATTTGTTCAACATGGGAAGTTTTTTGTTTTCCATTTTGAGTTCTTTTTTTTTCTTTCTTGTAAACATTCTTGATTCTAACTGATTTGTACTTACCTCAGAGCATCAGGAATTAAAGATAGCTCTGTAATATTATTAAAGATCACCTATGAAAATGATATGACAGTATCATTTTCATAGGTAATTTCATAGATAAAAAATAGCAAAGCTTTTTTTATCATGAATAACTTTCATTTATAATTGTCAAATGTTAACTTTTTTTTTTCTGATAACATTCTGATTAAAAGGGAAGAAAGAATAATAACGATTATATCATATAGCATAATAAGTTAAAATTGTGAAAATATATTCCATGATTATTATTTATTTTTTCACTGCTGTTGCTTCAGTGATATCACAAATGTTATTATGGTAATTGTAACAGTGCAGTATGGGGGGGGGGGAATTATGCTGATGTGCCTCATGCTTTTGAACTTTGAAAATAAATAATAAATTGTTAGTTCAGTAGGTCATAATACTAGAAGTATAATAGTCAGGCAAAGGTGAAATTCAGCATAAGTTACCTTGATATGTATTTTGTCATCAGAATGAATTGCTAGATTTCACTCTTTGTCTCCAGTACTTTT
Organism: Typopeltis vanoorti; assembly: GCF_054136105.1. Classification (NCBI taxonomy): domain Eukaryota; kingdom Metazoa; phylum Arthropoda; class Arachnida; order Uropygi; family Thelyphonidae; genus Typopeltis; species Typopeltis vanoorti. The sequence continues at coordinate 61,094,493 of NC_143561.1, forward strand.
TCTAGAAATTAGATAGATCATTGAGATCGGTCTTGTTATTCCCCTGTTAACCATCTGAAACAGGATTCAATGCCAATGTGATGTTTAACAATTAAGCAGTCTTTTTGAGGCCTTCCAGTTTTTGCCAAATACATGATTATATTGTGTACTTCAGTGATGTTGGTGCTGGTTGTTAGAGTTGATATGCTCATCTTATACTTGAAGTATTTTTCATTTTTAATGATGTTTTAAACTGTGTGTAAACTAATATCATTACATAAGCAGGTTGTGGAAGTGTGTTTTGTGAAGAAAAGATAGAGAAAAAGACACAACTTAATGTGAAAAATATAAAGTGTGCATGTCAAGTCAGATCAGCACCAGCTAGTTCTGCTTCCACTTGTGATAATGAAACTGCTTGCATACATAAATAAATAAATATATATATATATATATACATAAACACACACACTTGTATATATTAAATATAATGTTATAAAGATATAATGTGTATTGTATACATCATGTGATGTCATAATTTTTTTTTAAAAAAAATTCCATTTGCTTGTATTGTAATTTATGCTCTTTGAGAGTTGCTACTATATTTAAACATAAGTAGAACCTCAGGAGTTGCTATTTTGAGCAACTTTGAATATTCTTGTTCATGCAGAAGCTGTGTCTTTATCTCATAGTGCACTGTGGTGATTGTGATGAATGATGAATATACCACAATAAAGCATATATATCTGTACTGATGTTAGATGATTGTATGGTTGAGCAGTAGTGTAGGATTTCTGCTAACATATGACAAGTGAAATGTACAGACCTAGTCATCATGTTATTGTTTCTTTTAAATTACATGTCGGTTCCGTCCTTCTCTTTCTTGCTTACAACTTTATGGGATATTCATTCTTATTGAAGTGTTGTTTTCTGAACCAATAGGACATTATATGATAATGGAACTAGTGTGAGCTATGGAAAGAAAGTATTTTAAAACTTTGTTTTTGTTGTACTTAATTTTTGTAAGAAACTTGCCTTTAAGTATGAGCTTCTCAAAGCAATTAAATACTCACTTCTCATGGCCCTGTATTCTATTATAAGCATTTCCTCCATTTTTTGACAGAAATCATAGTTATTACTTTGGAACATATATTGAATATTATAATTGTGTAGATTAAGTTAGGAAGTTAAATTTCCAGATTAATATGTATTTCACTGGTCAGCTAAGATGCATATCTAAAAAAAAAAAAGAAGAAGAAGAAATATGCACTTGTTGCAATGAAACAAATGACATATTTCTTGATTATAAAATAAACAATTAAATGCACGCATCAATAACAACTATATAAAAATGTTATGCTATTCACCAAACTGAATGCTGCACAAACAGTAATAACAAGTAAAAGATGTATAATGTACATTTAGAATGATCATTCTTGAATATTTATCACTTTTTATTCTCACTTCCAAAAGGTGTATTATAATTCCATTGAACTATTCAGTGTGTGTGTGTGTGTGAGCAAAATATTTATGCTTGATTCTGTTCTTTGAGTCACTGGTCAATAAAATGCACTGTATCAATTTTAATATTAGGCTGCTAAAGTTCAAAGCACAGTGGTGTTTATGTATCACATTTTTATAATGTGCATTTATTAAGCCTGTAACATCTGTCTTCATTAAATTTCTCATCATAAAAGGTAAAAAAAAAAAAAAAAAAAGCAAGCTTGGGTGCTCATATTGCAGCCAGTTATTGCTGGGTTTATGTTAGTGAAAAATAATATTAAGTTACAAATATATACACATATTTTTCCTATAACAACAAATGAGCAGCTCACATACTTAAAAATGAAATACCGAAAAAAATAAAAAAATGTTAGAATTAGGCAAACAGTGTCTGTGAGTGCACTAGAATTAAAATATTTGAGGAAATGGAATTTTTATACAACAGAATTAGTACATAATCATGACTGAGCTCTAAACAGTTTAAAATCTGGAAGAAAGGAAAAGCACCAAATTGGGAAGCACACTGCCAGAAGAGAAAACTATATTATTAGGGTATTTGTAGTGAAGCTTATGCTTTATGGAAATGCACTAATTATAAATAAAAAATTTAGCATTGATGAAATGTCACAGTTAATATTAAGTTGTCAGTTCATTTAAAATCTCTTATCTTATAATACTTTTTTTTTTTTAATATATCAACTCTACACACAAGAGGCTGCAAAATGTATAACACATCAACACCGTGTATGAGGCTGACAGTTAAGAAAGACAGGACTGGGTGATATATTTTGTAAACAACTGGAGATTCTAGTTCTTGGGGAAAACCATGTGATGGAAAGCTGCCAAACAATGATTTTACAGCAAAAGCTAAATAGGTGGACACTTTATTTCAGCATGTTATAAGTGTATTCTTGCTACATGATACCTAATTCTTGTAGATAAGCTTATACATTGGTTCACGTAGCTTTTAATTTTTCAGGAAATGACAACGCATACTAGAATATTAATTATAAAAAAAAACTTTAATTAATACCTTCCTATATTTTGGCAATGTTATATTGCCATCGTCAGAGATCACAAAAAACAATGATATGTGCATCAGGCACTAACACTGAGCAAATGAGGCTGAATAAAGGCAACAGAAGTCGGACCTATACTCCTAAATGGTACCTCCTAGTGGGCTAAATTGGGTTGTCTTGACTGTTGGGCTGACAATCCTAAAATACAATCCAATTTCCCAAATTTGGGGTAATCTCATACATCCAGATTTGTTGAGGTTTGGAAAGTTTTTCAAAGCTGAGGCAGATTCGCTGAATAGCTTTTCGCACTTGTATTTGCTGCAGTATAATAGAGTGGTCTTCTTCTTCTTCCAGCGTATCCTGTATCCTGTGGTAAATGTCCAAAGCATGGTCATCAAGTCCTGAGTGGCTGTATTGGTGGAACCAGATGTGGTCCTTATGTTCGGATATCCTGATATTGGCTGCCCTGCCTGTTTGGCCATAGTGGGACAGTTTGCAACTGCAAGGAACTTGGTATACTCGTGGTAGGTCTAGGGGATGTGGCTTGTCTTTGGTGGAATGAATAAGAGATGCCAGTTTCTTATGTGGTCTGTAACTGGTTGTAAGGTCATATTTCCTTAGGATTTTTGTTATTTATTTATTTTTTTTTTTGATGTGCCCTGGATATATTGGAATGGTGAAAGATTTTGAGTAGCGTTTTCCAAACAGATTAATTTTGCCCTGTTATATATGGTTTTTATAATCCCATATCGTTGGGGGGGGGGTGGAGTGACTGCTGGTGAATGTAGCGTAGCAGAGCACTCTGCCCCACATTAACCCACTGTCTGACTATGCTACGTGGCTGATGTGTTCTCCATTCCATTGCATGGCCTGGATACACTCCACAATTTCTTGATACACCCAAACAATCAACACCCTGAGGATCCAGTTTACCTTGGAACAGGAAAACAATAACAGTCTCCCATTTCTAGACACTTTGATTACACGCCAGCCTGATGGATCTCTGGCATTCTCCATTTACAGAAAATGGAGAATGCTGGTGAAGGTAGATACATTCACCAGCAGTCACCCCTCCCCCTTCCCAACAATATGGGATTATATAAAAATTCTATATAACATGACAAAATTAATCTGTTAGGATAACAGTGCCTTAACTACTGAACTTGACCATCTCCTTAACACTTTCCTAGCCAATGGCTACAACTGTTAAAAAATCTGAAAAATAATAAAACCATGTAACAGAACCCCCCTTCAAAGCAAAGATTACTCAAAATCTATCACCATTCCATATATATATCTGAGGCACATCCAAAAAATTAATAAAAATAGTAAGGAAATATGACCTTACAACAGTTACAGACCACATAAGAAACTGGCATCTCTCATATGCTCCACCAAAGACCAGCCAAACAGGCAGCACAGCCAATAGCAGGACTTGCTGACCATGCTATGGACACCTACTGCAGCAAATACAAGTATGAAAGACTATTCATTGAATCTGCCTCAGCTTTGAACAACTTTCCAAACCTCAACAAATTTGGGTGCATGAGACTGAATCTAGGCCTGACTTATGTTGCCTTTATTTAGCCTCATTTGCTCAGTGTAAGTGCCTGCGTGCACATATTGTTTTTCATGATCCCTGATGATGGCAATGTAACATTGCTGTAATATAGGAGGATATTAATTAAAGTTTTTTAATAATTAATATTCTAGTATACGTTGTCATTTCCTGAAAAGCTACATGGTACCTATAGAAAACACCAGTGTGTGTTGTAGGTTCTGCAGCCTCTTGTGTGTATGATAGATTTTTTTTATAAACTGCTAATAATGCAAGAAACTGTCAAAACTATGCAATTTTGATATTAGAAAACATCTTACAGAGTCCAAGTTTCATTATTGCCTGAAGTAGTTTGCAATTAAATTTAAAGTTTATGGAAGATATTTATTTGAGGAAGGTAATCATGTCAGTCAGATCTTTTAAGATTTCCTGTTGCACTGTTCCTGAAATCATTCATTTAAAATCTAATATTATCATTATTATTATTTCCAAAAAAAAAAAAAAGCAAAGTATGAATAATTAATTTGAGTGATTAACTATGAAGATAGAGATTAGAAAGAATAAAGAATATATAAGGGGATAGGTAACAGAATTTGTGCAATCACGAAAAATAATTACCTAAATAGTACATGATAGAAGAGACTCAGAATCTTGATCTTCATCTAGAAGCAGTTAAGCATGTGAAACTTTCATTTAAGGAGTATATATGTAACTAATGCAAACAATTATGAGAAACGTGAAAGTGATTTTGAGCAGCTCTTATGGCATAAGCTGCAAGGAAAGGAGGTTAGCTAGCATGGGAAAATTTTGAGAGGTGCGTAGACTTCATACCCAGGTTCAGGAGAATAAATCAGATGGTAGTTAATTAAATAGATAAGTAGCATAATGAAGCAGTAGCTGTAAATAAAAAGCACTGTGTAGGAAATATAGAGATACATGATCATTTAAACTCATGAGTAGTATAATGTGTACAGGCAAGAATGGTAACAAGCATCGTAAAGAAAACAAAATCGGATTACAAGAGGAAATTAGCTGAGAAGGCCAAAGAAAGCACATTTCAAAGAGTAACTTTGCTAAGTGGTGAGCAAAAGAAATAACTAATAAATGCAGATGGTATATCAAGTTATCACTTTGCAAGGATCTATCACCCAGATGTGTCTGGATGTGGGATAATACAGCAATTATTATTATTATTATTATTATTATTATTATTCCTGATACCTCCAAGGAGTCCGAAGACTCATCGCGGGAGGACATCTTCAACTATCTCTACACCTTACCTCTACTACGAATCAACGCCATCTACCGCCCACCTCCAACACCACCACAACTAGTAATTTTTGTCTGTAAATTGCGTGTGTTCTGAAGGGCCGATTTGTATGTATGCGGGATGAAAAACCCGAGTTTCCGGGAGAAAAAACCCTGCTACCTCCGTATGAGATCGGCTAACTCACCATCGATTGAAATCGACCAGATAAAGATTCCTCCCGTCGCGACGAGAATCGAACTTAGGCCTGTTCCAATCGAAGGGCGCAATGTACCGTCGTTCTTCCAATTGCGCTACGGAGGCGCTTATGGATGTGGGATAATACAGCAATGATGTGAGAATAGAGGTAGATGAATTGGAGGTGATTAGTATATTCTAGAATCTGAATGAGATATTGCCAATATCCATCAGATGAGATATCAGCCAGTGTATTAGGAGAAAGGCGCAATAGACTTGGTGATTTCTAACCAAGCTGCTTAATTTGTCTCAGCATTTGCAAAGTTGGGATGGAAGGAGGATAGGATAATCTGTTACATAAGGAATGCTTCAAGAGAGAGAGAAAGTGATTGCAAATTATAGACCTGTCAGAATCTTAGTGGTGGTTATGGTTCTGGAAAAAGTTAAAGCAAGTATTCAGGAACAAGTAGATAGGAATATAATACTGGGGAGACAGCATGGTTTTATGTAAGGGAGGCCTTCTGGCAGGCTAGGCCTTCTCTTCACAAAGAACATACTTATACCTCCTCTTATTACTTTCTACAATAAAGTGATAGTTGAGTTTAATAAAGGAAATGGGTATACTATGCTATTGTTGCACTTTGTTAAGGCTTGAAAGATAATGGTTTCCATTTCAATGTGGCCAAGTTGGGATTGGAAAGATTACAAGCTGTGTATTATATTGGTGAGTCAGGGATTTCCAGACATGGGTAAATAGCACAAGGGGATCACTCAGATGTTGAAAAATACACTAACAAGTAAAGACAAAGGAAATTGGCTATCACTTTCACACTTATCAACAAAATCCACCAGTCCTTTCTTACAGAAAACTTTCCTCTTGTCTCAACTGGATGTTTATTAGGTGCAATATTTTACTTTGGTCAAACCAACACCGAGACATGAACTCTGAACATCAAGGCTATGTTCAGCTTATTAAACCACATGAATCTGAGTGGTTTAATAAGCTGAGTGATTTGGCTTGGCAGGGCTGCACTAGCCATAGGATTCTTTGGGATAATTCCGAATTATTATGTTGAAGTATCATCATGTGTGAACCTTTATTCGAAATAAGGTCTTGGCCTTATTACATCATTATGATCTCAACCATAATGATGGACTTTGTCTCCAAATTATATTAATAATGGGAAATCATAATTTTTGAAATTTTTAATTACATCAAATGTTTGCTTTTCAATGCCATTATAAATCATGATTTTTTTAATAGGTTTTTCAGTCCTGTAGTTCTTAAAGTTCTATATTTTTTAACCTAGTGTTTTACACACACATTTATTTAAAATGTTACTGTGGTCATATTCTTCTTTCATCAGCTTGGATGAAAGTAAAAAACTCACAGGTGTTCTTACCTAATTAGAGGTTTCTGCTACTTAATGGGATATCGCCCCCACCTCCCTTCTGTTTACTAAATTCTGTTGGTTACATGTCGTCATAACCAAAATTCAACACTCCTGATATAATTTTTTAACAACCTTTGCACTCTTTCCTAAAGTTTTTTTTTCATTCCTTTCACATCTAAGTGACCAGATCCAAGACTACCATTCTCTGAGATTACCAGACAGGCTTTTATACAATGAAACCATTACACCATTCTCACTGCTAGTCAGTCATCCTTAAGTATTGCATCAGTCCTCTGGATGGTCTCGACACCTTTTGTAATATATCCTTTGGATATACTGCAAAGGTGGTAAAGACTTGAAATTTCTGCTCATCATCAACTAAAGTTATCCCCTTCTCCATCTGCTCTAATATAGTAGTTCCACCAGTAATAGTAGTTCCACCAATTCAGTTTTTGACCTGCAAATCTCAAAGTTCAACCCTTCAAACTTAGCTACATTAAGCAGTAAATGAGTGGTTATTCCCCACTCATTCACCTACCTTTCCAGCTTATTCAAGTCCTCCAGAAGAGCCACTATATCAGCATTATTCCTAATAATCCTCCTTGGCTTCACATCATCTTCAAACAACTGCACCTCTCTCTCTCTCTGCAGTCCATTGATAATATCACTGACATAAATGTTAAATAGTAATGATCTCCGTGTTGCTTCCTGTGAAATTCGACATGTAACATTCCTCATTACACAACTCTAATATTTGTCAGGCCAAATTCAGCACATTACTCTAGCTTGAGATCTAAAACATTGTATAATATATATACAATGTCAGGCCAAATTCAGCACATTACTCTAGCTTGAGATCTAAAACACTGTATATATATATATATACAGTGTGTGATTTTTCTGGATTTCTTAATGCCACTGATATATATATATATCAGTGGCATTGAGTGCCCATTTTGGTTGGGTGTGCTGTCATGGCTTATGCAACCCACACTACAAAATTCATGTCAGTTTGACCATATAATTGCATTTTTATCGATGTATGAAAGTTTTAAGAGTGTATAGCACATCAATGCTCATCTGAATTGGTCTAATGCAATTAATTGTAGGATAACTTTTAATACTTTAATTTATCAATTAATTGTAATCAAATCTGTGCAGAGTGGGGGACAATGTGTTTGTTTTAAGATACTGTATATTAGAAAACAATAATGAAGGAGAATGCTATATATATTTGGTTGGTATATTTGAATTACTCAAAGTTGTAAAATTTGCAAGAGGAGGACGAGGCTTACCTCCTTTAACTACAATACTATTTCCCATTGTACATATGGGAAAAAAAGTTATAAATTTATTGAAAATTATATATTAAAAACTTGTCTATATTATATATAAAAACTTGCCTACCATGTCAGTTCACATTTCACGCACACAAAACAGATGAAACTCAGAAAACAAAAACAGCAACTCATGACAAATGACAACGTTCAATTGGATTGGTTGACACAATGACCAACCACAGTGTCCAGGTGCTATTGTCTCAGAGCTCACTTAGCCTTGCCTCAGTTTAAAACTATTAGAACATTAAGAATATGACCTGCTGTGGCATCTGCACATCTTTTCAAAGGACTCAAAGGTGTATGTATTTTGAACACACGCCTGGGCTATTAACGTGAATGTAATGCAATGTTTATGTGTCTAAAGTGTCCTCTTCATGAAGCATTACTCTATTGTGTTTACTTTTAGGAATCTCGCGAAGTCTGGAAACAATTAGGGGAGTCTTTAACGGGAATAAATGCAAAAATATAATAACGGTGATATTGCTATTCGGTGGATGAGCACTGCATGCCTAGCACACCTGGAATATTCGTCCCTGATATATATATATATATATATATATATATATATATATATATATATATATATATATATATATATATATTATTATTATTATTATTATTATTTGAAACCTCCAGGGAGTCCAAAGGCTCATCAAGGGAGAGTGTGCCAACAGCATCGAATGATTGGTCCCCTTCCAACTACTAACCGCGCTCAAACTTACTTAGCTGAGCCATTAGTAGCAGAGGCTCTACCAATCGGCCAGCATATATATGTGTGTGTGTGTATGTATGTATTCCCAACATTGATTACTCTTGTCAGTTTATGATTAAATGTGACTAGTTTACTGAAACAGAAGTACTCCCTTAACAAATTTAAGCTGATTACCAAAAAAATTATACTCATGTGCCTCAGTCGGTATAATTGATGCCCTTTGATTGGACAGACCTGTGTATGAGTGTTTCCAGATTACCTAACCCTTAGCATTAGTTAAATAGTTAGAGTGTAGAGAGTGTGAACTATGAGGCCCTCATCTACACTGCATGTAGAAAGAAAGTGTGGGGAAGCAGAAACTGGAAACCTGACTCTACAGACAAAACATAGCAATACCACTTCTTGCTTCCAATAAGCAGGCTGGGTAGTGTTTGACTAGGTAATAAAAGACATTTACCAAATAGAGGAATAAAGTGGTTGGGTGACCAATGCAGAATTGTTTACTTTTTTTTTAATGCAAATCCCACCTACATAGGCTGTAAGCCTACAGTACATTGGTATTAAAAAAAAATTAACAGTTCTGCATTGGTCACTCAGCCACTTCATTTCTCTATGTGGAGATATCTTTCATCACTCAATCAAACACCGCCTAGCCTGCTTACTGGAGGCATGAAGTGGCATTGCCATGTTTTTGTCTGTAGAGTGAGGTTTCTAGTTTCTGCTTCCCTGCACTTTCTTCCTACATGAAGTGTGGATGAGGGTGTTCTAGTTCATGCTCTCACCACCCTAATTATTTAACTAGGAAGCAATGCCTGTTCCATTTCAGGGTACAGCAGTAAAGTTGATTACATACAATGTAATTACCTCAACAGTGAGATAATATTCCTAGGTAATTTCAACTTACACCATTCAGACTGGCTTCCTATCTCCAGCTTTACAAACCAAGCTGGAATAGAAGCCGAACTGTTTGCTATCAGTTTATGATTTAACACAAACCCACAAGAATTCCCAAAGGTCCTCATTCTCCCAACGCCGTGAACTTTCTTTACTAGCTCTTCCTCCACACATGTTAGCTCTCCTCTTGACAGGCTTGACCATTACCTTGTCCATGCTTCATTTTTTATCCTTCATCCTCCTTATCATTCTCAGCTCCTTATCATGTTTTTGTCTGTAGAGTGAGGTTTCTAGTTTCTGCTTCCCTGCACTTTCTTCCTACATGAAGTGTGGATGAGGGTGTTCTAGTTCATGCTCTCACCACCCTAATTATTTAACTAGGAAGCAATGCCTGTTCCATTTCAGGGTACAGCAGTAAAGTTGATTACATACAATGTAATTACCTCAACAGTGAGATAATATTCCTAGGTAATTTCAACTTACACCATTCAGACTGGCTTCCTATCTCCAGTTTTACAAACCAAGCTGGAATAGAAGCCGAACTGTTTGCTATCAGTTTATGATTTAACACAAACCCACAAGAATTCCCAAAGGTCCTCATTCTCCCAACGCCGTGAACTTTCTTTACTAGCTCTTCCTCCACACATGTTAGCTCTCCTCTTGACAGGCTTGACCATTACCTTGTCCATGCTTCATTTTTTATCCTTCATCCTCCTTATCATTCTCAGCTCCACATCCTGTGGGTACCAATTGCAATGATCTTTGGGACTTCTGTGTCTCATTTCCATGATCTGATTTTCTGATCCCAGCACCAGCTCTCATCTAATAACAAATTTTTCTCACTGAGATGAATGCTTTTATCCCCCATTCCACTCAAACCCTCACCCCTTATCCAACATGTTTCTCCAATAATTGTGCTAAAGCAGACTAAGTCAAAAATTCAGCATATGTCCACTGGTTCAAGTCACAAACTCCAGTCTCTCACAAGCCTTCTTATCCCTTACCAAGACAGGTGGTTGCGTGCATTGATAGCATCTAAAGAAAAGGCAGACCTCTTGAGATCAGTTTTCTCCCACCAACTCGTGTATAGATGACCAAAGTAAATCTTCCATTTCACAAACTATTCACAATGTTTCCTCTGAACTTTCACTAGAAGTACATCAGAAAAATACTCAGTAGCCTTGATATCAATAAGTCTCCTGACCCAGATGGTATTCCTCCAATTGTATTAAGAGCTTGTGCTCTAGAACTGTCACTTCAAGTTGTCATACTCATCTGATATCTATCCTACAGACTAGATAAAAGCTTGGAAGCATGCTTTTATCCAGTTGGTTCCCAAAAAAGGAGATTTAGAGAATTAAAGACATTGTTTAAAGGAAATTTCCTTTAAACAATGTCTTAAACATTGGAGACGTTTAAATACTATCTACCCTTTTTTGCCTATCAAACAACTTCTGCAGCCCACACCTTTAATCTATCCTCAGGGAATGTTATCCCCCAAAAACCCAGGCAACCAGACCTGAGCACAGTTAACCCTAGATGTGGACATATCAAGCCCTTATAAAAAGGAATAATACTTCCTTATTTCTAGTTGTTACTGTGTTCTTCAATAGCCAAGTAATCTTATGAGTTAGCTTAGCTACCTTAGCAATGTGTCCTCTAAACTTTAACTATCTGTTCTAGCACCACCAATAAACCCCTAGCTTCCTGAAGTACAGTTCCATTAATGTGGTACACAGCTTGTAATCTATTTATCCCAAAATGCATAACTTCACATTTCTTCACATTAAACTGATATCCATTATCTTTTGCCCATACTGGCAGCCTATTTAAATCATCCTGGAAGCTCTTCATTGCCTTGATTCACTATTACCCTATCTAATTTTGCATCATCAGCAAACAACTGAATATTTTCTTTCAGATTATTTCCTATATCATTTATGTACAAATTAACTAGTAGTGGTCCTAGCATCGAACCTTGCAGCACACCACTAAATACCAGTTTCACCTGGATTCTACTCCTCTGCATGCCACTTTTTAATATCAGTCCAAAAGTATCTACATCTACATAACCAATATCATATCCATCCCCATTTGTTCTAATTTTCATAACAAAGTTCCAAGTGGTATTCTCTCAAATGCCTTTGCAAAATCTAGCAGAATCATCGTGTAGCTATTCTTTATCTAACTCAGCTGTCGTTCTATTATAAAAAGTCAGTACATTACTAAGGCATGATTGACCCTTCCAAAGCCATGTTGCCCTTCATAGAGTATCATATTCTTATCCAGCCATACTTGAATTATCTTTTGGAACAATTTTTCTAGTTTACCACCACTTATGAGATATTAATTGGTCTATAATGTGTAACTTAAGTATTAGAACCTCCCTTATACAAGGGAATTATTTTGCCTTCTTTCCACTCTACCAGAGCTGAGACTTCAATTAAATAGCCTAGTCAGTGGCATTGCTATTTCCCTTGCACATTCCTGCAAAATGCAAGCTGATATCCCATCTAATCCAACAGCTGTATTTATTATTATTATCCCAAGACCCCATGGAGTCAAAGACTCATCTAGGTGGTCCTTTTATCAGTGGCCGTAACAAGGGCGCGGCGAAAGAGGCGCCCGACACGTGCGCAACTAGTTTTAGGGCGCAAAACGTAAAAAATAAAACTAAATAAATAGATATAAAACTCCGCTATTCTATATTGTATTTTTAAATTTCGGCAATACAGTAGTACTTTGAGATACGAGTGCCCCAACATACGAGTTTTTTGAGATACGAGCGCCCCAACATACGAGTTTTTTGAGATACGAGCCGTCACTAGGTCGATTTTTTGCCTTGGGTTACGAGCCTACTTCGGTGACGTTACAACCACCACTTTGCTCAGATTCCCGAGTCTTGCGCGTCGTTCATTTCACATGTTTACCTCACCGCAGAAGCATTTCTGTCGTGTTGAGTTTTAATTTTGAATTTTTTCTTTTTTATGTACAGTTATTTAGCTAATTTTTTTCGTATAATCATGAGTCCAAAGAAGGTGAGCGTAAAGAACAGTGGTGAGAAAAGGAAAAAAAGGTGATATCCATGGAATTAAAGCGTGAGATAATAGACAAACATGAGCAAGGCAAAAGAGTAATAGACTTGGCAACGCAGAACGATCGCACTATTTCCATGATATGTACTATTCTGAAGCAGAAGGACTCGATAAAGGCTATAACTTTAAAATTATTTCCAAGCTACGCAACTCTGCCATGAAAAGATGAAGAACGTGCTGATTTTTTGGTTGACAGGGAAGCAGCTCGCAGGAGACACTGTGACAGAGACTAATTTTCGAGAAGGCACGAGCCATTTACGCAGATTTGCTGCAGCAGACCCCAGATACTTTAGCACAGGAGGTTTCACAAGAGCAATTCAAAGCCAGTCGTGGGTGGTTCGAAAATTTCCGAAAAGCTCGCTGCCTCACCACTCCGTTGTCAGGCATGGTGAGGCAGCGAGCTCTGATTCTAAGGCAGCTGAGGAATTTGTAAAAACCTTTGCTGAATTGATCGAAGCTAAAGTATACATTCCCCAACAAGTTTTTCAACTGTGACCAGACAGGGCTCTTCTGGAAGAAGATGCCAAGCAAAACTTGCGTAACGGCAGAAGAAAAGAAGATGCCATGTCACATCTATGAAGGATAGGTTGACCCTTGCACTGTGTGCAAATGAGTGGCGACTGCAAGATCAAGCCGCTGCTCGTATACCACTCAAAAAATCCCAGAGCCTTCAAGACACATAAGGTTTTAAAAGAAAAACTGCAGATTATGTAGAGAGAAAACCCAAAGGCATGGGTCACCAGGCAGTTTTTTGTGCAGTGGGTCAACTTTGTCTTTGGTCCTGCCGTTAAGGAATACCTCGAGGTCCATGACTTACCCCTGCAAGCCCTTCTCGTCCTTGACAATGCTCCTGCCCACCCACCAAACCTTGAGGACGACATCCTTGAGGAGTTCAGCTTTATAAGGGTTTTCTACTTTCCACCCAACACCACCCCTATCCTACAGCCCATGGACCAACAGGCGATCTCCAATTTCAAGAAACTTTTTACCAAACATATGTTCCGACGCTACTTTCAGGTTACGGAGAGCACAAACCTCACCCTTCGGGTGTTCTGGAAAGACCACTACAACATTGTCATATGCCTCAAAATTATTGATATGGCCTGGCAGGGTGTTACAAAAAGGACCTTGACCTCTGCATGTAAAAAGCTGTGGCTGAAAGGGACTTTGAAGGATTTAGACCTGAACAGGAAGTGCTGGAGGAGATTGTGTCCCTCGGAAAGTCCATGGGCCTAGAGGTGGATGAGGGAGACATCGAAAACCTTGTCGCCGCACATTCCGAGGAACTGACGACGGAGTTGACAGAACTACACATGCAGCAACATACGAAGGTTCTGCAGGAGATTGGTATAACCACAGAGGCAGAGGAGGTTATCTCTTCAAGTGAAATAAAGAAAGTTTGGCAATGTGAGAAAAAGTTTCGAAATTTTAATGAAAAGAAACACCCTGAAAATGTTGCAACTGGTTGTGCAACGGCGCTATTTAATGACACTTGCCTAACTCATTTCAGAAACATTCTAAAAGGGAGGAAGAAACAAAGCTCCTTGGACAGGTTTCTATTGAAACGCCCTGCGGATGAAAGTGACGAAAGCGTGGCAAAAAAGAAAAAAAAAAACTAGTGAAGAAGAAAATTAAGTTAAGCAAAAGTGAAGTGAAAGAAAAAATTAATACCATATGCTAATCGGCTCCGCCAACATCTCTTTATTTCTTTAGATTCTCTTTTACATGTATGTATGTACAGTATTTGGTTTTATTTTGTTTGTATACAATATTTGTTTATTATAAATACATTATTATAAAAAAATTCGAGTAGTTTTTTGGGGACTGGTACGAATTAATCTCATTTTAATTAAATTAAATGGGGAAAATTGATTTCAGATACGAGCATTTTGACTTACGAGCTCGGTCATGGAATGAATTAAACTCGTATCTCAAGGTACCACTGTACTTCACTTTAGACACAAATTCTGCAACAGACTGCTACTCATTTTGATTGAGTCAATAGTAAGTATTTAACATATTGTATTTAGTAAAATTTAACTTGGTACATTTTAATTTTCAAAATTTTTGTCATTTTTGGGTTCGGGGGGAGCAAGTTCGACACTTGCCACAGGCACTTCATACCCTCGTTACTGTACTGCCTTTTATCATACACACAGCTCATCATATGCACCTTAAAACCGGCCAGGACGTATATATATATGTCCAAGTTAATATGGATGCGAAGTGCATATTAAAATTGTAATACCATTCATATTAGATTGAAATATATGATGGATACGAAGCGTATGATGCGTATTTGATCCATAATGGCCGGTAAGGTGGTTAAACACACTCTCGGGTAAGGCATTCCAATCATTCACAACTCTGCATGCAAAAATCTTGCGTATCTATCCCATGCTCACACCCTCTTTATACAGTTTCCAGGGATGACCTCTGGTTCTCCTCTGATATCCACTATTTTTTCTGTAGAACCTCACCAACATTGATACTATAACAACCCCTTACTAACTTGTAGGTCTCTATCGTATCTTCCCTCTTCCTCTTATCCACCAGACTCTGTAAATTGCATCTTCTCAATCTTTCCTCATATTTGACATTCTTAGGAACTTGATCGAGTGCAAGACTCGTATTAAAAAAATATGTCAAGGCAGGTGTCAACTCCCTAGCACATTCCTTCAGTATACGTGGTGATATATTATCAAGTCCCACAGCCTTATTAACATCTAGTTTACTCAACTCCCTATACACCTCTTGCTCACTAACAGTCAGTCTCTCCTCCCCATCATGAACTGCTCTCAATCTCTCCATGAAGTCACATTCACAAGAATGACAGACTTTTATGAACTGCTCATTAAGTATCTCCACTATATCCTACGCAACAGCTGTCTTTATGCCCTTTTCTCCAATCAATGTCATCTTTCCATAATTTTTTTTTTTTTTTTTTGCTGGCTACATATCGAAAGAACTCCCTAGGATTCTTTTTGGCTTCATTAGCTAACTGCTGCTCATACCTCGCTTTTGCTACCCTTACCAACCAAGTCACCTGCCTTGCCTGGTATGTGTACTCCTACATGGAATTGATTATTACCACTTCTCTTATGCTGCCTCCATAATGCCCTTTTTTCTCTGTATTGCTTTAATCTCTTCATTCATCCATTTCACATCTACCTTATTTAACCTTCTGTCCAAAGCTTAGAAGGATAAATACATTTAGCCATCGATTCTACTAGATTGTTCTTGAATATCCCCCAAGCTGTATTGATCGTTTTTCAGCTAACTCCCCATTCCATGCTACACCTACAAGCTGTCTCCTAATCTCTTCATAATCACCACCCTTGTAGTTCCACATATATCCTTTTCTCACACTGCTGGCAACCACCCAGGTAATCACCTCATAGTCACTCTCACTAATGGTAGGGAGATGAGATGATTAAATCCAAGACCCTCAATCTTTGTGTGCCCTCTGTTACAAGTCTGAGGTAGTTATCCCTCAAAAACTCAAGGAATTCATTTTCGTTACTTCCAGTTGCTATCTCATCATTCCAGTCTACATAGCCATAATTAAAATCACCCTTTTCTTATTTGCTTGACTGATTCTATTATACATTAAATAGTCACTACCATCCACATAACAACATCCAACCAAGTATTTCATTCTATTCACCTTTATATCACGCCATACTGCCTCAAAGCCACTACACACACTATTTCCCCCTTGCATCTCTACTTTTTATGGACATAACTCTTTCTCTGTCATCAATAGCACTCCCCTCCCTTTTTTACCCTTTCTATCATCACAAAACACATCATACTCTTTTATCTCCATTCCTGTCATGGCTGGATGTCGTTCTCATCCAGCCATGTCTCACTTATTCCAACTATTTTTTGGGTGAACAATCTCAATTAATGCAACCATTTCATCTGCTTTGTTTCTTACACTTTTAGCATTTGTATACAAACACAGCAGCTCATTTCTGGATCTATAGCTAGTTCCATTGATACCACCCATTCGACGTGATTTCTACATGCCCAACTCAAACCATTTCCCTTTCTCCTTAATCATTTTAGAACCCTCTTCAAATCCAACTGTTTCCTCTTGATCCCAGGTGATCCCCTTCCTTTCCTGTCTACACATGCATTCACATCCTCTTGGAGCATCCATCTTTCTCATGCTGTGTTCCCCTGTTCACCCTAATCCTCCCTTTTCCCTGTCCGTCTTGCACACCCATTCTCTCATTCTCTATACTCAGGCCGCTCACCTCTTCGTTCATAACCACCTCTTCCATCTCTCGTGCTCTTAACATCGCTTCCCACTTGATCAGATTCATTCTCTGTACTCATTTCTCATCTTCCAGCAGCAGTGTCTCCAAGCGACTCACACAAAAACCTCAAATGTGGTTCATCACTCTTATAAAGTTCACTTCGTCCTTCAAACTCATTCCACACATTAACATACTGCACTCCTTTCTCTTCACACGTGTTCTTTGTTCGCAGTCAAGTCATTTGTACCTATTAAAACTACCAACTCTTTTGCTCGCGTACTTCTTTTATCCAGTGCCTCAATCACTCTGCTCATTCTACCTCCAGTAAAACATACCTTGTGCACCCTCCTGTTCAGCACACCTTTAATAATTGAATCACCATATAACGCCACTCGCGGGTCTTTTGTTATCTCTTTCATACCAACATTATTTGTTTTCATTATTTTTCTTTCTTCCGTGCATTTCTCGAATTTTCTTAACTTCATTCCGCATCCATTTCATCTCTTGCCTCATCCTAACCAACTCAACTTTCGAATCTTGCGTCACATTTTCGCTATCATTCATTCTTTCGAATTTTCGAACTCTCGAGCCCTGTGTCATACTTTTGCTCTCATTCATCCTTTCGAGTTTTCGTACTTTCAAATCTTGCATGAAACTTTTGCTCTCATTCATTCTTTCAATTTTTCGAGCTTTCGAAACTTGCATCACACATAAAAATAATTGTCGGCCAACCAGGCCGGCAATTATGCATTGCTCGATCTCATCTTAAAGCAATAATATATTATAATTATAATATAATATAATTGCAGAAAGAATCCAGATGCTGACGTGAGTTATGTTAATGTGCGTTTGTTAGCCTAACTACCCCAACGCCATCTACCGCCGACAATTACTACCACTAACATTTTCACAGACAATCACAAACATCTATGCTACAGCGGAATTCGATCCGCAGCCTTCTGGCTGGAGAGTGGATACGCTAGCCACTTGGCCAACCTGGCCGGCAAATAATTAATGCCAACAGCACCAGGGGTTCCTGGGTGGTCACCCTCCCACGTACTAACTGGGCTCAGATTTGCTTTACTTCAGTGATCAAACAAGAACTGGAGCTTTCAAACCGAAATGGCCACTAACATTGAGGCTTTTACACTGAGATTCTGCAATATCCTAAGAACTTCCAATTCATCCACCACTGTTCCCACATAAGTCTCTGTCACTGAGGTCACTGCATTAACCTTACAAAGTGGTCACTCAGTAACTCAACTAATCTGCTTCTGTCACCTTCTGACCTTCACCACTCATTAAGATTATTCTTCCTTAGTCGTGCTTCCTCTTACTTGCTACATAACAAGCAAACACTTTGGGATGTCCTTTGCCCAACTCGGCTAGTTTCTTCTCATAATCTGATTTTGCCTTCCTTACAGTATTGGTCATGAGTTTGTTGATTACCTTTCTTCTTATATACCTTCCACAGTATTTTATGCAGCCCATGCTTAATGACTATTCATCCATGTAACTCCTACCTGATTAATCCTCCTTACCTTAGGTCAGGGCTGTCCAACCTTAGGTAATCCGAGGATCGCATTACAAAAAAAATATTTATCCGAGGACCGCATCACAATGCGTATCTAGTAATTTGGTGAGCAGCAGCGACACAACCTCAATAACTAAACAAACGAACAACACTAATCGCGCGATCACGTTCCTCGTGAGCGCCCGGAGCATGCACTTTGGGAAAAAACAGTGTAAGAACGCTTCTTTGACACTTCTAATATTTGAAAAAACACGTGTGTATAGAGCGATGTAAAAACACCAAATAAAATTACCAACATCGAGATTATGGATTAGTAATAGAATTAAAATATGTAATACGCATTTGATTCAGAGTATTTCATTTTTTCGCTTGTGAAAATCAAAACACACAGGCGGGCAGCATAAAATCGCACCGCAGGCGCATCCGACCCGCAGGCAGTGTTTTGGACAGCCCTGCATGAGGTAAACAATTTAATGTTGCTTCCTCTAGATCACTGGTCTCCAAACTTTTTTGATCGCGTACCCCCAAGATAGAAAAAATAAATAGCGCGTACCCCCAATTGATCTAGTGTAAACGTAAAAGTAAGCACAAAAAGCCGTTGGAATTGCACAGAAACAATATATACTAAAAAATCGTTAAACTTACTACTAATAGTCAAATAATTAATACAACTGTGGTGTCATCTGTAGATAGCAGGATAAGTAAGCAATTTTCCTTCTCCAGTTGGGCTTGTCAACACTAGGATGCTCTACAAACAATGGCAATGATAAGAAGTAAGAGATTTACTCCCTACTTTTAAAAAACATGACAGCTTTGCCGCGGACGATTATGTGTGCAAAGTCGCCTAATGTGCGCTACTCCAACTCAACTGCGTTATTCCAACTCAGGCACTGCTGGTTGCAGGCATCTGGAAATTCACCTAAGGAATCTCCAGCTAACATACACCTGGAGGGTTCACAACCACCTGCTGTCGGGATTACACGTGGACAGCCCAAGGAATCGGCACAAGGCTAGACAGTTTTTATTTATTTATCACAATCCCTTGTCACTAGAGTCGAGACCATAAGGCACGTCGACATTAACATCTCGAACCACAGAATGGTTGTGCTCGGTGGCGTACCCAAGGAGGGGGTCCAAGGGCCCTGTCCCCCCAAAGAAAAAGTTAAAAAACACTAAAAAATTTTCCAAAATACTTTTCCTAATTAAAATTCATTTTTTTAATTTATGTTGTGTCATGACATATTTCTATACTACTTATGAATTAGGGGGGCCACATAAGGTGAGAGTACCCTATAGCAGTGTTTCTCAACCTGTGGTTCACGACGATGGGACAGGTGGTCCACAGGCAGACATAAATTAACCAAATAAATCTATATATTTTAATTATCCAAACACAGCAAATTAAAATTGAATAAGTAAGTAAAAATTATTGAAATAAAATAGATACTTAAAAAATAATAATAAAAATAGCGGTAGAATGTTCATTCCATGAACATTCTGCCACTATTTTAATTTGTAGTGGCAAAATGACGAGTAATAAAAGAGGGGTTAAGTGAACAACAATATGGTTTTATTGCTTCCACTTTCCCTTGCTGTTTTGTCAGATTTGAAGTGAACATGTGTTGTCCACATGACCACATTTCAACGAATTGCTTGTTGTTTATTGATTTTTATTGTCGAAAGGTTTCCTCCCTCAACCAAGGCTCAATATATCTTCAGAAGTGCTAAGTAATACTTGGACAAAGTGTGTTGTGAGTTAACCCCCAGTATTTATATATTTTTAGGAATTTTATATATATATATATATATATATATATATATATATATTTCTTAGTTTTAACACGTTTACGAATTTTAACACCTTCGGTTGAACTTTATTGCTGCTTTGGGGCAGGCGAACTCACACACATCTAATTAGTAACAATAGTTTTTAGTTAGATACTGTGTTCGCATGTCCTGTGCAACATATGGTTTTGCCGGAGTCTATACAGCATAGTTTCAGTATGAAAGGATGTGATTCATTAATTAGAGTCGTTTTTACCTCAGTTGTCTTTAACTGCACTATTTGTTGAGAAATATATTACACAGACTGCTGGTACCTTATTCACTGACATAATAAAAGTACTGCACTTGTTTTTCTAGCCTCTGCAATATAGTGGCTATTGGGGAGGGCGTGTTGTTTACCGCGGGAGCAAGTTACTTATAATCGTATGATAGGCAACCACAGCCATCTATTCGTCCCTAATCCCAACACTATATATTTTTGTCCAAAATTTTTGAATTCTACATTCAAATTTCTTCATCAGCAGTAAATACAATTTCAACAGAGTGATATATTATTATTATTATTATTATTATTATTATTGTTAGTAGTAGTAGTAGTAGTAGTATTAACTTATGGAGCGGATCATACTGAAGAAACTCACAGCATACACTGAGATCTTTCATATTATCCCCAAAACACAATATGGTTTTCAGAAAAATAAAGGAACAACATCTCTCTTGGAAGATTTTACAGACGTAATTAATACCGGCCTAGACAAAAACAAAATTGCCATGGTAGTCTTTATAGATCTAACTAAAGCATTCGATACACTTACACATCAAACCTTGTTAGAAAAGCTGATGTTGTTGGAATAGACGGGCCTCTTCACAGGTTGTTTACAAACTACCTGCAAAATAGAAAGCATATCACACGTATCGGATCAAACCGAAACAGAGAGCTACCAGTAACCTGTGAACTGTCACAGGGAGCTGTATTCTCCCCAACTATTCAACATTTACACCACGATATTAATCAGTTACCACTCAAAGGTAAGATATTCAAATACGCAGACGATACAGCAATAATATCCTTCCATAAATAACGCAAGCATAGCCCAAACAAATATGCAACATGATATAAATCTGATCATAGACTGGCTCACGAAAAACTCCATACACCTAAACTCAGAAAAGACAAAATTAATGATATTCAGAAATAAACTGACTCGACCAGTTGATAACAAATATATAACCATCCAACATCCACTTTCCAACATACAAAACACACAGAACAGCAAAACCACTACAATCACTCAGGTTGAAACAATACGATATCTTGGGATTTACTTCGATGCAGATATGAACTGGAATAGCCACATAAACCATCTACACAACAAACTCCGAACAATAAGTGGCAAACTCTACAGGTGAAAAGACATAGTTCCTATACGCCTAAAAACACTAATATACAAAGCACTATGCCAAAATATACTAAGATACGCTATAACAACGTATGCTTTCTGTGCACCCTACAAATTAAACAGATTAATGTCGCTACAGTACAAAATGACAAAACTGATCTTTTGGGAACAAAGAGAAAATCACGACCTTATAAACATTGCAATGGCAGAACACAAAATACTGGCAGCAAAACATTTATGTCA
Source organism: Typopeltis vanoorti (assembly GCF_054136105.1). NCBI lineage: Eukaryota > Metazoa > Arthropoda > Arachnida > Uropygi > Thelyphonidae > Typopeltis > Typopeltis vanoorti. Next base: position 61,116,655 of record NC_143561.1, read on the forward strand.
CTATGCAGCCTTGCTATTATTTCGATGCCAACTACAGGACAGTCAGAAATATATACTGTATAACAAGACCTCAGACTACTAATTATATCACATATAAATACAATAATCACTACGGAAAGGCCACGCGAAACTTCTACATCCCAGACATGATAAACAAATTACCTTTTGAATACAGAAACCTTACAAACTACAATAGCCTGAAAAGAGCTCTAAGGACATACTACGAACAAGAAACACGCACCCAAAATACTATACAAACTTAATGAAACACAGTATATTCGTTCAGGCTTCCGGTTCAGCGACACATCATCAATACATTCCAAGTTATTGTGTGTGTGTGTGTGTGTGTGTGTGTGCGTGCGTGCGTGCGTGCGTGCATGCGCGTGTGCATGTGAGTGCGCGCGCGCGTGAATTTCTCAATCATAGATTTCGTAGCTTCCCAACACAGCAAAAAAAAAAAAAAAAAATACATAATAACCAGCTGGTGTCATCCTCAGATAAGCTTACGTATAAGCTTCGAGGATGAAAGCAAAGAAATTAGTTCTCATCCAAGATGTATCATATGTAACCAAATGCATATAATGTACGTATCACATGTAAACCAATGTATGTAATGTGTGTATTATATGTAAACCAATGTACGTAATGTAAATATCACATGTAAACAAATGTAAGTAATGTATCATATGTAAACAAATGTATATAATAACTGTAACAAATGTATGCAATGTAAAAAAAACTTTTAAAAGTAAATCATGAGTTTACACCGTATGTTTCTGAGAATAAGGAAACATAATATTTAGATTGCATATGTGTAAATACTGTTGAATAATCACACCTTTTCAAACTTCAAAAAAAAATAGTAAACCACAACATGTAAATATTATACAAGTTATGTAACTCTGAACAATATAATTGTAAATTATTATTATGATTGTTATATATAAAAAAACTGTTATTATCATTACTATTTAATTCTCATTATATGTAGCACAAAGTGCTGAACTTGTAAAATAATATACTGAATAGATGATCATTGTACATATGTAAATATTTGAAAGAACAATAAAAAAAAAGAGAGACCTATAGGGAGTCAGAGACTCATCGAGGGAGGCCACATGCTACACACACCAGCTATCATACTTATTCTTGAATTCATTCACACTGCTTGCATTCACAACATCCAATTGCGCTCCAATACAATCACGCCCCACCCACCCTCTGAGAGAAAAATCTAGTCCTTATATCCTTCTTGGTCAGCTTCACAAGGATGCCCTCTCGTCCTTTCCCCACCATCCATAAATTGAAAAATCCCATCAATTGAAATCCGGTATGACCCTTTCAGAAGATTGTAAGTTTCAATCGTATCACTCTTCTTTCTTCTGTTTCCTAATGTCTGCAGTCTACAAATTCCCAATCTGTCTTCATTATCAGTATTCCACAATTCTGATATCATTTTTAACACTCGAATTTGTACTCTATCCAATATCTCAGAATCACAACGGAAACCAGGAGACAAGACCTGCGCACAATTGTCCAAGTGAGGTCATCTAGGCCTTGTGAAGAGGCAAAATAACATCCTTATCTTTACATGTGAACTTTCGTTTCAGCATAAGTATTTCATAAGTATTGTTTAAATGTTTCCCATACACGCTCGATATCCTTTCCATCCAGCAACCGATCCCATTCCACTGAACTCAGTATATTCCTCAGTTGTTCATAATTTCCTACTTTTTAGTTCAGCATGTATCCTTTTCTGAACGGAACATTCATAAACTTAATCATTTCCCAAGTGAGTACCACATGGTCACTGTCACCAACTGGAGACAAAACAGTTACGTCTTTAACTGAAATGCCTTCTAACACTATAATCAAATCCAGCACTCTTTGACCTCGAGTTCCTTCTGTCACATGCTGCTTGAGAAAGTTGTCCCGCAACAGCTCAATAAATGCATTTTCATTCTTCTTATGAGACTCTACTGCTAACCAAACATATATCTGGATAATTAAAGTCTCCCATTACGATTATTCTTTTCGCGCTCACCTTTTCTATTTGGTGATGCATTTTTTCATCACCAGCAACCGATCCACCAGATCTGTAACAACACCCCATAAATAATGTATAAGCATGTAAACGAAATATCAGTATTTCTGTTAGGATATAGGTAATCAACAATCGAAAAGGAAACAAGACATTCTTGACATATTCTACACTACAGCCTGAGGCACTTTAGTGTTCTCCCCTTTCTTCTCAATAGCACTGAGAGTAATAAGCCTTCAACTTTTCCTCCAGCTAAGAGGATATTACCAAGTATTTACAAGACGTAGATTATTTCAGAAATAGCTTCCAGCAGCAGAAGAAGTAATATTTAGATTTTTTTAAAGAAAAACAAACACAAATAATACTACTGAACTTTCTTTTGTGTGGTATGCATATAAACAATTTTGCATGGTGAAAATATACCATATTATTTCTAAAATTTCACATAATTTCAGCGGACAGTAGAACAGCTGGTTTTAGATTGCAAATAAATAGAACAGATTTAGAAGCTTCACGATACAATCTGATTGCCGTATATCTATTGTCAAAATGGTAAAATGAAGTAATTGCTTTTGAATGCTGTCTAGAAAAGCTTTCAAACCTGTATAGAAATTTAGAGTAGTTATGCAATTGAGTTCCAGGAGAGAATAAGGAGGGGGGGGGGGACATCAGAACATCTTCAAAATGAGCAAAAATTTTGAATCATTCCGTATATGATATTTTTCACATTATATTTTCAACATATCTACGAGGTTATGCACTAGATATTATCGTAATATGCATAATACAAATAAATAAATAAATGACGAAGGCGAAGAATCACTGCTAAAATATCATTGGATATAAATTTTTGATTCCAAAAAGACACAATAGGAAACTGAGTAATGCAATTTAGCATTTTAACATTTTTTTTTCATTTTTTTATTTTGTCTTTATGAATAACAAAAAATCGTATCTAAATCTGAAATGTGATGATCCATATAATGCTATTTGGCTAGAAACGAAAGAAAAAGGACATATTTATTTCAATAAATATTATTTAAAAATATAAATATTTGACATAATATTTTCAAAGCAAACATTTGAAAATTCGAAAATTCGAAAAAAAAATATTCAATTATTATAAGTAAAGTGAAAGAACAATCAGTGCAACTCTTCCGGTGCACTGATTTGTAGAATAAAATACACCAAATTTACTATCACTAAATAGATTCATTGCAAAAGCTGATCAGTGGTCATTTCAGGATTGATTTTTTTCGCATATGTGAAATTCGTTTCAATTTTTGGGAAGAGATACAATAAATCATTTTAGAGGCAAGATAGGTCAAATAACTTAGGACAGTAAATGAAATTCTAAGCAACACAATAGACGTAAAGACACGGGGAGGGGAAACAAAGGTCACTCAGCAACAGTTAATCCACTAATGGCTATGGAATAGCCGTAACGAGATTAACGGCGGAGGAAGGTAATGGCATAAAAAACGCAGAATGCCGACGAAGTTTTGATCCATGAAAAAAGCTAGGGAGTGTTGAATATTTCATCCACACTGACCGGTTGGGAGGTTAAAACGCAATTCTGTGATCGTGGTTTGGTTCGATTCTGGATCTCGCCTTCAGTGAGAAGTGAATTTTCCGAATTATCTGAAGAAGCATTGAAAATCGTCATGCAGTTTTCTACAACCTATCTTCGTGAGAAAGGATTTTCGTCGCTCCTTCAAATAAAAACAAAATACAGAAATCCTCTTGTCGACTGAAGTTGACCAATATTGAACCGGATATCCAGCAACTCTGGAAGGGCCGAGAAGTTCAACCATCTTATTAAAATTAAGTAGTAATAATTATATCATTTATTTATTTAATAAAAATTATAACTTTGTTCAATGAGGATACACTTTTAATCGTTTGCTTCAATTTAATTAATTATGTTTCCGTATGTATTCAAAACGTGCTTTTAGATTTATTGTGTTATAAATGGCACAGTTTTTACCAAATGTTGGTAGTCCTCACATCGTTTTTTTTTTTTATTTAAATTACATGACTTAGTGGTCCGTAGAATTGTTTTAGGCATTTTACTTGTCCTTGGGCTTAGAAAGGGTGAGAAACGCTGTCCTATTGCTGTCCAGGTCGGGCCAGAGGGAGGATCACGGGTATCATGTATTGGCGAATCATTGCAGATGCTCAGTTATAGGTCGTGTGCGATACGCTCGTAATCTGCTATTTTGCATTGAGTTTGTTGAAAAGCATGTCTTGAATTAACTTGAAACTTTTTTCCATCTCTGAAGAGTAACCTTACCGTACGTAAATTCTTCAAGAACATTGAAGTTAAGTTAAAGTTAAAGTTAAAATTTTAAAGTTAAATTCGTAAAAGATTTTAATTTGTTTTTTGGATTTTGTGCTTCAAATTATGGCTGAAAATACGCAGAGTATTTTATTGAACTATTTCAAAAAAAAACCAAAAAACCAAAAAAGGATGATTCAAATGTTAATAGCAATGTTGGGGCTATTAATATTGTCACTACCGATTTGGATTCGGTTTCCCCTCCCCGTCGTAGGTCTGACAAAACCATTGAATTATTAGAAGAGAGTACTTCCTTAGTTATTAATAATTCTCACGACATCGCAATTTTGAAAGAACAAACATTTAATTCTGACGATAATTTAGATATTGTGAAAAAGTTGTAGACACCAGAATCAAATTTTAATTTTCTTGCAACCCGTGCTGTAATTCACAACCGAAGTTTTCAATGCACATGGTTTGAAAAATTTACATGGCGTGTGTACTTTCAAGTTGAAAATAGTGCGTACTGTAAATATTGTGTGTTTTTTGCACCTGCTAATGTTGGAAAATCTAAATCTGAAGTACCTGGACAGTTAGTTATGCAAGGTTATAATAATTGGAAGAAAGACATTGAAAAATTTAATAATCATCAAAAAACAAAATATCATATAACGACAGTTATGACTTACGAAAGGCTAAACGATATTCGAGATGGAAAATGTATTCCAATCAATACAAATTGATGTAGATAGTGCATCACAAGTTGCAGTTAATCGGAAACGATTAGAGCCGATTATAAAAACAGTAATTTTATGTGGTAGGCAAAATATACCCTTGAGAGGACATCGTGATTATGGAGAATTTTCATTTAAACAGGAGCCAATCGCCAATGAAGGCAATTTTCGAGCTTTGTTAAGAACGAGAATCGATGCGGGCGACAAACACTAGGCTGAACATTTTAAACATTCTGCCAAAAACGCTACCTACATTAGCTGGAACATACAAAATCAAATTATAAATGCATGTAATGAAATCATTTTGAACCGTTTGGTCGAAAAAATTAATTCGGCGAAATGTTTTTCAATTCTTGCCGATGAAATTTGTGACATTTCTACCATTGAACATCTTTCCTTGTGTGCCAGGTATATAGACGAAGAAAATGACAACAAAGTTTGTGAACAATTTTTGCAATTTGTTCCTGTAACAAGTACTACAGGAAAAAACTTATCCGACAAAATATTAGAAAGCTTAAATAATTATGGCATCGATTTGTCATATTTACGTGGGCAAGGTTACGACGGTGCCGCATCAATGAGCGGAAAGTTTAATGGTATCCAATCTCACATATCAGCTATATATCTACAAGCTTTATATGTTCATTGTGCATCACATAGTTTGGATTTGGCAATTGGAAATGCTGTATCTGTGATTGAAATAAGAAATTGCATTGGCATAATTGAAAACGTACACAATTTCTTCAATACCCCTAAGAGACAGGACGTCCTTGTTGACAACATTGATAAATATACTCCGGATACTAAGAGACAGAAACTACGCCAAGTTTGCCCGATCTAGGTGGGTGGAACGCCATGAAGCCATCATGACCATGTTAGAATTATATGATGCAGTGATTCCTAGTCTTGAAACAATCATTTCTTGGGAAAACAGAGACTCGTCCTCGAACGCAAAACTTTTGAATAATTCATTGTGTGAATTTGGTTTTATATCTTTATTTAGCTTGCAAAAAATATTTGCGTACATCTTACCATTGTCTAAAATAATGCAAAAATCTGACAGTGACCTCTTAATTGCCCTAAATTTTGTTGATGATGTTGTGACTCAATTAAATACCATTCGTGAAACACCAGATTTTTCATTTAAAGATATTTACGATGAAGCATGTATAAAAGCCAATAGTTTTAATATTGACATTAAAAAGCCAAGGATTCCATCAAAACAAACATTAAAGTCCAATGTTCCAGCCGATTCTGTAGAAGGGTATTTCAGGAGAACTATTTTCATTCAATTTATTGATCAAATATTGACTCACTTCAGGAACGTTTCACTCGGCACAGCAACATTTTGATTTTTTTTTTTCTCTTCTACCAAATGGAAAAAAATGCTCCAACAGTAAGTGCAATGGAAGATTTTCGTCAGTTGTGTGAATTTTATGCTGGTGATTTGCCTTATACAAATCCAGCAATTTTGAACGCCGAATCCAAGTTGTGGTATAAGAAATTTGAAAAACCGTTTGCAATAGCTCCATGCAAAAATGCCGTTGATGCAGTTTCAAAGTGTGACAAAATGATATATCCTAACATCTATAACTTATTAAAAATATTTGCAATGCTTCCGGTAACAACATGCGTCAGTGAAAGGTCATTTTCTAACTTATGCCTTTTAAAAACTTATTTAAGATCTACCATGACACACGATTTAACGGACTGGCTTTGCTGTATATACACAGAGAGATTAATATAACCACGACTGAAATAATTCAAGAGCTTTGTAAAAAGAAAAGAAAACTGGATTTTATTCTTTAAATAAATTTTTATAATCACCTAATGAATTTTATTTAATGAATGAGATTTAACGAATTTTAGTTAATGGATAAAATATTTTTAATGCAAATTCATTGCATTAAAAATATTTTTATCCGTTCAACTCGACTCCCCCCCAAGATTAAATCCTGGGTGCGCCACTGGTTGTCCTCACCTACCAACATCTAAAAATTTTTGAAATTGGTATGCCCCCCCCCCCCTGAAACCCCCCCCCGAAAGTTACTACCAAACTTCCCATCCGTCTCCTTGGCCAAGCTTTCCCAACTGTGCTCCACATGGAGCACTTCTGGCTGGAAATGGAATAGGTGGGCAAAACTAAAATCTACCATCAAACAACACATGATCAAATGGGACTAAGAACTTGCCGTCCTTCAAAGATCTCGACACCAAGGCATTCCATGTGGAAACTTCATTCATGACATTAACCTTGACATCGATATGGAGAAACAGAAACAGGTGGAAGAGAAGAACATCAAGATTAGGATCCAAATGCGTTCGGAAGATAGGTAATCACACTTTTCGCACTTCAAGGATATGCAGGAACTGAACCAAAACATCATCCTGGAGCTTTGGCAATAGAAACAGCGCCGGGGTCGGGGTTATGCTAGCTCCCCCCCCCTCTCTCTTCGGTGCTTTCCATAACATCCAGAGGGATGCAGAGTGGAAAATAATCGCCATCGACTGGAAGTATATGTGCTGCACCACCAAGTTCATCAACATCTATGCCACTGGTAGATTCAAGATCAAGAGTCTTCCAGTCGTGTACTACCTACATGTATGGCGGCCGTCATGTCTTCATGATGGGAGACTTCAACTGTTTGATGGACCCTGCCTGGGATAAAGTAGGGAGAAATCCCAACATAGGCACTACTGATTACAGACACATGGAAATTCATCTAAGGTGAACTTTCAGGTCTGTAGGCTTACAAACATCTGGAGAGCCCACAACCCCTACAGTCGAGATTACACAGGGACAGGCTGCGAAGTCGGCACAATAACTCGACTGCTTTTACCTGTCACCATTCCTTGTCTGCCTAGTAGAGACCATAAGGCGCGTTAAAATCGGCACTACGGACCACAAACTGGTTAGCTCACCTACAGGTATTTAGAAACAGTAAAGTTGTTCCATGCACCTGGAAGTTACCACTAGAATTCATTTCCCTGTTTTCGGCCAAGCTTCACCAACTGTGCTCTACCTGGAACAGGTGGGCACAAGTCAAAATCACCATCAAAGAAGTCATAATCAAATCGGGCTGAGAACGTGCCTTCCTTAGAAGATCTCTGCTAACATCCCTAGTTATCCCGCGTGATATTTCTTGGGTTTCAAGCTTCTCCTTTTTGGAATCACAAACCATCGAGGTCTCAAAGCGGAAATTGTTCTGAAGGAATACGACACACTTTGTCAGCTTATAGAACAACTCCGCTCATCGGGTATTAACATTGCCGAAATCCGGAACAGCAACACTTGGTGCCACTACTTCTTCAACATCCTTCGTACCGAAGTTCTGGATTTTAGGACCGACAACATCATCCTGTTTGGTCACATCTCCAAACATCGAGGCTACCAGCCAAGAAAGGATCCGGCATGGAATATAGCCTATGGCTACTTTCCAATTAACATCAACATCTGGCGGTTCCACAATATCAGGAACTTTTGAGACTTCTGCCTGAGCCTGAACACCATAGAGCACGTTTTCTAGGATTCTCCATCCAAGATCATATGGAGGAGGTTAAACAACTTGCTCCGCATCCTACTCCTATGTGCAGTTCGCTCCGCCATGCACCGACAGTCAGAAGCTACTAGTATTTATCATCAACGAACTTAAATACCACATCTGGAAGGCCAGGAATAATTTCCTAATAGTGCTAATCCTTCCAGTCTGTTGGAACTCTCTCGAATCGTTCTCTACAAGTTTTACAGCTCTTTAATGATATTTTTACAATAACACCAAGTTCTGTCTGCTGCAACATGCTTTTAACATCTCCACTCCTAGCCTGATTTCTGGTCTTTGCGTCTATGAGTCCATCTCGGTCTATTTTGTTCCATGGTCCCCCACGGAGGTAACTCGGAGGAAAAATCCAGGCAGTGCAGGCGTACTCGAAACTGTCCACCCTGAGCACCAGTTACCTCCGTGGTCCTTTCCAGCTGAGTCAGACTTCTGAGGATAGTGAAAAGAGTTATCATCTGATAGCGCTGAGCTAGTAAGATAAGTATTATGAGCTGAGGCCTATTTTTCTTCTTTCCCTGCTCCCCACTTCACCACCCGCCCTTCCCATCCTATTCCTTACGTCTCCTGTTCCTGTACCTCTCCTCCAACCCATCTCAACCTCACTGTCATTTCCTCTCCGTTCTTTTTCTTCTTTTCTGGGGCACTCTAACCCCCTTTTATTTTTCAATAGGCCAATGATGGGATTACTTTACTCTTTCACTCCGGAGTTTAAAAGAGACGTTGTGCTAAGATGTCATGTTGCATGCCTATCTGTTCATGAAAATTATTGAAAAATTGGGAAATCCCAAATCAACAATTAGTGATACCATACTGGGATGGAAGCGAAGGTCAACTGCAAGTACTACCAGCAGTAGACGTCCCATCGCAATCTCGGAACGTGACCGTAGGGTACTACAAAGGATAATATGTAAAAACCGCCATTCGTCGGCCGATAGGTTGAATGCGGAGTTCCGGGCATGGACTGGAACACGAATCTGCATAAAATATTCAAAACCGTAGCTCACAACATGGGTTTCCATTTCCATGGTAGTACCGCAATATACAAGTCCCATATTATCCGAACCAACATTCAACGTCGTCTTCACTGGTGCAAGAAGCGTGTACAGTGAGATGTCGAAGCTTGGAAAGCTGTGTTATAGAGCGATGAATCACGCTACACCCTCTACCGAGCTGATGGACGGGTGTGGGTATGGCGGATGCCCGGTGAACGTCTCTTATCATGGTGCGTGACCTAAACTATGAAACTGGGAGATGGCGATGTGATGGTATGATCCTGTTTTTCCTGGTTTGGCCTCCGATCTCTTTTTGCGGTGTCGCGAACATTGACAGGTATCTGAACATTCTGGACAATGCAATGTTTCATATTTTGTGGCGTTTCTACGGAAATGATCATTGTCTATTTCAACAAAACAACGAACTGTGTCATCAGGCTGCTGTTGTAAATGGTTTGTGGTATTGCAATTCACCATACTTGACTGGCCTCCACAAAGTCCTGATCTCAACCCTATTGAACATCTGTGGGATGAACTGCATTGGGTGAGGTCAAGGGACGTCCGCCCCACAGCAGTCCACACATTACAGTCCTACAGGAAAAATGGTCGTCCAAAATTCCCGTTGATCGCTAGCGCGCTCTTGCGGAAAATATTTCCCGTAGGGGAATATTTTCAGCAAGTCATCGCAGGGAAAGGAGGTCCTGCATCTTATTAAAATGGCGCTATGGATGTTTGTTCCTCACACTATGGTGTCCATTGATTTCTTTCCAAGTAGTGTAGTGCATAGTACATACACTACTTTCCAAGTAGTGTATGCACTATGATGAAGACTGGAGGATGTTGATTCAAACATTGAAAAATAAAGTGGGAAAAACAAGCACTAATTGAATTAAAGACCAGAGCAATCCATAATTTTTTTTTTCAAATCAAATAAGAATAATAATAGTTAAGAAAACACCGTAACAGCATACGAGTATAATTCCTAAGCATTTCGAAACTATAACTCAACAGCTAGTATCCATTTATACTCATTAGTTTTTCAAAAGAAGTATTTTAAAACTATTTTCAAGGTTTATGAAATATACTGAGTTGCTGTTCTAATTAAACAATACAAAACTGTTCTAAATAAAATTCTTCACATCTTCGTGATATAACAAACATTATAGATATCACCTGAAGAGGGCAGATATCAAAATGTAACAATGAGCATATATTGTGTGATATTGTGTTATATCTTTAATTATGATCCCTCCCTCCCAACAATTTTTATTTTAATGTTTAAAATGTTTTATTTATTTATTTTTCAATTTGTAGTTTTCAATCATCTGGTGAATAATCCATTGACCTTTTTCGAAACTATTTGCAACATAAAGTTCCTTTCAGATTTTATTTTATTTTTTATCTTTTTATTTTAATGAAGTATTACATTTCATCCTGTTTCCTGTTTTAATGTACGGCTTGCTGCAGCACGCTAAGTTATCTGATAATTAAAAATATAGAAGAGCGATAACTCAAATTAGACCAATCAATAACATATTTAAATAAAAATAAAACAACTTAGTAACTGACATTGTACTTATTATAGTTTTTTTTTTGTTTTTGTTTAATTCAGTTAATGAACTACTATCAGGGTATATAGGAACGACGGCGAAATATGCTAGCTGTCGGTTTATTCAGCCAGCTGGATGTACTTACATACCATAGCAGATCACCGAGGTCATTTTCATGTTTCAAAATGAATGTACATTTCCTAGATCCGTTATAAGTTAAGTGGGTGGTATCTAATAAACAACATTAAATATTTTCTTCTAGAAAGAAAGAAATTTTGTGGTAAATGTAGAACAGTGGATTTGAGTAAATTATATAAAATGCTCAAGAAATATTCAATATAATATAATGAACAAATGTTTTGAATATGTACTGAATTACTTTTATACAGTTCGTATTCACATACAGAGGAAAACGTTAAAAATAAATGTTGATAGATATTTCGTTGCAAATTTTCATTTCTCAATTTTCCATTAAAGTTTAATTTAAATTTCAAATTCTGAGTCAAAGTGGATGGCTTATAATGTATTTAAGATGCAAAGAAGTTTTAAATTATGAAAGAAGCTTATGCAAGTGCTTTTAAAGTACGAACTTTTTTTTTACTCATTTGTTGACGACAGCGCCATTCCTATTTAATTGTAGTTATTCATTACCTAAGCTTTGCAAGATTTTAATCCTCGGTAATTGCAAATAATAATAATAATAATTTTAAAAATATACATTATATCTATAATATTGTTATTTAAGTTTCATTCGTCAACAGTTACGTTTCTAGTTGACACTTGTTATGAAAGGTTAGCAAATTGTTGTGTTCCAGCTTATTTTGAATATGCCTAATTTGTTATTATTGATAATGGATGGTTACTTTCTATTCGAAATATTTCATTTTTATAATCAATAAACTTTATTTATTTTATGTTTGTGTGTTGTTCTCAGTATGAAAAATCGATAGAAAAATTAATGTGTGTGTGTGTGTGACCATGGATATTATTATTACTGTTACTATTATTATTTATTTTAATTAAAGTGTCTATATATATTAAATATATAGACACAGATATATACACATTTTATTTACCCCCCCCCCCCCTCGGCCTGGTTGTTTACCGCGTGTATAGCGTCTCCTTTCTCCAACCAGCAAGCTGTGGGTCCGAATCCCTTTCTAAGCATTTTATGAATGTCTTCTTATGTGTGAATTTCATCGCTTGAGTGAAACCTCTTGCCTGTTTACTGGGGCTCTGAACTGCTTTGAAAACTACCATGTTTGGACCACACATGGTAGTTTGCTGGTCGTACAGCACATCTCCTGAATTATGTTACACTTATTCTGTCTATGACATTAATGTACAATAGGTTTGCAACCTTTCCTGAAGCGATATTTTTGGCTGATCTTGCTGTATGTGCGTGTGGTTATTTAAAAAAGTTGAGCTGTAGGCCCAAGTGGAAACCGAATATAATACATTCATAACTTTTGTTTGTATTAACTTCGACTCTAATTATGAACAAATCTGGGAAGAAACTAAGGATTGTCATATTCCAACAGGATTCCAACTGTAGTGTACATACCCAAGTACACATACAATTAATAGATATAATACAGTGATTTCATAGCTTTAGTTGCTTCATCTACAATTGTAACTAAAACAGACTTTTATGCTGCAAATCCTCGAGTGATGTCAAATGCACAAACACAATTCAAATTTGCAAGAGAACTGCAAAACTTGCAACTTAAATTGCAATGTAGGTTATTTTCCTTAGATGCTATTTCTAATTCATGGTATAGAAAGTTAAATTGTAAAGGCACTGCGCAGTTTCATATCTTCCAGGTGCTCTGGGGAAAAGTTTGAAAAATCCTGATTTGTTGCTATATTCATTATGTGAACAATAATTAATTCAATTCATTTTGAACTGTGATTTATTTCATACATATTTCAAACATTGGAATCGTGTTTTTTTTTTTTTTTTTAAATTGACAGATGATGAGCATGATATAATTTCTTTCATAACCTACTTCTGTCGAATCTTTTTTCGAAATCTACCATTTGATTAATCGTTTTCCTTGTTTTCTAGTGTATTTAAGTTTCATTTTCAACTATTGAAGATACATATTTAAGTTCACATAATTGACTTCATTTTCAACACCTTTATAATACATACAAAATATTTGTATGTATACAGAAGAAAATCGTAATGCATACAAAATATTATATTTGTATGCTTTACGATTTTCTTCTGTATACATTAATTATTTTTCGGCTTTAAACCTACACAATAATCAAATTCTAAAGATAAGCAGATCTCAGTCTAGATTTTTTTTTCATTTACTTTATTCCCTCTCCTCCCCTTTGTTTTGAGCAGAGTCACTTTGATTTTTTTTTTTTTTTTTTTTTTTTGTTATTATTGCAGATATTAAGTAAGTTGATATGTCACGCGAACATTGCCCCCAGCTAGAAAGGAACGCTCTGTTCAGTGCCCTCTTGATCCAGATATACTTATCGCTGCATAACGACACAAGGTTACCAAAAACATGGATTTTAATTGTAAATCGTATAAGATGTTATGATAAATAAATTGGAAAACGTATAAGATAAATCTTAGACTTTTCGGTTCTGTTATTTTATTTTATTTCTTTATGTATTTATTCTTTTTATAAATAACATATTTACACAATCTTGAACAACAAGCATTAATTCTAATATTTTTAGGAGTAGGAAGCAGTTTATATATAACCTTCATTAACAAATATTAATTTAATTAAAAATTGCAAAACCTAATATCGTACAATGGGTAAATTTGACTGCCATTCGCTCCCCCCCCATTTTTTTCATTCTTTTTGAAAAAAATTCCAAACGATAATCATTTGCGTACCAATGGGCTTCCGCAAGACTAAGCGGGATTATGTCCAATCTGTCAATAATCAAAGATCGGGAAGCAGAAATAATAATAATAATAATATTATTATTATTTGACACCTCCAGGGAGTCCAAAGACTCATCGAGGGAGAGTGTGCCAACAGCATCGAACGATTGGATCCCTTCAAACTACTAACCGCGCTCAAACTTACTTAACTGAGCCATTAGTAGCAGAGGCTCCACCAATCGACCAACTTTTAAGAGTAGATTTGAAAATCGAGTAAGTGGAAGACATTATCATGTTAATAATTAAGGAAATCACTTATGTAAAATTGTTTATTTGTAGAATTTTCAGCTATGTTTCATAGCCATTTTCAATACATTACAGGAAGATAACCACAAAAAAAAAAAAGGTATTGACTGCAGGAGAATAACTCCATCTGTACTAACAGATATTAAGAAATAAATTAAAATAAAATGTAGACGTTTGGTTATTATTCCACTGAATTTTTTGTAGATAAGATGACTTTCTAAACCAGATTTATCGGGCTCTTTAAGTGAAATATATCCTTGATATTCCACAAGACGAATTTGTGCGAAAAGATCAAGTTTTCGCATGCAGTATCTTCACGACTGGGCTATTTGTATATAGAGGCCAATGACTTCACATCATTTACCTTAGTATACATATAGCTCAGTCGTGAAGATAATTCACGCGCAAACTTTTTTTGGATAAAGGATTAAACCAAAGATGTAATTTCTTGGCATCTTTAAATTGTCTTCCATATGTTACAGAACTTTCAGAAAGAATAGCAAGACCTCTTCGCCAGATTGACCTACAAGTCTGCGTCCAGTTAGTAAGTCAAATGCCTTCCTTATCTCTCCAAAAGACAAATATCTTCCTTTTCCTTATCCTAGAGTTTACAGAATCACCGTTGAATCCCTTGTGGCTTATGTTATTATGGACAGACTGGTTGTTCTGCACAAATTCGTCTTGAGGGACATCAAGAATATATGTCACTTAAAGAGCCTTAAAAATCTGGTTTAGCAAGTCACGTGTTATTTATAAAGCATAGAATTCAGTGGAATAATACCAAAGTTATTTTTTTGTGGAGAGACCTGTACAAGGGTAGTCTGAAAAATTCTAGGTCTAACAATGAAAAAATG
This sequence comes from Typopeltis vanoorti, assembly GCF_054136105.1. Taxonomy (NCBI): domain Eukaryota; kingdom Metazoa; phylum Arthropoda; class Arachnida; order Uropygi; family Thelyphonidae; genus Typopeltis; species Typopeltis vanoorti. The sequence continues at coordinate 61,131,824 of NC_143561.1, forward strand.
AATGAATTTATAATTTCAAAATTATTTTTATTTTTCAACATAATCTCCCTTAAGACTAATACATTTATTCCAGCCATGCTCCAGCGCCATTATCACGTCCCTGTAGTAGTTCTCAGTAAGATCTGCAAAATACCCCTCTACAACTGCAGTCACCTCTTGATTCGAAGAAAAATACTGACCAGCGAGGGAGAGTTTTAGTTTTGGGAAGAGATAGAAGTCACAGGGAGCCAAATCTGGGGAATAGAGTGGATGTTCCAACAATTCATAGTGCAGATCCCTTAATTTTCCCATTGCTAAAACACCTTTGTGGGCAGATGCGTTGTTCTGATGAAAGATGATTTTTTTCTTCTGCAAACCGGATCTTTTCTCACGAATTTTTTTGTCTAGTCTGGTTAAAAGATCGGAATAATATATCCTGGTTATTGTTTTACCCCTTTTCAAGATAATTAATAAACAAAATGCCTTTAGCATCCCAAAACACCAGTGCCATGACCTTTCCTGCTGATGGAACCGACTTTGTCTTCTTTGGCGCTGAACAACCGGCTTCTGTCCACTGTTTTGACTGCTGTTTGGATTCTGGTGTGTAATGGTGAATCCAAGTCTCATCCATAGTAATAAATCGACACACAAAGTTGGCTTTATTCTATTCTTGTTAACATGCTCCAAGCACTGTTCAGAGATTTTCATGCGAGTCCGTTTTTGATCTGCTGTGAGCAAGCGCGGCACCCATCTTGCACAAAGCTTTTTCATTTGTAATTTTTCATGCAAAATATATCCTACACGTTCTTTTGAAATTCCTATAGTCTCAGCAGTTTCACGCACTTTGACTCGCCGGTCATCCAATACTACCATATCGTGCACTTGATCAATGATTTCTGGTGTTGTTACACTTTTTGGACGTCCTTCACATGGATTATCTTCAAGGCTGGTACGGCCACGTTTAAACTCGGCAGCCAAGTTCTTAATTATCGAAAACGAAAGAGAAGAGTGCCCATAAACTTTTATGAACTTCGAATGAATTTCTTTTGGGGTGAAATCTTCTTTTACAAAGAATTTTATAACCGCACGATACTCAATTTTATCCATTTCAAGGAATATGGTCAACACTTTTGCTTCATAAAACTGCATAAAACAAACTGCTCGATAGAATGACTTGCAATTTCACATGGATGCTTATGGTAGATGTACCAACTTAGAAAAAAAAAAACTTGCCGATAGTGTTGCCATCTATGGTCAAGGCGGATAACGTTTCAGACCACCATCATATAAAGAAATCTGTGAAGCACGCATTCATAATCCTAACCTTAACAAAAACGATTGCTTTAAACTTTCTCAATTTTGGGAAGTTATCCAACTAATACTCACCATTCATGTGTTTCATAAATTGTAACTAATTAATTATTTATATTTTAAAAAATTTATTTTTATTTTATTTTTATTATTCCTTAATATCTATTTCTTAATAATTTATTCATTTACAGCAATCACTCGATTACTGCGCCTAATGCGTTCTTTAAAACATGCGCATTAATCGAAAACGCACTAATCGAATATATATATATATTACATAATAACCTATGGGAAACAATATAATTCGTTCCTCAAATTTCTTTTTTGAACCTTAATTTTTTTAATAAAAGAATTAAGGTATGTCTCAGGGTCTAGTTAAAGGAAAACCATGAAGCTGAAAGACAATAAAACATATTCAGAATATAAATTTTATTATTCTACTTCTTAACAAAGAATTGAGCTAACGTACTTTGGCGGGCATTTTGTTTCTTTCTTTCATACACCCGACGGTATGGCCCTATTGCCTCTTCTACTCTTCTGCAAATTTTACTGCTTCTCTCTTCATCATCGAATCTTTTTCACATATCCACTTTTTTGCTCACTAATTCTTTTACTCATGATTAAAGCTTGGGAAAATAATTTAAAATAAAAAAAGTAAGGAAAACACACTCGTATAACATTAAAAGGAGGCATGAGATACGACCATCAAAGCGCTATGTAATTATAGTACGCCCACACTTTTGTATAGCTTCGCCTGTCTTGTGCCAGGAATAGTCGATTCATGCTGAAGGGGAGAAAGAAATGAAGGACATACGAATCGGTCGCCAACACGCGAAAGCATGTGCTTTATAGATAAAATTTCCTAACTAATACAAGCAAAATAAACAACTCATCCCAGAAGACGGATTGATTACCCTATTATCGGAATGGATTCTCCTTTTTGTGACATGCGCAGAAGTGTCGAAGTGTCTCGAATCTGTGGGCGTACTATAGCAGACGACATAAATATTGGCGGTAAATTTTGGAACATAGTATACATAGTGTACATGGAAGTAGTGTAGTAGGTTAAAAATAACTTTGTAAAATGTTTTAAATAGGTAACTAAATTATTTCATTCTAGTGAGTGATTTTTAAAAAAAGTTAGCCATAAAAATGTATAGATAGAAAATTTTAAAAATCTGTAACATTTATTTTTAAGATGTATATAGGCCCTCTAATCGAATTTGGGTATCGAAAAAAAATAACGCACTAATAATCGAAAAGGCACTAATCGGGGACTCACTAATCGAGGGATTACCGTATTTCTTAACATCTTAATTCTCCTGCAATTGATACCGTATATAATATCACGTGCTCTCAGTTTAATTGTTGTTCACTCTTTTTGTAGTTTTCTTTCTGTATATTGAAAACAGCTATGAAACACAGCCGAAAATTCTACAAATAAACAACTTTATGTAAGTGACGTCTGTAATTATTTAGTATGATAATATTTTAATAGTTATCAGTGCTATGTTTTTAAGGAACTCATTCTCAACAAATAATTAAGTATACAAAACATCGTTTATTAATAATAAATTTATTGTACAAGTATATAAAAAATAAATAAAATAAAATAAAAAATCAGCTAACGCCTTTTTGTTCCCGTACAGGGAGTAGGCGACGCCGTTTTTTTTTTTTTTGCCCTATCTAACTTTTCGAGACTTTGGGCAGTTCAATCTTCACTGGTAGCCAATCAGAAATAGCTGGTCCAAGGCTATCACTAATTAATCGGCACGCAGTGAAGAAGGCGGCTAGTAAGTGCTGCCATCTGGTGGTCCCTAACCTAACAATATTTTTAATGTCTGAAAATAGTGTGGGTTCGATGGCTGGTTTTCTTGAGTTTACGGGACGAAAAACTCGAGTTTCCGGGAGAAAAAACCCGCTAGCCCGTGCGAGAGATCGACTAACTTTGGAACCGGTCGAGAAAAGGCTTAGAAAAAGTTCATCTAGTCGCCGACTAGATTCGAACGTCTTTCGTCGTGCGGTCATGATAATTTTCTTACTAAAAATTCCAAATTTTTAATATGTTCTGATCCAGTAGAATATGCCGACTTATTTTCTTATTATTTGTATCTATTGCGGAATGACATTTCCTCAGAACCCATATTTTGTTGTATGACTGACGCACAACTCGTACGAAACACCCTGGCTATATTTTATTAACAACAAAGCATCTATGTACAATCTGAATCTGAATAAATATATATACGAGACACCCTGGCATGAATGTGTTAATATATTATTATTATAATACGGCTATCACCATGGAGTTAGAAGACTCATCCCGAGAGACCCACGCTAACCATTACGCACACAATAGCTGTCATACCTCTTTTTAACACTTTCATTGCCAAGCTGAAAATTGGAATTTCGTGTGGTGGCCAAATTTTTTAAATTTTTTTATTTAGTTAGTGACGTCCACGCGATAACGCGTGATCGGTCGTTTGGTGAGAACTCGCATCGCGCGATATCGCGTGATTGGCAATGAACGTGTTAAACTAATTCACTTTCAGGGCACTCACAACTGCGTCTGGTAATTCATTCACCTCCCTCTAAGCAAAAAACTAGTCTGGATACTCTTATTAATCACGCTCTTACATAACATCTGGGGTGACCTGTAGTTCTCTCTTTGCTCGTCATGTATTGAAAAATTAATTTGTATCGATCTTTATACAATTCCTTTAGTAACTTATATGTTTCTGTCATATCCCTTCTTTCTCCTGGCAATCCGCACACAATCAATCTATCCTCATAGGAGCATTGCACAGACCTGTCACCAGTTTGATTACTCGTCTCTGGATCCTCTCCATTACCTTATGACCTCCAAGAAACCCAGATGACCAAATCTGTGCACAGTAGTCAAGATGCAGCCGAATTATAGTCTTATAAAGAGGGGTAATAACTTCCCTATCTTTACTCTTCAATGTGTTCTTGAACATCATCCAAGTAATTCTTTGAACTATTTTCCAACTTTTGTAATTTGAACTTCAACTCTTTGTCCACCATCACTCTCAGATCCCTAGTGTCGTCAAGTTCATCTTTTCATCCGAAGTTCATTGCCCTACATTTTGCAACATTAAATTGACAACCATTATCCTTCACCCACGCTGCCAGTCCAATTAAATCATCCTGCGTAATGCCTACATCACATTTATCAACTATTACCCTCCCCTGTTTTGCATCGTCATCAGCTAAATAACCCTTAAATCATTCCCTACATCATTAATATACAGTATGGAGAAAAAAAAGTACTGAACTTCAACCCCCCCCCTCCCCCCATTCAGTACACGCGCTATGAGATTATGCCATTCGACTGAACGCGTCGAATGGCATAATAGAAGAGTCCGTGTAGAGTCTGTAGCAATGGTGCTGACGTTGGCAAAAAGACGTTCATTGTTGAGCATTAAGGAGTTAGTAGAGCAAGTGGTCCAAGCCTACGACATATTTGCTAGCGGTTTGTTCGTCGTTTCCGTAAGCGTGCCCCAACCAATAGTGTCATCATTTGCCTTAATCGAGAGGTTCTTCGGGAAGCTCATTTCGAGGTTCAGAGAGTTCTCGTACCCTTCACGTTCTCCTGATCTCACATCACTTTATATCTTCGTTTGGGATATGTTGAAAGAAAGGGTATTCCACCATGACCTGCCTTCAAACATTGATGAAGTAAGGGATAAATTAACACGATATGTCTGGCAGATGTCCCAACATTTGTTCGCCAAGATGACAGAGAACTTTCGCATGGCTACGAAACCAAACCTGTCTTGAAAGACAAGGTACCCATTTCGAGTTGCAAAGGAGGCACGTCTCTGGACGTGCCTCCTTTGCAATGATAATATCATGTGTAAACATATTTATTTGTTAATGAACCCGTTTACTCCATAATATATATCGTTGTAGCTATTTAGTACTTTTTTTTTTTTTTGCGCCATACTGTACAGATCGAACTTTAACGCCCTAGTACAGAATGTATAGGCACTCCACTAGTTAACCCATTCTCCTAGACACCAGTCTCTAGTGTCTATTAGTCAGCGCCCTCCCTCCCCCAATCATGCCATCGGCCTCATATTATGCAGTCCCTACTTCAATTTAAGAAATGGTTCTCCATGTGGTATTCTATCAAATGTCTGCAAAGTCCAGCAGTACCATGGTGTTGTAATTTCCCTTATCTTATTCTGTTGTCATTATTATAAATAGATGAGTAAATTACTAAGGCAGGATAAAGTTTTATATAGCAAATATCTTAACAATAGACCTAATGAACAATGCAAATTTCGTTTGAATAAAAAAGCTTATTTGAATACTAGATTTCATCGTCTCAACGTATGTTACGCTTTCGCGCAGGACTACACATTTTACTGCGTAAACTTCCGTAACCAATAATCCCGCGGAATAGGTTGGTTGCTCCTTATTCACGGTAGAACCCCATGTCGCACATTCACCGAACGTCACCCTACGGTGACGTTTGGTGAGTGTGGTGGGTCGTCCACTGCGGGTGAGACTTGCAGTTGACTCCCTGCGCTTCCATCTCAGTATAGTATCACTGATTGTTGAACTGGATTGGCCCAATTTGTCAACAATTTGCTGAACAGATAGGTCTGCAACATGTCATTTCACAACACTTTTTCCGAACTCCGTCAGTTCTTTCTCGCAGACATTTCACCCAGTCACAGTTGCAATGACTTGGGACCATCATAATCCTCCAATTTATACCGGCTACAAACACGAGTCGTTACATAGCACGATGCACCTTGTCCATGATGTGTCCGTTGACTTCTCTCCAAGCAGTGTATTTAATATATGTAGGGATGCGATGGGCCCAGATTTGTTTTCATTGACGACAATGTTACTGTCTATAAAACTCAAGTAGAGGAGGAATATCTTGAAACTGGGGGAAGAGTACATTTTTATTATTTTTTCTATTTTTTTTGTTATATTTTTAGATTTCTTTTGTTATTTTTTTTGTGCAGTTAAACTCTAGTATTTTTATGACTAGAGTGTAGGATGTATGGTGGTTGATTCAGAAAACAAAGAGAAGGGGCATGCAGCTGGGATGAGGAACTTGTGTACATAACTCACACAAAGGGAGTGCCTCAAGTGTAGCCTTGGACAATGCCTCCTGTATACCATTGACCCGGTCTCCTTCCAGCCACGACCTGGCAGCAGCATAATTCGCCAGCTGATCCGGAAACCTCCAACAGATGTATTATAATCCCATCGTGTTATACCATCGGGTTTGGTCCCATGCACTACCTGGCGGCCAAGCCTGTGGAAAACTGTTTTGCTATTGTTTTACTAATTGTTTGCTGATGATACAGAGAGAGTCAGATTAATCAGGAATACGGCATTTTCAGTACTTGCAGGTTGATTTGAATAGGCTAGAATTGTGGGCATGTGACAATGGCTGTCAGTTCAATGTTAGTAAATGTAAAGTCATGCGCTTTAGTGTAATGAGATATCCAGTGTCATTTTATATTCTGGGATTACAGTAGAAGAAACTGATCAGGCTAGGGATATTAGAGTTCAGTGGATAGGATGTTGAAGTTCAAAGGCCATATTGCAAAGGCTGCAAATACAACTCGAAAGATAATTCCGATGCTGAAATGAACACTGACATAAGAATACGGAAGTTATTTTGTCTCTAACAAGGCTTTGATGCAATCTCATCTGGAGTGATGTGGGCAGGTCTGGTCTTTCGCTAATGCCCATTTTGCTAAAAGATATTAATTGGTGATTTTGATACAGTGGAGAGAGTGCAAAGGAGAGTGTTAAAGATATCGGGATTGTAGAATACAGATTATGAAGCAGATTGAGAATTTGTGGACTGCAAACACTAACAAACAGGAGAAAGAGAGGTGTTCCGATTGAGACCTACAAACTTCTGAAAGGTTCATATAGGATATTAACAGACTGAATTTTTAATTTTTGGAGGATAGGGAAGAGGACGAGAAGGCATCCGTGGAAGTTGAGAATGAATGTGATGAAAAATAGGCCGAGAGCTAGATTTTTCTCTGATAGAGTGTTGCATGATTTGAATGAATTGCCTTTGGAGGTTGAATAATGTGGCGGTGGCTCTAATAATAATAATAATAATAATAATAATAATAATAATAATAATAATAATAATAATAATAATAATAATAATAATAATAATAATAATAATAATAATAATAATAATAATAATAATAATAATAATAATAATAATAATAATAATAATAATAATAATAATAATAATAATAATAATAATAATAATAATAATAATAATAATAATAATAATAATAATAATAATAATAATAATAATAATAATAATAATAATAATAATAATAATAATAATAATAATAATAATAATAATAATAATAATAATAATAATAATAATAATAATAATAATAATAATAATAATAATAATAATAATAATAATAATAATAATAATAATAATAATAATAATAATAATAATAATAATAATAATAATAATAATAATAATAATAATAATAATAATAATAATAATAATAATAATAATAATAATAATAATAATAATAATAATAATAATAATAATAATAATAATAATAATAATAATAATAATAATAATAATAATAATAATAATAATAATAATAATAATAATAATAATAATAATAATAATAATAATAATAATAATAATAATAATAATAATAATAATAATAATAATAATAATAATAATAATAATAATAATAATAATAATAATAATAATAATAATAATAATAATAATAATAATAATAATAATAATAATAATAATAATAATAATAATAATAATAATAATAATAATAATAATAATAATAATAATAATAATAATAATAATAATAATAATAATAATAATAATAATAATAATAATAATAATAATAATAATAATAATAATAATAATAATAATAATAATAATAATAATAATAATAATAATAATAATAATAATAATAATAATAATAATAATAATAATAATAATAATAATAATAATAATAATAATAATAATAATAATAATAATAATAATAATAATAATAATAATAATAATAATAATAATAATAATAATAATAATAATAATAATAATAATAATAATAATAATAATAATAATAATAATAATAATAATAATAATAATAATAATAATAATAATAATAATAATAATAATAATAATAATAATAATAATAATAATAATAATAATAATAATAATAATAATAATAATAATAATAATAATAATAATAATAATAATAATAATAATAATAATAATAATAATAATAATAATAATAATAATAATAATAATAATAATAATAATAATAATAATAATAATAATAATAATAATAATAATAATAATAATAATAATAATAATAATAATAATAATAATAATAATAATAATAATAATAATAATAATAATAATAATAATAATAATAATAATAATAATAATAATAATAATAATAATAATAATAATAATAATAATAATAATAATAATAATAATAATAATAATAATAATAATAATAATAATAATAATAATAATAATAATAATAATAATAATAATAATAATAATAATAATAATAATAATAATAATAATAATAATAATAATAATAATAATAATAATAATAATAATAATAATAATAATAATAATAATAATAATAATAATAATAATAATAATAATAATAATAATAATAATAATAATAATAATAATAATAATAATAATAATAATAATAATAATAATAATAATAATAATAATAATAATAATAATAATAATAATAATAATAATAATAATAATAATAATAATAATAATAATAATAATAATAATAATAATAATAATAATAATAATAATAATAATAATAATAATAATAATAATAATAATAATAATAATAATAATAATAATAATAATAATAATAATAATAATAATAATAATAATAATAATAATAATAATAATAATAATAATAATAATAATAATAATAATAATAATAATAATAATAATAATAATAATAATAATAATAATAATAATAATAATAATAATAATAATAATAATAATAATAATAATAATAATAATAATAATAATAATAATAATAATAATAATAATAATAATAATAATAATAATAATAATAATAATAATAATAATAATAATAATAATAATAATAATAATAATAATAATAATAATAATAATAATAATAATAATAATAATAATAATAATAATAATAATAATAATAATAATAATAATAATAATAATAATAATAATAATAATAATAATAATAATAATAATAATAATAATAATAATAATAATAATAATAATAATAATAATAATAATAATAATAATAATAATAATAATAATAATAATAATAATAATAATAATAATAATAATAATAATAATAATAATAATAATAATAATAATAATAATAATAATAATAATAATAATAATAATAATAATAATAATAATAATAATAATAATAATAATAATAATAATAATAATAATAATAATAATAATAATAATAATAATAATAATAATAATAATAATAATAATAATAATAATAATAATAATAATAATAATAATAATAATAATAATAATAATAATAATAATAATAATAATAATAATAATAATAATAATAATAATAATAATAATAATAATAATAATAATAATAATAATAATAATAATAATAATAATAATAATAATAATAATAATAATAATAATAATACAGCGGTTATTTAATCATTTACATCATATTCAGATTTAAAATCTAAAACACTAGGAAAGAGTTTTTTTTTTTTTTTTGGCAACATATTCCACTCCCTCGCCTATCGAAATGAAGAATGAATAGTTCATTTTAAAACAATCGGTTTTTATACTGAAAATTCACCTGTCATGTTTCAAATATCTCTTAAGTTATAATAATATATTATAACTACTGATAACAGACTGCTGACTATATGAACCCAAATTGCATACATTATAGTTCCAAACATGTCTTCAGTCACGACATGAACTATTTGATTCTGGACTTTGCAACCAATCGGCTGTGGGTTCGAATAATCCTGCTGGCAAGTATGTTTATAAAAGGTTGACATGGTTGCTATGGATCTTTTATTTATTTCTTTATGGTGACAAATGCTTCTCAATGTCCAATGTCACACTGAAACATTAGTTCTCGAAGATCTGAAGTTATGTTTTTACTAGTGAGCTATCCGTGATACTAATACACTTTAATTTTCCAACATTTCACGAATGGGATTATCATAGGAAAAAATAAAATAAAATAAACACCTGGTTAGTAAAGTAAATAGAACTACTTAATTCGAGGGTACCAGAAATCTATACTCTAGTACGTAATAAACTGAAAACAAAAGTACTAAACTACAACAGAATTGACTGACACACCTTTTTACAGAACACTGGACATTTTTTTATTTGTTTTATTTTCATCCTTCACTTTCTACCATGTAAAATTTATGATACTGAAGTAGTAGTAATAGTAGAACAGAACATCAATTATAACCAAATACTTAGTATTATATTGTTTTTAGGGTAGATTTACTTAATATCGGCAAAATATGACCTGAAGGGATAAATCCCCATCATCGCCATTAAAGAAGACTGGTTGAGTTTATTCTCTTCAGGGGTGTTTGATAAGTGTAGCCTTGTGGTACCGTTTCGGGCATTCGATTATTAAAAGAGGTAGAAGAAAGACAGTAATAGATTCGAATCTAGGTCTGTAGCCAGAGGAGAGTTTATTTATTTACTTTTTTAATAATCATTTTCCAATTAGTCAATCTTCGGCGCAAGCAAGTAGGATATTTTTCTAGGAGAAAAACACTGATAAAAATCGACCGTAAAACCCATATTTTAAACAACAATACACGTTAGGGTTTAAGTTCAGGACATGATGTCAGTTATCTGCCAGTCTTTCCGAGATGCTTTCAAAATCATTAGTGGCCATGAGCGAAACTCTCTTTCTCCTAACAAACTATCGGAAATCACTGCGCAGTCAGTTTCCTTCAAACGCCGACGATAGAGTCTTGCTGCCCACCGATTTCCAAAGGTTAGTAAGGGCAAGGGAAGTAACTCCGCCTGTTCTCGATGATGAATAAAGTGTGTTAGAAGATTTGTTTCTTAATTTCATTTTGGTCTCCTTTGCTATTTTAGGTAGACATGTTTGCACAAAATAGACGAAAACCTATATGGCAATCCAAACATGAGAATTCATGAAAGCTATATCGCACTGTCGGAATAGATGAGTTTGGGAAAAAAATAAAATAAAATAAAATAAATAAATAATGTCAAGTTGTGTTTATTAATTGTGCGCTATAAGTTGTAAATTCGTCACTGACAGTTCCAAAGTGCAGATGAAAGTGATAGATATATGGAAGGGAAAAAATAGTTTTGTTTCATTTGAATCGTAGCGTGGACAACTGCCAGATTCTTATGTTTTGCAACTTTGGCAGAAAGTGATGTCTTATTAATGATAAAGGTCGAATGGAATGTTAAATACTCATATAAATATCTGTACGTAGAAATTCAATTCACTTCCTGTCTTCTTTGCGAACAGGAAACGAAGTGAATGGAAGAGGTTGAGTATAATTAAATGAATATAAGTATATTATAAAAATGAATATAAACGTCTGAGTATAATTAAATAGGTTGAGTATAATTAAATGAATATAATTAAACCGTATAATATTTTATATGAGGATTATAATTACTTCTATAATAAAAATGTAGGTATACTGTGCAAGTTTTGAAATTACTATAATATGAAACGTAGAATAATTCAAAGTTGTGAAATGCGATATCTAGGTCAAGTTCTAGGCAATTGAATACGTTCCGTTACTGAACATAATGTGGATCCAGTAACTGCGCAGTAATTCTTAAATTTATTATTATGCTTATTATCGCAGTTATTGTCTGTAATAACTTTGAACATTGTTTTTATTTTCTAATAGAATGTCTGCAACGCAAGATCATTAATACAGACAAGGGGATATAAAATATTTAAAAATTTAATGACGGACATGCTTTTCCCCCCCATTAGATTTGATAAAATGCTTGTCCTTCAAAATCTTGAACAAAATTTAAATAATAGTGTACAGTTATTAAACAAGCTACATGTGCTAAAATTAAACGATTCCGTCTGAATGGAGCATCCAAATTTCGAATGACAGCCTCGAACTACTCTCTAGTGTGAAATGGGTCAAGGACTGAAATACTATTTTGTAAATTGCAGCTGAGAGGCAGAAGATTAAATGAAAATGAGGAATTTTAAGTTTTTGTTGTTGCTGTAAGTAACTCCTGGTATTGTTAATATTATGTAAATAAATAATTAGTGTTCATTATGATAGTTATTATTTGGTCGTTTTCATTAAAATTGATACATAATATTAGATTTATTGGACCATGGTTTTGATAAACATTTATACATAATCGTCGACTAGTTTCGCCAGCTGTTGTTATTATTATTAATTATTATTATTTATTATTATTACACAGCTGGCGAAACTGGTCGACAATTATGTATAAATATTTATCGAAACCATAGTCCAATAAATCTAATATTATGTATCAAATAATTAGCGTGTTATTTTTGGTGAGGATTTGTAGGTTCTTTGTAACAGAATAATATATTTTTGATAGATACGTTGCATTTTCTTTCTCTTTTTTTGTGACACTGTAATATCTTTATTAATGGATAATATCATTATTGTCGCAAGCTATTGCTCAAACAGCATGTTAAAAATTATTATTTAAAAAAAAAATGCTGTTGAGGAATGGCTCACAGTTCTCAAATTCCTTAGGACAGATGTTTCAAACATTTTCCACTAAGTCTTCCTTCCTCTTCACTTCAGGCCGTTGCCTTACATTCTTAATATTTTCTTTTATTATTATTAGAAAATCATTTGTAATTGGCATTTTGTCATTAATTCATAATTAATTTCATAATTAAAATTAATATTTTAATTACTATAAAAACTGAATTTATTTATTTATTTAGTCTTATGGCAAAAGGAATACAGAACAGCTACAGGTCAATGTCCAGTCTGAAAAGCCAATCCAAGGCCTCACCCGTCACCTTGTGGATGTCCTGTAAGCCACCACCGTGAAATTGGCGCCTTGGGCAGTCGTTCACAATATGAGTAATCGTCTGAGACACGGGAGAACAATCACAATAAGGGTGGTCTAACAGCCTTCATTTATGTAGTAGGTAACCACATCTGCCCTGGTTAGTTCTGATCCTGTTGATTGATGACCAAATCTTCTAGGAAGAGCAAAATCAGGCTGCAGAGCATAGGGATCTTCTACCAGGAAGCCGTTTGTTGGGAGATTGTTGGACCAATATTCTCTCCATATGTCAGGTGTTGATGGCAGGGCAGCTGAAGAGAGTTCGTCCATGGACCAGAAAAGCTTTCTAGATTTTAGGCGAAGACTAGGTGGATTTATTAGAGTCTGTTGCAGGGGCAGGAGTGGATTGTTCATTTCTTTATTAAATTCTTTAATCAAGGCTTATCTTCTTCGTACATTTGGTGGAGCAATGTTAGGACAGGCAGCCAGGAGAGAGGGGTGCTTCTCACTGTCCCACTAACTGTGCGCACGGTAGAGTTTAGCTGGGTGTTTATAATGTTAGTGCGTACACTTCTTTCCCAGACAGGGGAACAATATTCTGCTGCAGAGAAGGCGAGGGCTAGTGCAGACGACCTTAGGACTTCTGCACCACAACCAAAGGTTGTTTCAGCAAGCCTTGAAATGATATTGTTTCTCGTTTTAATTTTGTTGGACAGGATGGTGATGTGCTTTTATAGGTTAGGCTTCTGTCCAGGCTCACTCCAAGGTATTTCTGGTGAGGCTCGTGTTTTTTTACCATTTTTCCACATTAAAAAAGGTTGAGGTGTCGATTCGCCTCTGCATTGTTCAGGTGAAATACTGTGGACACAGATTTTGTTAGATTTGGCTTCAAGTACCACTGCTTGAAGTACTCTTTCAGGATGTTCAGGTCTGTGTTCAAGGTTGATTCCAGGTTGGCAAAGGAGGTAGATTGATGTAGGATCGCTAGGTCATCAGTGTACGTATACTTGCTTGAGCTGGTATTAAGTCGTACACGTAGATGTTAAAGAGTAAAGGGATAACACAGAGCCCACTTCTTTGTGTTATCCCCCCTTTACTGAATTATACAGTGGCTCCTTAGCGCGGTCTGAAGAATAACACGTCCTTCTGACTGCGCATTATCCTTATTCTAGTGTGTGTGTGTGTGGAGGTGGGGGGGGGAGATCAGATTACTTGACCATAAGAAATGAACAAAAAAAAATATATATATAAAATACAGACTGGATTAGACAAAATTTGATTTAGTTTTGCTTAATTAAAATACACTTTTATAACTGAAAGTTATAAAAGTCTGCTTTATACATATCCAGAAAGCTTTTGAAAAAAAAGACTTGGTGGCGAACTAGTGACGAGGCAATGCATAAAGACTAAGCAAGTTAAATGGGACTATGTTCAGTACATCACAGGAAATAGGATATGGTACAGAGTTTGTATTCCGACTTCGAGGAACACTGCCATGTGATGCGTTCATGCGTTCATGCGTTCCTCCCACTGCGCATCAATAGATTCTCTTCACCAGAAATTCAGTATGTATTTAGCTCCATAACTTCGATTTCGATAGTAAGGATGCACGCAAGTCAAACATCATCACATAGTGGTTGATTATGGGATGATGTTCGACTAGAATATTCACCTCGCGTGATGCAGAGGCTACAATGATTGTTGGATAGTACACTACTGAAAAGATGTAGTATGGCGCGATAATAAGAATATTCATTCCTTTAAATCGAGGCTTCTTGGGTTAGACTGTCTGACAGAAGAATGCTATTTATCAGAGAATTTATTATGCCTGTTAGGTCCGTGTGGGGATGCTTCTTATGGTCTAGATCCCTTGTTGCATGCCCAGGAAAAAATTAACGACTAACGTTATTTGGAAAGTCTAGATAGTTCTGTGTTGCGTGGGCTGTGAACTTTCTATGGAAATAACCCAGTAGAGAGAGAGAGAGAGAGAGAGAGAGAGAGAGAGAGAGAGAGAGAGAGAGAGAGAGAGAGAGAGAGAGAGAATGAAATGCTACTTTACTAGGGAATTATTATAGAACAAAGGTGGTTTCTTGTTGCTTTTCTTGTCCAGTAATATCCCGTGTCTGTAGATATTTGTGTTCATGGGACCAGTTTTCCTGTTTGAGAGAAGAAAAACTCAAGTTTACGTCCCCACATCCGTATGAGGCCATCTAACTCATTTTTGATTGAAAAAGTCCTGATAAAGGTTCCTCATGTCAAAGACCTGGATTCGAACCCAGGGCTCTGTCGAAACGAAATGACCTACGGAGGATCCAAGTCGAGGGTATCAAAGTGATAATGCACTATAAATATCGCTATGATTGTGGAGACATAATTCGTGGAAATGAAAAAGCAAAGTTAGATCGGCCATCACAGAATCCCTATATGAACCCTATATATGGGGAAAAGTAGAACATCAATGGAGTATGAGACTAACATATACCTTTACTACAAGAGCAAAATGTTTTTCAACATTTAGTGCGGTTTACCCAAGAGAATGGGCATCTGTAATCGCCTGCTAAAGGTATATGTTAACAGTGTATCGAGGTTTTTGAAAGAGCTCATGAAACACTCAAATATCTGATTATCTTTTGCAACATAGAATATATATACACATTTCAAGAAAGAAATTGCGAAATATATATTACGGCTACAGAACCAAACATTACTGGAGTTTTTTGATATTAGATTTTTCTTGTATACTAAAATGGAAATTTCTGAAAATTCATCTAGACGAAAACTATTATTCTAGTGGAATGATTCTCGAATGATTCTAGCATCTTCCATCCCATTTCAAGAAGTTTCGTGCAGAAAAGAAATATATAAAGTTGTCTTTAAATCCTTTAAGTTCTAAAAATTAAATAAACATGAAAAAGAACCTAAAAATTGTGAAATATTTAAAAATAACAGGTGTAATTAACTCCATATTTACTCTAACCTAGTTCAAAAACAAACCAGACTAAAAGTATATAATACATTTGTCTTACCAGTCCTATTGTATGGAAGTGAAATCTGGACAATAAAACAAAAAGACAACAAAAAATAATAACAGCTGAAATGAAGTTTATGAAAAAAACTGCAAAGTATACTCTATTCGATCACAAAAGAAATGGAGAAATTTTGAAAGAATTAAACCAGGAATCAGTAATAGAAAATAATTAAAAAATATAAACATAAATGGATGGAACATGTTGAAAGAATGAAAACAGAAAGATTACCAAAACAAGCCTTAAATTACAAACCACTAGGAAAAAGAAAACCAGGACGTCCTCTTAAGAGATTCGACGATGACGGCTAAGGCCGGAACAGGCCACTCTAGGCCTAAATCCTTAATAAGCATGATGATGATGATGAAGTTCTAAAAATTATAATATCAGTTAATAGTAGAAAACTAAAGGAAAAAGAATTATACTCTTACACTTTCTTGTATGTAGTATTCCTTTAAAAAGAAAAAAAAAAAAAGAAATTCCGCCATATACTATTGTTTCGATATTTGTTAAAGTAAATTTTTAACATTAACAAAATCTTTACCCTTGTGATGCAGCAGCGTGATTTCGCAATCGTGATGGGAATCTAGGCGATATCGAGTGATGCAGCTCAGGTTGCAGTAGCAGCTGATGATATTAATTCAGAGAAAAGTGAAATAATGAAGTATAATACAAGTATTTGCACATTTGCAAGTTAAATTTGTGGTCTGTCCAGTTTGTCTGCTTGCATGAAATAAGCTTTCAAGTACATATCTGAGTTCAGTTAACTTTTCATCCATTTTATTAAACAGAACAAAAATTAAAAAAAAAAAAAATCACTATATTTCCGATTATCTAGTGACCACCGAACAGTTCTTAAGATCACAAAACACTTAAGATCACAAATTTGTAGATATAATATACATTATGTCTACAAATTTGTGTTTTCTAGCTTGTTTTTCTGTGAAATAAAAACTTCACTTCTTATAAAATCGGTATATTCGTAATTATCATATTCAAATCGTGTGAAAAGCGTCATTTTTTCATTATTTTTTAATTAGTCCACATTGCATATCAATCGACGTAATAATAACGAAAAGCAGCCTACTAACAACTTACTGAAAGTGTTGAGTGATACGAAATTTTGTTGTTCGTATGGGATTTTGAAAGCATACATGTAAATCAAGTTAAAAAAGAGATCCGTTTTTATACAAGAAACACAAGAAGTCAACAAAAATGAATATAAAAATATTCATTTTCCCTCATCAGATTAAAAAAAATTATCCAAATAATTATTTACATGTAGTATAAATGCTGAGTGTATAATCTCGATTTTCTGTTTTTAAATCCTGCAATTCAGAAAAATCGGTCTTATCACACTATATTCACACGGTGAAAGAGTTATGATCAGAGTTAGGATGTCGTATTCTTATGATCACTTTCGTGTGTAGCACGTCAGCTAGAGATTTCAGTAATTTTTTAATGGTGGTGATGATGATGAAGGTACCAGCCAGCAGGTTTCTAAAGTCAGGATTAAACAGTGCCTCATATTCCGTTTTAGAAATAAAACGTTATAGAAGATTTATCTTCTTCTTCTTCTTCCTTTTCAGTAACCGAAAGAGGCCACTAGGCCTCTTTCGGTCTTTTCCCATCTTTTCAAAGGCATTCCTCTATTCCTTCTCCCTTGGGATCGATTTCTGTATTCTCTGTGGGGAGTGTTCCTTCACTCATTCTTTCTGTATGTTGTCTCTATCTCACTCTTTAAAGATCGATCTAGTCTAAAACAGATATCACCTCAAGTTCCTTTAAGATATCGCTATTTCTTTTGAAGTCTAGTCTATATCCAGTTGTTTTGCGTATCAATCCCATTTCAGAGCTTATCATTCTTTTTCTGTCTCCTTGAGTTATGGCTTCTGAACAATATGTCTTGCTATTGAGTTATGGATTCTTATTCTTGTTTTCTTGCTTATTAAATTTGATTGATAGTTTTTGTTATTCGTATTTCAAGGACCGCTGAAAATAGAAGATTTATTTGTTTTAAATAATATTACTTGTCATTATTAGTGAAGTTTTTCTAATTCGGAGCTTAAATTTCTTGGAATCATTTTTATGATTAAATTTTGATTTCATTTAATTTTAAATAACATTTCCCTGATGTTTATTTTTTAACAAATTTATTTATATTGTTTACTGACAGAATTGTAAAAAAAAAAAAAAATGTATAAAGCACATTTAATACTGTAAACACACTCTCTCTCTCTCTCTCTTGGGTTATTAAAATTAATTAAAATTGAAACTGACCTGTAAGAATTTACCATCATTTTCCATTATATAAGGTTACAGTCTAGGTCAAATGCAAGAAAGCAAGGGCTTTCATATGAACTTTTTTTTTTCTCTCTTTCAAATAAAACGCCCTTTCTGTCCACTCCTCCTGCAAATAGACAAATCACATTGAGAATACTCCAACCAAGAGACATCCTTTAGTGACTATCAAATTCCTTAGGAAGGGTTATGACTTTTTTTTTTTATAGAATAAGATACTGTCGAATTCCAAAGAAACAAGTCTTTTATGCTTGTGTCATGAAAATAAATAAAAAGAAAACTTTTCATTTTATAATAATATTTACAGTATGTAATTTATCGAAACTAGTTTTATATATTTTCTTAATATAATTGATAATGCAGTTTATATTTTTCACTAGCCTAAAATTCTTCGTCTTTTGGAATAGCCCTTAACCCTTTTGCTACAGGAAGTCAAAATAAACACTTTCGCTTGTGGCGTGAAACTCAGTCAGGGTCATATTTCTTTCTTTTTTTTTTCTCCCCCCTTCTTTTTTTTCTTACTGCTGTGGCTGGCGTTTCTCATAACGTTCATTGCTTGTCTCCGTTGGTCTCGCTTTGCTTCCCATCCCTACTTACTGAAAGCGTTCTTTTTGATGAGTAACATGTATTACTCTACTGAATACCATGATGAACCGTTATAATGCTAGTAAAGAAGTTCTAGGCCGAGTTTTATCCTATAATTGTAATATAGCGAAGTACTATGTCACATCTTGAAACAATTTCTTCTTCCGAGTTCGTCAGGCCAGTTACCCAGTCGCTGCAGTTTATATTAATGTGCGTCTGCTGATAATGGGTCACACGGGCTAGTGGATCACATTACACCTCCCACCCTGAAAGGGACCCGCGTGGGCGCATGCGAAGAAAAGTATCTGGCATAGAAGGGCGACTGTCCTCTATCAATATAAGCAGAGACGTTGAATGTTTTTGTAGTATAAAGACCAGTTCGCTGGTCTGCATATGCTTTCCATAGAAGCTTGTTAATTTGAAACTGTCGCATAATAATGTAGGAAGCAACAAACTAATTCTTCCTTACTTGAGGTGGCTAAAACGCTCAAGTTCTTCAATTGTTAACAATGTTTGCAACGCAAAATTGTGTCCTTAATGTAGTCGTCATCCTTTTCAGTTGTTTAACATTAACTCTTGCTCAGGAATTCCCGGAACCAGATGGTAAGTATCATTTGCTTAAGTTATAGTGTGTACAATGACATGGAGTCGCGTATCTTTCCCAGTCTGTTCATCGCAGATACAAAGAATCTTGTGTTATTCATAAGTTGAAGATGGTTTTCTTCATCCAAGTATTATATACAGATCAAGTTAATTAAAATGATTAAATGATGAAATGATAAAAGTATTGAAAATGCACTAACATTTTCAACTTTTTTCCCTCTTGATTTCAATTCGGACTGATATGCATAATCATGCAAGATATTTGAAATTAACTTTTAAGAACATGTTAGTGTAACGCAATGGTTTAAGAACTACGATCCAGGCAGTATCCAATCGATGAATCCCCTCATCGGCTTCACAGGGGATAGTACTAGTTTATTATTATTATTATTATTATTATTATTATTATTATTATTATTATTATTATTATTATTATTATTGGCTTCTCATTTAATCAATATCCGGTTTGCACATCAACAGCTTGTCAATTGACTGTTTCGATTTCTGGTGTAACTAATATAACAACCAGAAACTGTATTTAAATAAATATCCTTGTAATTTAGCTCTTTCTCGATGATCTAGCCAAAATGCTTGGAAACGGCATAACAGTTACATCTGTCGTGATAACCTACATTGCCGTGGTTCAAATTAGACCGGAAGAGACACTTTCCAACCTTATGTGAAAACCACGAATTAAAATAGATTAAAATGCTAAATCAGTCATTGTATCACGATAATTTTTCATCTAAACTACTATCCATATATACACACTTAAAAGAGCTAACACATATGATAATATATCTAGTATTAGTAAAAGTAGCGTGTTGGGTCCTTTTTGGCCAAGATCCTCTTGCACAGGTTTTAACACTGCCTTCACTAGACCATGGAAAGTGTCTTCAGGTATTATGAACCAACTAGGCAGAATAACGTCTCAGAGGTCAGTCACCTAGTTGGTCACTGGCGTCGAGTGACGGATATTTGTGCTTGTTCGACATGATCCAACAAATGTTCGTTGGAATTCAAGTCTGAATTAGGCGACACATGGAATGCTTGGATATGTTCTTCGAACCATGTTTGCACAGTGAGAGCCTTATGACACTGGCGTTGTCTTGCTAGAAGAGTCCAAATCGCTAAATTATTATATATATATAGTTAGCTGGCTCAAGGTCATCAAGGACTAAAAGTGGAGATCAGCTGTCCCTCACCTCCACCCCAAGAGGCTAGCTTATTACTAGAATCAGTCCTTGTAATAAACAAAACAGGACCACCAAAAGACATTACTCCTAATTAACGTAGAGTACTAAACTATTAAGCGAAAACACCGACATAATTCTTTCAGCAGATAAGTGGAATACCACCAATATGGACGCTTATTGTAGAGATCCTACCTGAGAAGTATAAAATCTTACCACTCAAAACAACTGTAGAATTGACTAGAACAATAAGACAACCGTTATGATTGCTTCATCGTAATAATAGTCTCGTTTTATATAGTGTGTTTCCTCGATTATATGATGTGTACAAAATGCACGAGAAAAAAGTCCTTTGAGACCAATTGCTGAAAATACTGACTCATGTACTTATAGGTTGTCAAAACGTTTAGCTAAATCATTAAAAAGTGTGACGGTTACACGGATTCTTGTATCAAGAACACCAATAAAGATTTTGTTTTCTAATAAAGGACACCTTATCCATCTTAAAAGAGATGAAATCATGGCAAGCTTAGATGTTGTTTCGCTTTTTAGAAATGTTACCATTGAAGAAATAATGACACTAGAGGAAGATAAACTCTACAGGAAAATCATGAGACTTCTAAAACATTGAATAAATTTTAGTTACTTTAGTAACAGGGACACTATCTGAACAAATTCAAGCTTGGCAATGATGGAAAACTAGTAAATATCTCTATGGAAACATCTGAAACCGCGAATCCTTTCCCCATTAAGATCAAGACTCTGGAAATGATACATCGATGATGTTTTCTTGACTTGGGTTTATGGCCAGGACATACTCCTGGAGTTCTTCAATCAGCTGGACAACCAACTATCAAAAATCACGTTCACAGCATAATTTAAAAAAAAAAAAAAAATCACTGGTTCTCTTCCCTTTCTAGGCATCAAATTTTCTCGATCTTCAGTCGGACTGAAGATTATATCTATTTTTGAGCCGGGTTAAGCTGATATGCAGAAATTTGAAACGTTTCACGTCCAACAATGTGTTTGCCTTCATGAGACAACAATTTGTTGGACGTATCAAAACAATGGAGAACCGGCTTACCATCCCGGAACTCGGGGGGGGGGAGCCGTAGGCGCCAGGGGGAAGAGCCCCCCCCCCCACTATATATATATACGAGGGTGGTCTGAAACGTTCTCGGCCTCGACTATAAATGGCAACACTATCGGCAAGTTTTTTTTTCTAAGTTGGTACATCTGTCATAAGCATCCATGTGATATTGTAAGTCATTATATCAAGTAGTTTGTTTTATACAGCTGTTTGAAACAAAAGTGTCTGTATCCTGTGAAATGGATAAAATTGAGTATCGTGCGGCTATAAAATTCTTTGTAAAAGAAGGTTTCACGCCAAAAGAAATTCATTTGAAGTTCATAAAAGTTTATGGGCACTCTTCTCTTTCGTTTTCGATAATTAAGAACTGGGCTGCCGAGTTTAAACGTGGCCGTACCAGCCTTGAATATAATCCATGTGAAGGACGACCAAAAAGTGTAACAACACCAGAAATCATTGATCAAGTGCACAATATGGTATTGGATGACCGGCGAGTCAAAGTGATTGGAGCGGTTTAACAAGAATAAAACTGATTTTGTGCGTCGATTTATTACTATAGATGAGACTTAGATTCACTATTACTCACCAGAATCCAAACAGCAGTCAAAACAGAAGCTGGCTGTTCAGCGCCAAAGACAAAGTTGGTTCCATCAGCAGGAAAGGTCATGGCACCGGTGCTTTGGGATGCTAAAGATACATGTTTATTAATTATAAACAAAACTGACATCTATTCTCATTAGCCCAGACTTCTAATCTATCCAAATCATCCTGCAAAAATTTTAACATAATATGCATTTACTATTGCTCTACCCACATCATCAGCAAATAAATGAACAGTTCTTCTCAGATCCTTTCCTATATCATCAATGAACAAATTAAATAACAGTGGTCCAAGAACAGAACCCTGCGGCACACCACTAGTAACAGACCTTCTTTTGGACTCCACTCCTGAATAAACTACTCTCTAATATCTCTCCATCATCCTCCTATCCATCTCACCAACCCTATATCCGTCCCCATGTGCTGCAGTTTACTGATTAGAATTCCATGTAGTATCTGTCAAAGGCCTTAGCAAGTCCAGCAGTATCTGTAAATCCATTACCCTTATCCAGTTTAGCCGTCACTGTATTATAAAACGTGAGTAAGTTACTGAGGCATGATCTACCCTTCACAAAACCATGCTGTCCTCCATGCAGTATCCCTGTTGACTAATATCTCCAAAACTTGACAACGATTCCTGATATGCTGATCGGTCGGTAATTTGCAACAGCAGTCTTGGAACCTCCTTTATGTAATTAAACTCTTTCCACCCCTCGGGACTAACCCACAGCTGAGACTTAAATTAAACAATACGGTCAAGGGAACTGACAATTCCTTTGCCAATTCACGTAAGACTCGAGCTGGTAAACCATCCAATCCCACAGATGTTTTTACATTAAGGTTCTGTAATATACTATTCACCTCGATTTCATTTACTTTAATTCCTGTATCAGCCATTCTTTCTCTCATTCCTGCAATATCACAGCCTGGATGATATACTCTTGCAAAGTGTTCGCTTAGTAATTCTACTATTTCGGCTGATTCAGTTACCTCCCTGCCATCATTTTAAAATCATTTTGCCGCATACATTTTTTTCTTTTACTTGCAGCATATCGAAAGAACTGTTTCAGATTCACTTTAGCTTGTATTGCTAATTTCCTTTCATAATCTGCTTTTGCTTTTCTTATTACACTAGTTACCCTTCTGGTCACATTTCTCCTTAAATTTCATCCACAGTTGTTTCTTTTCTTTCTTTTTTTTTTTTTTTTTTTGTAGCTCATGCTTGGTGTTATTGATCCATTTACTCTCCGGACTCTAGGTATGCAGTCAGCCATTATCTCCCTCAAACGGTCCTTTACCACTTCCCATGAACTATAAACATCCAGCCCTCGCAGTTTAACATGTCATGGCACTGATCCAAGCAATCTCCTAAATACTTACCAGCCCGTTAATTCCACATATACATTTTCTTAAGTGAAAATTCTACATTTAGCCATTTCCCAGGTCAAGACCTTATGATCACTCTCACCAATTGGTGGCAATATGGTCATATTCATAATAGTCAATGTCTCAGATGTAATTACTAGGTCAAGCACTCTCTAACCCCTAGTATATTCCATTATATGCTGTCTCAGGTAGTTATCCCTTAGTAACTGCATAAAACTCATTTCCTTCCTCCCATTTGTCCTCTCCTTCCTCCCATTTGTCCTCTCCTCCCTCCAATCAATGTTACCATAGTTGAACCCCCCCCCCAATAATAATTTCCTGTTCCCATTCATTGAGTCTATTTGCCTATGCATACTATCTCCATCATCTATTTCATCGCATGGTCTATAGCAGCACCCAACTGTAAATTTTGTTCTGCTAGCCTCAAATGTGCTATTTTGACTATCCTGAAGTTGAACTTCTATTCTCTTTGGCTGCAGTTCATCAGCTATCATCAATAACACTCCTTCCCTTCCAATTCTTTTCTTTCTGTCTTTCCTGAACACACTATACCCCCCCCCCCCACATTCTATCCCACTAACTATATCACCCTCTGTTAGCCATTTCTCACTAATGCCAATAACCTGTGGCTAGGAAGAACTAACCAAGGCCAAAAATTCCTCCGAGCGATTATTCCTAACCAGGAATAATCGCTCGGTTATTACACAAAATCATTGATCCTTTCCATGGGCCGACTAGAATCGAACCATGAGTTATTTCAGTGTCACGCCAGCTCTATTATGAACTTTTTTTCTATTTTGCAGAAGTGAAATAAAATAACTTTGAAAACTAATACCTCTTTATTTAAGAATGCAAAAGAAGCCATAGTGACACATCCAGTCAATACGCCTGAGTGTCATATAATATATGGGAGCCTAACATCGAAATATATATCTGGATTTGTAATATGATATCTGTGATGGTACATCACATATAATCAGCATGTTAGTCATACCGTGTGAATATTTCTCTTTTTGTATTCGTCAATAAATTATGAGGCTTTCAAAAATATAATATTTTTTTATTACATACATGGCGTCCTGATAACTTTCATGATGCTAGGACTGATGAAGAAAGATTATAATTAGATTTTAGACACCCACTAGGGGAACTTTTACTAGCTCCCCCCCCCCGCTTTTTTATTCACTCGATTCCATGATTAGTAGATTGTTGGTATAGGTTAGCAGATTTTTTTTTTGAATAAATTCAGTTTTTTTTTAAAAATTTCCCAACATCAGGCAACTGTAGTAGATTAAGGCTCCAAGGAGCCTTAATCTACTACAGTTGCCTGATACTGAACTACAGTGAATTTTCTGTAGTGAGTAGCTCATTCCATTTCCGCTCTGAGATGGACAACCGAGAATAACTAAGCAGGCCAGTAAAGTATGCTAAAGTTCCTCGCATACTACTTCTAACCATTCTTAAACGATTTGTGCTTTGCGACATGACGCATTATTCTACTAACTTAGTAACCCCATTATCAGATGGAAAAACAGCAAGCATGATGTTCAGGTAAACTGTGGCATCAAAACGTGTTTTCATCCGTATCAGGGAATAACATGAGCAAAGAAAACGTACTTCGTTGATGCAGTGCTGTCATCTGACATAATAGGGTCTTTTGAATTATGATGCTGCTCAGCCAGTGCCTGTTCCATGTACCACACATTTGCGTGGTACAGGGAACAGGGATCCGTTGGACCAACTTTACTCTTATCAGTCTTTTCCTGTGCACACTATGTGACAAGAATGAAATTCTTTTTAATAGCTGGGTACGAAACTCGGATCGAAATCCATCGTAATCCATAGAGTTTCATGCCGAAAAAAACTATCGGCAGGCCCAAGTATATAAATGATCTCATTTATTAAATATAAATATTAAATATTAAATATAAATGATCTCATTTATAAATGATATCATTATTAAATTTTTCGGCATGAAACTCTATGGATTACGATGGATTTCGATCCGAGTTTCGTACCCGGCTATTAAAGGGATTCACCATCCCCCTTTCTATTAACATGTTCGCCGGTAAAACAGCCTTTCGGCTTATTAAATTAGTAAGAATGAAATTCGTTTGGTCATCTGAAACGATGCCCAATCGACCAGTCTGGCACACAGTATATTCCGATATGCCCTATTGAAGACTGTTGTTTTGTGTTTATTATCATTATTATTACATTTGTATAATAAGGACCGTAACACGAAATGTGAGATTATTCATTTTCCCTTGTTTTACTTGTAGGTTTGCTTGAACTTATTCATATTGCTTGCATTTATTATATAATTATTAATTATATATAACCGAATGACCAGTTTATATGTACACTGTCAAGCTAGCAGCTTTCTTTTTAATCCTCAAAAAACATCAATTTTTTACGTCATTTTTATTATTTTCATCTATACACAACATGCTCAAAAGTGCTTATCATCCATGTAACTCGAGCCGGCCTAAGTGGCAGAAATCAATTCCGTTTTTGCAAGCCACCCACAGGCTTAGATTTAAAACTCTCAGTGAAATAGAGTTTTTGCGAGGTCTTTAGGCAGTAAATGATTTCTTAGACTTTTACTTGATTATCGTAAATTTATTTTGTACTATTATTATCCTCCCTCCCTAAAACTTTGCACTAAAAAGGGTGCTACATACTATGGTCCCACATATAGGACTAGAAGAGGTCTAAGCCCCAAACAATACTCTGTGCTATGCAACTCCAGAACTGGGGAGTTGAGAAGTCCTTCATGCCTCCAGTGTGTGACCTGTAAGGTACACAAAGAGAGTATCTTCAAATCAGTCAGAGAGAGTCAAAGCTTAGTAGGTCCATATAACTTTGCTGATACCATAAAGGATACAACTGCAGAGATAAATTTTGGTATAATGTGGTATTCTTTCTGAAATAGCCTCACCAACTCTTAGTTTTCAGCATAGTAGGCAGCTTTCTCATAATGTTAGGTAGTGAATGGTCGCCCAGCACCAACTTGTACGTCAATATTCAATAACGACTATTATTTCAGTCTTCCTCAATCCAATGTTAGTCCTATAGCGGGGTTATCCATGCTTTGTTCTTCAACTTATTCTGTATAACACTCACTGCTGTATTGTGTCTTCTGCCAAGTACTCAATGAGTGCGATAACTCTGTAGTTCTTGTTATCATTTCTTCCCCAAGTTGTACGAGCTCGAGTCCGCAGATCATTTATTCTTATTCCCATTAAATCTTTTTACTAAAATCCACGCAGAAAGGGGAGTTCATCCTTAATCCATTGATGTGAGAGGAAACATATTTAGATTCTTGTAATGCAACTCCATCAACTGAATGGATCAACATTAAAGTCCATTTCCTTTGTTCAGCCAAGACAGTCGTAATCGATGTCATTTCATCAAGCAGCCATTCAGCGGTATGTCGATAATAATTTTTAATATATGAAATCCTAGAGACAGTAAGACATAATTCTGAAGTGGAGAGAGAAATTTTCTGTAATTTGGATAAACGTAAGCTAGACACTAACCAGGACAACGAGAAAATTCCAAGACCTCCATGGTTTACAATAGAAATGGTGTAAAAAAAAGTATACCATGTTTCGTCTTTAGAGCAGAAATGAATTTTTCCCGATTATCTAACCTTCATGAGCCCATTCACAGTATGGGGTAGCAATATTTCGTGCGTAGATTTTCATTGAAAAAAAAAAAAAATGAGCTGTAGTACTTTGGTTTCATAACACGCAAATTATCTTATCTGCATGTGATTTGTTGGCTTCATAGTAGGCTGACCATATTTCCTTCAGACAAAAAACGGGACGGGGTTATGTAATATTCTGTATTCATGAAAAAGTAAGACGATAAAAAAAGTTTTATTACATAAACATTATTTTTGCCAAGTCTTTTGCAACCACCAAAATTGGTGTTCGTGTTATTTGCACACACAAAGCAACAATTTTGTTTTGTAAGGGAAATTTGTCACTTATTTCCTTCAACATAGCACACTGTATGTCGGATGTTTTACCAGGTAAGGAAATAAAGTCTATAATTTTGTCATGAACACCACAATTTGGATAAAAGTACCTCACAATGATTGGAAAAAGTTTGATGTCTTTTTTTGTTTGCTGCATCTAAACTGACTGTAATGCTTTATGTTTTATTGTGGTGGTGGACTGCCAGTTTGAAGGAATAAAAATCTGAGTTACCAGAAGGAAACAGAAAATCCATTTCCCACTTGATGATCCCGTTTGAAAAAAATAAATATTTGTCTTATATTCATTATTATTTTTTGTACTGTACTCGTATAAACATGTAATGATTCTTACATGTAAGGTGTAGGTGTGCCTGTCTATCTTCGTGGCAACGTTTTTGGTACCATAGTGTCTTTCTTTCTGAGAAACTGGGTTTTCTCAGAAATTTGTCGTTTTCTCAGTCGAACCATTTCACACAACATTATGAATATCAGGGTTTAGGATTAAAAGATAGCGGCAGAAGTGTGCCCTGCTCTAGTCCCTTTTAAATAGTAGTGTGACCTACTCTTGACTATCATCAGAGCTGTAGCTCAGTTACTGAAAAATAAAAGCGGAGAATCGCTACCTATCGAATTCCAAAATTAAGTAAGGGTTAAAAGAGGTTCATCTATTTCGTTTGGGAAATCATAAATCATCTTGCGGACGTAAATCCTAACACTCGTATTATTATGTAAAATGTGAGGTCTATAGTCGATTTTTCTGAGTGAAAGGTTAAAAATGCCGCTGTTATATTACAAAAAGATTACCTTTAAACATTTCAAGTTTTATTTATTTTTTAATTATTCGTACTTTATTCTGTTGAGTTTACTGCAGTCCTGATGGCAACAACCAAGCCTGAAATCCCATATATATACAGTGTATATATTAGGATATTTTCTCAATGTTTTCAGCCTATCTCGTCACCAGACAACAACAGTATATAATACATTGCACCAACAGTTCAATGAACTTTTCGTGCAAAAGGCACGTTTTGACTTCCTGTTGATAACCATGATATTTTTATAAATTTTTGCTCGTTAAGTAAAGATTAATACGTTACTGCATACTTCTCTCGATATATGTAGCAATATTTCCAATTTATCAAAATTAATGAGCGTATATATTTGAAAGAAATAACGTATATTTCTAGAACTATACGTTACAAATAACGCACAAGGTATAACAGTGGACCTCCCACGATGAGTCTTTGACTCCATGGAGGTTTTTTATAATAATAATAATATTTCTTTCAGTATAAATTCAACGTATATCTAATGTCATACACTTACCATTTCATATCGTAATAACTAAATCAAGATTAACTTTCATCGTGACTGCGCAAATGCCTGACACCTGACCAGAGACAATAGAATTAGATGTCATAACTAAATAAAAAATTAAATTAAATTAAATTAAAATAAATAACAAAAATGAAATAAAAATTATGATTAAAGTTTTATGTTTTATTTTTGATTTTCATTTAGATTTTTAATTTGTGATTTGTGAAGATGGATGATAAAGATAGATTTTGATAGTTGTATATGCATCTATCAAAATATAATATTAATATAGGCTACAAATACTTGACTTCATACATACACCTCTTGGAGTCAAGACTTGTCGAGGAATTATTTCAATGGAAATAATTATTCCTAGCGGTATAGATAGAGCTGGAACCAGATCTTTCTAACTAGGTACTGCAGATTGGGATTTGTGTAGAATTATTATTTGCTTAGAAGCAAAATGACACCTAGAGTAAAAGAGAAACCTTAATGTAGCCTAATGCATACATATACTATTTGGATTCACTTGAAAGTCTATTCATGGCATGCTAGTCAATGAAAGCAATTTATCAAACTCCAGTGCAAGAAAGGCAATTTATCAGAAAAGCAAGGAATCAACTGTCGTTCGATGAACTGCCATTTGATGAACTGTCATGGGATGAACTGTGTTTCGATTAATTGTTTTTGATGAAACATGGTCCCATGATTTTTCATGGGACAATGATGGATTTATTTTTTTTTTGCCTCCAATACCTGAAAGCTTATTGCTTCATTGGTGATTACATTAAGTATTCAACCACAGAACTTGATTCTTAATTCTTATCTCGATATTTTGTGCCAAGCATTTGATCGAGCTTGGCACAAACGTTTTTGTGCCAAGCTCGATCATGGATTTCTCATGGATTTCGCGTATTTTAATTTCATTTTCATGTAAAGGTCTCTTCATACAAAGATGGATGACTTTTTATTCTCTGCCTATAAGCGGTGCTAGAGGTTTCTGTTCTTTCACCTACTCCCCTCCTTCTGAAATACAAAGCAATAAGACTGCAGGAGACATGCAGAGCAAACTCCGTAATCTATCATTCTCTATTGGAAGAAAAGATAAAGTAGTCAGTTTTGATCCTTCCTGTATTATTCATGCAACAACAACAATAATAACAAAAAAACTTTCTTATCATATATTACGTTTAAGTTGATCCAAGTCTACAGTCAAGACGACATCCTCTCATTCTAGTGAACTGATAATTTCTTCTGTCATAAATATACATCTACATATTCCCCTGCATTCAAAAACCTGGACTTCCTTTTCTGCTCCAGATGATTCTTCTCTATCGAATAATTGCTTGCATTTACAAATTCCAGATCTGCCAAGTAGTGCATTATTTCTCTCATGTTTGGGAAGATGCTCCCAACATTTCATCGTCAACATCCAGATACAGAATAACATAATGCTTCAACATAATTAAGTTTTCATTATTACTATCTTCATATCAAGTTTTATTCCAAATTATCTGTTGTCAGCTTCTATACTTTGGTCTTCTGAAGAAATGATAACTTATGAATCCATCTACTGATTAGTATTCTCCGGGTTTCTTCTTGCAATTCTTGCGTTCCGATTTTGTTTAGGTGATCATATCAACCCAACCTCGAGTAGTTTTGCTTTCAAAATAGCTTCATAACATTAACTTTTAACATGGTCATACCATTGATGGCATCCTGTCTCCCGAAATTGTACTTAGATCTTTCACATCCGTAGTCTCTACCAGCAGCAGAGTAGCTAGGCCTTTAGAGCCATTGGTAAATTCGTAGATAAGTGCCTGCCTTTTATAGTGACAGGATATTTTCACAATTATTGAAATTATCATATGATAATTTCTGTCTTTGGTATCATTGGAAACTGCCTCAATGCCAAAGTCTTTTGATCAATTTTTGTTTCTATTATTTTTAATGCAACTCTCGGGCTTATATGTTACAATTGGCTCTTGGATAATGCTATACTTCTAGTTTGTTCTCTGACTTATCTTTATTATTCCGTATAAAATGTATTAAACTGGTCGTACTCCATACTAACCTTCTTACTGTATGTAATTTCATTAAATTGACTCTCCATCATACAAATCTTGATTATTCTATTATCTATTTCTATATTTAGTGTGCTATTTTCACTAAAATTGCCTAAATAGCTAAAATATTTTATTTGTTATTCAGATTCTCATTGAAAATACTTTTAATGCTTTTTATCTTCGAGCTATTTTCATTGCTTATTCTGCTGTTCTTGTTGCTTTTTATTGGTAAGAAAACGTTTTGCTGTTTTTTATTACAAATATGTCACAACATTTATTCACTATTAGTCATAGAACTCGGAATGCTTGCAGCGAATTTATTTAGGTGTATAACATTATCTGCATAAAGTGAAGAATAGTTGAATATCTACAGTTGTGATATCCATGAAGAGTAGAGATGGCGTATAACACCTGGTTTAACATCAAATTATCTTCCTCTTTATACACTTCTTTTCAAATGGCTGATTTGCAACTTAAATATAGGCTATATTGCCTATATCATAATTAGGCCAACTTATACACACCATATAATTGTATACTATCGAAAAATGTTTTTCAGTTAGAATTGTATTATACATATTTTTGAGCTAAGATAAACTGAAACAGACATCCAATAAAAATCATAGCCTGCTATTCCTATTTTAGCATGAATCCAAGTTTCTCTTAAATAAGTTTTATTAGCTTCTCATTTATACTTGCTTTATTGGTTTTATTGATTTCATGGTAGTTCTAGAAGTTTCTTTCCATTTTACAGATAAGTACAATGAGGATTCGACCCTGATTATCCAGAATTCAGTATTCTGTAAAAGCTTTCTGCATTATGTATCTGTCACTCTCAATTTTTTTAACTTCATATTTGAGCATCAAAAAAGTAAAGTTAATCCTTTTATGTTTTTCGTTTATGAAATGAAAGGAAGCGTTCTTTTAACTAATTTTTTTTTGGAATGAATAGGGAGCCAGTCTTTATCTTAATTGTCTCAAAAATCTGTCTAATGAAGCCGAGTGTATTTCCACAGTATTTAGAAAACAGGTGGTATTCCTAACCAGTATTTGTCCGCTCGAATACCATCTACTTTTCCACATTTCCACACTTTAGATTTCAAATAGCTTTTTCTAACTTTAATACTCAACATACCTTCAATGTGCCGGTTATTGCGTTCTTCCTGGATAACTAGTATATATTTACCTTCACATTTTATTTTTAAATCACTTATTGACCCTAATCTCAATTTTCTTTTGTGGTACTCTTATACCGTTCCTGACTTTTCTTAGTTAATGTCTAAACATTTTGTTACTTTAGTCATATTATATATTGTACTTGACAAGAAATTACATTCTTCTTATACAGCTTAATCATATTTCCTTCACTTTCTTTCCATATCTTTTTCTGTAGTCTTCTCACTATTTTTGCTGAATTACTTTTAAACATAGCTTTCTTACTTCTTCTGTTTATTTTTTGAGGGCACATGCTGAATTACTTGATATAAACTTTTGATGTAATTTCATCTTTTCCTGGACTGCTTCGTTTAGTTTTCTGAATTTGTCACAGAGTTTTTATTTTGATAGCCTTGCAGTCATCTTCATCACATGCTTTATCGGTTAAGTCTCCGACCAATCTTGTTTTCAAAAATTAGCCATACAAACCGTAAGGTTTGTCTTATTTTGAGACTGTTTCACTTTTCTCCAATGATGCTTTTATATCTGTATCTGCAGTTCAAATCTGAGAGTCGTTCGACTTTTATTCTTTTCAAAAGTTTAGCACACATTTTTTTTCAATATAATACTCATGTTTGTTGTGCTTATCACTAGAAGATCCCTTTCAGTTTCAAATTCAAATGCATACGCTTTTATCCTGAATTGCTCTAAAGATTTCGCTAACAACATTAACACAATCATTGAAGCTTTTCTTATTTATTGTGTATATTACTCATTTGTAGCACGTTCTATTTTCCAAAGGAAGGGCAGAGTTCTTTTAGCCCTATTAATTTTTGAAGAGAAGTCGGGACTCAGTTTTCAAGCAAGTTATTTTGTATCACTATCATCAGAAATGTTTTTATTTTATTTTATTTTTATATTGACCCATATATGATAAATTATAAGATCAATAACACAACAATCTCATGCACAAGTGATTAAGGAAAAAGAAGGAATCTATTAACAAGTTTCTCGAAAAGCTGAGGGTTGTATTCATTGAAGAAAACGGTATAGGGACGACTCTCACAAAGAACAGAAGTCGATAGAAGGATGGAAGAAGATAAGAAGTTGGCTTGATATGTTTAGAGTTGAAATGGCATGGATGCTTACTAGTGACTACTCGTGTTCTTACATGAAGGTGGAAGAACGGTAGCTAGTTCGGCAGAGAAGCAAAAGTATCTATAAAACGCATAATGGAGAAACAGAGTGTCTATGAAAGAGTGAGTGGAGGAAATCTGTAAGAGAGTAGTCACTTATTATGTAGCTTACCATTTTTTCTTCTCTACACAGTCAAGAATTTTCAGGGAGGTTTTCGTGCACCACTTCAAATGCGAGAACAATAGACTAAGACTGGTCACATTTGAGATTTTTGTTAGGGGTTGAGTATTGGGGAGAGGAATAGTATTTTGAGCAAAAAAGATACCAAGATTTTTATAGGTTGAGAAGGCTGTTGATGTAACATATTTATGCCAGAATAAGCGAGATGTGAAAGTAATTCCAAGAAGGGAAAACTGATTTTGAAAAAATATTGGAACAGTGTCAAAAGTAAGGAGATGAACAGGATTTTTTTATTTTTTTTGTGGGTAATAAGACTGTACTGTGTTTTGATAGCATTGAAATTCACACAACTATCGTTACCCCACTTGAGAATGTTGAGGGAGTGTCAATGCTTAAGACAGTAAATCTTGAAGCTTCTTGGATCATTTGAGTACTACAAGGTTTCCAGAATGACGAATGGAAGGAGAAAAATAATTCAAAAATGAGAATGGTACTTGGAGCTAATTAGAGAGAGAGAAAGAAAGAGAGAGAGAAAGAGAGAGAGAGAGAGAGAGAGAGAGAGAGAGAGAGAGAGAGAGAAGGCATTGATATATATATAAGAGGACATGTGTGGGCGAAAGCACAGAATCTGGACTACACCAAAATTTGTAAAAATAAATATGATTAGGGAACATTTAATAAATGACTAGAGAGGAAGCTGGCAATCCAATTACCAAGAACAGGAGGGAAAATAAGATGATAGCTTGTTGAACAAGCCTTGATGCTATATTCAGTCAAATGCTTTGGATATATAAGGAGCGACTGCATATAGGATGTATAATATCTAGATCTTTACATGGACTATAGCAAAAGTTGGGTAAGGTTAGTGAGGAGGCCTACTATAGACTGGGAATCGCAGTATCGATGTTGGTGATCGCTGATTAGTCTGTTTCTAATCAGCTTCTTCGCTACCTGCGAAGGTAGCGAAGAAGCTGATGTTGGATGACCTTATTAGTAACGTTCGAGAATGTATATTGAGGTTAGAGCAATAATACGATAGCCTGATGGCTGAGTATTATCTCCATTTTTAGGGACAGGCTCATTCTAAGCTACTGGCTGATATCAACTGATCTCGCCTACTCCCTAATAAGGGGAGAAAAAACGTTATCTTATTTATTTTATTATATATATATATTTATTTTTTATTTTATTTTTATTATTTTATTTTTTATTTTTCTTGTTCTCCAGACAGTATTTTCCTGCATGTTTCTGTAGTCGTACTTCCACCTGGCACGATTTGGCAGAGTAAGCAGCACCAGGATTTCTCTCCAGTTGATCGGCAATCCATCATTCCCGTTACACCGGATTCGGTCCCATGTACTAACTAGACTAGCTGCTAGCTACGAGAAACCGCTTTACTACTGTGTCCTGAAATGAAGAAGATGATCTCTCCCTCACATGCAGGAAATACATGTGAGAAGAAAGGAGAGGAGGAAACTGGAAACTCCACTCAGAAGACAGACAGACATGGAAGTGGCCACATCTCGCTCCACTAAAAAGGGCAGTTGGGTTTCACTGGTGGGACAGAAGTCATCTACCTCTCAGAGATCAAGTAGGCATTTTCTCCAACTAGGAAAGTATGATTATAAGGTGGCATCTACCCCCTCCCCCCCTTAAAAGAAGTGTAAAGTGTTCGAAGCTTTGATCACATAACCAAAACTGAAGATTTGGTTTGTTCTCAACTAGATTGAATAAAGTTTGAAGAATCAATCCTAAACGGAATTTATTAAGACTTGGGCAATACCATTTGAGGATAAAATCCTGTGACTAAGATGTGACAATAACATGTGACTTCGTCAAGTCATGCCATTGAATTTCGAAATACGAATCTTCTGATATTTTATACTGCCTTCTATAGGAGATGTTTAATTTATTCATAGACAGGGTTTATTCTTCGGATATTCATAGAAAAAATCAGTATTAGTGCTTAAACGTGAACAAATAATAATAAAAAAAGAAAACTTACAGTTGAGAAGTTTGTGATACAAGTTTGATCTGTTTTTTTTCTTATACTGTCCTTAACTGGCTCTTAAGTGCCCATAACCGTCCAAGTTAACCTTGGATCTCTCGTAACTATGATTCCAGGATGAGGTGGTTATCCCGATGCTTATAAGTATACTTTGTATGTAAACTGCTTGTGTTCTCATGACTGGTTTGCCTGTGTGCAGAATGACAAGCCCTGGTTTCTGGGAGGGAAATTCTCCGGCTGGTTTAGTTTGTTCGTGTTAGAGATAGAGAGGCAAGTAATTGAATGGCCTATTATTGAATTTAATTGATGCTTAGATTCATTTTAAAATATTAAAAAGACACCAAATATGTGAACGAATGAAGTGCATCAGAATCCATTAATTATATATTGTACAACATCGAGCAATCGTTTATATTTCCCTGCCTACTTTCAGCATATATGTATTGCACCCATACATTTTTTCCAATCAATATCTGCTGTGCAATACTCAGGACCTAGGTTTAAAAAAAAAGCCATTAAATATTGGAAGCAGCATTATTATTTGAAAGAGAAGCTTTAAAAGGGAATTTTATTTGGCGAAGAAAAACAAAAATGTTCTCAATCTTGCAAAACAATCTGACAAGTCTTGAGAAACCAACTTGTAATACTATTGTCATTGTATTACTTAGAAGATACACTCCCGAATAAAATTTTTGTTTTTATTAATATTGTTATGGATTTCATTGACATTTTTAATTGCTTCTTCTGAGAGCCCATTAAAATCTGGAGATATCTAAAATATGCATGTTTATTTAATCCTTCTATTATTATTCTGTTATCGATATTTTCATAAACTCTCTTCATAGGGCCAGAAGAAACGTCATGTTATTATCAAGGTGTACTCTATGGAAATGGGGAGGAATGGAGTCCTGATGCCTGTACTACCTGCAAGTGTCTATTAGGCAGCACAGTTTGTGAAACAGAACAATGCCCGACTATCGAATGTGAAACTCAAAAATATATCCCACTGGGTAAATGCTGTCCAGTATGTGCTGGTAAGTTTAAGTAAATCTGGCAATAAAAAATTTTATTTCTAATTTTTTAATGTAGAGTTGTAGAAAGCCGGTTCAGAGATTAAACATAATTTCATATTACTTCAGATCTTCAATCTTTATTACTTATTTGGACCTGAAGTGTCTTGAAAAAAATTTTATGTTTGGTCTGTACAGATTTCCAGATTATCTAACCCTATCCAGGACAGTAATGCAAGATGGTTCCCCCCCCCCTCACACACACACACAGCTCTTTATATATAGGATAAAACAAGCTTGCTATATGAAATACAGAGGTGTTTCCCTGAAAAAAGTTTCAACTTTATTTAGTAACATTACATAATGTTAACTTTCTAAGAGTTTTACAAGTTGGAAAGCCTGCTCAGAAGACCAAACATCATTTCATAAGAATTCAGACCTCCATTAAGCAAGATCAAAGTACTAGTGTCATATAGGACAAAATCATAAATAATAATAATAATAATAATAATAATAATAATAATAATAATAATAATAATAATAATAATGATAATAATAATTATTATTATTATTATTATCCTTTAATACTTTTTATTGGTGATCTAAACTATTCGTGATCTAAGCTATTCGTGATCAAAACCATGTTGTTGTCTAAAATAATATGAGTTATACAGTCTATGTTTTTCAATGCTGGTTTAAAAATACTAGTTTTGCGCGAAAAAAATCCCTACGTGCTTGTAATAGAGATCAACTAGAGATCAAAGAAATAAAAATAATCACTTTCATCTGAAAAAGTTTACAAACGCCCATATTATTACACGTTGGCCAGGTTGGCCAAGTGGTGGTTTAGTATCTACTCTCCAATAAACAGGAAGAGGGATCGAATCCAGCCGTTGGCATGTGATATAAAAAAATACCACCTGCTCGCTTATTAGAGGAACTAAAGTGGCTTGAAAAAGTTCCGTTTTCAGATATTTTGAAGGAGGTGAAAGAAATGAAGGATTTGGGGGTTGTGGTGGATAAGAACATGAAATTTCGTTGACATTTTGTTAAAATTGCGAGGACGACACAGCGGATTATGGGAATAATGCAAAAAACACCGACGTATAGAAGAAACGATGTTTTGATTCCATTGTACAAGGATTTGATCAGGTCACATATAGAAATGACAAGAATAAAGAGGAACCGAACTTGTATAACATACTCGGGGATGGAAATATCGTAGAAGCAGCAAAAAAACTGGTAACAAAGTATATTATTTAGAGCTTTGTGTGTGTGTGTGTGTGTGTGTGTGTGTGTGTGTGTGTGTGTGTGTGTGTGTGTGTGTGTGTGTGTGTGACATGTGACAACTACAAGTCACGTTGCACTTTAATGGATTCTATTGAATTGTAATAATGAGCTTTGAACAGTCTTTATATAACCAATTGAATTCGTTTATTTATTTAACACAGTATTTTGAATAATGCTATGTAACTTTTAAAATTAAAGATGTTGGAGAGGTTTCACAGACAATCGACTAAGTTGGTTCTGGTCTCTGGAATGTGGAATATGATGACAGGTTGAAAAAATGCAAATTACAGAGCCTGGTGGATTTGAAGGAAGAGGGGGGGGACATGATCGAGACTTACAAGTTGGTAATTACCAAGTTAGCGTGGATGAGACTTTTCATAGGATATCTGGAGACAGGAGGAGAACGAGAGACCACTCCTGGAATCTGTATGATACACACTAAGATGATCTATAAGTTTCTAATCAAAATATCTGCTTATTAAGATCACTGATAAACTTTCTCGTGTCTATGTGTTCTTATAGTCTGAAATATAAAATTAATTAATTCATATACACGTGTTCCTTGTTAGAAAGGGCATCAGAAAAAAAAACATTAAAACATCAGTTAGCATATGTAACATGTAATATAAAAGATCGTTTTGCACAATGTGTTCACTATTTGTGTTGCTGTCACAGAGGAATATACGGAAGAATGCCCTGTTGAGTTCAGAAGAAACAACTATCAGTTTCATAATTCAATAATGGGTTACATAAATCATTAAAAAAATTACGAACAGTTAATTCTGATTACTTTCCATTTTGAGAGAGGCATGCAGTAAGAACAACCAGTTGAGATGATTCGGAGTGTATTATATTTTTTTTTTTTGACAATTGACAAGGTTTATTATCATACAAAGTATTTACATATATATATACAATGAAACATTTTCTATACAGTACAAAGATTCAATACACAATGCAGAGTATTTAATTCATTATAAATATAAATATACATTTTTGTGTAGCTCAGTGGAAGTGGCGCTTGCGTCCTCTGCGCTTGGTCGCCGACTGAAGGAACTTTTTCTAACTTTCCTTCGGCGGTTCCCGAGTTAGTCGATCTCTGGCACAGGCAAGTGGGTTTTTCTCCAGGAAACTCGGGTTTTTCATCCCGTAAACTCAAGAAAGTCGACCGTAGTACCCACATTATTTCAGACAGTAACATATCTTGTTAGGGTTAAGTACCAAGAGATGGCAGCACTTGTTTGACAGGCACTTCATCGGTGGCTACCATAATGAGTGAGACACATGGGACAGGTAACTCTGATTGGCTACCGGGTATAATTGGGTATAATGGCCTCGCCTACTCCCTATAAGGGAATAAAAGGTGCTAGCTGATTTATTTATTTATTTTTGTAAACTACCTAAATATTTATCCATTGTATTTACATTTGGATTGGCACGAATGCGCATATAATTCACTATAAATGCATTAATACAACACACAGTTCAATAATAATAATAATAATAATAATAATAATAATAATAATAATAATAATAATAATAATAATAATAATAATGGAATGATTTTATCATCATAGTTTATTAGCAATATGATACAATGTGAAAAGGGAAAAAAAATATATATATATATATTAAAAATTAAATATTGCAAATTATGGTCTTCCAAGTCTCTCTATTTTGAGCTAACTGGTGTATGTCAGTTGGAGTTTTATAGATCATCCTATTGATGGTTTCACATATGTATTACCAAAATTGTTTGCATGGTCTTCCTCTACTGCGATTGTC
Organism: Typopeltis vanoorti; assembly: GCF_054136105.1. Classification (NCBI taxonomy): domain Eukaryota; kingdom Metazoa; phylum Arthropoda; class Arachnida; order Uropygi; family Thelyphonidae; genus Typopeltis; species Typopeltis vanoorti. The sequence continues at coordinate 61,171,898 of NC_143561.1, forward strand.
AAGATGACAATCGCAGTAGAGGAAGTTTTGGTGCTTATTTGGTGTTTGTACAGGATGAGGAATTCCAAAAAGGGTGAGACTTCAGGATGTCTGAGTTAATGTCCAAGCCATATGAATGTAGTTTTTTGACTATATTGACAAGTTTCTTGCTTAGCCAGATTTAGCACAGCAAAGTTAGTGACACAGTCCATCCAAGTGTAACCAAGGATCAGTATGAGTTCCAAAGGAGTTAATTAGATCTGTAGTTTTTTTGGTGCTTATTGTATAGGTCTGAGAACCATACAAGAAGATAGATCTACTGGTTGCATGGTATAGTCTTAATTTTGTCTTTAATGATATCAATGATGATTTCCAGATGGGGCGGAGTTTGTTATGGAAGACTAGAGCCAGCTGTTTACGTTTTCTAATATCATTTTCTGTATTGCTGATGTAAGATCCAAGGTATTGAAAATCCTTTACTCTTTCCAAGGGTTTATTGTTAATGTGAAGTATAAAGTTTTCATAACCTATTGAGAATACTTTGGACTTTTGATGTTAATCTGCAGACCAAGAAGTTTAGCCTCTGCTTCTAGTGGACTGAGATGTTTTTTGTGCATTTGTTTGTTCTGTACCAATAAGTATAACATCGTCAGCAAAGCAAATATCAGTTATTTGCATGGTGTGGGTAAATGTTCTAATGTTAAAACCAAGATATTCTGTGTTGATGGTCTGGAGGATGTAGTCCAAGCAAACTAAGAATAAATAAGGTGCTAGTACATCTTGCAGGACTCCTGTTGTCACCAGAAAGGATTCAGATGTTTCTGTTTTAAAGATTACTGTAGCATTGTAATCTTTATAAAGTGATGAGAATTGCTTGTATGATTTTTGAGGGTGGACCATAGGGGCTGAATATTTTAAACATTGCTTCTCTATTAATAGAGTCAAAGGCTTTTTTGAAGTCTATAAAGGTTAAAATGAGTGGTAAGTTTTTATCAAGTGAACCTTCTATGATTCTGATGCAATGTATCTGTTCTACTGCACATCGTTTTTTTTTTTTGAAATCCAGCTTGGTTTTTTCCTTAAAAGTGGTGTTAAGTGAGGTTCTGTTCTTTTGAATATCATCCTATTGTATATTTTAACTGTGGTTGATAGTAAATTAATGGATAGTAATTATCCATTCTATTAAAACTGGGTATGTTTAAAGCTTGATTCATTATGGCAAGGAGATTGGATAATGTATTATATCCAGAATTTTTCAAAGCTGCTGCTCTGATTCCATCAATCCCTGGTGACTTTCCTGCTTTGGTTTGATCTATTGCTATTTTTAATTCCTTTTCAGTGAATTCTTCACAATTTATTGGTAGAGTGGTGGTTAGATGCATGTCTGCTAGCTGACTTGAATGTTGGGGATTATCAACATTCAGTAATTCTTGAAAGTAGTTTCTCCATTATTTAAATTAAGGGGATATTAAATCCCACATTGGATTTAATATTCCCTTTTAAAACCGAATAAGAAACTCAAAGATTGGAATCAGAGAGTTCCATGCCAAATATAGTAAACTATAAAAGTCGGCGATTACTAGCGTGAGCTAATGCAAGTAGTCCTAGTACGTAGTACAATCTCGGGCAACTCGCAGCAAAGGTGGTAAAGTTCTGATCGCTATTCTTGGTATTTTCCATAATGTAAAAACACATTTCCTAGGAAATGTATGCAGTTATTACATTATGGTGGGAGGTCACTACCGAGACCGGTTTCAGCCTTTTTTGAGGCTTCATCAGTGAGTAGCTAGACCAAATATATACCAAAGGGTATAGCGAAAAGAACTTATATACTCTGCTATACGAGTTGTCAAAAAGGTGCAACCATTAAGTTACTTAAATATAAAGAGCAAATAGGCTTCATTTCGGCGATATAAACATTATTTAAATTAAGGGGATATTAAATCCCACATTGTTTCTCCATTCTTTCATAAAGTTCGAATTTACCGATAGCTGTCTACCGTTTTTGTCATACATGACAAAAACGGTAGACAGCTATCGGTATTTTATTTACTAATATCTGTCACCACAAAACAAAAATAAATATTTACTTCTTTTTGTTTTGTGGTGACAGATATAATTTATCATTTGAAAAGTGTTTCTAGTATCCCCAGTTTTATTATAATTTTCAAGTTTCTCGCAGTATTTATTTATTTGATTTTCTTTGTCTCTAATCATTAGTTCATTGACCTTGTCATTTAAAATGTCTAGTTTGTCTTTATTTATTTCATTCGTGTTTAAGGGGTAGAGTTTCCTTGCTTTATTTCTTTCATCTATATATTTTTCAGTTTGAGGGATAATCTATTTTTCCGAGTCTTTTTTGTTGCTGTTTTTCAAGAATTTTGTTGGATGTTATGTTTATTGCTTCAATGATACCCTTATACTTTTCATTAACTGGATCTTTAAGAACGTTTTCCATATTGTCTTCTAATGTGCTGTGGAAAGATTCTGCAATTTGTAGGTTATTTAGCTTGTCCCAGTTATATTGTTTCTTTGTAGGCCTGTTATTTTTAGAGGCTTTCAGTGAAAGTTTAATGTAGACACTGATTATTCTGTGGTCAGAGTTTAGTTCAATCGTATTATATGCTCGACAGTTCTTGATTGATTTGACCCACTTTCCATTGATTAGGATGTGGTCTATTTGGGAATGAGAACATGTTCCCAGGTCCATAGTCTTCCTTTTGGATGAGGAAATTTGGTTTAGGTGATTACTATGTTATGGCTATTGCAGAAGTTCATAAGAGAATGTCCATTGTTATTTGTGGTTTCATGATAAATATATTTACCTACGTTTTTAGTCATATTGGCAATGTCTTTACCAATTTGAGCATTAAAATCGCCACCAATGAGTGTGATGTTGTGAATTGGGATGTTCATGGCAGCTTCAGAAAGATCTTTATAGGAGGAGTATTTGTCTTCTAGTGAAGCACAATCTGTAGGAGAATATGTGGATATTATTGCGGTTTTGGGTTGGTACTTATGGTTATGAGAACAATTCTTTCAGACACTTTTTCAATTGATGTTACTTTTTTCTGCTAGTTCCTTCTTGAGTATTATTCCAACCCCTCCAGTTCCATCATTGTTTGCTGAGTTATAAATAAATCTCAATTTTTTGTCAGTTGATGTTTCATTCACTTCATGATTGCCAGTTCTTCATCTGTGTTCTTGCATACATATAAAGTCAATGTCGACTTTTTGTGCTTCTCTAAGTAAGTTCAAAACTTTTTCGTTTTCTTGAGTGTCCGTACGTTGTATGTTGAGAAGATGAGATTACATTTCCAAAATTTAATTTGATCACACTTTCTTGAACCTTTATTCAACCTAGAACTTCCTGGAAGGGTTTGATCCTTGGTATTCACTGTAACTGTATCAGCAGCTGAGGCACAAATCTATGTGGAAGTAGTTGATATTATCTCGTTTCCTTTCGTAATCATTTAATATACACATATTGGGTGATTGGTACTAATATGTTTTACCGGTGATGTTAGCTTGCTCGGAATCTACCCAGTGTTTCCAGAGGAGCACCACGAGAAGGTGCGATTTAGATTTTTACTTATATTATTAATTTTTAATTTCGCTATAATGTTTATATAGCGCCTGTTTCAGCTCTGTGTACGTCACTAGATTTCTGTCATCGAATGGCAGTTTGTTGATCATGTCCGGTATGTAGAAGCTTCGGTAGGTTTTCCGTAGTGATTATTATACTTATATGTTATGTAGTTTGTTGACTATGGTCATGTTATCTGATATGTTGTTCTGGTCACGCTGTAGGCTGGACTGAAGCAATGTTTTAGTATGACTGTGTGTGGTATAATTGTTTTACTTTAAATATTTTGCATTCTGTCCTTGCTGCCCGTATGAGTGTGGGCCCTTCTCTTTGTTCCCAGAATATTCGTTTTGCCATTTTATTTTGCAACAGTTGTAATATGTTACGTTTGTAGTATGCACAGAATGTATATGATGTAACTTCTTCTTCTTCTGCAGCTTCTCCCACTTAAGTGGGGTCACTATTGATAATGAGTCTCCTCCACATCCTCCTGTCTTGGGCTGTCACCACATCCAAGTTCTTCATCCTCAAGTCCTCTTCTACCAGCTTCCTTCATCTCTTCTTTGGCCGCCCACGCTTCCTCCTTCCTTGCACATCCATCTTCATGACCCTTCTTCTCACATATTCGTCCTCCCTCCTCATCACATGACTAAACCATCTCAACCTTGCTTCCTGTATCTTCGCTCCTAAGTTCGTAACTTTCACTGTTCCCCTCACATAGTCATTTCTCAAACGATCCTTTCTGGTCACACCGCACATCCACCTAAGTATTCTCATTTCTGCTACTTCCATCTTGCTAATGTTATTTTTCCTCAGGGCCATAGTTTCCATAGCATACGTCATGGCTGGCCTCACTAATGTCCTATAGATTTTACCTTTCAGATTGATCGGCACCCTCTTATTGCGTAACACTCCAGCCATCTCCCTCCAGTTCCTCCAACCCGCTTGTATCCTGCATCCCACTCCCTTCTCAGCCCCTCCATCTTTTTCCACTGTTGAACCTAAGTATCTAAAGTCCCTCACCTTCCTGATGACATTTCCTTCCAGCTCCAGATCTGTCTCCTGTCCGCCGCCCTCTGTGCAACACATATACTCTGTCTTACTTCTGCTCAGTCTCATACCTCTCTCTTCCAGTACTTTTCTCAATGTGTATGATGTAACTGCGTATCTTAAAACATTTTCACATAACACTTTATGTGAAAATGTTTTATTTTCACATAAAAGTATTTTCACATAAAATTATGTATATCGGAGCAATGTCATTTAATCTATGTATTCTGCTTGCTATTATCCTGAGTTTGTTGAGAAGATAATTTGTATGGCTATTTCAAATTTGATCAGCTTCAAGGGTGAAGTCCAAGATAACATGTTGTTTTCACCTGTGTGATGGCTGAAGTTTAAGAATCAGTGATTTGTGTATAGCAGATGGATATCAGATAATGAGATATTTACTTTCTATGGGTTAGGTATGGGGTTTTTTGAATATCATTAGCATTGTTTTTTTCAGGATTTATATATGTGCCATTTTCATTTAGCCAGTTAGTGATCAGAATAATGTCGTGTGCATATTTGTGTGAGCAATGTTTGCGTTGTTGTGAATAGATACCATGGCCATGTCGCCTGCTTATTGAAAGCTATATAAGTTTTTAGGGGAAGATGAATAATATCGTGTGCGTTAATATGAAACAGAATGAGAGAGAGAATAGCTCATTGTGGTACTCCACAAGTTGCCGGTAACTGTTTGCTGTGCGCTGATCCTTGTGATGTGCTTTCTGTTTTTTAGGTCTGTGAAATCTTCCACTAGTGTTGCTGTTCCTTTTTTTTTTTTTTTTGAAAGCCATATTGTGTTTTTGGGATGATTTGGAATTTTTCAATGTATGCCTAGAGTATACACAATGCGCTCCATGATTTGGTTGATTACAGACAATGTGGCAGTAGCTCTGCAATTACTTATAATGTTTCTTTTTCGATGTTTATATATGGGAGTGATTAATGCAGTCTTAATGTTTCAGGTATGTACCTCGTTTTGTAGATTTTATTTAACAGTTTACATATAACTGGACATAGGTTAGTTGAGTGTTTTTTTTTATGTCCTTTGGTCTGATTCCTTTTATTCCTAGTCCTGTATTAAGGTTAATTTGATGAATTGCAAGTGAGAGTTCTTGTTTTTACTGTGGGGAACCACATTGACTGAGTTGCTCGTGGTCCTAGTGGAGAATATTTCTTTCTGTGAGGGGAGAATGCTTCCCACAACTTTTGGACAGAGTTCATAAAGTACTGATTAAAGCTGTTTGCTAAGTGTCTGAGGGATTTGGATTCGAGCAAAGTTGTGTTTTACTGTTTCTGAGGCAGTGGTTTTGTGTGTATTGCCAGCATTTCATTGATCAGGTACCAAGTTTCCTTTATGTCAGTTTGAGCTGTTGTTAATTTGTTTCTTTCTTTTTTCTTTTTTTTTTTTTTGCAGTTCTAATCTGTTGTTAGAGCCTGTGTAGCTCAGTGGAAGTGGTGTTTGCATTCCTCAGCGTTAAACCGCCCGAAGATAGACTAAGCTACAATTCTAGCCGCCGACTAGAGGAACCTTTTAAACCTTTTTTTTTTTTCGACGGATTCCCAAGTTAGTCGATCTCTGACACAGGCAAGCGGGTTTTTTTCTCCCGTAAACTCAAGAAAATCGACCGTAGAACCCACACTATTTTAAACATTAAAAATATTGTGTAAAGTGAGGGACCACGAGATGGCGGCACTTGTTGTGACATCTCTTCACTGCGGACTGCTTAAATTAGTGATAGACTGTGCCAACTATTTGAACCGCCCATTCAGTCTCCATAGGTCTAATATGCAACACGACATCCTCGCCTACTCCCTATACGGGAATAAAAGGCATCAGCAGATGCTTTTTCTTTGTTTTGTTTTTTGATCTGTGTTGTTAAGTAATTCCGTTTTCTTTTGTATTCAGCTTGTAAAACTGTATTGTTAGCAACCTCTTAAGTTGTTTCCATTGGGCACCTTTTTTTCCCTTTCTATATTTATTAATATGTTTTCTATTATCCATGAATTCCGTCTGGTTGTCGAGCGAACTTTTATTTTTGGTAATGCTTTGTTATATATTTTATTAAATCTAAGTTTAAGGATAGTACTGTATATACTGGATGCAAATAGCATCTTCAAACTCAGCATCTGCAGAGTGTGAAGATGCTATCTGCATCCAGTCTATTTTTCCGATTTCGTTATTTCCTATCGTTTGGTACATGGTGCTATTATACTGTTTTGTGGTCTCAGTGATTTTTAAGGCGTCTGGTTCAGTATGCAGCTGTAGTCAAGTGGCATAATGATCTGCATGTTAACACGTTATGACCGCTGCTGTGTAGCCGTTTGTAGGGGCCCGTATATTTATGTGCTCACTACGGGAACGATTGTGTTTTTGACTATCTTCTTTCGTGTATATTATTGTGCTGTGTTGTTATTTATGCTCGTAATGTTTATATTTATGTCACCTATTATTATCAGGTATTCTGAGATGCCTTCTTCCGTGGTAGAAGGCCATCTGCTTAATTCATCAAGAAATTTTGTGGTGCTTAAATTGAATGGGCTGTAGATTGCGTTTAATATTAAGGAGTTCTCTTGTTTGATATTTTTAACTTCGATGCATGTATTTTCCACATATTCTAATTTATAGTTTATTTCTATTGCTTCTAATTTATGTTTGCTAAATATTTTCCAACTCCTCGTTTAGTTTCTCTGCAGTGTTTTTGTTGTTGAAAGTTTGGCATTTGGTAAATTGTTGCCTCTTCTTCTGTTGTGGATACTTCTATTAATACTAAAATATCTACGTTGTCTATATCTTCCTTCAGATGAGTTTGCAGGATCAGCTAGTATTTTTTAATGCTCCAGATGTTGATAGTCCTTTTTGGGGAATAGTCACTTGTTCCCATTCCGTTATTTAGTTTAAAATGTAGCAGCTGTCATATTTCGGAGTAATTAGATATGTTTAATACGACTGTGTTAATACAAACTAATGCGATTGTGTTTTTATCTAACGCAGCGTTTATAAGGTCTATGAAATTTTTCTATGAATGTGGGGAGTTTGCAATACACAATATGTTCAATAATTTGGTTGATTACCGACAATGTGGCGATTGGTCTGTAGTTACTTATAATGTTTCTTTTTCTTGAAGTATGAATGTAATTAATGCAGTCTGGAGTGTTTCAGGTATGTACCCCGTTTTTAAGTTTATGTAACAGATTTAGTATAACAGGACATAGGTCAGTTGAGTGTGTTTTGTGCCTTTTGGTCTGTATAGCTCAGTGGAAGTGACATTTGCACTCACGACGCTTGACCACAAGAAAGAAGACTTGGTTTCAAATCTAGTTGTCGACTAGTGAAACATTTTCTAAGCTTTTTTCGACCAGCTCCCGAATTAGTCGATCTCTGATATGGGCAAGAGGGCTTTTTTCCGAAAACTAGGGTGTTTTGTTCTGTAAACTCAAGAAAATCGACCTTAGAACCAACACTATTTCAGACATTGTGTTAGGGTTGGGGACAATGAGATGAAGGCACTTGTTAGCACTCTCTTCACTGCGTGCCAATTAAATTGGTGAGACTTGAGCTAGCTTCTGATTGGCTATCAGTGGAGATTGAACTGCCCATTCAGTCTCCAAAAGTTAGATAGGCCTACTCCCTATACGGAAACAAAAGACCTTAGTTGATTTATTTTATTTTTTACATGGTCTGATTCCTATTTTTGCTTGGCTAATGGCGGAGATAGACTTTCTCGTAGTCTTGAAAAGTTAGGGGTAAAACGACCTCGCCTACTCTCCAAGGGAATAAAAGTTTTTATAGGATTTTTTAAAATAATAATAATAATTATATAGCAAACTAGTAATTCCGGTTCAAAAAGGAATCCATTCAACTGAACATACTTTAGGGAATGCCACAAACAAAAAATGCACCTTGATCTTAACGTTTTTTTCCCCTTATTAGACAACTAACTACATCCCGATGTGTTATTCAGTATTTTCTTCTACCAACGATGCAGCTATTCCCACTAGCTTTCTCGTATAATTAAAATGTTTAATGTATAATGAGTCCTGTAGACTCTACAGTGTAGAGCATCCATAACTATCGAATAACTCGTATACCACAGTGAAAATAAAATTATTATCTTATTTTCTAAATAATTTATTATATAATTTAATCTTAACTTAAGGGGAGTGGGGAGAATTGTGAAAAATTTAAACACTGGTAAACAATCTCTATGATGCATACATCCCATGTTAGCAGTTCGCATCAGAAAACTTTGTTGTTGTTGTTGCACTAGCTTAAAGACCTAGCGCAGTCTGAAAATTAAGTTGGCCATGAGTACACACGTAATTTACAGACAAAAAATACTAGTGGTGGTGGTGATCAGTAGATGGCGTTGGTGCAGATGATAATGATAGTATTAGCGGTTCTGTGTAGTTGGTGAAGCGGATTGCCGTCCGCTCCACCAACGATGAGTCTTTGGGCTCCTTGGAGGTGTCATGTAATAATAATAATAATAAGAACTTCGAATTTTAATATGAATACGTGGTCGCTTCAGTCGTGAGAAGAAGTAGCATCTTGTGTTTCAGAATTACCTTGAAAACTTCTTGCACTAGTTCACGATTAAAAGAATATGCCTTTAATATTTCGAAAATCGGTTTCCATTTTTGTATTAAGAGTAACTCCTAATATTTTGGGAGGCATTACTTTAATAAGATTGCACAGCAAACACTAGAAAACTAAATTATGCACAACCCCCATCAACAAGCTGTGATTTCAATTTTTTTTTAAAAATTTATTTATAAGGTAAGCTATACTACAGCATAATTTTCCTTCTCCCTTCATATGATTAAGGAGAATTCTTACTTAGATTACTTATCTGAATTTCCACTACGTATCAAAAATAAAAAAAAAAAATAAAAAAAAAAAAAAAAAAAAATATATATAAATTAGTTTAAAAAGCTATTTTGGCTCAAAGAAATTACCAAAAAAAGAAAAAGAAAAACAATCTTTAGTTAATAGCATTGACCGTTGTCATCTCCCCATCATTCATTATCATCCATCACAGTAGTATGGCATCCTCAAAACACACACATAGCATGGGCTATTTTTTTCTAATGATTGTTCTCTTGCAGCAGAACTTGGTTATCTTTGCAACTCATTTTACTCCAGGGTGACAACCTTTATGATGCATACAAATATTACTTGCCTCCTATCTTTCCCACATCTGTCATATAATATCATACACAGGGGCGAGCCAGTAGTGTCTGGCGCCTGTGTGCAAAACTTTAGTTGGCATCCCTATTCCCCCCCCCCCCCCCCTCCAATAAAAAATCACTTAAAAAAAACGTTTTTTTAAAAGAATTTCCTCCTCTTTGGCACTTGTGTGCATCGCACACATTGCACATATGGCCAGTGCACCCCTGATCATACACAAAACTATTCCCAACCCCTATATCTGTGATACAGTCTGAACAGATCAGGGCTGACTCAGACATCAGTTTTCGGGCCTCAAACCGAGGCCCTGCTCTCAGAGGGGACCCAGAACTTTCAAATTTCTAAGAAAATTTGATAATAGACTTATTGATATTTTAGAGATGTATTGATATGGAAAATATTTTAGTATATAACTATATGTATTTAATGTTTGCAAATTAGGTTTAAAAAAAAACATGAAATTTAAAATATAAAATTATATGATTTTTTGATAAAAAAATTCTTTTTTGCAATTATTTTGGGACCCCACTAATAACGTTTTCCTGAGGCCCTGCAAAACCTCAGGACAGCCTTGGAACAGACCATTATTAACATTATTATGATTGCTTTCCTGACTTTCATGAAGACCGTCTATGGAGTTATCAGACTCATTGTGGGAGGTCAGTGATAGACAACACAAAGTCTATTGTATTACTTCTTAAGCTCATCCACTATTTGCACTTCCACTATCATGCCAGGCAATGCATTCCATGCTCCAACCACACTCTATACAAATAAACTCACTTCTTACTCACTACATCTTTTTGTAACTTATAATAAATTTGCTGGCCTGGTTGGCCGAGTGGTTAGCATATCTACTCTCCAGCCAAAAGGCTGCAGGTTTGAATCCTGCTGTGGGCATGGATGTTTGTGATTATTTGTGACAATACTAGTGGTGGTGGTGATGGGCAGTAGATGGCAATTGTATTACTTGTTAAGCTCATCCACTATTTGCACTTTCACTATCATGCCAGGCAATGCATTCCATGCTCCTACCACACTCTATACAAATAAACTCACTTCTTACTCACTACATCTTTTTGTAACTTATAATAAATTTGCCGGCCTGGTTGGCCGAGTGGTTAGCATATCTACTCTCCAACCAAAAGGCTGCAGGTTTGAATCCTGCTGTGGGCATGGATGTTTATGATTATTTGTGAAAATACTAGTGGTGGTGATGGACAGTAGATGGCATTGGTGTAGATGATGGTAGTTGTAGTTCGTTGTAGTTGGTGAAATGAGTGATGGAGGCAGAGCGTTGTAGAGTAGGTGCCCTCCCTCAATGAGTCTTTGGACTCCCTGGAGGTGTCACGTGATAATAATAATATGTTACGTCTTCTGTATTTTCTTTAAATTTTAATGTTTATATTCCTTTGTTCCTTATTTTGTTTTTTTCCTCTTACTTGTACCAGGAGTTATTTCCAGCAAATTTATTTAATTTTAAATGACTGCGCCAGCCGGTGATTAATTCCTGATTCTTATGTCTACTTCAATGACTATCACTATAATAATACTTAGTAACGGGAACACGTGGTATGCAGTCGCGACTCCCCCCCTTTTATAAGCATAACTCACATCATCTGCTAACAACTGATTATGTTACTATATTCCAATGATAATATCACAGACATAAAGATTGAACAGTAATGGTGCCAGTACTGAACTCTGTGGAACTCCACTTGTTACCTTCCTACTTTTCCATATGCAATTGTCTGAAATCTATGATAAAGCCAGTTACTAATCCAATCCACTAATCTCATATCCAAACCAAAGTTGCAACTTAAAAACTAAAAAAACTTGTCATATGGCATCCTGTTAAATGCCTTTGAAAAAAAAAATAAAAATAAAAAGACAATGTATGCTTTATCCTTATTTACTTCCCTTGTTACTGCTCTATTGTAAAAGCTAACAAGATTACTAAAATGAGAGCATCCTTTAACAAATTCGTGCAGACCTGCATAAATAATATTGCCCTCATTTGCCCAATTCTGTATACAAGTTCTTACTAATTTCTTCAAAATTTTAACAACCATAGAAGAAATACATGAAAGCCTATAGTTTGATACCTCCATGCTACTACCAGCCTTATGCAATAGCCATTGTACTGTCTTACACTCTTTTCACTCTCTAGGAACTTTCTCCATTGTAAGACTTTCATTAAACAGCAAGGTTAATGGCAAGTAAGTTCTGCTGCTCATTCCCTTAATACATGTGGAAAAATTCCATAGGTTCCCATGCCTGACATCTAGCATACTCAGTATTTGAAATACATTCTCTTTATTCACTTCTAATTCTTCATCATCCTTATCCCTCTATTGAAAAAAGCCTGTTTTCCTTGTTTGGGACATTCAAAGAAATCGCTGTTTAGATAAATGCTATGACCAAGTCCAAAACTTTTGGTCCTCATGATGTTCTGTCCACCAGATGCTTCTCCTCTATCACCCATGTGGAATAGGTTATCAGAGGTAGTAGTGATAGTTTTTTTCATCAAATGAGCTCAAGGAGATGTGTGGTGGATATTATGTTAATTATAGTTTGTGTGGACCTCACATGATGAGTCTTCAGTTACCATATAATAATAATATGAGTAATAATATTTTTTACAGTAATATTATAACATATTATTGTAAATATTATTTTATATTTATAATAATATTTTATATTTTATATTTTATTTTATAAAATATAAAAATTTAGTCCTCATTCCCCTGCTGACTGCATTTTTATTATTATTATTATTTAACATCTGACTTTCATGGAGTCAGGCACTCATTGTGGGAGATACACGCTATCACACAATGCTCATCCAACCTCCAACTGTGCCTTAAACTAGTTCAATGTGTCTACATTCACAATACACCCAGGCACTGCATTCCACTCACCAACCACTCTCCATGAAAAGAAGCTTCTCCTCTCTTCTCTGCTCACACCCTTCTTATACAGTTTCCAAGGATGCCCTCTTGTTCCAGATTCTATGCAAAATCTTTTCCATGTCAACCTAATGATAACCCCTGACTAACTTATATGTGTCAATCATATCTCCCCTCCCCTTCTCCTTCTATTCAAGGGACTTTACAATTTATATTCTCTCAATCTACCCTTGTATTCTATGTTCCAAAGACCACTGACCACTTTTTTGAATCTTCTCGGGACCCCTTTCTGACATCCTCATCACCATGAAAACCCAGTACTAAATCTGTGCAGAATAATGAGGTCTGATCAAGGCCTTATACAGTGGCATCATAATCTCTTTATTCCTGCATTCCAGGGTCCTCTGCATAATTGCCATTATCCATCACATTCCATTGTCTTTGGAATGTGACGTCTTCACAACTTGTGCAATGTGGCCCGTGAATTTCAGGTCCTCGTCCACCACTATCATCCCAGATCTCTCATCTCCTCTACCTCTTTTAAAGTTTCCTGACCAAGTGTATACTTTCCATTACATTGCTGCTTACCAAATTTCAAAACCTTACACTTTGCAACATTGAACTGACAGGTCCACTTACCTGCCCATTCATGCAATGTATTCAAGTCCTCCTGTAAGGCCATAACATTTGTTTGACTCTTGGTCCCAAAACTGATCCCTGCAGCACACCACTAGTGACCTTTCTCTTTTGGAATACCTCACTCCTTACGTACAACTTTCTGATACCTATCTGACAGCCAGTCACTGATCCAACTCAGAAGTTTGTTATCCAATCCCAACTGTTTCAATTTATTTAACAGTTTGTCATGTGGCAGTCTATCAAAAGCTTTTGGAAAATCTAAGTATACCACTTTATATGCATTTCCCTTGTCCAAGATTTGTCACCTTGTTATAGTACATAAAGAAGTTAGTAAAACATGATCTCCCTTTAACAAACCCATGCTGACAACCATGGAGAATACTGTTATCTACCTACCCATTTCTGTATCCTAGTTCTCACCAATCTCTCTAGTACCTTCACCACAACTCCAGATATACAGATTGACTTATAATTTAGCTACAGCCTTGTTACCACCTTATGAAGTGGAACAATTTTACCTTCTTTCCACTCCCTAGGAACCTGTGCTGTTGTAAGACACATTAAACCGGCATGCCACTATTACTGACAATTCCCTGGAACTTCTCATTACCTTAAGATGCATGATGATATATCATCAAATCCTGTCACTTTACTGACATCAAGTTTTTTTATTTTCTCATATACCTCCTTCTTATTCATAATTAAACCATCCTCTCCTATGTACTCTACACTTAAGTTTCTCATGATTTCATCCAGATGAGGATGAAACACCCTTATAAATTGATCACTGAATACCTCAACAATGACTTCTGCAGCAGTTACCATTCTACCATTTTCATCCATTAACATCATCTTAGTATAATGTTTTTTAGTATAATGTCTTAGTGTAATGCTTGTTCTTTATACTCTTCATGTAACTTATTCATTTATTCATTTTTATGTATTACTTTGTGAGTTCCCAAGCAGCATTTATTTCCTTACTGCTCAACTTCTCATTCCATGATATAGCTCCAAGCTGTCTCCTAAGCTTGTCATAATGACCAGCCTTGTACTTCCACGTAAATCTTCTCATCATAGAAGTGTGCATATGGCCAGTCACAATCCAGGTCATGATCACGCTCACCAACTGGAGGAAAGTGTGAAACCCCACTCACACTTACATCCTCTGATGAAATGATCAGGTCTAAAACTCTCGATCCTTGCATAACCTCCTTTACATTCTGCCTGAGATAGTTGTCTCTGAAGAACCCAAGAAATTTATTTTCCTTATTTCCAAATGTTATCTCTTCATTCTAATCTATACTGCCATAATTAAAATCACCCACCATAATAATCATCCTTCCTTTATTCACTAACCCAAGTTGTTTATACGTTTCTTCATCACCACCACCCTCTTCAATTTTCAAGGATGACCTTTTGCCCCCCCCCCTAGCCAAGTTCTGAAACATGTTTCTATCATATCCTATATTTTTTGCCTATCAACAAACTTCTCTAGTCCACACACCCTCAATAATTCATAGGGAACATTCACAGATCACTTGCCATCCTAGTTGCCTGGATCAGAATCCTCTCCACCAGCTCGTTATCCTCAAGAAACCCAGGAGACCCGATCTGAGCACAGTAATTCAGATGTGGATGTATCAAGGCCTTATAAGGAGGAATAACAACTTCTTTATCTATACTTCTTAGTATGTTCTTCAATAGCCAAGTAATCGTATGAGCTATCTTAACAACATGTCCTCTAAACTTTAACTGTCTGTCTACTACCACCACCCCTAAATCCCTAGCTTCATCTATTTTCTGGAGTACAGTTCCATCAATGTGGCACACTGAGAGGGTGAGGTCAGAGTTGGATGCATTCAGAGGTAGCAGAAAAGAAAAAAGATAAGTTTTTTATTTTTATTTCAGTTTTCTACTTTAAATAACACAACATAAAGTGATTCGCAGTTTGGGAAATTTACTTAAAAAACATAAAATGTTTAGTATAGTTGGGGTAGTTCTGAGTACTTGGTTCTTCATGCACTATTTGAATGATGGTGGCTGCCACAGCTCAGTCTACCAATAGCTTGTCACCAAGTCCTCTCCCATTTGAGGGAGGACTACATTTTGCATAGTATACTATGGGATTTTGTGGTGCGCAGTGCTTGTGGCATGTATGCATCCTGGTGGTTGGATATCTGGCAGGTGAGAGAGAGAGAGAGAGAGAGAGAGATCAGGGAGTGCATATATGCAGAAAATGTACGAAATCGGAAGAGCCTTTATGAGTTGGAGATTAGTATAACAGACCTTGGCAGCATTGTGTCAGGGGTGGAAGAATACCATAGGGAGAGACGAGTAGTGTGATAGAGGGAGAGGATAACAAGCAGAATGTAAATGAAAAAATAAAAGTGGGGAGTGTGGAAAGTTTGAATCCTTGTGAAGTTTTTGTAGATGGTTTTAGTTGGAGGATAAATGAGGAGCAAGAGTGGATAGCTTGCAGAGAGAGAGAGAGAGAGAGAGAGAGAGAGAGAGAGAGATGCACTGAAAGAGGAGGTGGAATGTTTTGGGAATGAGTTGAGAAGCATGAAAGAAGAGATTAAGCAAATGAAAGCGATGAATGCAAAGTGAATCAGAGTAGGAGTGAGAGAGTTATGGGAGTGATAGAAGAGGAGAGAATAGAAACAGCAGGAGAGAGGGAATGAGAAAAATGCAAGGGAATGCTGGAATCAGGGATAGAGAGATGCCAGGACAGCATGTAAGTAGAGGAACGAAGAAAGTGTCGGAGGAGAGAGAGAGTGAGGAATGCAGGTGAGCAAGGAAGGAACAGAGTGGTAAGAGGTATGATGTATGGAGACTCAATGATCTGTGGCATGCAAGATAGAATGCCTGAGGAGTGTATGCTTGGAGGAACGATAGAAAGTGTGGCTATGGCAATTAAGCGGGGTGAAAGGATGGATGAGGTGATTGTGATGGTGGGCACTAATGACCTGAGAGGCAGTTTGAATAGAGTGGCAAGAGATCTGAGATTCATGCTTGAGGTTGTATGAAGAAGACTCAGAGAGGGAAGATAGTGTGTGTGGCCCAGGTATAATAATTAAGAGCTAAGGAGAAAGGTATTAATAATAAATAGTATGATAACAAGAATGTGTCAAAAGAGAGGGGCTTGGAGTACATAGATTCTTGGGAAACATTTGAGGACAGAAAGGAACTGTATGTGAGACATTGCTTGCATTAAAATGAAGAACATAAGCATCTGGAGAGATTGCTGTTCTCTGAATGAGTCAGTGTGTCAATGCAGGGAAACTAGAATTATCAGGGTGGATGACAATAGGGGTGGCCTCTTGTGGGAATAGGTGCTTGGGAGAAGAGCTGGGGATACATCAGGTAATGCTGAATCCAGTGAGATCTGGAGGGGGATAATGATAGGTGTATAAACAGTGACATTTTTATTCTTTATACTAATGCTAGGAGTATCCGGAATAAAGGAGATGAAGATGACTTGGGTACTGATAGCCTTATCTACTCATAGTTCAAAGATTATTGGGATGTCTGAGACGTGCTTGATCGAAGATAATATACTAACAGGAATAGAAGTAGCAGAGTATAGCATTTTTCGACAGGATAGGAAGGAAAAGTGCAATGGTGGAGTACTGCTTATGATAAGTGATGACTTATGACCTCTCAGAGTGGAGGATTTGGAGGGCACTGGCACTACTGGTTTTGAAAGCATATGGTATGAAGTAGAGGTGGGAGAGACAGGATATTTAGTGGAGTGTTGCTACAAGCGAGGGAGCATAGAGGGCGAGGATCAGGAAATGTTTAGGCAGTTGAGTTTGGCAAGTACAAGTACTATATACTTGTACTTGCCAAAGTACAAGTATATAGTATTGAATATATATACAATGAATATATATACAATGATGGTTATAGGAGATTTTAACTATAGCAGTATAAATTAGGAAGAGGAAACTGCATGTAGTAATAAGGGAATGGAATTCTTGAGTTATAAATGTCTTAAGCAACATGTAGTGGAAGGAACACGAGGTTCAAGAGTTTCGGATTTGGTCATAGCATCAGAAGAGCTGGTTATAACTGTGATGGCATCTCTGCTCTCAGTTGGTGAGAGCGACCATGTGGTTTTGACTTGGAAGATGAATAGACATGCAGGAGTATTGAAGAGAGAGGAATGTATGTGATATTATAAGGGGCAGGTGATTATAATAGTCTTAGATATCAACTTGGGGCAGTTCCATGAAGAGAGGAATTGGAATAGCAAGATATCATTAGTGCTTGGAAAATTGTGAAGGAATATTTATTAGAAGCAATAGTAAGCTGTATACCACGAGTGAAGAAGAGCACACAATTTGATTTGGTGTAAAGTGGATGACTAACAATATTAGACAGGAACTGCAGGTTATGGAAGAGGAATAAGGAGAGGGGTGGATAGCAGATGCATGAAGAATATAAGACTCAGGCCAGGAGAATGACTAGTATGGCAAGGAAGGCAAAACTGAAATATGAGAAGAGATTGGCCCTGAGATCCAAAGAAAATCCTAAAGAATTTTTTAGTTATGTGGCTAGTAGGAGGAGAAATGATTGGGAAGAATGACATTGTTGGATAAAAATGGGAATAGAGTGACTGATGCAAAGGACATAGTGGATTGTTTAATGAACACTTTATTGGAGTATTTCATCCTGGTTTTAATACTAGAGGAGTAGGGAAGGCACGAGGTTTAGAAGTGCAAGAGGAGAGTGTGTTTCAAATGCTGAGTACTCTGGATGTCAATAAAGAAGTGGGACTGGATGGAATTCCACCACAGGTTTTTGAAAGAATGTGCTAATGAACTGATAGCTCCTTGACTTCACTTTTCAATTAAAGTACGACCAAGAGAAAGGTACCCAAGGAGTGAAAGGAGAGTAAGATTGTGGCATTGCATAAGAGTGGTAGCAGACTGGAAGTGTCAGATTATAGATTAGTTTGTGTTTTATCAGTAGTTGTTAAGATTTGGAGAAATTAGTGAGAGACCATATACATCTTTGGACACGTGAGGATAATGTTATCTGTGAGAGTCAACATGGATTTGCTAAGGGTCACTCTTGCTTAGTAATATGACTGGGTTTTATAATAAAGTGATAAGAGCAGTTGATGAGGGAAAGGCATATTCTGCCATTTTTTTTGATATGATAAGCTGATATTTACGTTACAAGCATGTGATAAGCTGATATTTGCGTTGCAGGCATGGTTTTAGATGTGAGGTTAGTGAATTGGATTCAGGATTGGCTATCTGATAGAATCAGAGAGTTGTGTATGGGAGAACAATATCAAGGGGGGGCAGGTTAGAAGTGGGGTCCGATAGGGCACAGTACTGGGACACAGTGGCACACTCAGTATTTAATCTTGGGGGGAGCACTCATGATTTAATCTTGGGGCAGGACGAGTTGGGTAGACAATTTGAGAATATACACTACGCATTGCATATGACCTATGACTGAGCATCTGCAGTGTTTGCCAATACATGACTCGGGCAAATGAAGCAGCTCTTGATCCGACCGAGCACTACTTCGTTCGCCTTGTGTTCACAGTGGTCATGATTCCTGAGAGCTATAGGGTATTCCCACCTTATGTGACCACTAATTCATAAGTAGTATAGAAGACACACCATAACATAAATAAAAAAATTAATTTTAATCAGGAAAAGATTTTTGGAAAAGTGTTTTTTTCCTTTTTCTTATGGGGGAGAGCAGGGCCCTTTCCCCCTCTGGGTGCCCACTGCTGTGACCTCTATTGTTTAACCTTTGTATCAATGACATTGTCAGTGAATTGCAGGGGGATATTCAATTGTTTACAGATGATGTGAAGCTAGGAAGGATTATTAGTAATAGTGCAGATGTGGTAGCAATGCAAGAGGATTTGAATAAACTGGACAGATGGGCAATGAATGGGAGTTTCAATTTAATGCAGCAAATATAAAGTCTTGAAGTTTGGGATACATCAATGAGAGGCTGCATACTCTGTTGGAGGAATTGTACTGGAGGGGGTAGGGGAGGCAAAGGATCTGGGGGTGATGATTGATAGAAACTTGAAATTCAGGGAACATATAGCAAAGGTAACAAAGAGGATTGCTGCAATACTGAGAGGGACCCTGACCTGCAGATATAAAAGAGTTGTCATTCCATTGTATAAAGCCCTGATTAGACAACACTTGGACTATTGTTCTCAAATTTGGCCCCTAGGATTTGAAGGGGATATATTAACTGTGGATAGGGTACAGAGGCTGATAACAAAGATGGTTTCATGATTATACAATGTTGGTTATGAAGATAGGCTGAGGGAATGTGGACTACAGAGTTTTGTGGACGAAGAAGGAGGAGAGGTTATATGATTGAGACTTTTAAACTTTTTAGAGGTGGTTACAAGGTTGATACTGGGGAGTTCTTTCTCTTGGTGGAACAGAGGAAAGTAATGAGGAAAAGGGCCATGGAAGTTATGAAAGGAATTTGACAAAAGGGTGAGGAGTGGTTTCTTTGCATGGAGGATGGTAGAACCGTGGGATGCATTGCCTGATAGAGTGTTGAGAGCACGAGTGGTCAATGAGTTCAAGGAGTGGTATGATAGTCTTTGTGTTTTCTAGAATGAGTCCTCCCATGAATAGTCTTTTGACTCCATGGAGGCCTGAATCATCATCATAATAATAATAAAAATTCATAACTTTGCATTTCTACACATTAAACTGACCATCATTATCTTTGCCTATCTGACAGACTATTTAATTCCTTCTGCAAGTCTCCACATCACCTTGATTAGCTATTACTCTACCTAAGTTTGCATCACCAGCAAACAATTGAATATTACCTTTCAGATTATTTCCAATATCATTTATGTACAAATTAAACAGTAGTGGTCCTAGCACTAAAACTTGAGACACACCACAAGTCATCTGCTTTCTCCTAGACTCTGCTCCTCTGTATACCACTTTTTTGATATCTGTTCAACAGTCACCCCCTTATCTACATAAACAATGTCATATCCATTCCCATTTCTTCTAATATGCATAACAGTTCCATGTGGTATTCTTTTAAATGCCTTTGCAAAATCCAGCAGAATCATCATGTAGCCATTTACTTTATTCAACTCTTCTCTCACTCAATGTGATTATGAGGCTGAGTGTTCCAAATGTTCTTCTTAGAAACTAAACATGGAACTTTTCATTATTTACATATGTATTTTGCCCAGCTGTAAAAGCAAACATCTGCATAGAAAATATCTTCACGTATCATTATGAATGCTTATGTGGTATGAGGACACGATGAAATTGTAATGCTGGTAATAAATCACATAAAACAACTTGACAATAAAAAATATTTATTCAGACACTCAAGCGGTTTTGTGAAATAACTGTTTCACACCATCAGGAGATAACAGTGAATAAAATAAAAAAAATAAGCTCAAAACAAATAATGATCATAGTATAAATATTTGAAAAAGAGAGACTAACAATGGCTTTCTTGCTTATGCTACTTAGACAGTTGATGGTTGGACCATTATGTGAGCTGCCAGCTTTATCATGTGCACTTGATGTTTTATGAGAAAGGACCATAATTGGTGTAATATCATGCCTTGGTTCATGTTGTGAATGTTTTATCAAATGCTGACTCTTTGAGTGCCCTTTAGTAGAAACTGTATTTTATGTGGATCATTTCAGTTCATTGCCACACTTCATGTTTGGTTTCCATTCTGTGTGTGTTACCAATCCCGATTTGTGTTTTATTTTTTATCCCTGTCCTTGAAATGTTTGAATATGTGTTAACCTGCTTGTCTGTCCTGCATAACACAACCCAGAGCTATAGGTGATATTATAAATACTAGGTTTTTTAAGCAGTGAATAGCAAGGTTTTGGAGGTCTAAGAAGATTACAGAAGGCAACTTTGATACCTACCGACGTAGCAACTTTTAAATCTTGTGAGATTGATGCAGGATTTTTATTGACCAATTTTCTATTGTAACCATTCTTTAGTATTTGGTATTGTAGCCAAGCTCTTGGTTTCTTTGTCTATACTGCTGGAGATTTTATATGTTCTACCTCTTAGGGTTTGTATAGTGTCAGTGTTTTGTGCTGGATGGCATGCAAGTATCAACTACTATGAGCTGGCTTCCTGTAAACTGATATTTGCATGTTTTTTGCTCGGAAACCTTTATAAGTGGGTCTAAAAACAATAATGATAGTGTCGTGAGTGAACATAGTGGTATCTTTGAGCTGTACTAAGAAAAGTGTTTTTAAATAGTGTATAGTGTAGCATTTTATTGTAAATTGTGCTTCTTTTTTTATGCTGGATTCAAGTGTCCTTCAGTAGTGTTTGTTGTTGGAAAGCTTTGCATGAAGATTGAGTTCTGTCTTGCATTTTTCCCGGTGGATGTGCAAAAATTGCTTCATGTATGCACGGAAAAATGTGAAAGATTAGTTGACTGTTAGAATGAATTAAAAGAAGGAAAGTATTAATGTATGTGAAAGTGTATTTGATAGGTTAGAGCAATTTAGTATATAGCAAACACATGAGATTTAGAAATGGGAGATAGAGTCTGGACCATAGTAGAAGAGCTTAGGCAAGAGTTAGTGAAAATGAAAAGTGAAATCAAGCATCTGGATGAAGATATTAAACACTTAAAGAACAGATTGGCTGATGAGAATAAGGAGGAGGATGTTAGTGTCATGAAGAAAGCATCAAAGGATAATCGTATATGGTGGATTGTTAGAGGTGTCATGACTAATAAAGTGCACAAAACATGCTTTCATGATGGAACAACGAAACAAATAACTGATGCTTTGCAGAAAAAGAAAGAAAGAAAGAGTGAGCATCAAAATTAGTAGTAGTTGTGGGCAGAATGACTTAGCTGGTGAAGTAAGTTTTGGCTTGAGTAAGTTTTTGCAGCATCTGAAGGATAATAGCATTGTTGGAAAAGTTGTTACCATGTTGCCCAGATATGACAATAGTGAATTGAAAAGAAGAGAAGAGAAAATGAATAGCAAGATGTCTGAGTTGTGTGAGGCAAAGGGGATTCATCTTGTGAATCTGTGAAATGAATGCGAAGGAAAGTTGGAATGTTTAAAATTGATAAATTGCATTGGAATGGGTTTGGAGTTGGGTATTTAGAAAGGCTATTGTTTGCTTAGAAGGCATAGAATTAACAAGTTAATGTAGCTAACAGTCAAAGGGTACTTATGAAGCAAGATACAACAGCTAAACGGGTTGTATGACAGGAGGAAGATGGATATGAGGAGGAAGATGTGGTTGTAGCATCACAAGGAGATAGAATGCATAAAGGTGAGGATGAGACAGGTATGAATGGTAATCAGAGTCGGAAACGGGAGTGGTCAGACCAAAGAGAGAGAGAGAGAGAGGTGTGGTATAGCATCTAGAATACAGAATATTAATGCTGGTAGAATGGCATCAAATATAATGAAATATCAAATGATAAACCAAGAAAATGATCATTTAACTACTAAAAATTATGTTTATGTAAGGTAATATGGTTTCTATGAACATGAGTGTATATATAATAATAATAAGATAATTCTTAACATAAAGGAGGAAAGGTTATAGGAAGCATACAAAATGCAAATGCACAGATAAGAAAGTAATTGAAGCATAAAAAAATAGCATTCATAGAAATTGAGAATATTAGTTAGAAAAGACACAAGGATTGTTATGTTTGTATACAAATGTAAGGAGTATTTGAAATAGGAGAACTGAGTTTGTTGCATTGATTGAGTCAGTATGCCCAAAGATCATTGGTATAAGTGAAACTTGGTTGTCTGAGGATAATGTTGGGAAATGGAAGGATATACAATTTTCCAGAAGGATAGGAAGATAAAAAGAGGAGGTGGGGGCTGTTAATGATTGCAGAGGAATTGTATCCACAAAGTGTGGAATTTGAAAGTGCAAGT
Organism: Typopeltis vanoorti; assembly: GCF_054136105.1. Classification (NCBI taxonomy): domain Eukaryota; kingdom Metazoa; phylum Arthropoda; class Arachnida; order Uropygi; family Thelyphonidae; genus Typopeltis; species Typopeltis vanoorti. The sequence continues at coordinate 61,195,172 of NC_143561.1, forward strand.
ACAGATTTTGAATTTGTGTGGTGTGAAGTTGAAATAAACAGGCTAGCATATCTGATAGAATGCTGTTATAGGCCAGGGAATGTGAAGAATACTGATTTTGAATTGTTCAGGCAAATTGGTTGGGCATGTGAAAAGAGGATGATCCTTATGGGAGACTTTAATTACAGGAATATATGAGGGGGGGGCAGACAGAAAAGTTCTACTAAACACTTAGAACAAAAAATGATATAAAAGCAAACTGATATAACCACAAGAAAGAGCATATCTTAAAACCTTTTAACTCCTATGTTTCATCACATTGTAATGAAACATGGGAGTTAAAAGACAGAGATATGTCAGAGGTTTTGAAGAAATTTGAAGACACAGAGGTGCAGGCCATCATCAAGTTTTTCATGCTGCAAGAAAAGTCCAACTGAGATTTACCAAACTTTGTGTGAGACTTTAGGGGACTTTGCCCTAGCATATCCAGCAGTTGCCAAATGGATGGCCAGGGAATGTGAAGAATACTGATTTTGAATTTAAAAATTATGAGACAAAAGATGCCCCCAGGTCAGGATGACCTTCCACAATAACATTTGAAAAAGACATTGATGCAGTGCATACTATGATCCTTGATGATAGATGAATACCAGTGAAAAACAATGCAAAGACTGGGGATATCCAGGGAACAAGTTGGGGTCATTATCCACCAACATCTAGACATGCAGAAGCTCTGAGTGAAGTGGGTCCCCAAATGTTTGAATGCTGACCAAAAGAGAGAATGTGTGATGTCATCTCAATTGATTTTGGGTCATTTTGAGAAATCAGGTGTTCATTTTTTGGCTTGTATTGCAACTGTTGATGAAACATGGCTTCATCACTATGACTCAGAGACCAAACAATAGTCAATGGAGTGGAGACACAAAGGTTCTCCATGGTCAAAGAAGTTCTGACACCAAAAGTCAACAGGGAAGGTTCTTGTCATTGTTTTTTGGGATATGGATGGTGTAATCCTTATCAAGTACTTCAAAAAAGGTGAAACTGTTACAGCAGCAGTTTATTCAACAGCTCTGCAGCAGAGGTGTGTTGCTTTTGCAGGACAATGCACCTGCTCACACTGCTCATGAAACCTAAAAGGCAGTATACAACTTGGGCTTTCAATGTCTGCATCACCCACCCTATTTGAGTGAGTTTGTTGAATTTCTGAGGGATAAGCAATGTGATTGAAGCATCTAAAGGCTTAATTTTTGGGTTTGATGAAAATTTCAAAAGATATAGTTGTTAATGAGGAATTGACACTGCTGCCAGTTGGTTAGAGTGACTGTGAGGTACTTATATGGGAAGTAGTGAAATAAGAAAAGGTTACTGCCAAAAACATATATATGTAGAAGTATAAAGCGGGTGATTATGGGATGCTCTGTAATAAGCTAGCATCAACATTTTGGATAGATGACCTGTGCAGAAAAGATGTTGATAATGCATGGAAATTCATCAGGCAGTATCTGATGCAAGCAATGTATAATTGCATACCAAGGTGAATAAATAGAGTAGGAATGAAATGGATGAACAGTAAATCAAGCAAGCTGTGTTGCAAAAGAAAATGCTATTGAGTAGGTACAAACAGTTGGTGGCGATCTATGAAGAGTATAAAGTACAAGCTAGGAAGTTGATGAGCATGGTAAAGAAAGAAGAGGTGCACTATGAGTGGAGATAGGCTGGTCAGGCCCAAGTTAATTCATTGCTATTGTTCTGCAATATGGTAAGCAAGAGAAAGAATAATTATGGCAGGTTGACACTGGTGGATAGTCATGGCAGCAGAGTGACTGTTACAAATAGTGGAATTATCGAATAAGCTTTATCAGTGTATATCATACTGGTATAAATGATACCATGCAGTATAGAGAAGGGAGACAAGTCTGTGGAGATTTGGAAGTGAAAGAATCATATGTGTATCAAGTGTTGATTGGGATAGATGTTAATAAGGCTGTGATAATGGATGACATATTGCCACATACTCTTAAAGAATGTGCACAACATTTAGTTATGCCCTTGACTTGGTTATTTAATGAAGGTCCTGCAGTGGGTAAGGTTCTAAAGGAGTAGCAAGAAGGCAAAAATGGTACTACTCCACAAGTATGGTTCTAGTTTGCAATTATAGACCAGTGCAGATAACTAAAATTGTAGTCAAAGTATTGGAGGGATGTTGGTTAGGAATAGAATACAAGATTGGGTTGGTGGACATAGGATTCTTTATGATGGTCAGCATGGATTTGTAAAGGGTTGGTCTTGTTTTAGCAATTGACTTGCATTTTATGACAAAGTAATGAGTGCGTTAGATAAAGAATAATCATTTACAGTGATATTCTTGGACTTTGCAAAATCATTTGATACAGAGGTAGCAGGGTTTTTTCTCCCGGAAACTCGGGTTTTTCACCCGCATACAGACAAATTGGCCCTTAAGAACACATGCAATTTACAGACATAGCATACTAGTTGTGGTGGAAGAGGTGGGCGGTAGATGGCGTTGATGGAGATGATTCGTAGTAGAGGTTCGGTGTAGTGGTTGAGACAGTTGTAATCCTCCCGCGATGAGTCTTCGGGCTCCTTGGAGGTGTCAGGAATAATAATAATAATAATAATAATACCACATGATGAGTTGGTGTACAGGCTGCAGAGGATGGATTAGATAGTATATTGGTTAGATGGATCGGAGTTGGCTCTTTGAACAATATTAGCAAGTTGGGTATGAAAATAGGAGGATTGCCAGTGGCATGCCCCAAGTTCTGTTATTGGGTCCCTGCTGTTAAACTAGTTTATAAATGATATATCATGTGGACTGGCTGGGCATTTTCATTTGTTTGCTGATGATGCAAAGTTGGGGAGAATTATTTTATACTGCTGATGCCAGTTTCCTTCAGAAATATTTGAATAGACTTTTGACTTGGACACAGGAGTGGGGGTTGTAGTTTTAATATTATTAAGTGGAAGGTGTTGCATTTTGGAGTGCAGAAATGTAGAGTCAAGATTTGGGTGTGATGGTTGACAGTAGACTGAAGTTTAGAGAGTGTATTGCAAGTGTTGCAAAGACTGCACATCGCAGTGCCACTATGATAAGAAGTACTCAAGAAGAACACAGATTTAGTCATCTGGTTTTCAGTGTGATGTGCAATGTGGAAACATATGGAGAGAGTCCAGAGAAGAGTGACAAAGACAATATTGTGACTATGGAATGTTGGTTATGGTTATTGAGTGAGATTGAAGAAATGTGGATTGCAGAGTTTGGTGGATAGGAGGAAAAGCGGTGATATGAGAGAGACATTTATGTTAGTGAGAGGATTTTATTGGATTAATCCTGAGAGGATTATGTAAAGAGTAGAATGCAAGAGTGGAAGAACAAGATGCTATCCCTGAAAGTTATGTAAGAGAGTGGTGAAGAGAGAGATGTGAGGAGTAGATTTTTTTACATGGAGAATTGTCATTGAATAGAATGCCTTAATCGGAATATGTTAATGCATCAAGTTAAGGATTTTATGATTCAGTATGATAGATATTTGTCAGTTGAATGAACCTCCCATGATGAGTCTACCATCTCTGTGGAGGGTGTAATAATGATAATAAATAATAATTCAAAAGCGAATTATTATTTCCAAGAGTGAATATTGTTTAGGAATGAGACAAATTCTGTAGTTGCTTAGTGAGCTGAGCAAAATGATGATAATATCTACTTATCATAGTCAAACTTTAGTTTGTGTTCCATGCTGCTCCATGGCTTGTTTCTCAGATTATTCCATGAACAAGTTTGCTAGCAGTAGAGATAGAGATGAGACTATTACTATTTAAAGAAGTTGATATTGATACAATGCTTAAAAATTTTCCATTGTATTTGGTGGAAACAGATCTTGGAGTAAATGTGAAGTTTCTACTCTAGGCACATTGGTGAACAGATCAATGGAGCTAAGACTTACAAGTAGGTCAGTTAGTTCTATTGTATGATCTTTTGTATGCTCAATGAAGTTTACCATGTCTCTTGTACCATGTACACTTCACGTTTATAAAGGAGTCTATCTTCCTGATGTGAGGGTTTAGCAGGTTTGCTATATATCTGAACTAACAAGGATGTTGGAGGGGGGGGGTACACAGCATCCACATTGGGTCTTATGCCTTGCTCGTGTATTTTTGAAGCTCCATCTCTTGTGGACATGGGAGGACATCCATTGTAATGGATATGATTTTGGGACTTAGCATTAGTTTTGTTCATGTTGTATTAATTTAGAACCCAGACAGTTTTCATTTTACAAATGCTGCACTGTTATCTCATGTCTCATATAATGCATTCTATGCTCCAAGATCTTGCCATGCAATAAAAAGGTATTTCTCACTCTCTTTCACTCACAGCTCCCCTGGTGCAAATTCCATGAATGTCCTGTCCTGTTGTTGTACTTTAGGATAAATCTCTTCAGTGTCCATCTGGTAAATACCTCTCACCACTTTAAATGTCATAATCATATCACTCCTTTATTATCTACTTTTATACTCTATCTAAGGTATCTCCACATCCTTCAAATCCCAGTGAAGATCCTAGAATCCAGTACAGGTGTAAGCTAATCAGGATTTTATACAATGGACCACCACCACCACTATCCTCTCATCTCTGCTGGGTCAGTGTCCTTTCTCTCCTTTTCCAGTTTCCTTCATAGTTCTACTAATAGAATATCTAGCCTACCATATGTGTATCTCCAATTTCAAAGCCTTATACTTTGCTATACTAAACTGGATAGTATCCCCATTCATGCATTTTCCATATCTTTTCAACTTATTTAAATCCTCCTGAAGGACCATGACAATGACACTGTTACTGATTCTCCCCCTTCCCCCAATTTCACATTATCTGCATGAATATCTCCTTACAATCCAATAACACAGTAGCACTATCATTAACAACATTGAACAATCTTGATTATCATATTCCTTATGCTACCTGTTATCTGAGGCATTTGTCCTTCAATCCAATTTCTCCAAAAATTTCCTGCTCATCATTCTCTCTGTTCACCAGCTCTTTTTTTTTTATATTGCTTCCATCTACGAAAGGTTACTATTTGCAAACCTATAGTACATTTTGCACTATGGATGGTCTAAGGATTTTTTCTATTTCTATCAATTTTCTATTTTTCAAAAATTTAATTTTGATATACTGTACTCTGAAAATTCTACTCTAGAGATCAAGAAGCTTATGGCAGCATCCTATTAAATATATAATCCTGTCCACTTTCCCTTGAACCTTCAAAGCCACATTACTCCCCCCCCACACACACGCTCAGTTTTCTATTCTGAGAGAACATATCTAACCACTTATTATTATAACACTGCACCATCTCATCCCCTTCCTGTGTATTATAATTTAATGCTTTTTTTTCCGTGAGTTGCTCTGCGAAATAAGTAATTGGCGTCTTTGTGATGCCCTTTGAAGCAAAGAGAATAAATTCTGAAGGAATACTATAAAAATTGATATATTTTACTGTTTTTCTTCATTATCAACAATTAAAAAAAACAACAGCTTATTCTATGCTTTTTCCAACCAGATAATTTAAGACAAACTACACTTGCTTAATTAATGGTTATGAGTTCATAAATAACATTTGTGAAAGGTCTTAGGCAACATGTAATAGAGGGAACAAGAGGTTCAAGAGTTTTGGATTTGGTTATAGCTTCAGAAGAGTTGATAATAACTGAGATGACATCTCTCCTACCAGTTGGAGAGAGTGACCATATGGTTTTGACTTGGAAAATGAATAGACATGCAGGAGTATCAAAGAGAAGGGAACATATGTGAAATTATAAGACAGGTGATTATAATAGTCTAAGACGTCAACTTGGGGAAGTTTCATGGAGGGAGGAATTGGAAGGATAATAACTGAGATGCCATCTCTCCCACTAGTTGGAGAGAGTGACCATATGGTGTTGCCTTGGAAAATGAATAGACATGCAGGAGTATCAAAGAGAAGGGAATGTATGTGGAATTATAAGACAGGTGATTATAATAGTCTAAGACGTCAACTTGGGGAAGTTTCATGGAGGGAGGAATTGGAAGGTCAGAATATCATTAGTGCATGGGAAATTATGAAAGAATATTTGTTAGAAGCAATGGTAAGTTGTATACCATGAGTGAACAAGAGGACACAATTTGGAGCAAAGTGGATGACAAACAATTTTAAACAGGAATTGTATGCGAAAAAGAGGATATGGAAGAGATATAAGGAGACATGTGAAGAGAAGATGCACGAAGAGTATAAGACACAGGCCAGAAGAGTGACTAGTATGGTAAGGAAGACGAAACTGGAATATGAGAGGAGATTGACCCTAAGATCCAAAGAAAATCCTAGGGAATTTTTTAGATATGTGGCCAGTAGGAGGAGAAATGACTGTGGAAGAATGATATTGTGGCATAAAAATGGGAATAAAGTGACTGATGCAGAGAACATAGTGGAATTGTTCAATGAACACTTTATTGGAGTATTTTATCCTGGAGGAGTCAGTTTTAATGCTAGAGGAATTGGGTAGGTTCGAGGTTTAGAGGTACAGGAGGAGAGTGTGTTTCAAATACTGAGTACTTTGGATGTCAGTAAAGCTGTGGGACTGGATGGTATTTCACCACGAATTTTGAGAGAATATGCTAGGGAACTGACAGTGCCTTTGACCTGGCTTTTCAATGAAAGTCTGGCTGCGGGAAAGATGCCCATGGAATGGAAGGAAGGTAAGATAGTGCCATTGCATAAGGGTGGTAGCAGACTGGAAGTGTCTAATTATAGGCCAGTTTGTGTGTCATCAGTAGTTAGTAAGATCTTGGAGAAAGTAGTGAAGGACCATATACAGCATTGGGCAGCTGAGGGTAATGTTATCTGTGAGAGTCATCATGGATTTGTGAAGGGGCACTCTTGTTTTAGCAATATGCTAGTCTTTTATGATAAAGTTACAAGAGCATTAGATGAGGGAAAGGCATATACTGCCATTTTCTTAGATTTAGCGAAGGCATTTGACAGGGTGCCACATGATAAGCTGATAAGTTGCAGCACATGGATGTGGATGTCAGATTGGTCAACTGGATTCAAGATTGGCTGTCCGATAGGTATCAGAGAGTTGTGTATGGTGGGGCAATTTCAAGGAAGCACAGGATTACAAGTGGGGTCCCACAGGACTCAGTACTGGGACCTATATTGTTTAACCTATATATCAATGGCATTTTCAGTGGATTGCAAGGGGATATTCAGTTGTTTGCGGATGATGCGAAGCTGGGAAGGATTATTAGTAATAGTGCAGATGCGGCAGCCCTGCAAGAGGATTTGAATAAGCTAGATACACGGGCAAATGAATGGGGGATGTCAGTTTAATGCAGCAAAATGTAAGGTCTTGAGGTTTGGGAAACATCGATGAGACTGCATACTCTATGGGAAGAGTTATACTGGAGGAAATAGGGGAAACAAGAGATCTGGGGTTGATGATTGATAGAAACCTGAAATTTAGGGGACATATTGCAAAGGTGGTGAAGGTAACACAGAGGATTGCTGCAATAATGAGAAGGATGCTGACCTGCAGAGATAAAACAGTTATCATTCTGTTGTATAAGACCCTGATCAGACCACACTTAGACTATTGTTCTCAGATTTGGTCCCCAGGATTTGAAGGGGATAAATTAATTGTGGTAAGGGTACAAAGGCAAATAACAAAGAATACTTTCAGGACTGTATAATGATAGTTATGAGGATCGGCTGAGGGAATGTGGACTGCAGAGTTTGGTGAATAGAAGACGGAGAGGTGATATGATTGAGACTTTTAAACTGTTGAGAGGTGGTTACAGGGTTGACACTGGAGAGTTCTTTTGCTTGGTTGAACAGCGGGAAGGAGTGATGACAAGAGGCCATCCCTGGAAGTTACAAAAGGAATCTGTGAGCAAGAGGGTGAAGAGTGGTTTCTTTGCATGGAGGGTGGTTGAACCATGGAATGCATTGCCTGATGGAGTGGTGAGAGCGAGAATGGTCAATGAGTTTAAAGAGTGGTATGATAGACTTTGTGTTTCTTAGGGGGACCTCCCCACGATGAGTCTTTTGACTCCATGGAGGCCTGAATAATAATAATAATAATAATAACATTGTCAGCAAATGAGTGTCTACTAAACATGAAAAAATTTAGCAATTCTATAAGACCCATTGTGAATTGTATTGACTCTCCTACAACTAGAAGTGCTAAATTTTTTTTGTTTATTAATTGTCCATGTTATTATTATTATTATTATTATTACGAGCGACTCCAGGGAGACCTTAGACTCATCGAGGGAGGCCCTAAACATCATGTCCACACAACTATTCAACATTCTCACAATATCTATCATACCTTGCCTTGAACTCACTCACTCACTGTCATAGCACCCACAACAGACTTTTGCAGCTTATTCCACTCATTTACCACTCTAAAAGTAAAGAACCCAGCTCTAACACCCTTGCTAACCACACTCTTGCCCAGCTTCCATAGATGTTCCCTAGTTCTCCTACCACCAAAATATCATTTGAATTAATCCTGTAGAAATCCTTCAGCAATTTGAATGTCTCAATCATATCTCCCCTTTTCTGCCTATCAACCAATTTCTGTAACCCACAAATCTTCAACCTGTTTTCATAAGGTTCATTCCATAGACCTGCTATCATCTTGGTCACTCGCCTCTGGATCCTCTGCACCTCTTCCCCATCAAGAAGAAACCTAGATGACCAAATCTGGGAACAGTTACTCCTTCTACTATATGAAAATTCTCCTCACTGTTAATATGATAATTACAAGATTAATTCACAGGAAATTTTTCAGAACAGGTCTGGCAGTGAGAGAACTAGGGGCCATCCATGGAAACTGGGCAAGAGTGTAGTTAGCAAGGGTGTTAGAACTAGGTTTTTTGCTTGGAGAATGGTGAATGAGTGGAATAAGCTGCCATGACTGTGAGTGAGTTCAAAACAAAGTATGATAGATACTGTGTGGATGCTGAATAGTTGTTCTGGACATGATGTTTAGGACCTCCCTCGATGAGTCTAAGGACTCCTTGGAGTTGCCTATAATAATAATAATAATAATAATAATGCTTGAACAGCTTAAATGTTTTGGTCATATCCTTCCCCCCCCATTTGTCTTCTGTCAACCAAACTCTGCAGTCTGTATACCCTCAGTCTATTCTCATAATCATCATTGTACAGTCCTGATATAATTTTTGTTATCCATCTCTGCACTCTCTCTCCTATGTTACTTCATCTCCTTCAAATCTCGATGACTAGATCTGAACACAGAAATCCAGATGTGGTGTGATCAGATCTTTATACAATGGGACCAGCACACTTTTTTATCTCTCTTGGTCAGTGTCCTCCTCAACAATGCAGCAATTCTCTGAGATGTCTTCACAACCTTTGCAATACTAGTTATATTATAGTGTGTTATAAGTTGAGGAGGAGAAATAAAAATTTCTAGACTGGCCATAAGAGGCTGTACAATTATTGATATAGTTAAGAAGTCATTTGTTACCAAGCACATCACTTTGTCTGTGTTAGTTAATAGTAATAATAGTAATAGTTTTGTTTTGGAACAGATTCCAAACATTTAAGGAATGTGTATATGCATTATGTTCTTTCAGCTATGACAAATATATCCTGAAACTTATGAAACATAAAATACCGCATTGTAAACTTGAAAAAAGTGACCTTTGTTGATAATGATGTTGGAAATCAGAAAACTGGTTTGTTATAACAGGCGTACTGCAGTCCATGAATGAAATATCATATACCATCAGGAATTGCTTCAGATCAATTCCTTTCATTTCAAAGGTAATTAGAATAAAACTTCATTCCTACTAATAATAATTAATAATAATTATCATATGATGATACACGGGCGTGAGTTCTCTTTTACGGGGAGGTACAGCACCATCTCAGTCCCCCCCCCCCCCATATTTTATCCGTGCTCGGGACTGGCATTACTGATGAATCAGACGTCAGTATTCCTGACTATAATCCTTGTGTGTTCACGGGACTGGTTTGCCTGCTCGCAGGATAAAAAATGCCAGATAAGCTGGCGGAAAAAAACCCCGCTGTCCACGCCCAAGACCGGCTAACTTGGCTATGGCTGAGGAAGATCCTTAAGCTCCTCGCATCGTCAATGAGAATCGAACCTAGGACACTCCTTCCCCAGGCATATGGTCGCGAAGCACAAAGCCACTAGGCTAACTGCACGGACATTCCTACTAAAGTTTAATTAATTGAATACAGAACAAAGAGAAATAATTAAAGAGAAGATTTAATTGTTGTGATATTTTGTCTCTGTAACAGTGACATCTTCAGGAATACAATATTAAAAATGTAAATAACATTCACAAAACACAGAGGAAACAATAAGTGGAAGAAATTAGCCTATTTAAAGTCTAAAGTACTATGAGGGGATATCCTCTATCGGTGCTGTTGGCTAGTCTTAGCTTAGTTGTAGGCTTTCATAATTTTTTGGGAAGTTTAACACAACCATATTGATTATGATTGATTATGATTCTATGATTCAGGCCTCCATGGAGTCAAAAGATTCATTGTGGGAGGACCTTTCCAGAAAACACAAAGTCTATCATACCACTGCTTTAACTCATTGACCGTTTGTGCTCTCACCACTCTATCAGGCAATGCATTCCATGGTTCAACCACCCTCTATGCAAAGAAACCACTCGTTATTCTCAGCTTCCTTTCATAACTTCCAAGGATGGCCCCCCTTGTCCTCCCTCCTTTTTCCTGTTCCACCAAACAAAAGACCTTCCCAGTGTCAACATTGTAACTACCTCTCAACAGTTTAAAAGTCTCAATCATATCATCTCCCCTTCTTCGATCTACAAAACTCTGTAGTCCACATTCCCTCAGTGTATCTTCATAACCAACATTGTATAATTCTGAAACCGCCTTTGTTCCACCTCTGTACCCTTTCCACAGTTAATTTATCTCATTCAAATCCTGGGGACCAAATTTGAGACCAATAGTCCAAGTGTGGTCTGATCAGGACTTTATACAATGAAACGACAACTCTTTTATATCTGCAGGTCAGTGTCCTTCTCAGTATTGCAGGAATCCTCTTTGTTACCTTCACCACCTTTGCTATATGTTCCCTGAATTTCAAGTGTCTATCAATCATCACCCCCATATTCCTTGTCTCTCCTACCTCCTCCAGTTCAGCTCCTCCAACAGAGTTTGCTGCCTCCCATTGATGTATCCCAAACTTCAAGACTTTACATTTTGTCGCATTAAATTGAAACCCTCCCCCATTCATTTGCCCATCTGTTCAGTGTATTCAAATCCTCTTGCAGGGCTGCCACATCTGCACTATTACTGATAACCCTTCCTAGCTTCACATCATCTGCAAACAACTGAATATCCCCCTGCAATCCACTGACAATGTCATTGATATAAAGGTTAAACAATACAGGTTCCAGTATTAAGCTCTGTCGGACCTCACTTCTAACCTTCTGCCTCCTTGATAGGATAGAAAGGATTCAGGATTGGCAATCTCTGATAACCATTCCTGAATCCAGTTCACTAACCTCACATCGAAACCCATGTGCTGCAACTTAGATATCAGCTTAACACATGGTACCCTGTCAAATGCCTTTGAAAAATAAAAAAAGAATGGTAGTATATGCCTTTTCCTCATCAACTGCTCTTGTCATGTTATTGTAAATGGCATTTATATTACTCAAGCAAGAGCTCCCTCTTAACAAATCCATGTTGGCTATCACAGATAATATTACCTTCATCTGCTCAATGCTATATATGGTCCCTCACTAATTTCTCCATAATCTTAACAACAACTGATGAAACACAAACTGTCTATAATTTGACACTTCCAGTCTGCTATTGCCCTTATGCAATGGCACTATCTTACCTTCCTTCCATTCCTTGGGTATACCTTTCCCTTAGGAAGACTTTCATTGAAAAGCCAGGTCAACAGAGCTGTTAGTTCTTTAGCACATTCTCTCAAATTTCTCCAAAATTCCATCCAGTCCCACTGCCTTATTGACATCCAGAGTACTCAGCATTTGAAACACACTCTCCTCTTGCACTTCCAAACCTTGAACCTGTCCTATCCCATCCCTCTGGTATTAAAACCTACTTGTCCAGGATGAAATATTGCAATAAAGTGTTCATTGAACAACTCCACTATGTCCTCTGCATCAGTCACTCTATTCCCATTTTTATCAAACACTGTCATTCTTCCACAAACATTTCTTCTCCTACTATCAATATAGCTAAAAAATTCCGTAGGATTTTCTTTGGCCCAATCTTTTCTCATATTCTAGTTTTGCCTTCCTTACCATTCTAGTCACTGCCCTGGCCTGAGTGTTATATTCTTCAGGCATCTGCTCTCAACCCCTCTCCTCTTTATACTTCTTCCATAACCTCTTTTTCACCTGCAGTTCCTGTTTGATATTGTCAAGTTCCCAAGCACTGATGATATCTTGCCCTTTCAATTCCTCCCTCCATGGAACTGCCCCAAGTTGATATCTAAGACTATTATAATCACCTGCCTTATAGTTCCACATATATTCCCTTCTCTTTGATCCTCCTGCATGTCTATTCATCTTCCAAGTTAAAACCACATGGTCATTCCCTCCAACTGGGGGAAAGAGATGCCATCTCAGTTATAATCAGTTCCTTCTGATGCTATGGCTAAATCCAAAACTCTTGAACCTCGTGTTCCTTCCACTGTTGCCTAAGACATTTGTCACTCAGGACTTCTAGAATCCATTCTCTTATTATTACATGCATTTTCCTCTTCCCAGTTTATAGTGCCATAGTTAAAATCTCCTATAACCATCATTCTTCTTGTACTTGCAAGCTCAACTGCCTAAACATAACCTGCTCCTCACCCTCTGTGCTCCTTGGCTTGTAGCAACACCCCACTAAATACCCTGTCTTTCCCAACTCTACCTCACACCATATGCTTTCAAAACCATTAGTGTCACTGCTCTTCAAAGCCTCCATCAACCACTTCTCAGAGATTCCAATAATCCTCAGACAGACTAATGCTATCAGCGCAACCATTTCATCTTCTTTATTCTGGATACTGCTGGCATTAGTATATAAATGTCACTGTTTCTATACCTCTCCTGACTCCACTGGACTCAGTGTTACTCAATGTCTTTCCCCTTCTCCCAAGCACCTATTCCCACAAGAGGCCACCCCCCTCCTATCATCCACCCTGGTAGTACTAGTTTTCCTACATTGACACACTATTATTATTATTATTATTTGACACCTCCAGGGAGTCCAAAGACTCATCGAGGGAGAGTGTGCCAACAGCATCGAACGATTGGTCACCTTCCAACTACTAACCGCACTCAAACTTACTTAACTGAGCCATTAGTAGCAGAGGCTCTACCAATCGACCAACCTTGACACACTACTCATTCAGAGAACAGCAATCTTTCCCCAGATGCCTACATCCTTCCTCATTCAAATGCAAGTGGTCTCTTGCATACAGTTCCTTTCTGTCCTTGAATGTCCTCCAAGCATCCATGTATTCTAAGCCTCTCTTCTGACACATTCTGACCATCATGCTATTCGTTATTAATGCTCTTCTACTCAGCTCGTCATTATCATACCTGGTCAACACACACACACATGCACACACACCATCTTCCCTCTCTGGGTTTTCTTCTGTACAACCTCGAGCATTAATTTCAGATCTTTGGCCACCAGATTTACAATGCCTCTCGAGTTATTCTTGCCCACCATCACAATCATCTCATCCACCCTTTCACCCCACTTAATTGCCATAGCCACACCTTCTATCATTCCTCCAGGCAAACCTTCCTCTGGCATCCTATCTTGCACACCTTGGATCATAAAGTCTCCATACATCACACTTCTTACCACACTGTTGTTTGATTGCTCACTTGCATCCCTCACTCTCTGTCATCTAACGCTTTCTCTCTGTGTTCCCCTACTTATCTGCCATCTTGGCATCTCTATCCCTGGTTCCAGCACTCCCTTGCATTCTTCTCATTCTCTCTCCTACTGTTTCTATTCTCTCTTCTATCATTCCCATAACTCTCTCTCATTCCTTCTCTTCTACTGTTTCTATTCCATAACTCTCTCTCTCTCTCATTCCCTCTCTTCTACTGTTTCTATTCTCTCATCTTCTATCATTCCCTTAATTCTCTTTTATTTCTTCTCTTCTACTGTTCCTATTCTCTCCTCATCTATCCCATAACTCTCTCACGTTCCCTCTCTTCTACTGTTTCTATTTTCTCCTCTTCTATCATTCCCATAACTCTCTCTCACTGCTACTCTGATTTGCCTTACATTCATCTCTTCCATTCGCTTAATGTCATCTTTCATACTTCTCAACTCCTTCCCTAGACATTCCACCTCCTCTTTCAGTTCATCTCTCTCTCTCTCTCTCTCTCTCTACAAGCTACCCATTTTGCTTGCCATTCATCCTCCCAATTAAGACCATCTCCGAAAACTTCACGTTAAGATTAAGCTGACTTTTTAAAATCTGCTACTTATTCTAAAAACAGCTTTCAAGTTTGTATTTGCTGTGATGAAACAATAGTTTTATCACAGTTTTATTCCATCTGATCCTGCAAGGCATCCAAACTATGGTCAGCTAGAACTGACTGACCATAGTTGTGGTGGATGTATTTTTTGTGTTCATCTAGGCTTTTCTGAAATGACACAACTATAAGGAATAGTAATGGCATTACTGTAATCTGTATGTTGAGAAAGATGTGAGGGACAGATAGTTTGTAGATCTTTTTGGCATTGTAAATATTGGACAGGAAGGTCTGGCAAATAAAAGTGAGTTCGGCTGTAAGGGAAGCCTGGGTAGAACAGAGGTGGGAGGCTCTGTTGACAATGTTTTTGATGACACCATATTATTGATAAGGGGAAATGATAGGAAGGTTTATGTATATCTGCCTATGTGGGTGGGTATTCTGTAAACTGAGAAAGAAAGAATGCCATTGGCAGATGTATGATTAGAGTATCTAATAAGGGTTTAAGAATAGAAGGTTTAAGAATGTTCTATTTAAAAATTGGACAGAGATGGGGAGAGCCCATGGAAGTATATTCTGTTTAAATTTCAATAGAAGTAACCAGTATGGATGGCAAAATTAAAGAGATCAATAATATCAGACAGGAGTGGGGGGGGGGGGACATTTTTAGTAAATTTAAAGTGTCAGAAAGGAGGTTATTTGTAAATAAGGAGGTGACACTAAAGCTCTCCATGATGTCATTATTGTTTAAAATTAAATTTTGGATTAAGCATTAGAAATGCATGGAATTTTTTATATAAGATGAAGTGTGGCCAATAAGTGGACTTAAAGATTTGGCTAAAGGTTTAGAAGATTTAGGTTAAAGATTTGGATAGGACGCTCGTGAGTCAAGCGTGGCGGACTGTGTAAGAAGAGCACCAGATTGAGATAAGTATTCTTGAATAATTAAGTATATATGAGTGTTTGTTTGAGTAAGAGCTGCTGTAAAAGTTGTGTGCTACCATTATTATTAATGTGGGAGATTTTGTTTTGCTTAAACTTAATTAAGAATTCGTTGTTATTATTAGACTTTAGATTGGTAACCGGCAGATTAAACATGGCGGCGGCTTTGTCACTCCATGACTTTAACTTAGATTTCAGTCGTTTCATTAAGTGTGAGGTGTGTTATATGTATTCTTTCGATTACATAAATGATTTGTGGATGTTTAGGGCAGATGGAAGGAGGGTGTGTGCGAAGTGTGACCTGAACGAGGAAATGATGAATGCAAATATGAAATTGATGACAGAAAGTGTTAGTAGTAGCGAGAATGTCGCGGAGGGGAAAATGAGTGCACGTTCGAAAGAGCAGGATGGTGTGAAAGAGAGGCGAAAGAATGTTAAAAAATCTGTAAAAAAGAAAACGAGTGATTTAAAAACTGCAATGGATTTAATAAGGACAAAAGTGAGGCGAGAGTGGGCGGAAGGAAACGGAATTGAGAGAACGAATGAAACTGGAAATGGTGTGATGCAGGAATCGAAAGTGGAAAAAATCTAAAGAATGAATAATAGCGAAAGTCAGATGCATGTTGGACTGAAAGTACGGAAGGACAGAAGAATGAATGAGAGTGAAAGTGAGAAGAGGGTGTCAAGAGTTAGAAAATTAGAAAGAATGAATGATAGAGAGAATGTGACACGAGATTCAGAAGTTGAATTGGATTGGATGAGGAAAGAGATGAAATTAAGAAAATTCGGGTAAAAAATATTAAAACTAATCATGATGGCACGAAAGAGTTAACGAAAGATGTGCGAGTGGCGTTGTATGGCGACTCCATTATTAAAGGTGTGCTGGATGACAGGATGCACAAGGTACGTTTACCAGACGGTAAAAATGAGTAGTGTGATTGAGGCATTGGATATGAGGAGGGAGCGAGCAAAGGAGTTGATGGTTTTAATCGGCACGAATGATTTGACAGAGGACAAAGAGCGAGTCAGAATGGATGTCAAGAGGCTGCTTAGAAGGATAAAAGAGAATAGTGTGACAGGAAGTGAACTGTATGGGAGCGATGGACTGCAATTGAGTGGTTATGGTGTGAGTCACTTGGAGAGACTGCTGCTGGAAGATAGAGAAGTAAGTAGAGTGAGAGAGAATGAATAAAGCGGGAAGTGATGTGGAAGAGCAGGAGAGTAAGACAGGAGAGATTGAAGAGGTGGTTATGAATGCAGAATTGAGTGGTATGAGTATAGAAAATGAGAGAATGGTGTGCAAGAGGAGCAGGGAAACCAGGAGGCTCAGGGTGGACAGGGGTACACGGTGTGAGAAAGGTGGATGCTCTGAGAGGAGGTTAGAGCATGTGTAGACAGGAAAGAAATGGGATGACCTGGGATCAAGAGGAAACAGTTGGAATTGAAAAGGGTTTTAAAATGAATAAGCAGAAAGGGAATGTTAAAGATACCAAGCTATTTTAAACCTGGTTTTACACCATTTCCCAAGTAAGCAAACAGACAAACAACTCAAGTTTGCACCTGCAAGTGTTGCAAGTCTAGCTGACCCTGCACGTAGTGCAAGACCAAGGCAACTTGTAGTGCAAGACCAAGGATAGAGGTGAATGGAATCAATTACTTATTTGGATGTTGTTATAAACCAGGTAATGTGAATGGTGGTGATAATGAAATGTATGATCAAATTAGCCAAGCAAATAAGAAAAGGGTGATTCATTATGGGCGATTTTCATTATGGCAATATAGACTGAAATGATGAGATAGCAACTGGAAGTAAAGAAAATGAGTTTCTTGAGTTTTCTAGGGATACCTACCTCAGACAGTATGTAACAGAGGGCACACGAGAATTGAGGGTCTTGGATTTGGTCATCTCATCAGAGGATGTAAGTATAAATGAGGTGTCATATCATCCACCAATCGGTGAGAGTGACCATGAGGTGATTACCTGGGTGGTTGCCAG
Organism: Typopeltis vanoorti; assembly: GCF_054136105.1. Lineage (NCBI taxonomy): Eukaryota > Metazoa > Arthropoda > Arachnida > Uropygi > Thelyphonidae > Typopeltis > Typopeltis vanoorti. The sequence continues at coordinate 61,212,643 of NC_143561.1, forward strand.
CAGTGTGAGGACCTCCGTGAGAAAAGGATATATGTGGAACTATAAGGGGGGGTGATTATTGAAGAGCTCAGGAGACAGCTTGCAGGTGTAGCATGGAATGAGGAGTTAGCTGGAAAAGAGATGAATGCAGCTTGGGGGATTTTCAAAAACTATCTAGTAGATGCAATGTCTAAATGTATTCCAAGGGTGCGAAGGTTAAATAAGGTAGGTGTGAGATGGATGAATAAAGAGATTAAGCATGCGATGGAGAGAAAAAGGACATTGTGGAGGCAGCATAAGAGAAGTGGAAATAACCAATTTCATGAGGTCTACAAAGACCAGGCAAGGAGGGTGACTTGGATGGTGAGAGTAGCTAAAGAGAGGTATGAGCAGCAGTTAGCTAATGAAGCCAAAAAGAATCCTAAGGAGTTCTTTTGATATGTAGCCAGCAAAGGAAAGAATGATTATGGAAGGATGACAATGATAGGAGAAAATGGTACAAAGACAGCTGTTGCAGAATGTGTGTTGGAGATACTTAATGGGCAATTTATAAAGGCCTTTGAATCTTGTGAATGTGACTTCATGGAAGGATTGAGAACAGTAGATAAGGGGGAGGAGAGACTGACTGTAGGTGAGCAAGAGGTGTATGGGGAGTTGAGTAAACTAGATGTTAATAAGGCTGTGGGACTTGATAATATATCACCACGTATTCTGAAGGAATATGCCAGGAAGTTGACACCTGTCTTGACATTTTTTTTAATATGACTCTTGCACTTGGTCAAGTCCCTAAGGAGTGGAAGGAGGGCAAGATTGTGCCACTTCATAAAGGAGGTGATCAAACTTAATCATCAAACTATAGGCCTATCTGTGTGTCAGGTGTTGTGGTTAAGTTGTTGGAGAAGCTTGTGAGAACTAGGATCCAGAGTTGGATTGACAACAATGGTATTATCTTTGATGGACAGCATGGATTTGCTAAAGATAGGTCATGTTTTAGTAACCTACTTACTTATTACAATAAAGTGACTGCTTTCTTGGACAGAGAAGAAGGATATACAGTAATATACTTGGATTTTGCAAATGCTTTTGATAGAGTACCTCATGATAAGTTAACAGTCAAACTAGAGCAGATGGGGTTGGATATTAGATTAGTGCATTGGATTGGAGACTGGCTATCTGATAAGTATCAACAAGTTGTGTATGGGGGAGTGATATCCAGGAAAAGGAAAGTCACTAGTGGAGTGCCTCGGGGGTCTGTTTTAGTGCCATTACTATTTAACTTGTATATAAATGATATTGGTGAAGATTTGGATGGAGATATTCAGTTGTTTGCAGATGATGCAAAGTTGGGATGAACCATGAAGAGTAGTGAAGATGTTGTGGCCTTAAAAGGAGACTTGAATAAATTGAGTGATTGGGCATGGAAATGGAGATGTGTGTTTAATGTTGCAAAATGTAAGATTTTAAAATTTGGAAAACAAAGATGGGATGCAGAATTTATGCTTAGTGAGGATATATTGTTGGAGGTGGAAGAAATAAGAGATTTGAGGGTGATAGTGGATAAGGATCTGAAATTTAGGTGACACATAGCCAAAATTGTGAAGACAACACAAACTTCTGGGAATGATGCGGAGGACACTGACAACGAGAAGTAGGGAGATCCTTGTTCTGTTGTATATAGGCCACACATGGACTATTGTGCCCAGATTTGGTCACCTGGTTTTCAGAAGGATGAAGAGATGTTGGAAAGGGTCCAAAGGCAATTGACTAAGGTAGTTTCTGACCTCTGGAATGTCGAGTATGAGGAAAGATTGAGAAGATGTAATTTGCAGAGTTTGGTGGACAAGAGGAAGAGGAGTGATATGGTAGAGACCTACGAGTTGGTAAAGGGTTGTTATAGGATCAGTGCTGGAGAAGTTCTGCAGAAAATAGTGGGATATCACGGGAGAACCAGAAGTCATCCCTGGAAACTGTATAAAGAGGGTGTGAGTTGGGGAGTGAGTGGTAGGTTTTTTTTGTGAAGAGTTGTAAATGATTGGAATGCCTTGCCTGAGAGTGTGGTGTCTACAAGGAGTTTGAATGTGTTCAAGGCACAGTATGATGAGGTGTGTGTGTGTGATAAAAGGACCTCCCAGATGAGTCTTTGAATCCATGAGGTCTTGGGGTAATAGTAATAAAAATAATAATAATAACTGTTTGGCTAATTTAAAGGATAGGGAGTCAGTAGCATCTACTGTAGGGATGGAGAAGGTAATTAGGTTTATGTATTTTAGCCAATCCATATATCCATGGGAGGTAGGAACTAAAAGGTTTGATTATTTTAATAACTTCAGGAAGCCAAGATGTGACATTTTTAAAAGCCTTTTTAATATTTTCATGAGACATGATGGTATCATAATCTAGCAGTTTATAAATAGTGCTATCTCTGAGAAGCACATTTTTCAGTTATAATCACTGGAATAAATGTCATGAGTATGTTGATCACATTTTTCATCAGTAATGGGAGACACGCTAAGAACTAATTTTTAATTTTTAAGAATTCTTAACTTTGTTCCAAGGACCAAACTTTTTTTTTTTTTGTAACTTAATTGCTGAGAAGGAATGGTTGGTATATTAAAGGTTTTGTTGATTATAAGTTCTTATTAATATAATAATTATCTTGTAACAGTGAATCTGCTTTTCTTCTGTAACTGCAAGAAGAAGAAGTTACACAATTTAAGAAGAAGTGAAAGTTAGTCTATGCATTGCTACATTGGTCACATTCATGCTGATTTCTCTGTACAGCAATTTCTAGTTAAAAACAGCATGGCTCCTCCATCTTTCCCTGCTCCCCAGCTTTTTGAATTCTTTGGGTATGAATGTCCATAATTTTTTTCTTCTTTTTATAAAACTAGAGTTACTACTTAATGGGAGATGATTGACACCTCTTAGACATTGCTTGTCTAAGAGGTGTAACCATAGTCCTAAAACAGTCTCTCAGGAACGAGATTGGCATCATCTCAGAAAGCTTGTATGGATAAGCAGAACATTCTGTATGCAGCTGATAAAATAGGTTATTTTATCACTTATTAAATCCCTGTTGAGAAACTAGTCAGCTCAGCTGTTTTCTGATTCGTGGTTCCATCCAGGTAGGCACCTACAATAAGCCCTTTATCGAACTTTGTTTTTCCTATTGTGATCAACACTATTGACAATTTTTGACCAGCAGCATTCTTAAATAGTTGCCTAGAACATGTGGTGTGATGCATATGACCAAGTATTTCACATATACTTTGCATAAGTAATGTTTATGCACATCAGCATAAAGGGTTCTAATTCAGTGGGCAATTTGTGTAGAAGATAATGCAATATATGTAAAAGACACTCACAAAAACATTCATTGATAAAATGCTTCCACCAGTGGCAGAATTACTGAGCTGGCTTTAATGTGTGGACTAAATCGAAATAGCTACTAAATGACTGCATGTTGTAGTGTTAAATGATACAGTCCAGAAACTTTTTTGAATGCATCAATATATGAATAATAAACATAAAGGAATATTTTTTTATTATTTTTTTATTATTCATTCTTAGATGATGAAGATCGACGACCAGAGGAAACTGTTCTACCAGTAAGATTTTAACTTTTTCATAGTAAAAGTTATAAAAAAAGTTTTAAGATTTAAGAAAGTTCTAAGTTTCATAAAAATATAAAAATGTAGCATTTAAAATGTACATGCAAGTAGTCATTCTCAGGGTGGATCACTCGTCTAAAGTGTCAGACTTAAAATTATATCTTTCCTTTAATTACAAGGGGTTGGGGATATTAGTCCTTATAATGTGCATGGGAAGGAATCTCACATTTGAATTCTTAGATTCAAGAGTAATTCTTAGATTCAAGAGTAAAAGGATTAAACTAAATTTATTATATTCAAGAGTAAGATAAGTCTGTCTAAGAATTACTTACCCAGAGAAATACCAGATAGTGTTACTCTGAAAATTGCAGAGAATTACTATTATCTGACTTCCACCAGGAAGTCTGATTTGTGAAGTTCATGCTATTATCAATAGCAGCTCACCAACTATGTATAGGATGGCTTCACCGTCTGTGTATATTTACTCCTCTTTCTTTGATTTACTCTTTTTTTAAATTTTATTTTTTATTTTAAAAAATTGCATTTATTTTTTCTATATTTGTTTAATAAAGACATAACAATACTCAGATGTTCAGCACTGCTAGATTTGTTAATCATTATGCATAAATTTTATTAACTTGTCTTCCAGCCTAAAACTTTCTTTTTGTCCAAAACTTATAAATTCATCGATTCTATAACCTACCTATAAAGACCATTTGACACATTTTCTACCATGAGCAGTGAAAAATGAGCTTTGTGTATTTGATCTAACTCTGTTTTTTACTATCTTTTTTTTTATGTCTTCAAATAGAGCATGGTTTAGTCAAATGCAGCCAGCTCCTGCATCTGTCTCATGTACTAGGGTGGTCTGAAAAGTTCTCGGCCTCGACCATAGATGGCAACACTATTGGCAAGATTTTTCATTCTAAGTTGATTTGTGCAAGATGAGTGCCACTCTTGCTCACAGCAGATCAAAAACACACAGTGCTTGGAGAATTTTAATAGAATAAAACTGATTTTGTGCATTGATTTATTACTGTGGATGAGACTTGGATTCACCATTACACACCAGAATCCAACAACTGTCAAAACAGTGGACAGAAGCCAGTTGTTTTCAGCACCAAAGAAGACAAAGTCGGTTCCATCAGCAGGAAAGGTCATGGCACCGGTGTTTTGGGATGCTAAAGGCATTTTGTTTATTAATTATCTTGAAAAGGGTAAAACAATAGCCTGAGAATATTATTCTGATCTTTTAACCAGACTAGACAAAAAAAATTCGTTAGAAAAGACCCAGTTTGCAGAAGAAAAAAATCATCTTTCATCAAGACAATGCACCTGCCCACAAAGGTGTTTTGGCAATGGGAAAATTAATCGAACTGTACTATGAATTGTTGGAACATCCACCATATTCCCCAGATTTGGCTCCCTCTGACTTCTATCTCTTCCCAAAACTAAAACTCTTCCTCGCTGGTCAGTATTTTTCTTCGAATCAAGAGGTGATTGCAGCTGTAGAGGGGTATTTTGCAGATCTTACTGAGAACCACTATCGGGACGGGATAATGATGCTGGAGCATCGCTGGAATAAATGTATTAGTCTTATGGGAGATTATGTTGAAAAATAAAAATAATTTTGAAATTATAAATTAATTTTTTCATTGTTAGGCCGAGAACCTTTCAGTCCACCCTTGTACATCCTGAAACTAATTTATGAACTTCAGTCAAATCTTTACCCTAGCTCCTACTAGATAAATTCATCTGATTACAACTAACTAGCTGATTCTAATAGTTATCATAATGCAATTCTTGGTCTTATCATTCAGTCATTCTTATCTGAATATCCTCTGCTTTCTTAACACATTCATTAAAAACTTTGGTGATTAAAGCAGAGTTGTTGTCTTTGTCGTTTGGAATTGTGGCCTAAGCAATTTTTTTTTCTAATATATTTATTTTTATTTTTTATGTGAATCCCACCTGCAGAAGGCTGGTAGCTTATAATGCATTAGTACAGTAGGTGAGGCAAAGTTTGATAATCTACAAACCTCCTATAGAAAGTAAATATGAAATTTCTTCAAGCCAATTCAGGTTTCTAAAAAGTAGTACAGTAAACGGGTACTATTAGTACCATGGTACTAATAGTACCTGCTTACTGTACTGCTTATTGCTAGTCACCTTTCTTTCAGGCAAGAAAGGTGATCAGCATGGCAAGGAAGGCAAAATCAGATTATGAGAAGAAATTAGCTGAGCAGACAAAAGAAAATCCCAGAGTTTTTTCATTATGTGGCAAGTAGGAGAAAGAATGACTATAGAAGGATAATTTTAATGAGTGCAAATGGTAGAGAAGTAATTGAAGCAGATGAAATCGTTGAGCTACTGAGTGACCATTTTATAAGGGTAAAGATATGAAGTGAAGATATTGTTATGGCAGAGGTGACAAGGGCTGATGTGTGAACAGAGGTAGATGAATTGGCTGTACTTAGGATATTGCTGAATCTGATGGATCGGATATTGGCCCAAGTTTTAAGAGAATGTGCAGGGGAAACGGTGCCTTTGACTACGCTGTTTAATTTAAGTCTCAGTTCTGGCAAAGTCCCAAGAGAGTGGAAGGAGAGCAAAATAGTTCCTTTGCATAAAGGAGGATCTATGGTAGCAAATTATAGACCAATCAGTATCTCAGGAGTGATGGTAAAAGTATTGGAGAAGTTGGTCAAAAAGATAATTCAGGAATGGGTGGATAAGAATTTGGTACTCTATGAGGGAGAAGCATGGCTTTGTGAAGGGTTGCTCATGTTTTATTAATCTAGTAACTTTTTGGACAGCTGGGTTAGATAAAGGGAATGGCTACATGATGATACTGCTGGATTTTACAAATGCATTTGACAGGATACCACATGGAACTCTGTTACATAAACTGCAATACATAAATAGGCAACATGTAATAAAAGTAACACGAGATTCAAGAGTTTTGGATTTGATCATAGCATCAGAAGAGCTGATTATAACTGAAATGGCATCTCTGCCTCCAGTTGGAGTGCATGACCATGTCATTTTAACATGGAAGATGAACAAAGTATCAAAGAGAAAGGAATGTACGAGTATGTGGAATTATAAGGCAGATCTTAGAAATCATCTTGGGACAGTTCCATGGATAGAGGAATTGGAAGGGCAGGATATCATCAGTGTTTGGGAACTGATGAAGGAATATTTATTAGAGGCAAGCAAGTTGTATACCTCAAGTGAAAAAGAAAGAAAGCACAATTTGGTGTAAAGTCGATGGCAAACATTATCACATGGGAATTACCGGTAAAAAAAGAGGTTATTTGAAGAGATATAAGGAGAGGGATAGAGAGCAGATGCATAACGAATGGGTAGGTGGCTCAGTACTGAGAAGGACACTGACCAGCAGAGATAAAAGAGTTGTTATTCATTGTATAAAGCACTGATCAACCCACATTGGACTACTGTGCTCAAATTTGGTCTGTATGAGATGGCAAAATCACCTTCACTTGAAAAAGTCCTTATATAGATTTTTTCATCCTAGATGGGATTCAAACTTAGATCCTTTAAGCCAGAGGACATTGATGCTGCTGACTGAGAAAGGCTGGGAGCCATATCAAATAACGGCCTGAGTATGGATTTATACAAGAGTATCATTTACTTCTAGCTAGCATCACCACCCTAATGCTAGCATTATGCTAGCATCACCACTATCACTGACAAAAATAATGGAAAAACTGGATCCAGATTCAGATTCCGCAACCATTTAATGACTGGAACTTAGAATATTAGGACTCTACTGCAATCAGGTCAACTCAAATTACTACAGCATGAACTAAAAAGATATGAATGGACTGTTATGGGACTTTGTGAAATTCGATGGCCCAAAACAGGAGAGCTAACAACAGATGAAGGACATTTGCTTCTTTACTCTGGATGCGACTGCAGCGGAAAAGGTGTCGGGTTTTTGATACACAAATCATCATGAAATTCTGTCATGGAATTCAATTATCAATAACAGAATTGCTATAGTCTGCCTAAGAGGAAAACTACTCAATATCACCATCATACAGTTCTATGCCCCAACCACAGGCCACGAGGACTCTGAAGTAGAGGACTTTTATGGTCAACTTAATGCAACAATCACTGGAGCAAATAGAAAAGACCTTTTGATTTTACAGGGTGATTGGAATGCCAAAATTGGAATAGACATTGGCAAGGATTATCTCCCATTTGTTGGATTATATGGCTATGGGGAAACAAACGATAGAAGTTTTGAATTGATCAATTTTGCCTCACAAAATGAACTCACCATTACTAACACTCTATTTCCCCATAAACCTTCCAGAAGATGGACATGTACTTCCCCGATGGTAAAACATACAACCAAATTGACTTTATCCTTATAAGCACAAGATTTAAAAACTCCATCAACTTCACAAGAACCAGATCATTTCCTGGAGCCGACATTGGCAGCGACCACAACATGGTCATCACAACTGTGAATATGAAAACGAGGGAAAGATTACCTACAAAATCAACTCGTAAAAGATATAATATAAAAAAATTAAAAGATCCCCAAATAAATACACTATATAAATACAAATTAAAACAAATTTTTGACACAAGCTTTGAGAAATATAATAGTATTGAATCTAAAACCAAATACTTCTCACAAAAGATAACTGAGGCAGTTGAAGAAATCCTTGGATACAAAAGGAAAATAAATAAACCATGGATAACCAAAAATATTTTGGACCTATGTGACAAAAGAAGATATTCGAAATCTCATGTTAATAGCAGTGATAATAGAGAACAGTATAAAAATATTACTAAAATTATTAAAAAAGAAATCAAACATGCTAGAAACTTATGGATATTGGATGAATGCAAAAATATAGAAGAGGACTTAAATAAAAATAATTCTGAAAGTGCTTTTCAAATTATCAATAAGTTAACCAAACCTTTTACTACAACTAATTGGAGCATAGAAGATGAAGACGGAACTCCTATCACAGATAACCAGAAAATAGTTGATAGATGGAAATGTTATGCAACCAAGCTTTTTCAAAAGGACCCTCAACTGACTGATGATATTTTGGACGGAATTTTGCCAGGAAGTTCAGAGGAAGGAGATTACTCGATATTAAAAGAAGAAGTCATTGCAGCAGTTTACTCCTCAAAAATAAGAAAATCACCGGGAATTGATGGTGTCACAATGGAACTGATACACGAAGGAGGTGACACCATCACAGACACCTTGCTAAATTTATTCCAGGACATATGAAACACAGAGACTTGGCCTTCTGATTGGCGAACTTCTGTCCCTGTACCTATTCTTAAAAAGGGAAATAGCAATAAATGTAGCAACTATAGAACAATAAGTCTTATTAGTCATCCAAGCAAAATCCTGTTAAAAATACTATTGTCAAGAATCGAAAAGAAAATAGAAAGCAGACTATCAGATCAACAAGCAGGTTTCTAGAAGTCCAGAAGTATAATCGACCATATCTTTACAATACGCATACTAGGCGAAAAATACATAGAACATAACAAAATAATCTGTCACAACTTTTTAGACCTTCAAAAAGCTTTTGAATCAATATGGCACGAAGCATTATGGAAGATTCTAGAATATTATGGTATTGACAACAAAATCATTAGGATTATTAAATCTCTTTATTCTTCATCTGATATGAGAATTGAAATTAAAAATTATAGCAGTGAATCATTCCGGGCAGAACGGGGGGTAAGACAGGGATGCATCTGTCCCCTCTTCTTTTTAATTGTTTTCTGGAATATGTCATAAATGAAGCTCTTTATGAATACGACACTGGAATAGCAGTTGGCTGACTAAGAATAAATAACTTACATTTTGCAGACGATATCGATCTTCTGGCAGAAAGTGAAGAAGAATTACAAGAGATAACCAGCTGCATTTTCAGAATATTAAAAAAATATGGATTATACATAAACCTACAAAAAACAAAAACAATGATAACATCAAAATCAGACATTAAATTCTTAAAGATACAAATTGGCAGTAAACAAATTGAGAATGTAAACAAGTTCACTTATCTAGGAAGCACGTTGAGTCAAGATGGTCGTTCAAAAACTGACATTAAATACCAAATTGCTAAGGCAACCGTGGCCCTACAAAAGTTAAAACCATTGTGGGGAGATAACAGAATAGCAATCACAACCAGACTAAGACTAATTGACACCTTGGTGAATTCTGTCCTCTTGTATGGTTGTGAGGCCTGGACTTTATTGAAGGAAGATGAGAGGAGACTCCTGTCTTTTGAAATGAAAATTTACAGAAGACTTTTGAAAATCCCCCTATACTGCTCACGAAACCAATGAAAATGTCCAAAAACTGATTGACTCAATAGATGGGAGAAAAAGGGAAAATATTCTGACAGTCATCAGAAGAAGACAGATGAAATGGTTTGGACATGTGGAGAGGGCTAATGGCATTCCAAAGCAAGCACTAGAAGGAATCGTTCTGGACCATGGGTTAGGGGCCTGACCTCGATTAAAATGGGCTGATAACATCAAAAAATGGAAAAATTCCTCCCTTTCTCAACTGACATCATGAAAAAGAGACCGAGACGACTGGAGGAGGCTAACCAAGACTATCACCTACCAGCCATGAATGACCCAACGGCCCATTTAGGACTATGGGAGAAGAAGATCCTTTCTCTTGCATTTCAAGTTTCTTCTAATTAATCATACAGTCTGCTAAGCTTTACTAGTTATCTTATTAGTATAATTCCTGACAACTTACTAGTTGTCTTACCATTATAATTCATAACTTAAATTCAGAAAACCGAAATACCTAAATCTGAGTATTCATGAACTTATCAAAATCTTGTTCATTCAGCTTATTATTCCGTATCCATTTAATGTTATTTTCTTACCCAGTGAGATATACTAGCTTTTTTTTACATGAAATTTTAAGCCCTACTTCTCTCTTCTCTCTTCACTCTTTATTATTATTATTATTATTATTATTATTACGTGACACCTTCAAGGAGTTCAAGGACACTTGCAGATGGCACTCTACTCTACTCCACTCTGCTACACACATCTAATCGTCTCCCCTACTGCTTAATTCTCTTACTACTATCAACACCATCTACTGCCCATCACCACCAACAACAGTATGTTTTGTTGATAAATTGTATATGTTCTGAATGGCAGTTTGCTACTATGTGAGATGAAAAACCCGAGTTTCTGGGAGGGAAAAAATCCTGCTACCTTCATATGAGATCGACTAACTCACCTTCATTTGAAAAAGCCCATATAAAGAATATGTTTAAGACACAGTACGATGAGTTGTGTGTGTGATAAAAGGACCTCTCAGATGAGTTTTTGGCTCCATGAGGTCTTGGGGTAATGATGATAATAATAATAATAATAAAGATTTCTCTCTTAACTCTTCAAGTATTTTAAGACTGAGTTTTAAAGAACTTTGATTATTTGAGCCATTGACTACTCTAACTTTATTATTATTATTATTCAATAACTTGTGGAATGAGTTTGAAGGAAACAAAGTGAACTGTATGGGAGTGATGGACTGCATTTGAGTGGTTATGGTGTGAGTCACTTGGAGAGACTACTGCTGCTGGAAGGTAGAGAAGTGAGTAAAGAGAATGAATCTGATCAAGTGGGAATTGATGTGGAAGAGCAGGAGAGATTGAAGAGGTGGTTATGAATGGGGGAAGTGAGGATGAGTATAGAAAATGAGAGAATGGGTGTTCAAGAGGAACAGGAAAACAGGGAGGTTCAGGGTGGACAGGGGTACACAGCGTGAGAAAGGTGGATGCTCCAAGAGGATGTGAGAGCAAGTGTGGACAGGAAAGGAATGGGATGACCTGGGATCAAGAGGAAGCAGTTGGAATTGAAGAGGGTTCTAAAATGAAGAAGCAGAAAGGGAAATGGCCCCAGTCTAGCATGGAGAGATCACATCGAATGAGTGGTGTCAGTGGAACTGACACCACTCATTCATTGTTTTTGTATACAAATGCTAGAAGTATAAGAAACAAGGCAGATGAAATGGTTGCACTAATTGCATCTGTTCACCCAAAGATTGTTGGAATAAATGAGACATGGTTGGAAGAGGATGACATCCTGATAGGAATAGATTGATGATAGAGAAAGAGTTATGTCCATACAAAGTTGAGTTGCAAGAGGGAAATAGTGCCAGTGGTTTTTGAGGCAGTGTGGTGTGAGATAGAGGAGAATGGAATCAAATACTTGGTGGGATGTTGTTATAGACCAGGTAATGTGGATGATGGTGATAATGAAATGTATGATCAAATTAGCCAAGCAAATAAGAAAAGGGTGATGATTATGGGCGATTTTAATTATGACAATATAGACTGGAATGATGAGATAGCAACTGGAAGTAAAGAAAATGAGTTTCTTGAGTTTTTGAGGGATAACTACTTCAGACAGTATGTAACAGAGGGCATGCGAGGATTGAGGGTCTTGGATTTGGTCATCTCATCAGAGGATGTAATTATAAATAAGGTGTCAAATCATCCACCAATTGGTGAGAGTGACCGTGAGGTGATTACCTAGGTGGTTACCAGCAGTGTGAGGACCTCTGTGAGAAAAGGGTATATGTGGAACTACAAGGTGGGTGATTATGAAGATGGAATGAGGAGTTAGCTGGAAAAGAGTTCAATGCAGCTTGGGGGATTTTCAAAAAACTATCTAGTAGATGCAATGTCTGAATGTATTCCAAGGGTGAGAAGGTTAAATAAGGTAGGTGTGAGATGGATGAATAAAGAGATTAAGCATGCGATACAGAGAAAAAGGGTATTATGCAGGCAGCATAAGAGAAGTGGAAATAACTAATTCCATGAGGTTTACAAAGACCAGACAAGGTGGATGACGTGATTGGTGATGGTAGCTAAAGTGAAGTATGAACAGCAGTTAGCTAATGAAGCCAAAAAAAAATCTAAAGAGTTCTTTTGATATGTAGCCAGCAAAAGAAGGAATGATTATGGAAGGATGACATTGATTGGAGGAAATGGTATAAAGACAGCTGTTGCAGAATGTGTGGTGGAGATACTTAATGAGCAGTTAATAAAAGTCTTTCAATCTTGTGAATGTGACTTCATGGAGAGATTGAGAGCAGTTGATGATGGGGAGGAGAGACTGACAGTATATTAATAAGCTCTTGCTGACTGTAAGTAAGCAAGAGCTTATTGATTTATTCTAAAATTAATAAGCTCTTGTTAATTTTAGAATAAAGTCCCACAGCCTTATTAATTTATTCTAAACTAGAATAAATTAATAAGGCTGTGGGACTTTATAATATATCACCACATATTCTGAAGGAATGTGCCAGGGAGTTGACACCTGTCTTGACATTTTTTTTAATATGACTCTTGCACTTGGTCAAGTCCCTAAGGAGTGGAAGGAGGGCAAGATTGTGCCACTTCATAAAGGAGGTGATCGAACTCGAGCATCAAACTATAGGCCTATCTGTGTGTCAGGCGTTGTGGTTAAGTTGTTGGAAAAGCTTGTGAGAACTAGGATCCAGAATTGGGTTGAAAACAATGGTATTATCTTTGATGGACAGCATCAAAGACCGTGCTTTAAAGGGAATATTTTAGTAATCTACTTACTTATTACAATAATGTGACTGCTTCCTTGGACAGAGGAGAAGGATACACAGTAATATACTTGGATTTCACAAAGGCTTTTGATAGATTACCTCATGATAAGATGACAGTCAAACTAGAGCAGATGGGGTTGGATATTAGATTAGTGCATTGGATTGGAGACTGGCTATCTGATAGGTATCAACAAGTTGTGTGTGAGGGAGCGATATCAAGGAAAAGGAAAGTCACTAGTGGAGTGCCTCAGGGGGTCTGTTTTATGGCCATTACTGTTTAACTTGTATATAAATGATATTTGATAAATGATTGGAGACTGGCTATTTGATAGGTATCAACAAGTTGTGTATGGGGGGAGCGATATACAGGAAAAGGAAAGTCACTAGTGGAGTGCCTCAGGGGTCTGTTTTAGGGCCATTATTGTTAACTTGTATATAAATGATATTGGTGAAGATTTGGATGGAGATATTCAGTTGTTTGTGGATGATGCAAAGTTGGGCCGAACCATGAAGAGTAGAGAAGATGTTGTGGCCTTACAAGAAGACTTGTATAAATTGAGTGATTGGGCACCGAAATGGGGTACAATGTTTGAGTTCAATGTGGCAAAATGTAAGGTTTTAAAATATGTAAAACAAAGATGGGATACAGAATTTATGCTTGGTGAGGATATATTGTTGCAGGTGGAGGAAATGAGATCTCGGGGTGATAGTGGATAAGGATCTGAAATTTAGGGGACACTTCGCCAAAATGTTGAAGACAACACAAAGGTTTCTGGGAATGATGCGGAAGACAATGACTTGTAGAAGTAGGGATATTCTTGTTCCATTGTATAAGGCTTTGTTTAGGCCACACATGGACTATTTTGCCCAGATTTGGTCGCCTGGTTTTCAGGACGAAGAGATGTTGGAAATGGTCCGAAAGCGACTGATTAATATAGTTTTTAACCTCTGGAATTTCAAGTATGAGGAAAGATTGAGAAGATGTAAATTGCAGAATCTGGTGGACAGGAGGAAGATGTGATAGAGACCTACAAGTTATTAAGGGGTTGTTATAGGATCAATGCTGGAGATGTTCTACAGAAAATAGTGGGAGATCGGGGGAGAACCAGAGGTCATTCCTGGAAACTGTATAAAGAGGGTGTGAGTAGGGGAGTGAGAAGCAGGTTTTTTTCGTGCAGAGTTGTAAATGATTGGAATGCCTTGCCTGAGAGAGTTGTGTCTGCAAGGAGTTTGAGTGTGTTTAAGACACACTATGATGAGCTGTATGTGTGTGTGTGATAAAAGGATCTCCCAGATGATTCTTTGACTCCATGAGGTCTTGGGGTAATAATAATAATAAAAATTTCTCTCTTAACTCTTCAAGTATTTTAAGACCGTGCTTTCAAGATCTTTGATTATTTATTATTTGAACCATTGACTAATCTGTCCAACTTTATTGTTATTATTATTGAAGTCAACAGACTCATTGTGGGAGGCCCACTCAACCAATAACATGTCTATTATAATGAGCTTCGAAGTTATTTACACTACCTGCACTCACAATGTGCTCAGGCAATTCCACTTACTAAGCACCATCACTCTAAGATCCTGAATCTCATCCACTTCCTGAAGTAAAGCTCCACTAATACAGTATGTAGCCTTCTATCTCGGTATACCAAAGTGCAAACCTTGCATTTATTAAAACTTCAATCCCACTAATTTTTCCAAGTTGTCCGTTCAAATCTTCCTGTAGAGAATTAACATCAGCACTACTCCTGAAAATTCTACCTCTCTGCATTATCGGCAAACAACTGAAGATCTGCAGTTAATTCACATGAAGTATCATTAACAAACAAGTTAAACAGTAGGAGCCCAAGAACATTACCCTTCGGAATGCCACTGGTCACCATTCTTTTCTGAGACATAGCTCCATCGTACACAACTTTCTGGCATAGTTCAGATAGCCAATCTCCATTCCATCTAACCAATATACTCTTTTCCTCTTCTCTGCAGCTTGTACACCAAATTATCAAGTGATAATCCTTCAAATGCTTTTGTAAAGTCCAAGAATATCACTGTATATGATTCTCCCTTATCTAACACATTCTGACCATCATAAAGAATGCTATTTCCATCAACCAAATCCTATATTCTATTCCTAACCAATCTCTCCAACATCTTGACCACAACCACAGTTATAGAGATTGATCTATAATATACTTAGATTGTACAAAAGGTTTTGATAGATTGACACATGATAAGTTTGCAATTAAACTGGAATGGATGGGGTTGGATATTATAACCCCTGGCAAAAATTATTCGATCAACAACTGTAACACTAACATTGTATACATGAGGGTGGTCTGAAAAGTTTTCGGCCTCGACCATAGATGGCAACACTATCGGCAAGATTTTTTTTTCTAAGTTGGTACATTTGTCATAAGCATACATGTGAATTTGCAAGTCATTCTATCAAGTAGTTTCTTTTACACAGCTGTCTGAAACAAAAGTGTTTTCTGTATCTCTTGAAATGGATACAGGCAAAAGAAATTAATTCGAAGTTCATAAAAGTTTATGGGCACTCTTCTCCTTCGTTTTTGACAATTAAGAAAGGGCTGTGAGTTTAAACATGACCGTACCAGCCTTGAAAATGATCCACGTGAAGGACTTCCAAAAAAGTGTAACAACACCAGAAATCATTGATCAAGTGCATGATATCATATTGGATGACCGGCTAGTTAAAGTGCATGAAATTGCTGAGACTATAGGCATTTGAAAAGAATGTGTGAAGAATTGCTTACGAAAAAGTTTTGCGCAAGAGCAGAGCAGATCAGATCAGAGCAGATCAAAAACACACTCGCATGAAAATCTCTGACAGTGCTTGGAGCGTTTTAACAAGAATAAAACTGATTTTGCACATCGATTTATCACTGTGGATGAGACTTAGATTCACCATTACACACCACAATCCTAACAGCAATCAAAACAGTAGGCAGAAGCCGGTTGTTCAGTGCCACAGAAGACAAAGTCGGTTCCATCAGCAAGAAAGGTCATGGTATTAGTGTTTTGGGATGCTAAAGGCATTTTGTTTATTAATTATCTTTAACCAGACTAGATGAAAAAATTCGTGAGTAAAGATCCGGTTTGCAGAAGAAAAAAATCATCTTTCATCAGGACAATATGCACCTGTCCACAAAGGTGTTTTGGCAATGGGAAACTTAAGATAGAAGTCAGAGGGATCTGCACTATGAATTGTTGGAACATCCACCCTATTCCTTAGATTTGGCTCCCTCTGACTTCTATCTCTTCCTAAAACGAAAACTCTTCCTCTTTGGTCAGCATTTTTCTTCGAATCAAGAGGTGATTGTAGCTGTAGAGGGATATTTTGCAGATCTTACTGAGAACCACTACAGGGACGGGATAATGGCATTGGAGCATCGCTGGAATAAATGTATTAGTCTTAAGGGAGATTATGTTGAAAAATAAAAATAATTTTGAAATTATAGATTCGTTTTTTCATTGTGGATTTATTGAGGATAAATGTCTCGAGGATTTATTTTTCCTCGATACATAAATTTTCATCAAATTGAACAGTTATGAATATAAATACGATTAACAAAGAAATAAAATTTATTTCTTTGTTAATCGTATATTTTTTAGTTACTTTTAACCAGAAATGTGAATGGAAATCAAACACTGAAGAAAAAAGCATGTGATCATTCTTTGATCAGGAAATATATATCTGAACACCAAACTCAGTATTTTTTATTCCTATTTTAGCCTGAATAACGGTTTTCACCCTTCATGGCATAAACTCAATGAGCTTTTGACAGTCAGATGACAGAATTTCACTTTAGCTTTCTGTGATTGCTTGACATAATTTGACGACATTTGTGGACTTTTTTTTGCTTTAAAATCAATTTTTTGCTTTAAAATATTCCAAACATTTTCGATAGGATTACAGTCCAGGCAATTCGAATACCAAGTCATAGTTTTAATTGGAGTGTTTCCATTTTTTCGCAGATAGTTCTTGATTCATCTGCTGCAGTGACAAGATGTATTATTATCTTGAAAAATAAAGTCATTGGAATCCTGGAACCATTTTTCGATACTAGGAACCAAACAAATGCTCTAAAATTTCTTCATAAACTTCGGAGTTGACTGTATGTAACATGCTGCATAGTTTTGAAACATCTTGTGATGTCATGCAATCCCAAACGGCAAATGATGATGAAAATTTAGCCTTGGTATTAATGCACTCATCGAAGAACTTTTCACTAACTCTTCTCCATACAAAGTTATCACTGGTTCCAAGGCAAATTTGAGATTTGTCACTAAAAATGCCTTTTTCCAGTCATTAAATTCCATTCCCAATTTACATGATTTTTACACTATTGGAAACATACTTTTTTGTGTTGCTTTGTCAAAAAAAGGTTTTGTTTTAGCTTTGCAAAAGTGAAATCCTTGACCATTCAGCTAATTTTGTACTGTGCTGTTGCTTACCTTCACTCTGTAGTTCGACCATGCAGCATTAAGTTGTTTGTGGATATTGAACGTTGCATGATCTTCTCAAGTTCAGCCAGTTTTCTATCCTGTCTCTGTGAGATGGCACGTGGAACATCCATTTCGAGGCATGCTTTTTACACTATTAGTCGAATGATATTTTTTCAAAATGTCACATACTGTACTTTGAGCACATCTTAGTAATCTAGCTACTTGTCTTTGAGACATTCTATTTTTCAAATATTCAATCATTCTGTTTTTTGATAAATTGCTCGAAGGTTCTTTCACAGGAGCCATCCTTTAATACTCCAGATAGAATTTAGATTTCTCACTCACATTTTCGCTCTTTATAAACATTTTCTTTATGCTTTATGCAATGCATGCATAGTTTTGCATATTGGGAAATGATACAGATTTGTTTCCTGAGAAATCGCTTACTTTTTTCCAACTGTCAGTTTGATCGGATTCTTTTTTCTAACATAGATCATTTATTTTCTTTAAATTAGCCTTTAAATCTTTGAATCATATGAAAAATTTTCTTTTCTTTTTATACTTAAAAGTTAGTTATTTCATTTCCACATGCTAAAATGTTCATATGTTAAACTCTCTAAGAAATATACAGTGCATATTGCAGTCGTCATAGGGATAACAACATTGATCGGATACTTTTTTGCCAGGGGTTGTAGATTAGTGCATTGGATTGGAGATTTGCTGTCTGATAAATATCAATAAGTGGGCAACTATCCCTGAAGAAGAAAGTCACTAGTGGTGTGCATCAAGAGTGAGTCTCTTTTAGGGCCAATGCTGTTTGAACTGTTAGTGATATTGGGGAAGATTTAAATGGAGATATACAGTTGTTTGCAGATGGGAGGAACTATGAGTAGAGGAGATGTGACTTTACAAGAGGACCTGAATAGACTGAGTGAATGGACAGACAAGTGAATGGATGGTTCAATCTTGCAAAGTTTAAGGTTTTAAAATTTGGAAAACAAAGATGGGATGTAGAGTTTACACTTGGTGGGGATATAATGTTGTGGGTGGAATAACTAAGACATCTGAGTGTGATGGTGGATAGGGATCTAAAACTTAGAGGACATATTGCTAAAGTTGTGAGGACAACAATAAATTCTTCCAGTGATACAGGAGACACTGACTTTTAGACGTAAGGAGATTCTATTTCTATTGTATAAGGCCTTCATTAGGCAACATATGGACTACTGTGTACAGATTTAGTCACCTGGTTTTAAAAACGATGAAGATTTATTTGAAAGTGTCCAGAGGTAATTGACTAAGATGGTTTTTGTTCTCTGGAATGTTGACTATAGCTAATGGATAACAGGAAGAGGAGGAGTGATACTTATTTATTTTTCCACAGACAAGAAGTGCAAGAACTTACAGCACATCAGTGCCATGTGTGAGGTGCAGATGAGGGTTGAGAAAGAATAAATTTGTATTTATTCCACACACTAGAGGTATAAGAACTTATAGCACATCATTGCCATGTGTGAGGTGCAGATGAGGTTTGAGAAAGAATAAATCTATAGACATTCTTCTTAAAAAGCTATAGGTACTTCCATGATCACTGCTCCAGTGGCTATGGAAGTACCTATAGAAGAGACACAGAACTGAAGCACTGTGTCTGTGAGATAGAGGTTGAAGTAAGCCTGTGAGGGAAGGGTCATCTATGAGCCAAATTGCTCTCCTCTGGACAGCATCAAGAATTTTTAAGGAGATTTTAGATGCAACACCCCAAATGTGTGTATATGTGTGTGTGTGTGTGTGTGTGTGTGTGTGTGTGTGTGTGTGTGTGTGTGTGTGTGTGTGTGTGTGTACAGTATTCTAAAGATGGGCAGATTTGGGATTTATATAGGGTTAGTAGCTGGGTGGGTGTAAAATAGCTTCTTGAGTGGAAAAGAATGCCTAGTTTTTTAGAGGTTGAAGAAACTATGGAAGTGATGTGTTTGTGCCAAAAGAAGTTGGAGGTAAATGTCAGTCTAAGGAGAGAGAGAGATAGTTCATCCTGTATGATGATTTGTGTATATTACTGAGGATGAGGGAAGGCAAGCTGAGATTCCTCTTTATATTATTATTATTATTAAACAAGACCTCATGGAGTCAAAGACTCATCTGGAAGGTCCTTTTATCACACACACATCTCATCATACCTTGTCTTAAACACACTCAACCTCCTTGCAGACACCACACTCTCAGGCAAGGCATTCCAATCATTCACAACTCTGCACGAAAAAAACCTGCCTCTCACTCCCCTACTCACACCCTCTTTATACAGTTTCCAGGGATGACCTCTGGTTTTCCCCTGATCTCCCACTATTCTCTGTAGAACTTCTCCACCATTGATCTTATAACAACCCCTTACCAACTTGTAGGTCTCTATCATATCTCCCCTCTTCCTTCTCTCCACTAGACTCTGCAAATTACATCTTCTCAATCTTTCCTCATACTCATCATTCCAGAGGTCAGAAACTACCTTAGTCAGTTGCCTTTGGACCCTTTCCAACATCTCTTCATCCTTCTGAAAACAAGTGACCAAATCTGGGCACAATAGTTCATGTGCGGCCTAATCAAAGCCTTATACAATGGAACAAGAATCTCCCTACTTCTACACGTCAGTGTCCTCTGCATCATTCCCAGAAGTCTTTGTGTTGTCTTCACAATTTTGGCGATGTGTCCCCTAAATTTTAGATCCTTATCCACTATCACTCCCAGATCTCTTATTTCTTCTACTTCCAACAATATATTCTCACCAAGCATAAATTCTGCATCCCATCTTTGTTTTCCAAATTTTAAAACCTTACATTTTGCAACATTGAACTCACATTACCATTTGCTTGCCAATCACTCAATTTATTCAAGTCTTCTTGAAAGGCCACAACATCTTCACTACTCTTTATGGTTCGTCCCAACTTTGCATCATCTGCAAACAACTGAATATCTCCATCCAAATCTTCACCAATATCATTAATATATAAGTTAAATAGTAATGGCCCTAAAACAGACCCCTGAGGCACTCCACTAGTGACTTTCCTTTTCCTGGATATCGCACCCCGATACACAACTTGTTGAAACCTATCAGATAGCCAGTCTCCATTCCAATGCACTAATCTAATATCCAACGCCATCTGCTCTAGTTTGACTGTCAACTTATCATGAGGTACTCTAGCAAAAGCTTTTGCGAAATCCAAGTATATTACTGTGTATCCTTCTCCTCTGTCCAAGGAAGCAGTGACTTTATTGTAATAAGTAAGTAGATTACTAAAACATGACCTCCCTTTAGCAAATCCATGCTGTCTATCAAAGATTATACCATTGTTGTCAACCCAACTCTGGATCCTAGTTCTCACATGCTTCTCCAACAACTTAACCACAACACCTAACACACAGATAGGCCTATAGTTTGATGCTTGACTTCGATCACCTCCTTTATGAAGTGGCACAATCTTGCCCTCCTTCCACTCTTTAGGAACTTGACCAAGTGCAAGACTCATATTAAAAAAATATGTCAAGGCAGGTGTCAACTCTCTGGCACATTCCTTCAGAATACACAGTGATATATTATCAACTACCACAGCCTTATTTATATCTAGTTTACTCAACTCCCCAAACACCTCTTGCTCACTTACAGTCAGTCTCTTCTCCCCATCATCAACTGCTCTCAATCTCTCCATGAAGTCACATTCACAAGATTGAAAGATCTTTATGAACTGCTCATTAAGTATCTCCACCACACATTCTGCAACAGCTCTTTATAACATTTTCTCCAATCAATGTTATCCTTCCATAATCATTCTTTCTTTTGCTGGCTACATATCGAAAGAACTCTCTAGGATTCTTTTTGGCTTCATTAGTTAACTGCTGTTCATACCTCTCTTTAGCTACTCACACCAACCAAGTCACCCTCCTTGCCTGGCCTTTGTAGACCTCATGAAATTGGTTACTTCCACTTCTTTTATGCTACCTCCACAATGCCCTTTTTTTCTATATTGCATACTTAATCTCTTTATTCATCCATCTCACACCTACCTTATTTAACCTTCTCACCCGTGGTATACATTTAGACATTGCATCTACTAAATAATTTTTGAAAATCCCCCAAGCTGCATTGATCTCTTTTCCAGCTAACTCCTCATTCCATGCTACACCTGCAAGCTGTCTCCTAGCTCTTCATAATCACTCCCCTTCTAGTTCCACATATACCCTTTTTTCGCAGGGGTCCTTGCACTGCTGGCAACCATCCAGGTAATCACCTCATGGTCACTTTCACCAATTGGTGGATGATTTGACACCTCATTTATAATTACATCCTCCGATGAGATGACCAAATCCAACACCCTTAATCCTCGTGTGCTCTCTGTTACATACTGTCTGAGGTAGTTATCCCTCAAAAACTCAAGAAACTCATTTTCTTTACTTCGAGTTGCTATCTCTTCATTCCAGTCTATATTGCCATAATTAAAATCACCCATAATGATCACCCTTTTCTTATTTGCTTGGCTTATTTGACTATACATTTCACTATCACCACCATCCACATTACCAGGTCTATAACAACATCTCACCAAGTATTTGATTCTATTCACCTCTATCTCACACCATACTGCCTCAAAACCACTGGCCCTCTTTCCCTCTTGCAACTCAACTTTGTATGGACATAACTCTTTCTCTATCATCAATAGCACTCCCCCTCCCTTTTTACCCCTTCTATCCTCACGAAACACATCATACCTTTCCATCTCTATTCCTGTCAGGATGTCGTCCTCATCTAACTATGTCTCACTTATTCCGACAATTTTTTGGGTGCACAGACGCAATTAGTGCAACCATTTCATCCGCCTTGTTTCTTATACTTCTAGCATTGGTATACAAACATAACAGCTCATTTCTGGATCTACAGCTAGTTCCACTGATACCACTCACTCGATGTGATCTCTCCATGCTGGACTGGGGCCATTTCCCTTTCTGCTTCTTCATTTTAGAACTCTTTGCAATTCCATCTGTTTCCTCTTGATCCCCGGTCATCCCATTTCTTTCCTTCCTACACATGCTCTCACCTCCTCTTGGAGTATCCACCTTTCTCATGCTGTGTACCCCTGTCCACCCTGAGCCTCCCTGTTTCCCTGCTCCTCTTGCGCACCCATTCTCTCATTTTCTGTACTCATACTACTCACTTCCCCATTCATTTCCACTCCTTCAATCTCTCCTGTCTTACTCTCCTGCTCTTCCACATCACTCCCCTCTCGATCTGATTCATTCTCTCTATTCACTTCTCTACCTTCCAGCAGCAGTCTCTCCAAGCGACTCGCACCATAACCACTCAAATGCAGTCCATCGCTCCCATACGGCTCACTTCGTCCCTCAAACTCATTCCACACATTATCATTCATAATCCTTGCTCTCCGCCTCATTTCACCACAGTCATACCTAGGCATCACACTGACTACCCTTCCTGTCAAACTATTCTCTTTTATCTTTCCAAGCAGTCTCCTGACATTCATTTTGACATGCTCTTTGTTCTCTCTCAAATCATTTGTACCAATTAATACAATTAACTCTTTTGCTCTCTCCCGCCTCATAACCAATGCCTCAATCACTCTACTCATTTTACTGCCTGGAAAACATACCTTGTGCATTTTATCCTCTAGCACACCTTTAATAATGGAGTCGCCATACAATGCCACTCGCTCATCTTTTGTTAACTCTTTCATGTCATCATGATTTTGGACAATCTCTTTTGAGAGAGAACAGGCAGGACTGCATTTTGGCAACATTGAAGGTGACTAGGTTATCCTTGCCCAACTGAAGGATGGCATGGGGATTAGTGGTTAAAACACAAGTTGCAGATAATCTTGATGTAAGGGATGTTTGGGAACTACATGGTTTGTCACAGGAGTAGAATGAGTGGAGAGCACTATCATCAGTAAACCTATGGATAGGATTTCTAGCAATTGAGCATAGGTCATTTATGTATGAGAGAAAGAGGATAGGTGAGAGAATGGAGCCCTGAGGTACTCCTGCATTGGTGGCTAAGTTCAAAGAGATGTTGCCATCCACCATGACATGCAATTAACTACCAGTGAGAAAGCTGACTATCCAGTTACAGAGGATAGCAGGTTGACCAAAGGAAGGCAGTTAGCAAATCAGGCCTTCATACCAAAAATATTCGAAAGCCTTGGAAGTGTTTCTGAACCTTTTCATGCATGTGTCCAATGGGGAGTGAGGTAAGCTAAGATATCAGCTGTAGATCTCGGTTGGTGGAATCCATACTGGTGGTCGCTGATTAACTAGTGAGCTTCTAGGTAGTGAAGAAGTTGACCATTGATAACTTTCTCATTATTTTGGAGAGGATTGAGGTGATTATAATTGGGTGGTAGTGGTACAGTAGGCTTTTGTTTCCCTTTTTTTGGAATGGGTTTGATATATGTTGCTTTCCATAAGATAGGATATGTGCCAGCTGAGTATAGAAAAGATGATAGAGGACAGGTGTTAGCTCTTGAGCATAACATTTGAGTACAATAGGAGTAATGCCATCAGGACTAGACGACTTTGTAGTGTTCATGTTGTTTAGTATTCTTCTTATGTCTTTCTGCCAAAAGGCCACAGGAGGCATATGGTGCTTATTTGCTAGTTTGGAAGGAGGTAATCTACCTCCTTCAGTAGAAGAGAGGCCATCAAGACCAGGTGACTTTGTAGTGGTCAGGTTGTTTAGTATTCTTCCCTTATTATTTTTTTTTTTTTTTCTGCAAAAAGGTCACAGGAGGCATATGGTGCTCATTCGCTGGTATGGAAGGAGGTAATTTCCCTTCATTGTCTATGCAGGACTTACAAGAGTAATGCTAAGAGATCATCTTTTTCTTTGAGTGCTGTAACAGTGATGCCATCTGAATGGAGAGAGAGGTGAGAGTGCTGGTGAGCAGAAGTGTCCGATGTCCTTTGAGAGTGACCAGAAGGCACAGCTGCCATTTGACAAGAGACAGGTTTTCTGCTAGTGGCTTTTTATGAAATTAGATTTCGATTTGCTAATAGTTGATTTACAGTTATTGTGTGTTTCTACATAGGCTGAGTATAAAGCTTGGGTTCTTGATGCAAGGCACCTGCAGTAAGCTGAGTTTTATTCTTCTACTGCTTTAATACATCTTCTGTTAAACCAAAGCTTGGAAACTGGACAGGAATTTTGGATGCAATGAGGAATGAATACTTTCATCCAACTGAGGATGATTTCTGTGACTTTCTCAGTGCAGGTGTCTGGGTTAGAAGAGCAGGAGATCAATAGTCATGCATTGGGAAAGAAGAGTAGTAGTTCAAGAGATCATCCTACTTTGTAGTGCCAGAGGACACAAGCTTAGGTGTGGGCAGAGGAGGGGCATTCTGTGAGACTGGAAATTTGCACTAGATTGTGGTCTGAGTTGCCAAGAGGAGAGGTAAACAGTGTGTCTGAAAGGAGAACTAGTTAAAAAAATAAGATCCAGGGTATTGGGAAAGTGGAAGGGATTATTTGTAATATGAGTAGGTATCTGCATGATTTGAGTTAGATCATTGCTTGTAGCAAAAAGTTCTGCATCACATCTTACTTGATATGTAGTGTTGGAGAAAGGGAGCCAGTTGGAGTTGTAGACATTCAGATCACTACCGATGACAGATGACTTCACTGTTTGGATAGCAGGATTGTAGATGGTCAAATTTCATCGAGAGGAAAGTGACAAGGTTTCTGTGGTTTACAGAGTTTGGAGATCAGTAAATGCAGCTGATGAATATTACTAAGTGGGACAAGGAACCCTTCAGCCAGAGGAGGTCAAAAGCAGGGAATTCTAAATTTGGTATTCTCTGGCACGCATTGTTAGAACATGTAAAGGCACATGTGCCACCTTTATGGATAAAGGTGGCACATGAATCACGAAGAGTATAATTTGGGCATTGAAGGTGAACTGTGGTTGATTATTATTATTATTATTATTATTATTCCTGATACCTCCAAGGAGTCCGAAGACTCATCGTGGGAGGACATCTACAATTCTTTCTACACCTAACCTCTACTACGAATCATCTCCATCAACGCCATCTACCGCCCACTTCCAACACCACCACAACTAGTAATTTTTTTGTCTGTAAATTGCGTGTGTTCTGATGGGCCGATTTGTATGTATGCGGGATGAAAAACCCGAGTTTCCGGGAGAAAAAACCCTGCTACCTCCATATGAGATCGGCTAACTCACCTTCGATTGAAATCGACCAGATAAAGATTCCTCCCGTCGCGACGAGAATCGAACTTAGGCCTATTCCAATCGAAGGGCGCAATGTACCGTCGTTCTTCCAATTGCGCTACGGAGGCGCTTGTAGTAGTGGTAATTTGATGTAGTGGTAATTTGGGTTACTGTATAGATGAGGTCTGGTTTGGATCTCTATAAGTGGTGATAAATGTCATTTATGCTTTGGATGTGGAAATGATTTTTTTTCTTTTGGTGGGGCTCCTGGTAAGTTTGGAATATTGCAGTTGGTTTGAATGAACTTGTTGTTGATGGAGATTTATTATTATTTATTTATTTATTTATTATTATTAATATTTTGGTAACTTCCATGGACTCAACCAGCAACATGTCTATCATAATTACCTTTGAAGTTATTTACACTACCTACATTCACATTGCACTTCAGCAATGCATTCCACTCACTAACAACTTTCCATTTAAAAAATCTACTCATCACACCCTTTTTCACCACATCTCTATACACCTTCCAGGGATGACCTTTCATTCTTCCCTTCTTAACATCCACTCTTTTTATAATTCCTTCTGTATTAATCTGATACAATCCCTTAACTAATTTGAAGGTCTCTATCATATCTCCTCTTTTCCTCCTATCCACCAACCTCTGTAATCCATATTCCCTCTCTCAAACGCTCTTCATAACCAACATTCCGGAGTCCTGATATCACTTTGGTTATTCATCTTTGGACCTCTCTAGTGTTTCCACATCACAATGAAAACTAGGTGACCAGTGCCTTATATAGCAGCACCACCACCTCCTTATCCCTACATGTCAATGTACTATCACATCAGCAATATGATGTGCAGTGTTTGCATCACTTGCAATATGCCTTCAGACCTTCAGTCCACTGTTTACCATCACTCCAAGATCCTGAATGTTATCCATTTCCTGAAGTACAGCTCCACCAATACAGTATGTAGCCTTATACCTCTGTATCCCTAAGTGTACAACCTTGCATTTATTAATATTAAAACTGCAACCCTGCTCCTTTAACTAAGCTAAAAGTCATTTCAAGTCTTCCTATAGATGATTAACATCAGCACTACTCCTGATAATTCTACCTGATTTTGCATCATTGCGAACATTTGAAGTCATTCCACTGCAGGCCCAAGAACAGAACCCTGAGGCATGCCACTAGTCACCTTCCTTTTCTTAGGCAATGCTTCATCATACACAACTTGCTGGTATCGTTCAGAGAGCCAATCTCTGACCCATCTAACCAATATAATATCTATTCATATCTTCTGAACACTGTACACCCAATTATCATGTTTTAATCTATCAAATGGTTTTGCAAAGTCCAAGAATATAACTATATGTAATTCTTTCTTATCCAACACATTTGCCACGTTATCATAAAACAAGCAGATTGCTAAAACATGACCTGCCCTTCACAAAACCATGCTAACCATAATAGAGAATCTTATGTTCATTAACCCAATCCTGTATTCAATTTCTAACCAATTTATCCAACACTTTGGTCACAACTGCAGATATACAGACTGGTCTATAACTGGAAACTTCTCTTCTCAGAACATGCTTGTGGAGAAGTATTATTTTGCCTTCTTTCCACTCCTTAGGAATCTTCCCCACTGCAAGACTTGCATTAAATAATCAGGTCAAGGGCATGGCTAATTCTTTTGCACATTCTTTAATAACACTTGGTGGGGAGACAAGAGATATCTAGAGGGTGATGATTGATAGAAACCTGAAATTCAGGAAACATATTGCAAATCTGGTGAAGATAACCCACAGGATTGTTGCAATACTGAGAAAGACGCTGACCTACAGAGATAAAAGAGTTGTCATCCATTGTATAAAGCCCTGATCAGACCATGCTTGGACTATTGTTCTCAAATTTAGTCCCCAGGATTTGGAGGGGGATAAATTAACTGTGGAAAGGGTACAGAGGCAGATAACAAAGATGGTTTCAGAACTATACAATGTTGGTTATGAGGATTGGTTGAGGGAATGTGGACTGCAATGTTTGGTAGATAGAAAAAAGAGAGGTGATAGGATTGAGACTTTTAAACTGTTGAGAGGTAGTTACAGGGTTGACACTGGGGAGTTCTTTTGCTTGGTGGAATTGGGGAAGGAGCAAGGAAAAAAGGGGTC
The DNA here is from genome assembly GCF_054136105.1 of Typopeltis vanoorti. Classification (NCBI taxonomy): domain Eukaryota; kingdom Metazoa; phylum Arthropoda; class Arachnida; order Uropygi; family Thelyphonidae; genus Typopeltis; species Typopeltis vanoorti. The sequence goes on from NC_143561.1 coordinate 61,240,735, forward strand.
ATCCCTGAAAGCTATGAAAGGAAGCTGTGAGCAAGAGGGTAAGGAGTGTAAAACACTGTGTAAAACTAGCTAAACAAAAGTCATGGGAGGACTTTGGCAAGAACATAGAAAATAAATATGAAGAAGGTGGCAAAATATTCTGGAGGTTGTTGAAGAAGCTTAGAAATGGAGGAAAGAGTGCTGTAAAAGTAGTTAGAGATGATAAAGGTGACATGAAAATGGGAGAAAAATATATCCTTGAAGTATGGAGTAATTACTGCGAAAAATTGCTAAATGATACAATCAGTGGTAGCACAGTGGTAAAAAACACTCAACAGGCATGCAATCAGGAATACATATCCATACTTGAAGTAGAAAACGCCATCAAAGGATTGAAATGTGGAAAGGCAGCAGGAGTAGATGATATTATTATTATTATTCCTGACACCTCCAAGGATTCCGAAGACTCATCGCGGTAGGACACTTACAACTGTCTCAACCACTACACCGAACCTCTACTACAAATCGTCTCCATCAACGCCATCTACCGCCCACCACCACCACAACTGGTATTCTATGTCTGTAAATTGCGTGTGTTCTGAAGGGCTTATTTGTCTGTATGCAGAATGAAAAACCTGAGTTTCCGGGACAAAAAACCCTGCTACCTCACCTTCGATTGAAAATCATCCAGATAAAGATTCCTTCCCGTCGCGACGAGAATCAAACTTAGGCCTATTCCAATCGAAGGGCGCAATGTACCGCCGTTCTTCCAATTGCGCTACGCTGGTATAAAAGTCTTACAGTGGCTGCACTGCATAGTTCAGAAGGCCTGGACAGAGAGACGAATTCCCGATTATTGGAGTAGAGCTCTCATATTATCCATATATAAAAAGGGAAATAAAACTGAATGTGAGAATTACAGAGGTATTTCCCTACTGAGTGTTCCTGGTAAGATTTATGCAAGTATACTTGAGAAACGGTTGAGAAGAATTGTGGAAGAAAAGCTTGGTGAAGAACAAGCTGGATTCTGGCCAAATAGAGTCTGTCATAATCAGATCTTCACTTTACGACGAATAGTCGAGAAAGCCTGGGAATATAACAAAGATCTGTATTTAAGTTTTGTCGATTTGGAAAAGGCATATGACAAGGTGCCAAGAGAGAAGCTATTCAATATGCTGCAGTTATATGGTGTCAATGGGACATTATATCAAGCAATACTTAGTCTTTATTTGAGTTGTAAGTCAGCAGTTAGAATTGAAGGAAGTACAGGAAGATGGTTTAATGTTAAATCTGGTGTGAGACAAGGATGTACATTATCCCCTTTGTTATTCATTATCTATATGGATCACATTATGAAGGAAAGTGGTATTAAACATGATATCAAAATTGGAGATGTTAATGTCAGCTCTTTGCTTTATGCAGATGATGTTATACTTCTAAATAAATCCGTTACAAGTTTGCAAGATTCTCTGACTAAATTGAATAACTGTTGTAATAGATATGGTATGAAGGTCAGCAATAAAAAGACAAAGACAATGAAAATAGGCAGAATCATTGAAAATGTCAACTGTGTTGTGAATGGAGAACCTGTGGAACAAGTAAAATATTTCAGCTACTTAGGCACGATTTTTAATGAAGATGGTAAATTAAATATGGAAATAGACAACAGAATCAACAAAGCTGGTATGGTAGGAAGTCAAATGAATAAATTCATATGGAATAAGAGAGAAATTAGTCTGAACACTAAATTAACTATATACAAGACAGTGTTCAAACCAGTTTTAACTTATGGATCTGAGAGCTGTGTCAGAAGTAAAACACTCGACCAAAGACTAGAAACCACAGATATGAGAATCCTGAGAAAGATTAGAGGTGTGAACAGATGGCTTCATTGGTAATATCATATTAAAAATGAGGATATTAGGAAAGAACTTGACATTGTCAGAATCGAGGAATGCGTTAGCAGATCTAGTCTCAGGTGGTATTGTCACTTAAACAGAATGGGTGAGGAAAGATTAGCAAAACAAGTGTTCTCTGTCAGGTTGGCAGGAAAACGACCCAGAGGAAGACCAAGATATAGGTGGATTGATATGGTACAAAGTGCCTTAGACGATAAAAATATAAGATCTGATAATGTTGGAGTCTTGACAAGTAACAGACTGATTTGGAGGAAAATTGTAGATAGGAAGTTAGTAATGATATAAATTTTTCATGTAGTACTATCATATCCTGTATGCCCCTTGAGGGTACATGGCAAGAATTGATGATGATTACTCTGCTACAGTAACTATCCACCGGTATCTACCTGCCATAATTATATTGTCTTGTTTGCCACATAGCAGAAATATTCCCTTGGATTAGCTCCCTAGGATTTTCCATTGACACATGCTTGTCACTTTTCTGGCCTGCACTTTATGTTCTTCATGCATCTGTTCATGAAGAACATAAAGTGACAAGCTTGAACATAAACTGCAAACTGTCTTGTACTTCATGAACATAAACTGCAAACTGTCTTGTACTTCCTCCATAACAACTTCTTTTGTAACACTCCTTGCTTGTTTTCACTTTTTATCCATTTCGTTCTTACTCTATTTATTCGCTTAACTATTGGTATGCAGTTTTTACATTGCTTGTATTAGATACTGCCTTATCATTTCCCATGTGCTGTCAACATACTTTCTATGCAATTCATTCAACCCATTGTATTGATGCTAGATGACTTCATCTATGCTAGTTAGCTTCTCATAATCATCCACCTTATAGTTCCACATCTTCTTCTTGATAACCTTCTTGATCACCTTCTTGATAACAATGTTTTCCTGTTTGACTACCTTCCAAATCATTACGTCATGATCACTTTCACTAACAGGTGGCAGTGTTGATACCTCATTCACAATCACATCCTGTGAACAGATCACCAAATCTAACTCCGATAAACCTTATGTTGTTGCTTCCCTCATATGCTGCTTTTGATAGTTATTCTGCTGAAACTCGAGAAATTCACTCTCCTTGTTACTATACACTGTCTCTTCTTTCCAATCCACATTCCTATAATTAAAATCTCCCATTAGGATTATCTTCCTTTTACTTTCCCAACTAATTGTCTAAACATTTCTTAATCAATACTCTCCATATTCCCTGGCCTATAACATCATCCTATTAGATATACTATTCTAATGATCTCAACTTCACATCAGACAGTTTCAAAATCTTCACAAGTACTACTGTTTACCACTTTGACTCTTGAAGGACACAGTTCCTCTGCTATCATTAACAATACTCCCCCTCCTCTCTTCATTTTCCTATCCTTTCTGAAAATTCTCTTTCTTACCATTTCAAATCCTAACACTATATCATTCTCAGTCAACCAAATTTCACTTATGCCAGTTATCTTTGGGCATTCTGATTCAACCAATGCTACAAACTCAGCCCCTTTATTTCTGATACCCCATACATTTGTATACAAGCATAACAATTACCCACTCTTTGAGGCTATCCCATCAGCACAATGACTCTTTACTCTCTCTGCTATAGTGCACCTCTCTCTCTCTCTCTCTCTCTCTCTCTCTTCATTCTGACCCATTTCCTTGATCCTGACTTTGATTTTCATTCATATTCTTATCATCTCCACCATTTTGCTCTGCATCATTTTGCCCTTCTATAATCTCTTCCTCACCTTGGTATCCATCTGCTTCCTGTCTTTCCACAACCTGCTTCTTAATCTCTTTCTGACTCTTAGTGGTACTAACTTCGTATGTACTCTTAGCAAACAACAATCACTCCAAAAGACCGATGGCAAACCCATTCAAATGTATTCCATCAGATTTGAACCATTCTAACTTTCTTTTGAATTCATTCCATACATTCACAAATTGAACATTCTCTGTCTTACACAAATTAGCCATCTTGTCATTCAGTATAATTGCTCTCCTTATCAGTTCACTATTGTCATACCTGGGCAGCAAAACCAACCACTTTCTCAATGATACTATTAATCTTCTCTTTCTGCAACAACTTCTTCAGGTCCCTTTCCACATTCTTTGTCTCACTATCCAAGTCGTTTGTGCTCTCTCCAATACCACTAATTCTGATGCTCGCTCCTTCCTTTTATAGAAAGCATCCGATATTTGTTTTATTGTACCACCTGTAGAACATGTCTTCTTCACCTTATTTTTTACCACACCTTGAACGATAGAGTCACCACATAAAGCAACCCTATTATCCTTAGATACTTGCTTCTTCTTATTGATCCTTGTCATTTACATCAGTTATTCTCTTCTCTAAACATTTAGTTTCCTCCTCCATACATTTAACCTGACTCTCCATTTTCATTCACTCTTGCCTGATCTCTTCCACATCACTTCTATTATTACTGCCTTAAGCACTTCCATCCATTATCTGATTATTTCTGGTAACACCGTTCTCATTTTTGGAATGTCCTAACCTTTAATCACACTTCTCACATGCTACAATACGTTCCTTTTTATCATTCAGTCTAACACTCGATAAATCTTTAACGTTTTTGGACACATGCATAAAACAATTATTGCATCTTATCCACTTCAAAAAGTACAGGTAAAAACTCGATCTCCAAGTTGAGACCTTCCATGCTGCTGGCATACGCTTCTTTGCTGCCACTAATGCATTTTTTGTAACGTTAACTAGCACTTCCATGTTAATCAAAATAACAACTGAAGTGAACACTTTTAGAACCACAATACCATACTATAATGATTATATCCAGCCTGGCTATCATACAAATCTAGACAATATAATTAAGGGGAAAAAAAACCAGTTTCGTAAAACCACTCAAACACACTATTTCTCTGTGTGACATATTCCAACATGTCCGCAGTGTTACCATTATTGTTTGTTTGTTCGTTTCATTTTTGGTTTGTTATTAGATGAAATATCTCATGTCATGAGTTTAATATCTCATGCAAGCAAAATTTTATTGAAGATCATGCTAAATAGGATTGAGGCCAAAGTTGAAGCAGAGATGCTCGAGGAACAAGTAGGTTTTAGGAAAGGTTAGGGCACCAGAGATCAGATTTGTTTCATATGCTGAACACAATCAAAAGCTTTAGAGTAGTCTAAGAATTCAGACTCCTCTGGTTTGTTTCTTAGGCTACTCTAAAGCTTTTGACTGTGTTCAGCATATGAAACTGTGGGAAGTAATGAAAAGAATGGGTTTTCCTCAACACACCAACTTGTACAGGCAGCAAGAAACCATGGTAAGAACAGGTTGGATTGACTGATTGGCTTCAGGTTGGAAAAGGAGTTAGGCAAGGATATTTACTTGTTTTCACTTGTTTAGTATATATATATATATATGGAGGACATCATTCATGGAGCACTGGATAATCTCAAGAGAGGAATTAGGATAGGAGGTAGAATGATCAGTAATCTGAGATATGCTGATGATACAGTACTCCTTTCTAACGACATGGAAGAACTAGGACAAATTCTTGACAAAGTTAACAAGATTACATTATGGTTCTCAAAGGAAATAAGAGGGACATCCAGAAAGTAAGTTCCAAAGGACTGTCAGAGAAACAAAAATATACTTACAAAAAAACTTTATTGGAAATTAAATAGACATCTTTTACTACTTTCTACATAATTTCTGCCATTGTTCAGGCACTTATCATAACGGAGCACCAAGAGTTGTACGCCTTCATCATAGAAGGTTGTCACTGTGATGCAAACCAAGTATTGACTGCTTCTTTGACCTCATCGTCGTCTTGAAACCGCCGGCCAACAAGGAAAGATTTCAGATGTTTGAATAGGTGAAAGTCGCTTGGCGTGAGGTCAGGACTTATGGGGGATGATGGAAGTGTTCCCAGCTGAAGGTGGTGAGAAGTTGTTGTGTTACTGGCCGTGTGTGGGCGGGCGTTATCATGAATCAAAACAACGCCCCTAGTAAGCATACCACATCGTTTATTCTGGATCGCATGATGCAATTTCTTAAGGGTTTGGCAGTACATACTCACGTTGATTGTGAAGCCTTGACCCAAGAAGTCTCCCAGCAAAATTCCTTGTCTGTCCCAAAACACAGTGCACATGATTTTCCAAGTAGAAACCGTTGTCTTCAATTTCGTCTTCACTGGTGATGAGTGTGCCTTGACTCCATGGACTGTTGTTTGGATTCAGGGGTTGCATGCTACACCCAAGTTTTGTCCCCAGTGACAAGTCTGCTCAGGAAAGCATTGCCATCCTCATGGTACCATGTCAAGAATTCCAACGCACCTCCCAGCTGATTCATTTTTTGTTGTTCTGTAAGCAACTTCGGCACCCAGCGTGCACACAATTTCCGATAATTCAGTTTCTCCGACACAATTTCATGAAGACATGGACGTGAAACTTCTGGAAATTGCAGCAAGAATGGCATCATAGTGAATCCCCTATTCTGTCGAATCTTCTCTTCAACTGAACGCACCAAATCGTCTGTCACTAAAGATGGTCACCCGCTCCATTCATCATTGTGCACACCTGTCCTTTCTTCATTAAAAAGTCTTACCCATCTTCGTATCATTGAATCACTCATTGCATGTTCTCCATAAAACTCAATAATTTGCCGATGAATTTCAGCTGCTTTAATGTTCCTCGCATTCAATAAACGGATAACTGATCTAATTTCACATGAGGCGGGCGAGTCGATTTTCTTAGATATTATAAACACACACAAAAAAGAAGCATACTCACTGCGAGAATGTCTGAAAATGGCACCAATGCCTTGCTAACCAATCAACAAACTCAGCATGCATGTGCACCATTGCGATCGCAGCACTGCAGTGAAAATATTTAAAAATGGAACTTACTTTCTAGACATCCATTGTACAAACAGGGAAGCTCTTGAGAAACAAGTGTACTTTAATGGAGAAAGAACTGAGGAAGTCAGCAAGTTTGAGTACCTGGGATCCATTATTAATGTGAAGAATTGCTGTTCAGAAGACATCAGAAGAAGGTTAGGAATAGCTAAAACAACACTCAGAGACTTGTCTAAAATCTGGAAGGATGGATCTATCTTCATGAACAAAGTTGAGGATTTTGGATGCAGTTGTTTTTCCAACAGCAACTTATGAATGTGAGACTTGGAACTTAAAAAAGTCAGATGAGAATAGGATATCTGCTTTTGAGATGTGTTATTACAGAAGGCTGTTGAGAATATCATATACTGAAAGGCATGCAAATGAATGGGTGTTAGAAAAGATTAGTAGAACTTTAAGGCTTCTTAAGGATATTGACAAAAGAAAGTTAAAATATTTGGACACATTGAAAGCATGGAAGGAGGACTTCTCAGAAGAACAGTAATAGAAAGTAAAGTTCCTGAAACTAGACCATCAATGAGATGGATGGATGGTGTGTGCATGCGTGTGTGTGTGTGTGTGTGTGTGTGTGTGTGTGTGTGTGTGTGTGTGCACGCGCACTTCAACTCCCTGTTGTTTGCTTTTCTGGAGACTTCAACTTCAGAGAGTTGAAATCTCCAGAAAAGCAAACAACAGGACTACATGACGAGGCTTGGTGTGGCATATTACCGAGCATCAAAGTGACCATACGGCATCTGTGGATGTCCAGTGAACATAGATAGATTAGATGAAAGGAAAGAGCGGGGACATGCATTATGTGAGATAGACCTGTGAAAATGCCACCCGTACAGAGAGTAACCAGTCTCCTTGCCATTCCATGGCCTCAACAGTGCCTCCTACATACCACTGCTCAGACTCCCTTACCAGGCATGACCTGGCAGAGTATGTCAGTACATGAAGGCGGTATATTTGGCATTTCCTAGTTGGAGGCAATTGCCAGAGCCCCTTTTGTGGAAAAAAGGCCATACCATGGGAAGGAAGGGTTGACTTGACAGTGAGAGGCTGTATATTATGCATCCCTGCCCATCTGAGAGGATGATACAGACATATAAGTTGGTATGGTGGTCTTATCAGATTAGTGTTGAAGAGGTTTTTCATAGAATTGTGGGAAAACAAGAGGTTATCCCTGGAAGCTGTATAAGAGGAGTGTGAGGAAAGAAATGAGAAGCAGGTTTTTTGTGTGTAGAGGGTAAATGATTGGAATGCATTGTGTGAGAGTGTGGTGTCTGCAGTGAATGTATTTAAGGCATAGTATGATGAGCTGTGTGTATCACAAGTGGACCTCTTTGACTCCATGGACATCTGAGGATAATAATAATAATAATAATGGTTATATTTCGCATTGTAATTTTCATAGCTGTTCACTTATGTCTTTATTTCCTGACATGCTATTCCTGCTGTATACTCTTTTATTATTATAGTTAAACAGATTTCCATTGTAAAGAAATATGAAGATTATATGAATTTAATACATGCTCTTTATATGTTTCAGAGGCCAGATCCTCCTCCACCTCCAGATGTTCCACGAGGAGCTGTTGAACCTCCAGACTATCCAGTAATAGGAGTGCCAGGTTCAAGGGTAAGTATATTTAGGATTCTGTTACAAATTAGAAGTTGCAAGTTTTAAATTTAAATAAATTTTTAAGTATTTATTGTGAAATAATTTTTAGGAACTTAACTGATTGATTCAATATTACACTATTTTATTAGTCTCTTCTTCTTCATCCTTTACATATAGGCGTAGTGACTTGTTATTCCCCCATCTGTCCCTTAGGACGGGTTTGTTTCTCCCCCCCCCCAACGTGGGGCTTATGATGAATTAACTACAGCTGGTTTGTCACTCCTCTGCTGCAGCTCCTAAGGGCAGTATTCATGACTACAATCCATGTGTGTTCATGGGGCTGGTTTGCCTGTTCTGGGTGACAAAAAACCCAAGTTTCTGGGAGAAAAACTCTGCATCTGTATGAGAGTGTCTAACTCACCTTTAGTCAAAAGAGACCAGATAAAGGTTCCTCACATCATGGACAGGAATCAAACCCAGGTCTTTCTGACCAAAGGGCTTCATCTATATCGACTGAGCTACGGAGGCTCCTATTTTATTAGTTAATTTGAAAATTGTGTTTTAGAGTAATGGTCTTAGTTCTTCACCCATCCAGATATCACAATGAATATAGTTACCATATTCATTGTAATATCAATGAATATAGTTACCATACATTTAACATGAACACAAATTGTCTTTCAGAGTGGAGAATAATGTTGTGGAATACATGATATTAATAATTTTCAAAAGTGTTTCTAAAATCCTGCACATTCAGAACTCTGGATAATCAGTCTCAGATTGCCAGAGAGAGAGAGAGAGAGAGAGAGAGAGAACCATATTCTAGTTAATCCTTAGATACTTATTCAGCATGCCATTTTATTATTTTTAAGTGGAATAAGATGGAATAATCACAAATGGTATTGTTATTTTGTAAGTAAGGAATCGCACCTATTCAGACCTGTTGACACTAATGCTTTGTATGATGAATGTGCATGATAACGTGCAGTGTTTGTAAGCTGGTCTCAGTTGAGTGATTTTCATTCTATAACATTTTGGTTCAAATCCTAGTATGGATGTTTGTGAATGCCCTTAGATGGTGTAGATGAATTTTATCACCTGCTTTGAGATCTTCCTGTGAAAGTCCTGAAGAGATTTGGAAAAAGTTGAAGGTTTGGTCTCTTGAGAATGATTCCAGATTGTCCAATCCTTGCATAGCACTAATATATAATAAGCTTATAGTTTGGTAGATCGGATCCACAAGAAAACACACGCACACCTAAATTCTATTCATATATATACTAGGAGATATGGATTTTAGATGCAGTTTGAAGATCAGATTGTAAACTAGATGCTGTAGTAAGATAATTTGGAATACTTATTATAAAATTTAAATATTTTTGCATTTTATTAGAGAAATACACACATTAAAGAAATGCTCCAAAAAAGATAATAATATATTCTAATTGTTTATTTCATGAGGCTCTCATTGAGAGCAGATCTCAAAAAGGAAGGGTAGGGCAGAGACCAAAGAGAGGCTTGATTTGGTTCGATTGGAATTGTGGTCAAAGCAGTTAAAGCTATCAGACACTATATTTTGTCTGTTTGTTCACATGTGTTCATGGTTTAGTTTGCCTGTTTTGTGGAATGAAAAAACCCCAAGTTTTCAGGGAGGAAAAACCTTGTCTTCTCCATATGAAATTAGACTATAAGTATGATTGTTATTGTTATTTTTCACCTCATAAGTGCTTTTGCGACTTCAATGCAGAAGCACTTATAAGGTGAAAAATAACAATCCTTATAGGGATTATTCATATTCTAGAGGAGTTTTCAGCCCAGGTAATTAAGGTGTCAGAGAAATTAGTTATTTAGTAGGATACAAGATTGGACTGATATGTGCATGATTCTTTGTAGTCAGCTATGATTCTCTGCAGTCAGCAGGGCTTTGTTAAAGGAAGGATGTGTTTCAACTGTTTTCTTCTCCTTTATAATAATGATAGATGTGCTGGACAAATGGGGATGCGTGAACAATAACCAAAATTTATGGGATGAAAAATTAGTGTTATTTCTATTTAACACTAGCACTGTCTTGGATGTCTTCCACAGTTAGGAGATTAAATAAGGTATTTGTAAACTGGATGAATGGTGAAATTAAGCATTTAAGATGAAAATGTGATGAGCAGGTAGGAAGGTATTCACTTGTGAGGAAAGCAAACAGGACAGCATAAGTAGCAGTAAGCAAAATTGGCAAAAAATCTGAGCAAGTGTTTTCAATATATATATATATATCCAGTGAGAGTGATTATGGGAGGATGGTAATCATTGCAGACAATATTGTTGAAGTAATGGGCAATTCAGTAAGGCACTTCATCCTCATAAGTGTCATGTCATTCAGAGCTTGAGCAAGGAGGGACTAATGGTGGATGAGCAGGAGGTATATGAGTCATTAAGCAAACATGGTGCTAATAAGACAGTAGGACTATATGATTATTACTGATAGTTTTAAGGGAATGTTCCAGGAGATTAACAGCAGACCTTGGTGAGACTGATGCTTTAGATTATAGGTGAATTTGTGTATCTGGTCACGGTGTTTGGTTGGCAATGAATAATATTCAGAATTGAATGGATAACATTCCCTGTGATGATGAGCAGTAGAGTAAAATGCATTGGACATGGGAGTTGCCATATTTACATTTTGCAAAGATCTTTAATAGATACAAAATTGGCATTTGAATTGGGTTAAATGGCAATGGATAACAGATTAGTGAGCTGCAAAGAAGATTGACCTTCTGATAGATATTAATAATTTCAGTATGGAGGAGCAGTATTTCTAGAAGATGAAAGTCACTAGTAATGTGCTACAGGGTTTAGTACCATTACATTGATGATATTGAAAATAGTTTAAATGGAAATATGCAGTTGTTTGCAGAAGATGCAAAGTTGGAAGGAACTGTGAAAATTAGAGCAGATGTGGCTTTACAGATGGATTTTAATAGTCTGTCTGAATGGGAAAATGGTGGAACTTCACTATTGCAAAGTATAAATTTTGAGGCTTGGAAGGAAGTGAAGGAAATAAGGAATTTGGGAATGATGATAGACAAGGATCTGAAATTTAAGGATTGCACCACTAGAATTGTAATGATGACACAGTGGATTATAGCAGTGATGATGAGGAGGACATTGACATATAGAGGTAATGAGGTTGTGGTGCCATTGTACAACACCTTGATCAGACCATATATAAATTATTACTGTGCACTGATTTGGACACTTAGTTTTCACTCATATAAAAATATTTTTGAAATGGTCCATAGAATAGTAATTAAGGTGGTATCAAGTTTGGATTGTTGACGGAATTCCATTTATTGATCCTGGTAGACAGGAGGAGGTGTGATAATGTGATTGAGACATATAAGTTGGTGAGATTGTTGGACTTGATCAATATGGAAGGCTACACAGACAGAAAAATAGGCCATCCCTGGAAATTGTATAAGGAGAGATAGTGCCTGTTTTTAAATTTTTTCTTTCAATTTTTGGACATATAGGTTGAAGTCATAATCTCTGAAGTGATTGCATCACAACTATTCTAGCACTTGCCAAATTTGTTAACTGCTATTCACACTGTTCTTTTTTGCTTTCCTTACAAAGAAGCCACTTTCCTACCTGCTCTTCACCTTTTCTTCTGATAGATGAAATGCTTAATTTCACCACCATTCATTCATTCAATTTTATAAATTATGTTAGAGTGCGTTTCTGTTCATTATTGTTATCATTATTATTACTGCCATAGGACTGCCATGGAAGGTTCAACAAAGCTAATTGTAGCACTTTCTACATGACTAGTACTCAACATTCTGTGAACTGACCACTTATAAGTAAAAATCTATTTTTTGCTCCCTTGCAAAACATCCAGGGATTTCTCCTTGTTCTTGCTCCTGTTCTCTATAAAAATTTCCCAGTTTCTGTTTCGTAAGCTCTTATCAATAACATCTATGTTCTAACCAAATCTCCTTCACCTATCCATGAAACTGTAAATTACATTTCCTCAGTCTCTCCTCATAGCAGTGATATTATTTTTGTTATCTGCTTTTGCATCCTTTTTTAAAACGTTTTCTTATCTCCTTGAATTCCAAATGACCTGATCTCTGCACAGTAGTCTAGTTGTGCTCTGATCAAGAAACTATAATTAATGGAGTCACCACATCCTTATCTGTGACAAGACCCCCACAATGAAGATAAGGACCTAGTTAAGGTCCTTATCTTCATTGTGGGGTCTTGTCACCTTTGCAGTGTCTTCTGAACTTCAACTCTGTCAACTATCCCCTCTCCCCAGTTCTCTTGTCTCTTCCTACACCTTAGTCCCACCAATATAGCTGACAGCCTGCCATCTTTTAATGTCAAAGTTTAAAACCTTAACACGTAGTTAAATTAACCTGGTATTTGTTATATCTCACCCATCTCCATAGGTATACTGCAGGTGGCCCACTATAACTATTGTTCACATGATACTTATTACCGTTCTCCTTGAACTTATTCACCATCCTCCAAGCCAAAAAAATAGAGTTCCATTTTTAAGGGTGACCTCTTATTCTCTCCCTTTCTATGATGCATTAAAAAAAAAAGTCTTTGGTATCAGTCCTATAACTGTTCTGGTAGGATGTACTGATTGGACCTGTGTTGGATTTCCAACGAAATATTTGAATTAAAGAATATTATTGAACACTTGGCTCGCCCACTGTGGGCTATTGACTACCAGTGAGTTGTTTTCTTTTTTAACTGCTTGCTTGATATGATTTTTTGGGATATTTGTTTTAGTTTATTGCTGAGTGGTAGAGCATAACAGACTTGGCACATTATTGAACCTTTGGTTTGTCCATTTTGGGCTTCTGGCAGTGGGCTTTAAAAAATGTACTTGTTCAGTATATGGTTTTTGTGTTTCAGGGTCTTCTCATTGTAGTCTATAACTTGATGGATTAGTGTAGATAGCAATATTTGCAATTTCAAGCTTAGAAAAGTAGATAACAATTAGATTAACAGTTAATCAACAGTGCTAAGATACATGCAATCATCATCAAACTTAAGAATAGGAAAGCAGTGGGCCCAGATGGGATTTCTAACAAAATCGTCAAATGCCCACCACATAAAGCCATAATGCACATTGTTGTAATTATTAATGCAATATTACGATATCACTACTTCTCTGCACGATGGAAAGTGGCAGATGTAATCCTAATCCTACAACTAGGAAAAGAGAAAGCCTTCAAAACTATTGCCCAATCTGTCTAATTTTCTGTCTAGGAAAACTAGCTGAGAGGCTAATACTAATAAGACTGCAGCAAGGTACTAAAGAATTTCATCTCATTCCCATTGAGCAATTTGGATTCCAGGAGAACTACTCCGTAAACAACAAAATGTGGAAAACATCAGCATAGGGTTCAAATGGAATCAGCACACAGGGATCATTTTCCTAGATATTGCCAAAACATTCAACAAAGTATGGCGCAATAGGTTTCTTTTCAAACACCTGCAGGTCAAATTCCCATTCAGACTGGTCAAACTTATCAGATCATACATCAACAATCGCAAACTCTGAGTGAAGCTACTGGGGAATTATATTGTCTGAACACATCATCACAGCAGCAGGAGGACTCCCTGCCATCACCTCTGCTCTTTGCTATCTATGTGATTGACATCTCACGCACAGTTGCCACCACAATTGCCCTATACAAAGATGATATCATACAGCTCACCCTTCTGCAATAATAGTCTGCTCCTTGCAATGTAGATTGGCAACCAAAAAACTGCAAACCACAGTCTTAGAATTAGAACAATAGCTCAAAAAATGGCAAATTGATGTTAATGCAGACAAGAGTGCTATTCACAAGAAGACAGGTGTTCCGGGAAGGTGAAGTTGTCATATTTGGCATCTCCCCCCCCCCTCCCCATTCTTCCATGGCAACCAATAGTCGATGGCTGGAACTGTGCCAACAGATTTGTTAGCATGGTTGTTAGGTTTGTCCAGTTGATGGTTGGGACCCTGTCTGGGGTGTTTTCATGTTGTGCACCTAGTTGGAGTAAAACTGGGTTGTAGTTTCCTAACTTAGCCATGTTCAACTGTTAGCATCATACTTTCCCCTTACTGATAGTCCTTTCATCTCTGCCTTGATTTCTTTCCTCCAGATCATATTGGAACAACCTCTTTCTTCTGCTTCCTTGTGGGTTCCGTTCCGTGGTTGTCTTTGCTATACCTTATCTGAGTTTATGATTGTGTGGCCTATCCATTTTCTTTTTATTATTTCTTGAAAGTTTATTTTTCACTTGGTTAGACTATAATAAATTTATTTTAATCCTTTATCCAAGTGTAAGCAAACAAAGTTTGTGCCTGAAAATATCTTCAGGACTGAGGTAAGGTAGTACAACACTGGGAAACTCGTAGCAAAGGTGGGCCAAGCTAACACCACTCCTATCTCGGTATCTCCCATAATGCAAAACACATCTCCTTGCAGATATGTATAATATTATGCATTGGGAAGGGCCACTACCCAGACTGGTTTCGACCTTTATTGAGGTCTCATCAGTGGGAGCCAGGCCCAGAAGTGAAGATACCAAGGCAGAAGCAATGGAGAGGTCATCTATAGGTCATCTATGGAGAGGTTACCTATAGGAGTTGCCAAAAGGTGTGCCACCTTATTATTAAATTACTTTGGATTTAGAGAAAGATGTTGAAAGTTTATTTTTCACTTGGTTAGACTATAATAAATTTATTTTAATCCTTTATCCAAGTGTGAGCAAACAAAGTTAGCGCCTGAAAATATCTTCAGGACTGAGGTAAGGTACTACAACACCAGGCAACTCATAGCAAAGGTGGACCAAGCTAAAATCACTCCTATCTCAGTATCTCTAGATCATATTGGGACAACACATCTCTTTGCAGATATGTATAATGCTATGCATCACACTTGGATAAAGGATTAAAATAAATTTATTTTATTATTTCTGTTTTGATGTTGAATTGGTTTGTTTTGTCCTATAATGTCTTAGCCTTAAATCCTATTTAAGGCTAAGACATTATATTTTGAAATTCTATTTAGCCAGTATATTCCCATTTTCTACGACATCTATTTATGTAAATCTGCAGTTTATTTAAATTCCTTTTAGGTAATTTCCAGATTTCAAATCCATACAGTAGAACAGTCTTGATATTTGTGTTGAAGAGTCTTATTTTTGTCTTGAGATTTATTTCTTTACTTATTCATATGTTTTTCATTGTATTGAAGAAGACAATTTGGACTTTTTGTATTCTATTTTTTTATGCCCTCTTCTGTTCCTCCTTCAATGTTCGCCACTGATCATGGTTAAACAAAAGTGTCTACCTATTCTAGTGGTTCTTCCTTGATTTTGAGTGTTAGATTTTGTGTGGGATGAATCTTCATTATTTTGGTTTTCTTTTGGATTATATTAGTACTTTTGAGCTAACAAGCAGATATTATCAACAAAATCTAAATCATTTAATTTATTTTTTCATTGCAATTGCACATTAATGCTTACATCTATTGTATCTCTCATCACTCAATCTGTAACTATTAAGAAGATTGTAGGGGTGAGTATGCACTGTTGCTTTACACCTCTTGTTGTTTCTATTTCTTTACTTAAATTCTCATCACATATTATCTTGATTTTATAATTGTTATATATTGTTTTTACTATATTAGTTATTTTCTCTGACATGCCATAATATTTCATTAATTTCAAATTACTTCTCTGTTTATGCTATCAAATGCTTTTTCAAAGTCAATGAATCCCTACAGACTGCTCTGCCATTCTATTGATTGTTCAATAATTATTCTCAGAGTTATATTTGGTTTTTTACATGATCTATTAGGTCATGTAAAAAACCTGAACGCTGCTTGTTCTTTAATCAGTCTATGTTAGATTTTGTGTCATTCTTTATAATACTATTCTAGTGAAGATTTTACCAACTGCTCTGAAGAGATATTCCTCTCCAGTGTTAGCATTCTGTTGTATCCCCCTTTCTTTGGTATTTTCATCAGTAATCCTGTATTCCAGTCATCTGTCCATTCTTCCTTTTATCCATATTTTATTTAGAAGGGGACACAGTATCTCTGTAGATATATGGTGATGCACATATATTGAGAGTGTAATATGCATGCTTGGCGAAATGTGAGAGATGAGTTTGTTATGGGGGCATGCAAGGATCAAGAGTTTTAGATGTGATCATTTCATTAGAGGATGTAATTGTGAGTGGGGCCCTGCACGTTCCTTCAGTTGGTGAGAGTAATCATGAGGTGATCAACTGGGTTGTGACTAGCCATATGCAGACTTCTGCTTTGCTAATTAAAGAGTAGTGGCTCTAGGGTTCTGTACTAGAGCCACTACTCTTTAATTTGTAGGGAAAGATTTAAGAGCCCCACTCACAGTTGTTTGCTGATGATGCAAAACTGGGGAGAACAATAGTTGATAAAGGTGATGTAGATATCCTACAGGATGATTTAAATAAATTGGCATTATGGACAAAGGATAATAATCATCACTTTAATGTTGCTAAATGTAAAGTTATGTACCTGGGGTTTAAAAGGTTGCATATGGTGTATCATATTGATGGTATTGGGTTGCAGGAAATTGATGAGGCTAGTGACTTTAGGATAAATGATGGACAAAGAGTTGAAGTTCAGAGTCAGGGCATTATTTCAAAAGTTGGTAAAATAGCTCAATGAATTACGTGGATAGTGAAAAGTTGAAAAACACTAACAAGTAAAGATAAGGAAGTTATTATCCCTCTTTATAAGGCTATGATTTGGCCACACACACAGATATGGTCACCTAGGTTCCTTGGGGGACTAGGAGGTGGTTGAGAGGATTCAGATATGAGTGACAAAGATGGTGACAGGTCTGTGGAATACTTTGTAACCCAAAAAACTTTAACCTATGAGGATAGGTTGAAGTTTTTTGGGTTACAAAGTTTAATTGATAGGTGGAAAAGAGGGGACATGATAGAAACTTTTAAGATATTAAAGGGGTTTTATAAAATTCATGCCAGTGAAAATTTTCAGTATATGACAAATAGAGAACTAAGAGCCATCAATGGAAGTTGTGTAAGAGTGTGATTAGTGGGGGTGTGTGTGTGTGTGGACCAGATTTTTTGCATGGAGAATGGTGAGTAAGTGGAATGGATTGCCAGAATTAGTTGTGAGTTCCCTAATGGTGAATTCAGGGAACTCACAGAATTTATGTATATGATGGTTGATTTGGATCTCCCTGCAATGAGTCTCTGAACTCCATGGAGATGCCATAAAAAATAAAATAATAATAAAAACTGTTGATGAAAGAGAAGTGGAAAATATTTTTTTCTTTCCTGAAGCTGAAAATCATTCAGATATTTGCCTTTTATGACCTCTTCTGTCATAAGTCTAAAATACAAAGTGTAAAGAAACCTCTGTTATTTTTCTTAATATGACTGATTATTGATTCTGTTTCACTGTTATATAGTTAAAATAATATATATATATATATTTTTCTCAGGGTGATCCAGGAGAACCTGGAACTCCAGGAAGATTAGGTGAAAGAGTAAGTTTTTAACATCTACTTAATAATTAAAAAAAATTTTTTAATGAAAATTAAGCTTTTGCCTAAGTTTAAATTGTTATATACACTGCTTGGAAAAACGTCAAACACCATAGTGTGAGGAACAAACAGCCATGGCACCCACCATAATAAGATGTAGGACCTCCTTTTACTGCTATGATTGCAGCAATCCTACGGGACATACTTTCCACAAGTGTACAACAGCGATCAGTGGGAATTTTGAACCATTCTTACTGTAAGCATGTAATGAGATCTTGGAGTGTTGTGGGCAAATGTCCCTTGACCTCACTTGATACTCCTGTTCAATCCACAGATATTTGTTATGGTTGAGATCAGGGCTCTGTGGAGATGAGTTGTATGGTGATGATGTTCATGTCCACAAACCACACAGTATTAGCAGAAGCCTTAAGGCAGTGCATTGTCTTGCTGAAAGAGACAATAGTCAGTTCCATAGAAATGCTACAAAGGAGGAAGCATCGCATTGTCCAGATACCTCTTGGTGTTCAATGTTTGTGGCACTACAAACAGAAGTCCAAGGGCCAATCCAGGAAAAACAGGGCCATACCATCACACCACCACCACCACCACCTCCAAATTTCATATTTGGGATTACACACTCTGGTAAGAGATGTTCACCGTGCATCTGCCACACCGACACCTATCCGTCTGCTCACCTAGAGGGTGTTGCATGATTTGTTGCTCCATAATATAGCTTTTAACATTTCACTGTACACACTCTTTGTACCACTGAAGATGAAGAACCAACATGCAGTGGTTGGGGTAATGTGGGGCTTGTATATTGTGGTCTGACCATGGAAACCCATCTTGTGAGCCTTGTTTCTGAATGTTTTTGTGCAGATTCATGTTCCAGTAGATGCCAGGAACTCTGCATTCAGTGTGTTGGCTGACCAATGGCAGTTTTTATATATTATCCTTTGTAGCACCCTACAGTCACATTCTGTGAGTGTGATGGATCATCCACTGTGGATAGCACTTGCAGTTTACTCCCCTCACTTCCATCTCAATATGGTATCACTGATTGTTGACCTAGGATGGCACAATTTGTCAACAATTTGCTGAACAGATAGACCTGCAACATGGCATCCTATCACAATGTCTCTTTTAAACTCTGTCGGTTCCTTTCTCACAGCCATTTCACCCAGACACAGTTGCACTAACTTGGGAGCATCATATTTCTTCAATTTCTACAGACTACAAACACTCATTTGTAGTCAGTAAACACACATGTGACTCGTTACATGGCATGATGCACCTTGCTCATGGGAGATGTCCGTTGATCTCTTTCCAAGTAGTGTATAAATTAATATATGGAGACTGTTCAATAAGTTATAAGACTATATTTATACAGAAAACAGATTACCTTTAATTGTCATCATTTACATGGTCTTTTTCGAAGTAACTACCGTGAGATGCGATACATTTGTCCCAAAATTGCATCCACTTCTTAAACACATCTGAAAGTCCTTTTTTGAGAGTTCTTTCAAAACTGCCTCTGCAGCTTTTACATATGCTTTGTTGATTTCGAAATGGCGGCCTCTTAGTGGTTTCTTGAGCTGAGAAAACAGCCAGAAATCGCACGGTGCGAGACCAGGACTGTATGGAGGGTGTGGTAGGATATCTATGTTGTTCTTCTGCAAAACGTCCACTACACAACCAGCAATATGTGGTCTTGTATTATCGTGGTGCAATAAGAAGCCATTCTTCAGCAATGGATGCTTCCTTTTGACATGCTGTACCATTGTCCCTAAAACATCCGCATAGTATGAGCCATTTACAGTATTCCCGGGTTCTACAGTGTGTTGGTAAACATTTCCTTCGTAGTCAAAAAACATTATGGTCATAACTTTACCAGCCGATTTTACAGTTTTTGCTTTCTTGGGGGTAGGCAAAGATGGATGCTTCCATTCACTGCTTTGTTGTTTCATTGTAGGGTCATAGTGATACAACCAAGCTTCATCTGCTGTAATGATGTGTTTTAAGAATTCTTGTTCCAGTATTTCTTTCCATTCTGTGCACACATCCACTCGATGCTGCATTTGCTCCGGTGTCAAGAGTTTGGGAATCCATCGGGCGCAAACACGTTTCAGTCCCAAATGTTCAGCCATGATTGAGTGAACACTTCTTACAGCAATATTCAGGACAACATGTAGCTGGCATATTGTCCTAATCGGTATATTGCAGCAGCGATTATACTGGCTTAATCGCTGCTTTGTTGATCATTGTCTCTGTGATGGACATTGAAGGTCTTCCCTCATGTTCAAGATCTTCCACATTTTGCCTTCCTTCCTTAAAAGTTTTATGCCAGCGAAAAACACTTGCCCTCGACATTTCTTCATTGTGGAAAGCTTCGCGTATCATGTTAAAAGTGTCCAATGCCGATTTTTGCAAACGCACACAAAATTTAATCGCATAATGCTGTTCCAAGGACTCTTCCATTTCGACAACTGGTCGCGGCTCATAGGCGCACTGAAACAAGCTTGTGTTTAGTCACGGGACACTCTGGCACATCAGCTCGTATACGCCATCTATCAACCTCTTTTGTTAATACAGACAGCAATATTTCTTTATTCCACAGAAATTAATATTGTGATGAGTGGTTTTGCGACAGTAAAATTGGTCTTATTACTTATTGAACAGCCCTCGTATAAAATCTACCTTTTAAGATAAATAGTATATTTCATATTTACACAAATTTAATTTCTTCTGAATTGCTGCTCTTCAACTTTTGAAGAAAATTGGAGTGAAATTGGCAGAATCCATCTTGATGATCAATACAATTAATAGTTGGTAGGTGTCCAAGTAGTCATATTCAGAATATGAAGTCAGAGGAATAAGATGATAGTCAGCAGCTATACTTTTATTTATCTTTTTAGGAATAAGTTGGATTAAAACCTACTTTGATTCTGTTGGATAGAACCATTACAATACAAGCTGGGTGTTAGTTCTGGAGTACAAGTTTCTAGCATAATTTCTAGCATCTTGGAAAGATGCCATCTGGACCACAGGGCTTAGTAGTATCAAGTTTATTGAGTATTTTTCTGATGTCCTTCTTTCAAAAGATCAGAGGAAGTATACTGTGAGTGGTTCATGAAATATTGGGAGAAGATTCAACTCAGTCATCTAAACAAGAGTTGGAGGAAAATGCTGATGCCAAGAAATTTGTTTAACTTTAGGAGATATTAAGACTTCACCATCAGGATGAGAGAAATATGAAAACATGGAGAAGCCAAAGGTTGCGACCAACAGCCTTGGAGAGTTAGACTACGTGAGCATGAGACAAGCATAGCATTTTTCACCCTTACAAAGTCTCTTTGTATTTGTTTAAGATTTTTTTTTAATAATTTGTTACATGCTGAATTGTAAACTGATTAAGAAACAGGAGTTTTTCAACTTGAATTATTGACAGTATGCTGAATTTATGGCACATTTGTTGGAGAACCAGGACTTGGATAAGGGTCAATGGGTTTTGAGGGAAGTGGGAAATAAAGGCACTCAACCCAGCAATAATGATTTTGGTTATTACATTGGTATAAGTACTTGGATCAGGAAAGCAGAAATAGTAATCAGACCATGGAAGGAGGCATAGAAATCCAAAGGTCATCCTAATTGGTACCATTGCATAGGATATGAGACTGAGATTGGTTGGAAGAAGAATGATTAGTAGAAAAAAGGAGTATGGACAAGGTTATGGTCAGAGTTGCCAAGAGGAGAGCCAAAACATCAATATATTTCGAGGGCAAGATAATTAAGAAAAGGACCAAGGCTTTGTTACAATCATAAGGATTATCTGGTATTCTGGTAAGTTTCTTATAGTATGCCCACAGATTCGAGACCCTTCAACACTTCTGCGCATGTCAACAGGAGGAGAATCCATTCCGATAATAGGGTAATCAGTCCGTATTGTGGGATGAGTTGTTTATTATTACACATCAGAAAATTAACTTCTCTTTTATGATCATTGTAGTTAACTATGTTGCTTGTATAACAGTTGGCAAATTTTATATTATAAAGCACGTGATTTCGAGTGTTGGCGACCAATTCATACGTCCTTCATTTCTTTCTCCCCTTCAGCATGAATCGACTATTCTTGGCAAGACGCCAAGCAGAGATCTACAAACTGTGGGTGAACCATAACAATTTGTGTTAAATCATTGCAGATAGTAGACAATTCAGCTTCTCTATCATCTGATGTGAAATTAGAGAAGAGGGGGAAGCAGTCTGAAGTATGGATGGTAGCATCTCCAAGGAAGATTATCTAACTATATAAGTAATTAGAATGCATATAACCGATTTTCAGAGATAAAGATCGAAAAGATCAGTACAGACTTAGGGGAGTGGTAATGGCAACAAAGTGAAGCAAGGAAATCTTAAACCAAAGCAGATGTAAGGAAGATTCCATATGAGTTTTGTTGTTTTGTCATTTTTAGAGGGGGGGGGGGCTATTCTTTCAGTTTTGCAGTTTTTGTTGCATTTTAGAGATTTTTGTATTTTTTTGTGGTTTTTACGGGTGATTTTTTTTTATCTGCAGCAATGCTATGATTTTTTATGCTATCTTTCTTGCTATTGGAATATCTGGGAAATTTATAGAACTAGAGTCATGCTACAGGGATGAGGGACTTGTGGAATCTGTGCACTCCCTACATGAGCATGCCCAGATTCCAGTCCGATCATGGTCTCCAGTGCCCCCTGCAAGCTAATATCTTTGGAGTCTCTCTCTCTCTCTCTCTTTTGGTTTATTTGAAAGGAGAAGTTGTTTTGTGAAGTTGAGCATAGATATGATCTGCAGAGTAAATGCTTTTTTGTGGAGAGTGGTGAGCAAATGCTTGATGTTAATAAGGCAATATGACTTGATAATATATTGCCAGGTGTTTTGAGGGAATGCTCAAAGGTGCCAAAATGAAATTATTGGCACCTTTGGTATACCTGTTTAACACTATTGCAACAGAACGAGTCCCAAAATTTGTAGCCTCTGTCTTATCCTCCCTACTTCACAAAGGGGAGGGGATAAGACTATCTTCTTCTGAATCAACCCACTTCTGAATTCAGAAGTGGGTTGATTCAGAAGTTGATAATAGTAGTATTCTTTATGGTGGTCAGCATGAGTTTGTTAGGAGGAGGTTGTGTTTCAGCAATCTGCTTATGTATTATAACATAGTGAGTGAAGTGCCACAGGGATCTGTTTTGGGATCATTATTGCTTAACTGGTACATTAATGACATTGGGACCAGCTTAACTGGAGATGTGTTTGCAAATCATACAACGTTGAGAAGAGCTTTGAAAAGTAGAGCCATTGTGGCCTTGCAAGAGTCTTTGAATAGACTATGTGAGTGGAGCTATCAGTTTAATGTTGTAATGTGCAAGGTCTTGAAATTTAGTAGGTAAGGTTGGGATGCAGAGTATACAATTAATGGAGAAATTTTAAGACCTCACTTTGCAACATTAAACTGATAGCTGGTGGAGGAGATGAGAGATCTGGGAGTGATGGTGGTATTACATAATCCATTGTGATGATCTTACAATTTTTAGGGGTCACATTCCTAAAATTGTGAGATCATCACAATGGATTATGTAATAATGAGAAGGACATTGATAAGCAGAAGCAAAGAGGTTATGGTTCCCTTGCATAAGGCTTTGATCAGGCCACATGTGGAATACTGTGCACAGATTTGGTCAACCTAGTTTTCAGGGGGATGAGGATATATTGGAGAGGATTTAGAGAAGGTTTGCTAAGTTAGTGTCATGTCTATGGAATATCAGATATGAGGAGAGATTGAGGAAATGCAACCTACAGAGCCTTTTGAATAGAAGAAGAGGAGATATGATTGAGACATATAAGTTGGTGAGGGGGTTGTTACCAGATTAATGTGCAGGAGATATTTCATTGAATAGAGGAAAGGAAGGTAGAACTAGAGGCCATCCCTGAAAGCTGTATAAGGAGGGTGTGAGCAGGGGAGTAAGAACAAGTTCTTTGCATAGAGGGTGATTGGCGAGTTGAATGCATCGCCTGAAAGTCTGGTGAGTGAGGAAACTGTGACTAGATTTGAGGCATGTTCAATGATCTTTTTGCATGAGAGTATAGACCACCCATAACGCGTCCTTTGACTCCATGGAGGTCATATGTTAATAACAACAATAATGATATCATAATTGATAAGAAATTATATTCTGGCCGTAATCCTTTACCCAAAGAACGTTTGGCTACTCGTGGATGGGCATACTTCATATGTAAACTTTGTTTGCATAATTCATCATAAAATGTTATTACTAAGAATTGCTTATGTTTAATTGAAATGTTTTTATTTAAAAAAAAATTTGGCTAAATTTCATAACTATTGTCAATACAATTATAGGAAACAGAAAAAACAGAAAAAAATTCAATTGAAAGCACATGATATTATGTACACTATTGGCTACAAGAGAATAGCTCCATCTACATTAATAGATATCCAGAATAAATTACAATAAAATAATTTTGTTGATAAATTATTTTTAAATATAAACAAAAAATTAATAAAAAAATTAAGGAACACATGAATCGTGAAGTATTAGTCAGTATAACTTCCCAAAATTGAAAAAATTTTATACGCAGCCGTTTTTATTATTATTGTTGTTGTTATTATTATTACATAACACCTCCAGGGAGTTCAAGGACTCGAGGGAGGGCACCTGCTCTACAGCTCTCTGTCTCCACCACTCCACTAACCGCAACTACCTTCATCATCTACACCAGTGCCATCTACCACCGACCACCACGACCATCACTATTTTCAGACAATCGCAAACATCCATGCCCACATTCCTGCAATCACAAACATCCATGCCCACATGGATGTTTGTGATTGCAGGAATAGAACTCGCAGCCTTTTGGCTGGAGAGTGGATACACTAACCACTCAGATTTGGGTTATGAATGTGTGCTTCATAGTTTTTATTGTACAGTATTTCCAGGTTAGGTTAGATTAGAACAATTTAGAACAATTTTTAGAAAATTTGTATGCATAAGTTTGAGTAAAGGATTAAAATAATTTCTTTTCAGTTATAATATACTTAATAATGTATATTTCACAACTGCTTTTACCACTATTGTTTACACCATAGCTATTATTAAAGCTATAGTCCATATTTTCTCCTGAGAAATGAAATTGGCTCTTATTAATCTTGTTCAAAAACATGCTAATTAATCATGATGGTAATACTGTTATTTTTGACCACACGAACTGTAGGAGAGAATAAATGACTACTATTTGGATTTTTTTTTGGTCAAATTTATTTTAAAACAAAGTTATACCAACTAGTTTCACCAACTGTGGCTGCTGGCTTCATCAGGGTAAAAGATGTATAAAAATAGTAAGAACACTTAAATGCTAAAAACTGTTAACACTAAAACCATAAAATAAACCGAATACAATTGTATTTTTTATAAAAGCAGAAGAACACGTACATCTCATGCACAGCATGTGTATTATCTGCTAGTTGTTGTGTAGGAACGATTTGTAGTTGGCGGCAAAATTCAATTCTGGCATGTTGAAAGATCTAATAAGGGCCTTCCAAATATCAGGCAGAATCAGTTCGTTGTGGCTTCTTTTATAATTCAGGAGCGGAAGTCCTCCTCTAAGTAAGGCATTGAGCTTTTATCCCATTCTATAATATGATTAGTCCTAGCAAAATGAAAGGCTAACCCCGATTTGTCTTCTCTATTATTATTGACGTTTCCTATGTGCTCCTTCCTGATTTCAAAATTTCTTGAAGTTTGGCCAATATAGTTCAAGCCGCACAAGCAAGGGATGATGTAAACTCTGGCATATTTAAAAAATGGATGACTGTCTTTCGGAGATCGTAAAAATTGGCGAATGGTCTGTGCAGGTTTAGAAGTTAATTGTATACCATGTGGCTTGAGGAGTCTGGCAATCTTATTAGAAATTGTCCGTACAAACAGAATCCCAATGGTAGAATTATAATGTATATCTTCAGGTTGCCTTTGTGTGTGTGTGTGTGGGGGGGTCACAGAAAAGTATCCTGTGGATCAATTTCTTAGGATAACCATTCTTTGTAAGGTCATTTAATATCCGTGCAAGTTCAGCTTGGAAGTTTTTATCATCTGTAGTAACGAGAGAGGCTCTATTTTTTAGCATGTGTACAATGCTGAGTTTCTGAGAAATATGGTGTTAAGAAGTGAAGTGCAAGTATCTACGTGTATTGGTGGGTTTGCGATAAACTGTAAGGTTGATACGTCGATCTGTTGATTTCTTGATTAAAATGTCCAGAAATGGTAATTGGTTATCTTTCTCAAGCTCTAGAGCGAATTTAATTTTTTGATGCAAAGAGTTAATCTTGCTTAGAAAAGTGAGCAAATCCTTTTTTGTATTTTTCCAAACAATAAAAATATCATCAACGTATCTTCACCAAACCGTGGGTTTAGGGTCTAGTTGAGATAAAATTATACTTTCAAATTTCTCCATAAAGAGATCTGCACAGGGTGGTGAAAGAGGGCTTCCCATTGCAAGACCTGTTAATTGCTGATAAATAGTTTTGTTCCATAGGAAAAAGTTAGATGTTAAACAAAGATGGAATAAAGAAGTGATGTCTTGAGAGAATAAGCTTTCTAAAATGTCGATAACTTTTTCTACTGGAATGTCGATGAATAAAGGTATAACATCCAGGCTTTCCAGAAGATCTGTATTGGAGATCGAGATGTTTTTTAATTTCTCCATGAAATGTTGTGAATTTCGTATATAAGTGTCCGAATTGCGGATGTGTACTTTGAGGAGACCTGCAAAGTATTTTGATAATAAATAGGTAGGCAAATTAATACCATTCAACAGTTGGGCGTAACGGTATACCATTTTTGTGGGCCTTTGGAGAGCCATGTAGTCTCGGTGTCAGTGGATGCATAGACTTCAATCTACATTTTAATTCTGTTGGCCAGTTATCCATATTAATAAATAAATAAAGTAATAAATCATTGGTATCATTATGATTCTTTAAAGTGGGGTCCGAATTTGAGAGAATAAGCTTCCTAAAATGTCAATAACTTCTACTGGAATGTTGATGAATAAAGATGTAACATCCAGGCTTGCCAGAAGATCTGTATTGGTGATCGAGATGTTTTTTAATTTCTCCACGAAATGTTGTGAATTTCGTATATAAGTATCCGAATTGTGGATGTGTACTTTGAGGAGACCTGCAAGGTATTTTGATAATAAATAGGTAGGCGAATTAATACCATCAACAGTGGGCGTAACGGTATACCATTTTTGTGGACCTTTGGAGAGCCATGTAGTCTCGGTGTCAGTGGATGCATAGACTTCAATCTACATTTTAATTCTGTTGGCCAGTTATCCATATTAATAAATAAATAAAGTAATAAATTGTTGGTATCATTATGATTCTTTAAAGTGGGATCCGAATTTAGAACACGGTAAGTAGATGTATCAGAAAGTAAGTTGGCAATCTTATCTTTGTAATCACTGGTGTTTAAGATAATCATACAGTTACCTTTATCAGCTTTTAATATGATGATATCTTTATCTTTCTTTAACCTAAATATGGCTTTTTTCTCTGGAAGAGTGACGTTTTGATGGGGAGCTCTTGAAGTAGAGAGAATGATACTGCTTTTAAGTCTGAGATCATTAGCAATGGGCTCTGGTAGCGATGAAATGGCCTTTTCTACACTGCATAATATGTCCACTTTAGGAATTAGATCGGGGGTAATAGAAAAATTGAAGCCTTTTTTGAGGATACTGATTTCCTGTTTAGATAGAACGCAATCAGAGAAATTACATATCACCGCGGTCACAGTAAAGCAGGTTTTTTGACTGAAAATGTTTATTGTAAAGAACATTGAATTTCTTGATTTGGCATTGTTTACTGATTGAAAAGGTCTTCTCATAGCTATTATTAATCATTCTATCTAAAAGTGACCATAGGTTTTGGTCTAAAGTACTGGAGATATCCTTGTAAATCTGATAGCATTGGTGTTTTGTAAATGCTCACATAAAAGAGTGAAAGATGTTTTGAAATATATATGCTTAGCCTGTCTTGAATGGAATTGTTCTCTCAAAATAAGAAACTTAGGAATTATATTATGGTTTCTGCATCTCTTCAGAAATGTAAGTTGATGCAACAGTTTAGTCTTTTTGCACTTAAGTTGCTCAAAACGACGTACCTGGTGTTTGGTTTCCCCCATGGAGGTTATTCATGATGGTAATACTGTTATTTTTGACCACATGAACTATAGGAGAGAATAAATGACTACTATTTGGGTTTTAAAAGCAGAAGAATGCATACATCACACGTGTAACGCGTGTATGATCTGCTGGTTGTTGTGTTGGAACCATTTGTAGTTGGTGGCAAAATTCAGTTCTGATATGTTGAAAGATCTAATAAGGGCCTTCAGGCAGAATCAGTCCTTGGTTTCTATTAAGGTTTTGTTCTGAGCAGAGAACCGTTGTGGCTTCTTTTATAATTTGGGAGCAGAAGTCCTCCTCTAAGTAGAGCATTGAGCTTTTATCCCATTCTATAATGTAATTAGTCCTAGCAAAATGAAAGGCTAACCCCGATTTGTCTTCTCTATTATTATTGACGCCTCCTATGTGCTCCTTCTTCATGATTTCAAAACTTTTTGAAGTTTTGAAATTTGAAGTCTTGAAAAATTTTTGAAATCTTGAAGTTTTTCTGAATTTTGCTGCCAACTACAAATCGTTCCTACACAGCAACTAGCAGATTATACACACGCTATCCATGTGATGTACACGTTCTTCTGCTTTTATAAAAAATACAATTGTATTCGGTTTATTTTATGGTTTTAGTGTTAACAGTTTTTAGCATTTAAGTGTTCTTACTATTTTTATACATCTTTTACCCTGATGAAGCCAGCAGCCACAGTTGGTGAAACTAGTTGGTATAACTTTGTTTTAAAATAAATTTGACTAAAAAAACCCCAAATAATTCTTTCCTATGCTAATTAATCATTTCTTGTATGACTATTAAAGTGACTCTAGCAGTGTGGTCAGTATGACATGTATCATTGTAAAGACCTTAGTTTTCATTTCCATTAAGAACACGAGAATCATTTATAATGGCTTTTCAGCTGAAGATGAGTATGCAGTTTCATCCTGTAAGCAGGCAAAACATCAGAACGCACACTATTGACAGCAGATTATGTTAATAGACTCAGCTATCCTATCTCAGCATCAGTGTGAATTATGTGAAGTACCCAGCTTTGACAAAGCTTTGCATATCACATGTAAAGGTGAGATGAGATGAGATGCCTTGGGAATCTCATTTTTCTCCATTATAATGCTCCATTGTTTATTTATTTATTTGGGTAGCTTCTTTTGAAGATTTTATTCAATTTGTTTTTCTGAAGATGTATGTAGTCAGGGCCGGCAGAAGCAGTCATGCAGAGCATGTGGTGCATGCAGGCGCTGCTACGAAGGGGGCGCCGCCGCCGGGGCACGGTTCATAAGTTCATTTTTAAGAAACAAAATTTTTATCATGAAAACAAAAAATTCGTAGAATGATCAATATTAAAATAAATAAGGCCAGATACACCGAATAAAAATTTAAAAAAATTTTATATTGCCGCCTCTTTGATCAGCCGGCTGTTTACAATTTTGCAGCGAGAGCAGGCTAAATGCTTGCTTGCTTGCAGAGTTGTGTCTACTGCAGTCTATTTAAAGTGAAACGGTGAATGGTTTTTATGTGCAGAAACGAATTTTCGTACAAAACATTTGTTGCTAGTTAACCAGCCATATGGTACGCATCTCAGTAGGCTACTGACAGTAGCGCAGTGCAAACTATTATTTCATCTCTGTGTTGTGTTGTGTAATAATTTCTTTTGGGTATAAAATAGAAATGGAATCAAAAATTAAAAAAAAGTTATCCGGTGCACAAAATTGTAAGCGTCATGCTGCGAAAGAAGCAGATGTTCAGAAACAAACTGGGGGGCTCTTAATAAATTTGTTAATATATTAAAATATTCTGATGCAGATTGTAACCAACTCGATACATCAGAAATCAGAGTTGAAGAACCGTGCACATCATCCAGTTTGCATGAAAACACTATTGCAACTATTGAACAAGATAACAAGATGCATGATTTAAGTGAAAAACAAGGAAAAGATTTAGTTATAGTTAACCACGAAACTAATACATTGTTAGTCTCTTTAAATTAAGAAGATCCAAGTGAATGGGGAAATATTGATGAAAAATTACGAGTTGTTTTAATTGAAATGGCGCCTGTTCAAAAGAAATATATAATATATCCCAGAGATACATATGGTCATAAATTTGGCGACACATATTATAATAGAAAAATGGAAAATGGTGAGCTCGTGCCAAGAACGTGGCTCATTTATTCCGAAACTTTAAATTCTGTTTTTTGCTTTTGTTGCAAACCTTTCGCACCTACTGAATCAAGTAGTCTTGTAGAAGGTTATAACGATTGGAGAAATGTAAGTAGAACTTTGCATATACACGAGACTAGTTTAACTCACATGAAAAATTTCTTAAAATGGAAGGAAGTTGATAAAAATTTAAAAAACAAAACTACTATTGATTGCCAGACTCAATGGAAAAGAAACATTGGACGAGTGTTTTAGAACGCTTGATTGAAATTATAAAATTCTTTGGTAGCCAAAATTTAGCTTTTCGTGGATCATCTGATAAATTATATGAAAGGAATAACGGCAATTTTTTAAAATTAGTCGAACTGTTTGCGAAGTTTGATCCCGTTATGGAAAATCATGTTGAAAGGACCCTACAACGAAACAATAGAGTACACTATTTGAGTAAAGACAGTCAAAATTAAATATTGGAAACTTTAAGTAACGCAATCTGGGATGCAATTTTATTATCAATTCAAAAATCTAAATATTATTCCATAATTTTAGACTGCACACCTGATGTAAGTAAAACAGAACAAATGACCATTATTATTCGCTTTGTTTCCTGTGACAATGGAATTATCAAGATCAGGAAAAACTTTTTAGGTTTTGCAGATATATCAGATTCCACAGGACGTGGTTTATGTGCAACAATAATGGAACAACTGGAAAAATGGAACATTCCCATTGAAGACATGCGAGGTCAAGGGTATGACAATGGGGCAAATATGAAAGGGAAAAAATCCGGGCTCCAAAATTTGCTTTTGAACAAAAATCCTTGAGCTTTTTACGTGCCATGTGCTGCTCATACTCTAAATTTAATCATTAACGATGCAGCCAAAGTGAATGCAGATGCAATTAGATTTTTTGCAATTATTCAACAAATATACAATTTCTTTTCATTCTCTTACTAACGTTGGGCAATCCTTTAAAAGGATTGCCCAACGTTTGTAAGAGAATGAAATGTCCTTCATGCTGAGTTCCTGAAAACATCAACATTGAAACAGCCATCAGAAACGCGAATGGAAAAGTGAAATTAATGCAATCTGCCCTTTACGATATCAGTCAGGAGAAATTTACGATGCACTTTTTGAAATTTTAAATAATGAAAATTTTAATAAAGAAACTCAGCAGGAAGCACAAACAGTATGTGCTAAAATAAAGGACTACAAATTTATTTGCTCTCTTATAACTGGGCATGGTTTACTTAACAGAATAAACCCTGTGAGTAAAATGCTTCAAGACAAAAATGTGAACATTACACTTGCTTTAGAATCTATCGAAAACTTAAAAATATTCTTACAAGAGTATTGATCAGATACAAATTTTAAAGAAGTTCTAAAACGGCAAAAGAACTGAGTGAAGAGGTGGACGGAGAACAAGAATTTAAAACTGGTACGGAAGTCCGATGATGAAAGAGGGCATGACAATTTGACTACGAGCATCATGACGAAACGCCACAATCACCAGAAGATACATTTAGAGTGAATGTGTTTTATACACTTTCTATTAACGAACTAGTTGCAATGTGTTCGTTAATAGAATGTTTTGAACAACTAAAAACATATGATAATTTCAATTTCTTGTATAGATTACTACAAATTAATAATGAAGATTTACGAAAAAATTGTGACGATTTAGAGATTCTCTTGAAAGATGGCGACAATAAAGACGTAAATGCAATAGAACTATATGACGAGTTATGTGCTTTCCGGGATATTTTTTGGAAGGATAATTTAAATATTCAAAACCATTTCGATATTCTTAATTTTATTGTGTCCAATAATTTATCTCTCCCTAACTTTTCAATTGTTTTAAGAATACTATTTTAACCTTACCTGTTAGTGTAGCGAGCGGTGAACGTTCCATTTCCAAGTTGAAATTGATTAAAACCTACTTAAGAACAAATATATCACAAAAAAGGCTTGTTAGTTTGGCGTTAATAGTTATTGAAAATGATATATGTGCGGAATTAGACGTTAAGACCATTATTTCTAATTTTGTGAATATGAAATCAAAAACCCTAAAATTTTAATTTAAAAAATTTCAAGTATATTTATGTAATTTAATTTTTTTTCTGTTATTCTGAAGATGTTATTTTTTGAATACTTATATTAAAATCTAATTATTTCTGAATTATTTTCTTATTTTCTCATCTATCTTGAGTTTCTTTTATTTTCCTAAAAGATAGTTCCACTTATAAAAATTATTAAAAAATTTTTACAAGTTACTAAGAATTTAGTAACTTGTAAAATGCAAGAATTTTTTAAACCTTAGTTCAAATAAATTTTTACTTTAATTAAAATTCATTCTAATTTTGTTAGCGATTCGGATCGGTGAGAAGACTATAATCCCTGTATCATTATATTCAATGATTAAAGTGAAGTAGTTTTATCAAAATTTACTTTAACTTTTGAGAATTTTTTGAATATTCAGGTTTTTAACGATTATCCTGCATAGTCAACACCCCGGTTCGTTACATTTAGCAAACCAACGTGTGGCTGTTCTGTCAAAATTTATTTAAGAAATTTCAAATAATTTAAATTTTTATTATCGTAAAAGAACCACACATGCCCAGATCGTTACAAGGGCGCTTAGATAGACATTGCATGTGGGCGACAAAGACCCTAGCGCTGTATGTGGTACTCATGGTGGTTCATCAACTTTTGTACTTTAGTATCTATATAGTATTACCATATCATAAATACTGTTGGTAGTGGTGATGTGTGGAAGATGGCCACAATGGTAGTTGTGTGTAGTAGGAAAATTAAGTAGTAGGGGAGTTGGTGTTAGATGTAAGTGCCCTCCCATAATGAGTCCTTGGACTCCTTGGAAGGTGTCATGATGATAATAATAATAATAACAATAAAACTTCCAGAAAAAACAATGTATATTGCAGATCATAATAAAATTAATTTAATAAATTAACAAGTTGCATTTGATCTGCAGTGATTTAAGCTCACTTTTGTAAGGCACATAACACAAGTACGCACAAACAACTGAGATATATCATGAAATGGTTTTCACTTAAGACAATGATATGCTTGTAACTGAAGTCATGCATAATTGTTCATAACCTGTGTGAAAAGATGACCTTGTATGCTTTCCATTTGGACTGAACATTTATTAAAGCTAACTGCCTAATTAGGTCTGGTCATCTGGATTTCTTGGGAATGAGGAAGTAGTGAAGAGGATCCAGAGGTGAGTGGTCAGTAGAATGCTCCCTTTGATGTAATGAGGATTCATGAGTTATGGAAGTTGACTGAGAGGTAGAAAGAGGGGATATGATAGAAATGTTTAAGTTATTAAAAAGGTGTTTTCTAGGATTGATCCAGAGGAAATTTTTCAGTACTTGTTTGTAGGAGACAGAAGAGGGGTCATTTCTGGAAATTGAGTAAGAACATGGCTAACAATGGTGTGAGGACAAGGTTTTTCACTTGGACAGTGGTGAAGGGATATTGTTGTAAATGCTTTGTTGTTGAAAGTATTCAAGGAAAGGTATGATAGATATTGTGCAGATTGTGTGGATCGTCTGCATTGCCTTCAGATTCTGTGAAGGTTCCTGTGCAATAATAATAATCCTATTATAGACCAGTGAGATTTCTCTGCTTGAGTTCAGTTATTATGGTACTATTGCTGATACTTTTGTAGAGACAGAGAGAAAGAGACTCTGGGATTTACATTTGTATCTGTGCAGAAATTAATTTGATATTCTTCCACTTCCAAAAAATCGTCCACTGGGGGGAGGGGAAGTAGTATATCATAGACAGTTATCATTCAGAAGTTTTCTTTTGATTAATATTTGGAGATATTATGTATTTATGTGGAATTCTATTTTTAATGATCACTGAGATTGAGTGCACAGTGTTTGCCTGAATTTCATAAGTTGTTTTGTTTGTTTGTTTGTTGTATTTTTTTATGATCAAAGATTGTCATATCGGGCAGCTCACAAACTCAAATATATTGAACAGTGTAGATTTCCCTAAATGGTTCATTTTTAGGAGTGTAATATGTATGCTTGGGAGGCTATATCAAGAGGACAAGAGAGGTGCAATACTGTGATATTTTCATGGATTATGAGCTGCTGTTATTGAATGAGGCTAGGAATTTAAATGTAAATGCTAGATGAAGACTGGAAGGCAGTGAGTAATGTGTCATCAGATTTTCATCA
This sequence comes from Typopeltis vanoorti, assembly GCF_054136105.1. NCBI lineage: Eukaryota > Metazoa > Arthropoda > Arachnida > Uropygi > Thelyphonidae > Typopeltis > Typopeltis vanoorti. Next base: position 61,275,303 of record NC_143561.1, read on the forward strand.
GAAACAGCTCCTATGGCTAGATCAGATAGTTTATCTAAAATAGCACTAGAGGGCTTGACTTCTGGTAAAGAAATACTGGGGTAACCTGGAATCGCCTGGATGGATAATATTAGAAAATGGACTAATTCTTCATTCAACAGGTGTTTTTAGGAGATCCTAAGACAGAAACACTTGGGGGGAGAGAGAGAGAGAGAGAGAGAGAGTGTTAGGACTGTCACCTTTATAACCCAATTATCTGCATAGACTATGGATGGAGAAGAAGAAGAATATATATATCGCAATGAAGATATATGATCTGTTAGAAAGGAAAATGAATTTCTTTCATTTTTGAGGGACAGTCACCTTATGCAGTATGCACTGGAGGTCATGAGGATAAGAATTTTGGAGTTTATCATTTTGTGTGAAGACATTATTGTGATTTATACTAAAATTACAACTAGAAACTGATCTCTAATCAGTAATTCTAACTTAACAGCATTATTAGTAAATAATATGATAAACAAAGTATATAGTTCAGGTATTCAGTTGATCTATATATATGCATTCTCCAGCTTCCCTATTCAACTAAATCATTTTTTTAGAAATCTGATTGAATAGGAAAAAACAAACAAACAAAAAACATGCTAACTTTAATATCAGTATATCTTAAAAAAGTATTTGATTGGGTCATATACAATTTAGTGACTTTAGCTGTTAAGGTTCGTTGCACATTAAGCAAAGAGCATAGTTTCTGGATTTATTTAAGTGATATCCTACCCATGATTCTAATATGTAATAAGTTTATAACTTTTCATGGGTAAGATTCACATCATATTATTATTGTCATCATAATTTATTGAAAATATAATACAATGTGAAAAGGGAAAAGAGATTTAATTAAAAATTAAAGATTGCAAATGATGGTCTTCCAAGTCTCTCTATTTTGAGCTAACTGGTGGATGTCAGTTGGAGTTTTATAGTTCAGCCTATTGATGGTTTCACATATGTATTGCCAAAATTGTTTGCATGGTCTTCCTCTACTGCGATTGCCATCTTCTGGTTTGTACAGGATGAGGGATTCCAAAAAGGGTGAGACTTCAGGATGTCTGAGTTGATGTCCAAGCCATCTGAGTTGTAGTTTTTTGACTATATTGACAAGTGTTTCTTGCTTAGCCAGATTTAGCACATCAGAGTTAGTGACACAGTCCATTCAAGTGTAACCAAGGATCAGTCTGAGTTTCAAAGGAGTTAATTAGAGCTGTAGTTTTTTGGTGCTTATTGTCCAGGTTTGAGAACCATACAAGAAGATGGATCTACTGGTTGCATGGTATAGTCTTAATTTTGGATATGCTCAGATAAAACATAGAGTAACATACTTTCCAAAACTCATTGAACAAAACTTAATAAATTATTGTTTTAAACTGCATAATCTATAGAATGAATTAGAAGTATAATTTTTCAACTTTCAGGGACAGCCTGGAGAACCAGGAGCACATGGCATACCTGGATTGCCAGGCCCACCTGGGCCACCTGGTGATGTAAGTTTATCACTTTGTTTTTCAAAATTATGATTTTCAGTTTGAGATTACAATAGATGTATTTTGAGTATGATTGAATTGACTTGTTTTACTAATTTATTAACATTTTACATCACTAAAGCAATGCAGGGATTTTCTGCTGAGTGATATATGTGGCTAGTTAATTTAAAGCTTATTCTGGTTATTTTGGTATATATTGTAGTTAATTCAAAGGAGTATAAATTATCATTGTATTTCTACAAAATAAGATTTCTACAAAATAAGATTTAAATTCTAGAAGTAAATTAACTGGTTAATGCAGTTTAAAAAAATTAAGGAAGAAAATGGGGTGAGGTGATGGGTGATATTTAGTAGGATGTTTGCTAAAGATCAGGGAATAAGGAGGGTAGTGATGAACTAATATAGAGGCACTTGGGCTGGTGAACAAGGGAAGGGGAATCATTATGATTTTAATTATGGTGATATAGATTGGAATGAAGAGACATCTGAAAATAAGAAAATTGAATTTCTTGAGTTCTTGAGGGACTGCTTTATTTGGCAGTATTATGTAATGGAGGGCACATGAGCATCAAGAGTCTTATGTCTGATTGTATCATCAGAGGATGTGATTGAGAATTAGGGGTCACATTTCTCTCCATCTCTTTCTCTTTTCTCTCTTTTCTCCATGTTTTCTCTTTGCAAAAGTGATCACGAGGTAATTACCCAAGCAGCGGTCACCCATATGAAGATCACCCATATAAAGAAAGGATGGATGGATGGATGGATGTGCAACCACAAAGCTGGTGATTATGAAAAGCTGTTTAAGAGCATCAGCCCATTCAAAAGTTGATACGATTTAATGGAATCAATTTGTAAAAATATTTAAAAGGTCAAAAGGCTGAATAAGGTAGTTGTCAAATGGTTCAATGAAGGAAGTTAAGCATGAAATCTAGAAGAAATCGTTGTGGAGGTAGTGCAAGTTAAATATTGGCAATAATCTGGTGCATGAAGAATAGAAAGAGCAGGCCAAGAAGGTGATGTCATTGATAAGTACAGCAAAAGTGTAGTATGATCAGAAAATAGCCAATCAGGAGAAGCTTTCTTTTGATTAATTTAATTTCTTAATTAAATTTTTTAATTAAATTTCTTTTGATATATGGCAAGTCTTAAAAATGAATGGTGGTAAGATGATATCAATGGATGAAAAGGGCAGATTGGTAACTGCTGTGTAAGTCGAGGTATTCAGTGAGAAATTCATCAGTATATTTCATTCTCATCTGTGAGAAATCATGAAAAGTTCAAGTGTAGCACAAATGAAAGAAGATGGACTGCTGGTGGGTGAGTAAGCTTGATGTCAATAAGGCAATAGGACTTGATGAGATATCATCATATGACCTAAGAGAATGCTCCTAGTGCATATGTTACTTAACATTACTCTTGCTCGACCTCCAGCAGTGACTTCCCCTTCTTTTCTCTCTTGTCATTTTTTCTGCATCTACTCTATAAAACTCGAGAGAATGGGTGTGCAAGAAGAGCAGGGAAACGGGGAGGCTCAGGGCAGACAGAGGCACACAGCGTGAGAAAGGTGGATGCTCCAACAGGAGGCAAGAGCATGTGTAGAAAGGAAAGGAATGGGATGACCTGGGATCAAGAGGAAACAGTTGGAATTGAAAAGGGTTCTAAAATGGAGAAGGAGAAAGGGAAATGGCTCCAGCCGAGCATGGAGAGATCACATCGAGTGAGTGGTATCAGTGGAACTAGCTGTAGATCCAGAAATGAGCTCTTGTGTTTGTATACAAATGCTAGAAGTATAAGAAACAAGGCAAATGAAATGGTTTTGCTAATTGCGTCTGTTCACCCAAAGATTGTCGGAATAAGTGAGACATAGTTGGAAGAGGATGACATCCTGACAGGAATAGAGATGGAAGTGTATGATGTGTTTTGTGAGGATAGAAGGGGTAAAAAGGGAGGGGGGAAGGACTATTGATGATAGAGAAACAGTTATGTCCATATAAAGTAGAGATGCAAGAGGGAAATGGTGCCAGTGGTTTTGAGAGAGTATGGTGTGAGATAGAGGTGAATGGAATCAAATACTTGGTGTTATAGACCAGGTAATGTGGATAGTGGTGATAATGAAATGTATAATCAAATTTGCCAAGCAAATAAGAAAAGGGTGATCATTATGGGTGATTTTAATTATGGCAATATAGACTGGAATGAAGAGATAGCAACTGGAAGTAAAGAAAATGAGTTTCTTAAGTTTTTGAGGGATAACTACCTCAGACAGTATGTAATAGAGGGAACACGAGGATTGAGGGTCTTGGATTTGGTTGCCAGCAATGTGAGGACCCTTGTGAGAAGAGAAGAGGGGTATATGTGGAACTACAAGGGGGGGGGGGATGATTGTGAAGAGCTCAGGAGACAGCTTGTGGGTGTAGCATGGAATGAGGAGTTATCTGTAAAAGAGATCAATGCAGCTTGGAGGATTTTCAAAAACTGTTTTTTTGAAAATCCTCCAAGAAGGTTAAATAGGTAGGTGTGAGATGGATGAATAAAGAGATTAAGCATGCGACACAGAGAAAAAGGGCATTGTGGAGGCAGCATAAGAGAAGTGGAAATAACCAATTCCATGAGGTCTACAAAGACCAGGCAAAGAGGATGACTTGGTTGTTGAGGGTAGCTAAAGAGAGGTATGAACAGCAGTTAGCTAATGAAGCCAAAAAGAATCCTAAGGAGGTCTTTTGATATGTAGTCAGCAAAAGAAAGAATGATTATGGAAGGATGACATTGATTGGAGAAAATGGTATAGAGACAGCTGTTGAGGAAAGTGTGCTGGAGATACTTAATGTGCAGTTCATAAAGGTTTTTCAATCTTGTGAATGTGACTTCATGGAGAGATTGAGAGCAGTTGATGATAGAGAAGAGAGACTGACTATAAGTGAGCAAGAGCTGTATAGGGAGTTGAGTAAACTAGATGTTAATAAGGCTGTGGGACTTGATAATATATCACCACGTATACTGAAGGAATGTGCTAGGGAGTTGACACTTGCCTTGACATATTTTTTTAATACGAGTCTTGCACTCAGTCAAGTTCCTAAGGAGGGCAAGATTGTGCCACTTCATAAAGGAAATGATCGAACTTGAGCATCAAACTATAGGCCTATCTGTGTGTCAGGTGTTGTGGTTAAGTTGTTGGAGAAGCTTGTGAGAACTAGGATCCAGAGTTGGGTTGACTACAATGGTATTATCTTTGGTGGACAGCATGGATTTGCTAAAGGGAGATCATGTTTTAGTAATCTACTTACTTATTATAATAAAGTGACTGCTTCCTTGGACAGAGGAGAAGGATACACAGTAATATACTTGGATTTCACAAAGGCTTTTGATAGAGTACCTCATGATAAGTTAACAGTCAAACTAGAGCAGATGGGGTTGGATATTAGATTAGTGCATTGGATTGGAGACTGGCTATCTGATAGGTATCAACAAGTTGTGTATGAGGGAGCAATATCAAGGAAAGGGAAAGTCACTAGTGGAGTGCCTCAGGGGTCTGTTTTAGGGGCCATTACTGTTTAACTTGTATATTAATGATATTGGCTAAGATTTGGATGGAGATATTCAGTTATTTACAAATGATGCAAAGTTGGGAAGAGCCATGAAGAGTAGTGAAGATGTTGTGGCCTTACAAGAAGACTTGAATAAATCGAGTGATTGGGCACGGAAATGGGGATGTGAGTTCAATGTTGCAAAATGAAAGGTTTTAAAATTTGGAAAACAAAGATGGGATGCAGAATATATGCTTGGTGAGGATATATTGTTGGAAGTAGAGGAAATAAGAGATCTGGGGGTGATAGTGGATAAGGAGCTAAAATTTAGGGGACACATCGCCAAAATTGTGGAGACAACACAAAGACTTCTGGGAATGTTGCGGAGGACACTGACGTGTAGAAGTAGGGAGATTCTTGTTCCATTGTATAAGGCTTTGATTAGGCCACACATGGACTATTGTGCCAGATTTGGTCACCTGGTTTTCAGAAGGATGAAGAGATGTTGGAAAGGGTCCAAAGGTGACTGACTAAGGTAGTTTCTGACCTCTGGAATGTTGAGTATGAGGAAAGATTGAGAAGATATAATTTGCAGAGTCTGGTGGACAGGAGGAAGAGGGGAGATGTGATAGAGACCTACAAGTTGGTAAGGGGTTGTTATAGGATCAATGTTGGAGTAGTTCTACAGAAAATAGCGGGAGATCAGGGGCGAAACAGTGGTCATCCCTGGAAACTGTATAAAGAGGGTGTGAGTAGGCGAGTGAGAGACAGTTTTTTTTCATGCAGAGTTGTAAATGATTGGAATTCCTTGCCTGAGAGTGTGGTGTCTGCAAGGAGTTTGAGTGTGTTTAAGACACGGTATGATGAGCTATGTGTGATAAAGAGACCTCCCAGATGAGTCTTAGACTCCACGAGGTCTTGGGGGTAATAATAATAATAATAATAAATAACTCCCTTTTAACTTATTATTATCATACCCCCACATTCTACCTATCAATCAAATTTTGCAACATACAGAGATCATGGAGACATTCTACAGACCTGACACCGTTTTACTGATTCACTTATGAATTCCCTCCACCACTTTTCAATTTTGACATGATAGTAAATTTGAGCACAAGTACACTGGATATGATGGAATAAAAGCTCTATAAAGAAGCACAGTAATTTCCCCTCCCCCACTTGTTACTCTGCTTTTCAGTATTCAAGTGATGCTTGTACTATTTCACCAAATTGTGTCATACATTTCCTCCCCCCTCCCCAGATCTCCCTGTGCACCATCACTCTCAACCAACCAAATTATGAACCTAATAAATTTCTTACAATACAATCCCATCAGTGTAATATGCAGCTTGTAATGTTTTCAGTCTGAGATGTATAAAATTACACTTGTACAGAGTGAACTGGGAACTGTCTTCCTTTGTTCATAATCTTAGTGTATTCATTTAAGGGGAAAAAAAAAAAAAAAAAAAAAAAAAAAGATGACATTTTTTTAAAGATGCACATTTTTGTATGAAAATTCTTTCTTTCACGGTTACATGGTGGTCAGCATTCTGTATAGAATTTATGGAGGCAAACACTCTTGTTACATTACTTATAATTAAGCAAATAACACTCGATGTTTTGATCTATATTGAGGTCATCATCAGAAAAACATGCATATTCATAGGACACAAGCTATACACCTGATTTCTGGTGAAAAAAATAATTAAAAAAACACACACACACATATATATATATAATAAATAAAAAATTACTTAATTAATTAACATAAAATAATTTTTTATATACATAAGTATAATAATATACAGATGATTAAAAAAGTTGCAGTGGAACTACATCAAACACATCTATAATCCTCTTATCTTAAGGTTTCTCGTATTGGGATTCTGCCATCGTGTTCTGGATACTCTCTCGGTTGTAGATGATCCTCCAGATTCTTGGAATTACTAATCCATCATTCTTGTTGAGATTAGGATGATGTTTCGGCATCTCAAAAGCTTCCTTAAATTTTCTTTCAAACCAGGTTTTGTTGTGTGGTGTAGGGACTTGGTGCCTTTCTGGTTGATTCTGAAGTGCATGGTCTGACAGGCCTGTTTTGCCACGGTGAAGGAATTTAATTTGGTGTTTGTGTTCATCTTATTCTGGTTGGAATAGTGTATCCTGTTTCCCCTACATTGTGTAGATTGCAGGTGCAATGAATTTTGTGAACCTCTAGGGTGGGCAATTATATATATTATATATAATTATATATACATTTATATATATTTTCACCTGAAGTATTTTCAGGACTGGGGCAACACATGGCAAAGGTGGTATAAGTTCTCATCACTTGTCTTAGTAACCCATAATGCAAAACACATCTCCTTGCAGACATGCATAATGCTTTGCATTAAGGGAAGGGTCACTACCCAGACCGGTTTTGACCTTTATTGAGGTCTCATCAGTGGGAGCCAGACCCAGAGGTGGTGTTACTAAGGTAGAAGTAATGGAGAAGTCATATTTCCATATGCCAGTTGCCAAAAGGTGTGACACCTTATTATTAAAATTCTCTGGATTAGAGATAAGTTGATGGAATTTTTTTCACTTGGCTATGCTACCAGTTATATATTTGGCTTAATCCTTTATCCAAGTGTAAGCAAAGAAAGTTTGCACCTCAAGTATTTTCAGGACTGGGGCAACTCGTGGCAAAGGTGGTATATGTTCTCATCACTTGCTTTAATATCCCATAATGCAAAGCACATCTCCTTGTGGACATGTATAATGCTATGCATTAAGGGAAGGGTCACTAACCAGACCGTTTTCGACCTTTATTGAGGTGTCATCAGTGGGAGCCAGATCCAGAGGTGATGTCTGGGTAGTGACCCTTCCCTTAATGCATAGCATTATACATGTTGGAAGTTTTTTTCCCCACTTGGTTAGACTATAATAAATTTAGTTTAATCCTTTATCCAAGTGTAAGCAAACAAAGTTTGTGTCTGAAGTATCTTCAGGACTGAGGCAACTTGTGGTAAAGGTGGACCAAGCTCTCATCACTCCTTGTCTTAGTATCTCCCATAATGCAAAGCACATCTCCTTGCAGAGATGTATAATGCTATGCATTATACATGTCCACAAGGAGATGTGCTTTGCATTATAGGATACTAAGGCAAGTGATGAGAATTTATACCACCTTTGCCATGAGTTGTTCCAGTCCTGAAAATACTTCAGGTTCAAACTTTGTTTGCTTACACTTGGATAAAGGATTAAACCAAATATATAATTGGTAGCATAGCCAAGCTTCCATCAATTTATCTCTAATTCAGAAAATTTCAATAATAAGGTGTGACACCTTTTGGTAACTGGCATATGGAAATATGACTTCTCCATTACTTCCACCTTAGTATTACCACCTCTGAGTCTGGCTCCACTGATGAGACCTCAGTAAAGGTCAAAACCGGTCTGGGTAGTGACCCTTCCCTTAATGCAAAGCATTATACATGTCTGCAAGGAGATGTGCTTTGCATTATGGGATACTAAGGCAAGTGATGAGAATTTATACCACCTTTGCCATAAGTTGTTCCAGTCCTGAAAATACTTCAGGTTCAAACTTTGTTTGCTTACACTTGGATAAAGGATTAAACCAAATATATAATTGATAGCATAGCCAAGTTTCCATCAACTTATCTCTAATCCAGAAAATTTCAATAATAAGGTGTGACACCTTTTGGCAACTGGCATATGGAAATATGACTTCTCCATTACTTCCACCTTAGTATTACTACTTCTGAGTCTGGCTCCCACTGATGAGATCTCAATAAAGGTTGAAACTGGTCTGAGTAGTGGCCCTTTCCTTAATGCATAGCATTATACATGTCTGCAAGGAGATGTGCTTTGCATTATGGGATACTAAGGTAAGTGATGAGAACTTGTACCACCTTTGCAACGAATTGTTCCAGCCCTGGAAATACTTCAGATGCAAACTTTGTTTGCTTACACTTGGATAAAGGGTTAAACCAAATATATAATTGTAGCATAGCCAAGTGAAAAAACTTCCATCAACTCTTGGGTGGGCATGGTAGGGATGTAGTTCTCTCAATTTTAATTTTTCATGAGGTTTGAAAGTTGCCTTAATGTTGTATTTATGTAGTGTGCTATCTATTTTTTCTGATATTCCCCTAATATATGGTACCGTTATGGCATTCTTGTACTCTTTTTGTCTTTTCATGGTATTATTATGGAGAATCTTGTGACCTGTTTGTGTTGTAGCCATTTTTTTATGAATGTTTGGCTAATAATTTCAAATTCCTTCTTCATTGCCTGCTCTTTGGAGCAAATTGTGATCTTAAATTGTTAGCAAATTGTTAAACATAGAGCTCTATGTTAGTATTATTACCATCATCAAGTAATTTGTGTGACATCAATCATAGAGCTAACATAAATATTTTATATGTATTTAATATTGATCTGATTAGAAGTAAGAAATAAAGTAAAAAAAAAAAAGATAACACTAGTGACTGATTGCCTTTAATTAAATTTTCTAAGTTTGCAATAACTCTAAACATACATAATAAAATATTCCCATTACTAATTCTCACCTTGTTAAACATTCATAATAAGTCCGTTATTAATTCTCATCTTGTTTAGTTTTAGCTTCTATCTCTTTATTTTTTCTCTCTTCTGTCTTTGGCATTCACCCACTCTTTATACACACTATCTAAATTAATTGAATTTCCATATAATTGTTAACTTTTCGCTCTCATTAGCATATCCAAATGACATTCTCCTAAACGGTTTCTAAGTTGGTTTTTTATTTGATTCATTAGACTAAAACCTCGCTCACAGTCTGCACTAGATGCAAGGAAGGTTCCTCCAGTATCCATCAACTTTGTCAAATCACAAAACTGCTCATTTTGAAGAGCAAATACAACCATTTGTGTAAAATTTGATATCATATTGCATTTAATTTTTTCTTGTACAGAAAATTTGAAATCATTAAACTGACTAATTATTTCTCTAGTATCATTTAGAAAATCATGATATTTAATACAATGGGCATTAACATGTTCACTACCAAATGAGAAATCACAATGTGAAATAGAGGAGATATCAAACACTGACCATTCTTATCTCATTCTCAGGGAATCTGTCCTCTAAATGTGCACATAAACCATTTATAAAATTTAACAGGGGCCTAGTAACCCTGGTTCAGGCTCTTCTTGTTTAAGTAAAGCATTTACTCTGTCACTCCAGCAAGCATCACCTTCTAAATACTGATTCCTGATTTTGTTAATCTTCCCTCTGGCAAAATGATGACGGTCTAGTGGTGTAAGGTTACTTCTTTGTAAGATTTGGCACAGGGAAGTCATTTCTTCAAAAACATCACTTAAAACATTAACAGCTACTTTGAATGTCACGTTAGTTAATTTATTGTGACAATAATTAACCACGAGATCATTTGATTTGTCTTTTTCAAAATATGTGATCAGTCCCTCATAGTTTCTTATTATTGCCTGTAATGCAAAATGTCTGGATAGCCACCGCACTTCATTGAGTGGTCTGAAGGCAATAGCTTCATTTTCAGATGCCTCGACAATTTCTTTAAATTTGTGTCTTTTCACTGCGGAACGAGAAAAGAGTGTGTACACTGTTCTCATTAATGTATCAATATCTCTGATTAGTTTAATTTCCTTCCACGTATCACAGATCCTCACAGTGAGCTACACAGTGTTGCTGGACAAGATATGGAACTTCTAATTTAAGTTTTGCAGCGACACCATTAACTTTGCCCAGCATCACTGCAGCTCCATCAGAGGTAAACATCACCATTTTTTGGAGATCAAGTTTCTTTTCTTGATAAAACTGTTTAATTGCTAACACAATGGAGGAGGCATCACATGCCTGCAACTGAATTATTCCATCAAAATATGTTTTATATTCATTACAATCTTTAGGTCTAAACTTAAAATAGAGAATGAGACATTTGTTAACAGTTATATCAGTGCTTTTATCAGTGGTTAAGGAAATTTGCAGATGCAATTTGCTCAAACGTCATTTTCAACAATTAAATTGATTGTTTCCAGAAATTCAAACACATAATTTTTGCTTCACGAGCTGTTCGGGAGTTGAACAGACTTATCCATATGTTCATTAATATGTTGAACTGAAAGTAAAGAATTATTCATCTTAACAACTAATAAGACACTGTCAATAAGAACTTTAATCTGCTCTGGGTTTGATCGTTTTCTCTGTCAGTCATCAGAACTTTCACGTAGCATATGCAGTGCTCCTGTAGCTGGCAACGAACAATTTTGTTGCCTAAGTTTGTGTACACTATCCAGATGTATTTTACTTGTCAAATGGCGTTTCAAAAAGTCCAACTTCCAAGTGACATCAAACTTCTTCCCATTAGCAAAATCCCCAGCAACCTTTGCATCACGACAATAAATACAAACAACACCAGTTGTAGCATCATACATAAATATTTCACGCAGCTGAATGTTTATCAACTCATGAGCTTTTGGCATAGCAGTTTTCACTATTTCATCCAGCCATTCACTTTTAAAGCAGCTAGCAGTTAGTTTTCACTTCACACCTTTTGCTTCCTTTGAATTTGACATGGTGCATCAGATTTTTGCAATTTTGTTATTCGAAGAATGTTTTTATAAATTTACAAATGTACACTATTCACTGAATAACTTGGCAAGGCATTGCCGAGGGCAACACAAGACCTAAAAGATATGCCTAGAGGCTAGATTTAATTAACTTGGTTGTATCTCAATGCATGTACACGAATGTTATTATTTAGTCTACTATTTTAAAATTCCTTTTAAAAAATCCAAAAATTCTCTTTTACTCTAATTAATTGTACTCTAATTTAAGTTTTTAAAAGTATTTAGTTATTTTTATTAAAATTATGAAACCATTGTTTTAATTCGTCATGATCTTGAAATAATTTGATCAGCGAATCACGTTTGGGAATTTTCCATGAATCAGGCCTGAGATGTAAACAAACTGCATGCCATTCTATATGCTACTTAAAAATTACACATTTAAGCACACACCCCTTTCACTTTGGCATCAAAGCGCTAGCCTCAAAATAGGGTTACTGTTAATAATTTATAAGTTTTGTGCAACTTCGAGAATGTAATAAAAATGTGAGGTTATAGAAGTGACTGATGATTTTTTGAGTTGTTTTGGGATTATATCCATTTAGGATGGCTGTATTTTTGATAACTTCTAATTCCTGGTTTAAAGATTCTTCAGAGGAGCAGAATTTGTGTGCTCTGGAAACTAGTGATTTAATAATGCCAGATTTCTGAGATGGATGATGAGCAGAAGAATTGTGAATGTAGCGACCTGAGAATGTAGGCTTGCGAAAGACAGAAGTGGCGATGGAACCGTCTTCTTTTCTTTTGATGTGTAAATCCAAAAAAGAGATACCCTGTGGAGATTCTTTTTCTAACGTAAAGTTGATGCGATGATGAAGAAGGTTAATTTTATCTAGAAATAGTTGTAATTCAGGTTTGGGATGATTCCATACTGCAAATACATCATCGACATATCTTAGCCAAATTTTTGGTTTGGGTTCAAAAGTGGTGAATATTTTTTCCTCAAGGTGTTCTAGAAACAAATTTGCTAGGTTTGGTGATAAAGGAGATCCCATTGCTGTTCCTTCCTCTTGCTTGTAAATTTGACCTTTCAAGTGAAGTAACCTGATGCAATAACAAACTTGAACAATTCAACTATATCAGACGGAAATTTTTGAGTTAGTAATTCTATTGTTTCTTTATGGGGAATGTTAGTGAAGAGGGAGACAATGACGAAGCTGATTAACAAGTCAGTTTTTGATAGTTGAATGTCTTTAATTTTTGTGTGAAACTCAGTAGAATTTTTGATTGAAGAGACTGAGTGGCCTATGTGAGGGCGGAGAAGGTTAGATAAGAATCTTGATAACTTGTATACGTTGGACAGCTGATACAGTCTACGACAGGTCTAAGTGGAAGATTAGAGTGGAACCAAAAATTTGGCTAAGATATGTCGATGACGTATTTGAAGTATGGAATCATCCCGAACCTGAATTACAACTGTTTCTAGATAAAATTAACCTTCTTCATCATCGCATCAACTTTACGTTAGAAAAAGAATCTCCACAGGGTATCTCTTTTTTGGATTTACACATCAAAAGAAAAGAAGACGGTTCCATCGCCACTTCCGTCTTTCGCAAGCCTACATTCTCAGGTCGCTACATTCACAATTCTTCTGCTCATTATCCATCTCAGAAATCTGGCATTATTAAATCACTAGTTTCCAGAGCACACAAATTCTGCTCCTCTGAAGAATCTTTAAACCAGGAATTAGAAGTTATCAAAAATACAGCCATCCTAAATGGATATAATCCCAAAACAACTCAAAAAATCATCAGTCACTTCTGCATACTTCTGCATACAGGAAGAAGTGCATAGGATTCCCATACCTTACGTTAAAGGCATCTCAGAACGTCTTTCTAAAATTATGAAGAAATACAATTTTGCCACTACTTACAAACCTATCAACCAAATTTACAACTTATTATCTTCTCCTAAGGACAAATTCTCACCCTTGATGTTACCTGGTGTTTATGAGATTCCATGCTCATGCAAATTATCTTACTTTGGACAGACAGGTAGGTCTGTTCAGAAACGCATCTCGGAACATCAAGACCACATTCGTCTTTTTAAACCGCAGAAATCTGGCCTCTCTCAACACGGAATTGAAAATCCAAACCATAGGATCCATTGGGAAAAGGCTAAACTTTTACATAGATCTTTATTTAAACATGAACGTTTATACAAAGAAAGTTCTGAAGCCCTACTACACAGACCAAACCTAAACCGCAACGACGTTCTTACTATTCCTAAAGTATGGGAAATTATCATACAAAACTGTGTTAAATAATTAACGTTTTTTTTTTTTTTTTTTGTACTACTTTAGCACATTATGCACGTGTTCATGAGATTCTATTGTAATCATGCGCCCTAACTGTATGTTATTCCTAATTTTTGTTTAAATACTGTACTGATGATGTCCTAAGATACTTAGGATGAAATATTTACAATTAAATAATTTTCACTGTGGTTTATACGTGTGTTTCTTATAATTGTGTGTGTGTGCACATGCGCACAGCTTAGAGGGAACATTGGCTATAACCCCCAAAAAATCCAAAAATTATTACAACCATGTAACCAGAACCCCCTCCCCTTTCAAAACAGAGATTTCTCAAACTCTATCACCATTCCATATATCCAGAGCACATTTGAAAAATTAACAAAAATCTAAGGAAATATGACCTTACAACCAATTACAGACCACATAAGAAATTTTCATCTTTTATCTGCTCGACCAAAGCCCAGCCACATCCCCCCCCCCAAAAAAAAAGTATAGCAGGTCACTTGCAGTTGCAAACTATCTTCTACAGCCAAATAGGCAGGACAGCGAATATCAGGAGATCTGAACACTACATTTTTGTGATCCCTGTAATATTGTTGAACTATAGGAAGGTATTAATTAAAGTTTTTTTATAATTAATATGAAATAAACATAATGAAACATGAAATAAACATAGTGATGGGTGATTTCAATGCGAAAGTGGGCAGAGGGGGGGTGATGGAGAAATTGTTGGAGAACATGGCTTAGGCACCAGAAATGAACAAGGATATCGCCTTGTCCGGTTCTGTAAAGAAGAAGATCTAGCAACAGCAAACACCTAGTTTTAACTTCCACCCAGAAGACTGTACATGGCCTCAAGATAACTGACATAATATTGTCAGAAATCAAATTGACTACATACTGATAAATAAAAGATTCCACAGTAGTATAAAGAGTGCAAAGACTTTTCCTGGAGCAGATATCTCATCAGACCACAATCCCATAGTTGCAGAAATATGCCTTAGATTAAAATCAACCAGTAAATCACAAAAGAAGAAAAAGAAAATTGATGTAGAAAAACTAAAAGACCCAAAAATAAATAAAAGAACGAAGACACAGCTTAACCTGCCATTACAAGAGATTAACATAGAAGAAAATGAAAGAGTGGAATCTCTTTGGAATAGCTTAAAGAATACCATCGTAACTACAAGTATTGAAGAAGTAGGTTATGTGAATAAATAATGTAAAACAACAGGAATGGATGGCAAATGAGATTCTTTCTCTTATCGATACACGCAGAATGTACAAAAACAAAGACCTAGCCAAATATACAGAAACACATAACATTATCAAGAAAATAAATAAAAGAAGCTAAGGAAAATTGGATGAAAAATTTATGTACCAAGATTGAACTGCTTCAGTAAAAACATGACCATTTCAATCTGTATAAGAAAATCAACAAAATTCTGGAAAACTCAGAAAAAAGCAAACAATGTCTCTAAGAGACAAAAGTGGAAAATTAGTTCTAGAAGAAGAAAACAAAGCACAGATTTGGATAAAGTATGTAGTAGAACTCTTCAATGATAATAGACAGAAACCTATAAATATAAAAGATTACATACAGGGACCAGCAATTCTGAAATGTGACAAGAAAAGCCAGTGGATCAGATGGTGTGCAAACAGAATTTTTAAAATTAAGAGAACAAGATAACATCAAACTTCTTGAAAAACTGTTCAATAAAGTATATGAAAGTGGCGAATTTCTACTAGATTGGCTGGCTCAAATCTATGTTTATCACTATCCCAAAGAAACCCAAAGCGAATTCCTGTGGTGACTTCCACCTTATTAGTCTAATGAGCCAAACATTAAAAATATTTTCGAAAATAATTCAGAATCGCATCTATTGAATAAGTGAAGAAACTCTGAGTAAAACGCAGTTTGGCTTTCAGAATGGTTTTGGTACTAGAGGCCTTTTTCTGTGCTCAAATATTGATACAAAAATGCATAGAAAAACAGAAATCTGTCTTTATGTGTTTCATAGATTTCAAAAAAGCGTTTGACAAAGTCAGACACACTAACTTAATAGAGGTCCTTCAACAAATAGGGCTAGATGAAAAAGACATAAGACTAATAAGAAATCTGTATTGGAATCAGTTAGTTACCATTCAATTAGACAAAGTTACCACCCGTGATATTAACATCAAAAGAAGAGTGAGACAAGGATGAGTGTTCTCACCACTCTTGTTCAACATATACTCAGAGGCAATCTTTAAAAAGGCATTAGAAGAATGTTCAGAGGGAATCACAATAAACGGAAAGACTGTTAACAACCTACGATATGCAGATGACACAGTACTAATTACAGATAACATCATGGATCTCCAAAAACTCATTGACAGAGTATACATAGAATGCCAAAGAATGGGAATAAATATAAACATCAAGACGAAATACATGATCATCAGCAAACATCCAATCTCATCAATGAAACTGACACTCAATGGGAAAAATATCGATCAAGTGTCAAGGTATAAATATTTTGGTTGCTGGCTTAATGAAAGGTGGGATCCTGAAATAGATATCCTGAAAAAGGCAAGGATTGAAGTTGCACGGCAGTCCTTCATGAAAATGAGAACATTATTCTGCAATAAAGAATCTAAACATAGACGTCAGATGCCGAATGCTGAAATATTATGTCTGGTCCATTCTGCTCTGTGGAGTTGAAACATGGACATTGAAGGCGACAACTATCAAGAAAATTAAAGCCTTTGAGATGTGGCTATATCGAAGATTGCTAATGATATCATGGAAAAAAATTACATAAGAAGATGTCTTAAAATCCATTGGCAAAGCCAAAGATCTCATACAAACAATCAAGAAACAAAAAACATATTTTGGCCATATCAAGACATCAAGACTTGGACAGGGAAGAGCAGCGTACAACTGCTCAGATTAACACAAGAACGCAGTTTGTTTGCCAAGATAGTCACTGACCTTTGATAGAAGATAGCACCATAAGAAGAAGAAGATAATTAATATTCTAGTATACATTATTATTTCCTGAAAAAATTAAAACATATGGACACTTGGTGGGGAAGCTTTAAAGGAAGTAGAGGAGATGAGAGATCTGAGAGTTTTGGTAGACAAGGACCTGAAATTCAGGGACAACATTGCACAAGTTGTGAATATGCCACATTGGATAATGGTAATGATGCAGAGGATCCTGGCATGCAGAAATAAAGAGATTATGATATATTGTATAAGGCCATGATCAGACCTTGTGGATTATTGTGCACAGATTTGGTCACCGGGTTCACAAATGTGGTCAGTGGCCTTTGGAATATGGAGTATGAGGACAGATTGGAAGAATGTAAATTGCAAACCCTCATGAATAGAAGGAGGAGGGGGGGGGGGGATATGATTGAGACATATAAGTTAGGAGTTCTTATCAGGTGACATGGAAGAGTTTTTTCATAGAATTGGGAGAAGAACAAGAGGCCATTCCTAGATAAGGATGTTGCGAGCAGAGGATGGAGGAGGAGGTTTTTTACACGGAGAGTGGTTGATGAGTGGAACTCATTGCCTAAGTGTGTTGTGAATGTAGACTCATTGAATCAGTTTAAGCAGTTCAATGAGCTTTGTGTGTGATAGTGTGTATCTCCCACAATGAGTTCTGACTCTATGGAAATCAGATGTTCATGATAATAATAATAAGTCTGCACGGTTAGCCTAGTTCAGTGATGGCGAACCTTTTTACCCAGGTGTGTCAAACATCTTTTTTTTTTAAATATTGGTGTTGTTAATGTGCCACTTGCATACATGCATTATAAATTTCACTACTTAATCATAGATGGTGACTTATACATATCATATTAGGCTGTTTATTTAATAGGGCATTGATATACAATCTATGAATTCATATTATACAATTAATTTAATAAACTGAAATTATTGAAATTAGTTTTTTCATCAGAATACCAATATTTTTCACCATCCAAGGTGTGTCACCTGAAACCCTCAAGTGTGTCAGTGCTGACACGCTTGTTATAGGTTCGCCATCACTGGCCTAGTTGCTTTGCGCTTCGCAACCATATGCCTGGGGAAGGAGTGTCCTAGGTTCGATTCCCATCGATAACAACACGAGGAGCTTAAGGATCTTCCTCGACCATAGCCAAGGGTCTGAGGTGGACAGCAGGGTTTTTTCTGCCAGTTTATCGGGGTTTTTCATCCCGCAAGCAGGCAAACTGGTCCCATGAACACACACGGATTACAGTCAGGAATACTGACCCAGCCATAGGCCTGATTTGTCAACTATGCAGGTTCTGAGCCCAGAGAAAATTTGGGGGAAATGAGATAGTGCCGTACCTCCCCATAAAGGGGATTCACGGCTGTGTATCATCATACAATAATTATTATTATTATAATAATAATAAAAAGTGAATCCATTATTTATTTATTTTTGTCTAACACATAGGTCCTATTAAAAGATTGAATGATTTTCTACACATTCTTTTTATTTCAGTTGTCAAACTGGTTTAATCAACTTGCATTAGGACAAGGTATTGGAGGAGATAAAGGACCACCTCCAGATGCTTTTCAGTTCATGCAAGCCCAGGTGGTAAGTTACTTTAAATTACTGATTATTATCATAGTCAGATCAGATTATTATTATTTTTTTATTTTTTTTTCATGACACCTCCAGGGAGTCCAAAGACTCTCATCAAGGGAGGACACCTACTCTACAACTCTCCGTCTCTACCACTCAATCTACATCTAACCACAACTACAACTACAACTAACCGCAACTACACCAACTCCATCTACCTCCCATCACCACCACCACCGCTAGTTTTTCCACAGACAATTACAAATATCCATCCATGCCCATGGTAGGATTCGAATCCGCAGCCTTTTGGCTAGAGAGTGGATATGCTAACCACTCAGCCAAACAGGCTGTCTGTTATATAGATTACATACAGTAAAGGTAAATTACTGAGAGCATAATTCGCTTTTGAAGCATGTAATTTTATCAAACAAAATCTGTATTATTTTACTTTTGATACGTGAAATTTTTGAAATTTGGACCACTTAAGCCTTAACAAACTTCAGTGTGAAGAATTTTGGCCTGCACGGTTAGATTCTTCTAACCGTGCAGGCCAAAGGAAATCCCAAAGTGTTCTTTTGTTATGCAGTAAGTAAAAGGAAGAATGATTATGAAAGATGAACTTTAATGAGTGATGATGGTCACTAGGGGGGGACAGAAGTTGATAAAATAGGTGAGTTACTGAGTGACCACTTTGCAAGGGTATATCATCCTAGTGAGGTTACTGCTTTAACATATATGACAGATACTAATGTGGTAACAGAGGTGGATGAATTGGAGGTTCTTATGATATTGCAGAATCTCAATGTAAATCCAACTGTGGGATTAGATGGGATTGTGAGAATGTGCAAGAGAACTGGCAATGCCTCTGACTAGGCTCTTTTATTTAAGTCTCAGCTCTGGTAGAGTTCCAAGGGAGTGGAATGAGGGCAAAATAATTTCCTTGCATAAGGAATGTTCTAAGACTGCAGTATCAAATTATAGACCA
The DNA here is from genome assembly GCF_054136105.1 of Typopeltis vanoorti. Lineage (NCBI taxonomy): Eukaryota > Metazoa > Arthropoda > Arachnida > Uropygi > Thelyphonidae > Typopeltis > Typopeltis vanoorti. Next base: position 61,294,822 of record NC_143561.1, read on the forward strand.
ATCAGTATCCCAGGTGTTGTGGTAAAAGTACTGAAAAAATTGGTCAAAAAGAGAATTCAAGAATGGGTTGAGAAAAATACGATACTGTATGAGGGGCTGATCTTGCCTTAGTAGTATACTTTTTTTTTTTATTATAGAGTAACAGCAGAGTTGTACAAAGAGATGTTGAAAAAATAGATATATGATGATTCTGCTGGATTTCGCAAAGGCATTTGACAGAATACCACATGGAACTGTGTTACACAAATTTCAACAAATGGGGATGTATATGACACTGGTTAAGTGGATAAGAGGGTGGCTGCTGGACAGATATCAAAAAGTGGTGTCTCAAGGGACAGAATCGAGACAAAAAGAGATGACTAGTGGTGTTCAGTGCTGGGACCATTGCTGTTTAATTTGTACATAAATGATATAGGAAATAACTTGAAAGGAAATATTCAAATCAAATTTTTGTCAGAATGGACAAAGGTAATGGATGTCAGTTTAATGTGGAGAAATGTAAAGTTATGCATTTTGGGATAAACAGATTACAAGCTGTGTATCACATTGATGGAACTGTACTCTAGGAAGTAGATGAAGCTACAGATTTAGGAATGGTGGTAGACATAGAGTTAAAGTTTAGAGAACATATTGCCAAGGATGCTAAGGTATCCCATAAGATTACTTGCTGTTGAAGAACACATTAACAAGAAGAGATAAGGAAGTTGTTATTCCTCTTTATAAGGCCTTGGTATGTCACATCTGGATTACTGTGCTTAAGTCTGGTCTCCTGGGTTTCTTGGAGATGAGGAAACACTGGAGAAGATTCAGAGGCGAGCGACCAAGATGGTAAGTTGTCTGTGGAATGTTTCCTATGAAAATAGATTGAAGGTGTGTGGATTGCAAAAAGTTGGTTGACAGGAGAAAAAGAGTGGTTATGATAGAAACATTTAAGTTACTTATAAATTATATATTTAGTTTAATCCTTTATCCAAGTGTAAGCAAACAAAGTTTTTGCCTGCTGAAGTATCTTCAGGATTGGGGGCAGCTAGTGGTAAAGATGGACGAACTTCACATCACTTGCCTTAGTATCCCATAATGCAAAGCACATCTCTTTGCAGACATGTATAATGCTATGCATTATGGGAAGGGGCACTACCCAGGCTTGTTTCCCTGTATTAAGTGCGAGGTTACCTCTCCAAAAACTCGTGAGACCCCCGGATCACCCAACAATGAGCAACTTGAAGGATCAAAACTCAGCATTGTTCCCCTCAGTAACAGACTCACCCTGTCACTGAGAAGAGCTCTCAGCATTTGGCTCTACTCAGTGGCAGGCTCATCCCACCACCGAGCAGAACTGCTCATATTTCATCTGAGGAGTAACAGCAACAGCCGTGCCTCAGTTAACTTCATGGGCTACAGCATTGCCATCCATTACCCCTCTACCTGGGTAACAGCAACAGCTGATCCTCAGTTAGAACTTCATTGGCTACAGCATTGCCATCCATTACCCAAGCTTCCAACTGGTTTCGACCCTTAGGGGTCTCGTTAGTGGGAGCCAGACCCAGAGGCGATACCAAGGTTGAAGCAATACAGAAGTCATATTTACCTATATGAGTTGCCAAAAGGTGTCACACCTTATTAATAAATTACTCTGGATTAGAGAACAATGTTAAAAGTTATTTTCACTTGGTTAGACTATAAATTATATATTTAGTTTAAATCCTTTATCCAAGTGTAAGCAAACAAAGTTTTTGCCTGAAGTATCTTCAGGACTGGGGCAGCTCATGGCAAAAGTGGACATACTTCACATCACTTGCCTTAGTATCCCATAATGCAAAGCACATCTCCTTGCAGACATGTATAATGCTATGCATTATGGAAAGGGTCATTACCCAGACCGGTTTTGACCTTTATTGAGGTCTCTTGAGTGGGAGCCAGACCCAGAGGTGTATCCAAGGTTGAAGCAATGCAGAAGTCATATTTACCTATACGAGTTGCCAAAAGGTGTCACACCTTATTAATAAATTACTCTGGATTAGAGAATGATGTTGGAAGTTTTTTCACTTGGTTAGACTATAAATTATATATTTAGTTTAATCCTTTATATTATAAACTAATATAAAGGATTGCCTACAATGCCCCCCCCCGAGTTCTGGACTGGTAGGCCGGTTCTCCTTGAATTCTGATGACTCGAATTTTAAAGACTCGAAAGGTGGGGTTCCGACTCCCCCCTCCCGGGTCTACGGCGCCCAACTCCCCTGAGTTCCGGACTGGTAGGCCTGTTCTTGAATTCTGATGACTCGAATTTTGAAGACTTGACACTCAGGGTAGCCCTGAGTTTCAAAACATTTCAAATAACTTGACAAAAAACATGACACAAAAACGTTACAAAATAAGCCTTATCATTTTATATTATAGAGTAGATTATATGATGGTTAGACTATAAATTATATATATATAATTTAAAGTCTAACCAAGTGAAAAAAACTTCCAACATTTAAGTTACTTAAAGGGTTTTATAAGATTGATGCTTTGGAAATGCTTCAGCACTTGGCTAGAGGGGCAATAACAAGAGGTTATCCCTGGAAGTTGAATAAAGGTGTGGTTAGTAGGGGTGTGAGACTAGATTTTTTGCTTGGAGAGTTGTGAATGAGTGGAATGGGTTGCCAGAGTCAATTATGAGTGCTTTGTCTATTAATGTCTGATAGATTGTGTGGATAGTCTGGATCTTCTATGATGAGTCTTTGGACTTCATTGAGGCACCTATACAATAATAATAATAATTAGGACTGGTCACTAGAAGGCTGCAATTTGCATAGTGATAATAAAGAGCTCTGAAAAGATAATTGATATTTTGCATAATAATTGGTGATATTGCTTGAATTTTAGTATATTATTATTTATTTTTGATAACCTGGTGTGTTTGCATGATGTTTGACCTTGGGGAATTGCTATTAACTTTATTAAGTGAAATTTTTTAATCTTGCCCTCTTTGAATTGAATAGAATGGCGGTACTTAACGAGGTTAACCACATGATCATTGGCTGATGCAACTAGGTGAGCGTTGCAAAAACTGAGTGCCATTAATGATGTAAATTTTTCAAAAATGGTTTGATGTCATGAGTGTAATATGTTGTGTAGAGACTGAATAATGGACGAGAGAAAGTATGAATTTGTAGGAATGCAATATTTTGTTAGACTATGATGTTAACAAATGCAAAACATGCTGAAGTAATGAAAGATAGCATAAATGAAAGCAATTGAAATAGAACAAAAGCTAGTGAGACTGAGGGAGTGAAAGAATGCAAGAATGTAAAGTAAGGAAAATGAAGTAAGGTGCAGTAGAATGAGAGGTAGCAAGACTATGGGATTGACAAAGCGTGAAATTTTCAGAATGCAAGATTTGATGAAACTGTTATTCAAAATGAAAAATGAAATAAGGAATATGTGGACTGGTATTAGACGTGTAGTGGAAACAAATGAAAGCATGCAAAAGAATAGAATGAAAGAAAAAAGGATAAAAAGGTAACAAGTGTTTCAAGAATAGTAATGTATAGAGATTCCATTATTAGAGAATTAGTTAAAGAGAGAGAGAGAGAGTCCATAAAGTCTGTTATCCAAGAAGGAGAATGAGCAAGATAAACCGTGCTTTGGACATGAGTAGGAAATGAGCAAGGGAATTAGTGGTGCTTGTGGGGACAAATGATTTAAGTGGACATAAAGAGAATTTAAGGTGATTATAATACAGGAGAAAAACTCCCATAAAATACTTTATTAAGTGTAGAATTTTCGTCTGAGTATCATAGATATCATCAGTACAAGAACACAAAATGGCAACTGAACATAAACAGACAATTCTAAAAATCAACACCTAAGTAGAATAGCTAATGTATGATCAGTAAATTTCCTAACTTATATATATATCTATATATATAGATATATATATATATATATATAAGATAGATATTTTTTTAATTTTTTTTTATTTAACTTGATAAAATATACCTGAGAAGATAGGTAACAAAAGGGCTATTTACATATTATAAGTATATATATTACAGAGAAAGAAAGATTTTCCTTTTGGATCAGTTTCACTATTAGTTGTCGTTCAGATGAAATGTATTGTCATCGGCAATCCAGAACAGGGTACCAGTTGGGTTCCACTCCTCTATGAATTTCGCGACAGTTCTTGTTTCTTTGTAGTAATCAAGTTCCAGTGAAAGCCTGCTTTGTAGTTTCTGACGAAGGTTATACATGAGGGTTTGTGCGATTCGGTGATGGATGGGTATTGGTTATTTCTTGTGTGTTTTAGATAGAAGCTGTAGATGTCGGCCTTAGCACAGATGAAGAGGAAATTGCATATTCTGTGTTTGTTTTCTTCTGTATGGACTAAATTCCAGTAGTCTTCTTGGCTGTGTGCATAGTTAGAGGCAGTATTCAGGACATAGGTTATCATTGCTTTGTTTGCAGGACAGGTTAGTTATGCGTGTGTGTGTGTGTATATGTTCCAAGGTACCTGAAACTTCACAGAATAGACACAGATCCATTTCTCTGAGCTGAAATTTGTAGAGCTTAGAAGGAGTTGGCAGGATGTTATGCCATAGTCTCCACTGTATGTCGGAATTTGGTTTGGCACACTTCGATTTATATGGAAGATCCCACTGAAAACTGAATGGCATGTGCAGCCTTGTAGATGAGAGGGTTAAGGATGAATATACAAAGGGTGAAGTTGAAGGCACTGACATGAGGAAGTGGTATATTTTCTTGTAGTTGGAGAGAAGAAGTGGAAGTGAGGCTTCAAATTGTACAAGATGAAATATCGGCTCGAAGCAGTTTCTAGAAGGAATACAGATTCCCTGAGGTGTAGCTATATCTGAATAGACTTTTATAATAGCAGCTTGCATCTGTTGATATTGCTTTTCAGTTTTTGGGTTCTTCATTGGTAGGCTTTTGAATGTTTTCCACTTTAGAGTCTGGGTCAGGAGGTCCCCTATGATTCTTATTCCTGCCCAGTTCCATGTAAGGAAAAGAAAGGGCTGGCCAGTTGTGAGACTTGTTATGTTTCTGTTTGAAAATAGTGGTTCTGTAAGTACAGCTGACTCTGTTGATCCTGTCAGTGTGTGATGAAGTTCTGTGTTTTTCTACCGCTGTAGAGCATCTCTGTAAAAATGAGGTTTGTACAAGGTGCAGAACTGGCCATTCAGAGGATTGCGGAAATGTAAGTCCTCTGGTGGATGATTTTGTGATGTGATCAAAGGTGCGTAGTATGATTGCACTTGAAGTGTCTTGAGGAGGAAGATTATCCTGAAGGATCTAATCTTGTTTTCAAGGGAAACCAGACCTTTACCTCCCTTACTGAGTGGCTTGTAGAGTTCAGGGTATGTTGTCCAGTTAGTATTGTTCCAGAGGAAACTTTTGAATGTCGTGGAGAAATTCTTCAGGGGTGTGAGTATGTTGTGGGTATGCCATAACACACTCTCAGCAATCTGGTTAACTATTAGTACTCTTCCTCTAAGTGAGGACATGGAATGAATGCTGTTCCATTTACCTAGCACCTCTTTAAAACGGTTGTGCAGCTGTGTCCAGTTCAGTGTGTTATACATTTTGGTGTTGCCAAGGTGCACACCTAAGTATATTTGTCCTTCACTTGACCGGTACATTCAATCGGGGAATAATTTCTAGCCTTCCATCTGCCTGACCACAAGCCAGTGGTTTTTGCAGAATTTAATTTGGCCCCTGAGGCTTGTGCATATAGACTGTGTGCTTCCTCGGTTACCATCATTTCTTCTTCATTTTGGACTATTACAGTGATGTCATCGGTATATGCTGATAGGGTTATTTTTTGATGTGGCTATATTATGCTGGTTCGTTTGGAGATGATGGTATCGTGTACTCTTTTTAAGAAAGGTTCTATGGCCAGTGTGTATAATTGTCCAGAGAGAGGACATCCTTGCTTGACCCCTCAAGAGTATGACAAAGTGCGGGTGAGCCTGTTGTTGATTTTTAAACAGAAGCATGCATCTCTGTAGAACAATTGCACTGTTTCAATGATGAGAGAACCATATCCAAATACCTTTAGGACTTCATAAAGGTACTCGTGCTCTACCCTGTCAAAAGCCTTCTCCTGATCAAGGCTGAAGAGTGCCAGGTTTACATTGTGGCTGTTTGCAATGTGGATGAGATCTCTTATTAAATGAAGGTTATCATGTATTGATCTTCCTGGAACAGAGTACGTTTGATGTTGTCCAATAACTTCATTCAGTGTTGGCTTTATTCGGTTTGCTATAACTTTGGAAATGATTTTACAATCAGTATTAATTAGGGAGATTGGACACCAGTTTCAGATATCCGTGTGGTCCCTTCTTTGGTATCAGTCATGCTACTGAGGTTGTGACGGATTGTGGGAGCCTATTGAGGTAGGCTTCTTGCAGTGTTTTGAGGAGAAGTGGTCCGAGTGGATTCCAGAAGACTTGGAAGAACTCTGACGTGAGATCATCAAGACCAGGAGATTTTTTCTTTTGCAAGGATATACATGCAATTTTCAGTTCATCTAGTCTGATTTTGTTTTCTAAGTGGTTCCGATCTGTTGCAGATTTTATTTTGTTTCTTTCAGTATTTCGTGAATGGCCTGTGGAGCTGTATGCATTCTTGTAGTATTGTAGAATTTCAGAAGTGATTTTACTTGGATCTTCTATGATGCTGCCATCTTGAAATCTAATAGAGGGGATGCAGTTTGCTGCCTGGTATTTTTTTTCCAAAGAGAAAAAATATTTTGTGGGGCATCTGAAAGATTTATTTGTATGTGCCGCGATCTAGTGGGGCACCTTTTGCAGATAATTCTGAGTGTCTTTGCATGGTTTGGAGGGCTGAATGATATTTAGGGCTTTCTTCTGGGAGATACTTGAGCTGTTCTTCAAGTTGTCTGATGCTAATGTTTCTCTGTTGATTCTTCTTTTGACTGTAGATGTGCGTAAAGGATTTTATTTGTGATTTTAGGTGGGGCCACCATGTTTTCATTGGGTCTGTATTCCCCTTCAAGTGAGTGAGGTTAGTTATTAAAGCCTGAGTGTTTGTTATGTATTCTGAACCTTTCAGGAGAGTATTGTTGAAGATCCAATAGGCACTTCCTGATTTGGATGCTTCCAACAATAATGAAAGTTGCAGCTTGATGAAGCAATGATCTGAGATGATGATGGAAGGAATGTGTGAGATGTTTCTAACTAGAGGAACAGTGTGTTTGGAAATGTAGTATCTGTCCAGTCATGCTTGGTAGAGTGGCCTATTAGTTGCTGTGGTTGCTGACCTCCATATGTAGGACTTCTTATCTGGATGTTGATGCCGAAAGACGTTAATGAGTTCATTATTATTTACCAGTTTTTGAAGTTGGTTTATTAATGAGCTACGATGTTCAGTACATTGAAGTCTGTCTTTTTCTTGGTCAAGAGTGCAATTAAAGTCTCCAGCTATAATGATATGTTCTTGGTCAATACTGGAAAGATGGTTTTGAATGAAATCCAAGATTTGTGATGCCATAGCATCCTACTGTGGTATATAGATATTGAACATATGCAGGGTATTATGGTTACGTGCTTTTATGTGAGCATACAAGGCATATCCTGGTATATCAGCAATCACTTTTAGTTTGTAGGGAGATTGATGATGTACACCTAAACTAACTCCTGCTCCATGATGTTGTTGGGTTGCAGAGTGATGTAGGTCATAAGGCCACTCTGCCCATCTTCTAGATAAATTGGATGAGGAGTTGATATTTCTTTCTTGCAGAAGTAATTGGTCTATATGATATTTTTGTACCTGGTCAAGGACTATTCTGTATCGTAAAGCAGAGGCACATCCTCTTGCATTGAGAGAAAAAAGGCTAAACGACATTATGCTTATGAAAGTTTAATTGTAGGTTGAATCTAATATTGGTCCTGGTATTGTCTTTGTAGCCCATTAATCAGGTAGTAGATTCGCTTACTCCTGTTTACCTCTGCTCTTTTTACATTTCAATTTTGAGTGTAGATCCTGAAGTTGAGATATTAGTTCTGGGATTCTTGTGGTGTATTTAAGGGCTATAGTTAATTTGTGAGGGGAGCCTCATACTTTCTGAATGAAGGATGACAGCTGCTTCATGGTTAGGGGACCCTCAGTTTGGGAAAGTTCTGCCTTAGCTTCTTCCTCTTCTAAGTCGTCATGTGGAAGTGCAGTTTCCTCATCATCTGGGAACTGTGTTTCTCCTTGGCTGGCTGCAGGTGATGAAAGGCCATTTCGAGTAGTTTCTTCTATCGGATGAAGTTTTGAATTAGTGGGAGGCTGGGTTGGTGATTCTGATTGTGTCCGGGGATTGCTTTTAATTAGTTCATCCGAGTCATCTCTGTTGGGAGGATTCGTGTTTTCATGCTGTTTGTGCTGTGAGACTTTGTTATCAGAGCTTTGGATCTCATTACTCGACAGAACCTTGTCTTTTCCGGTTCGGGATTTTCTTGTTTCCGAGATTCATGATGGGGAGAGAGTTTTTGGTTTACTTTTTCCTATGCTTGGATTTTCTTCGTGTGCGATGTTGTTTTGTTCAACTGGTTTGCAATTCTGGGATGGGATATTTGTTGATGAATCCTTGGTACATGTAGGGACATTGTTTCTTAATGTGACCCTCTTCATGGCAGAAGAAGCACTGTGATGAGAAAGATAAGTAGAAAGTGTAGGTTATTCCATTTATGTCCCTGTTGATTAATTTTGGGAGGTCATGTAATGCGTTGTTGTTTGGAAAGTGCATTAATGCCTGTCTTTGAAAGCTTTTAACATGGGCAAATTCGGGCTTTTTTGTGGCTGCCGACAATGTGCGTATTTTTTCTGTGACAGAACCGTATCTTGATAGCAGATCTGATGAGTTGATGTGGATTTTCAGGGGGGAACATTTGATACGGTTACTTTTGTTGGAGCCAGTGCTATTGGGGCTGCTTCGAAGTGATAATCGATGCCTTTTTGCAGTACGGTTTGTGCCCATGAGATGTGGCTGAAATACACCTGCACGGTACCAGCTACGCGGGAAGCGTCAATAATATGTTTTGCGGGTACAGTTTTGACGATCACTGTCAGATACTCTTCTAGTGCAATGTTTTCTTTGGTTGTGAAGATAACAATTACATTTTCTCGAGAAGTGACTTTGCTAACAGTGGTAGTTATTTTTGCTTTTATCAGTTTACTGCTGGCTGATGTGGTATTCGTGTGTGAAATCAGTGTTTTGGAGAATTGACTGACCTGTTTGCGCCGTGTCCATAGTTCCCGTGAACTTTGCTCTTCCTTCCGGGTTCAAAGTTGTGGGGGTTCTTGCTTTGCTGAGTCAGTTAAGAGGGAGAGATTGTTGTTGAGCATACACTCAACTCTTCCTCTAATGTTTGTCTGTTGCCATGATAGGTAATCATTCGCTAGCGATAGCCGCAGATGAGGAATGCAGCTAGTGCAGGTGGCAAAGAAGGAATTATGGTGTTGAAATTGAAGATATATAGGAACTCATACACCAGGAGACGAAAACTGTCATAAATCACTTATCACTACACTTACGCATACACGACTAGGATGAATGGATAGCTCTTAGATTGGAGAATATAACAAAGTCCTTCCTTGCAGATAAACGTATAAAAGGTGAGAGAAGGCAGGAGCGGTATGAACGCACCTGCAACACCTTGACCACCTAGCGGGAAAAAAAATAGATAGATAGATAGACAAAAACAAAGTTAGGAAAGATTGGAGGTTATTTTGGAGGTTATTGAAATGAGTGAAAGATAACAGTATAGGGAGAAAGATTGTCAGTGTGTTGGCAAGGTATGACAATGATGAGTGGGGGAAGCCAGAATCATTATTATTATTATTATGTGACACCTCCAGGGAGTCCAAAGACTCATCGAGGGAGAGTGTGCCAACAGCATCAAACGATTGAATCCCTTCCAACTACTAACCACGCTCAAACTTGCTTAACTTTTTGCTAAGCCATTAGTAGCAGAGGCTCTACCAATCGACCAACCTTTGATGAATGATATAATAGTGAAGGTGTGTGAGGAAAAGGGAGTGTAGTTTGTGGATGTGTGTCATGTATTTTAGGGATGAATGGAATTATATAGACGTGATGGATTGCATTTGAATGGCTTTGGAGTGAGTAAATTGGAGAATCTGTTGCTAGATGGAAGTGCAGTGTGTGTGTGTGTGTGTGTGTGTGTGTGTGTGTGTGTGTGTGAGATGCAAGCAAGAGATCAGAAGTAAGAGATGAAGTGAGAGAGAGAGAGAGAGAGAGAGACCAGGAGATTGGTACAAAACAGAATTGCTTGGCTCCTTTAACAGTAGTAGTGTGAGAGATGAAGATAGAATGGGAAATGCAAACAGAACAGTCTTTCAAAGATTTATCTACATTACTTAGATTTCCTGCATTTTTCTCTATATTCTTTAAAAACACATGCTAACTCTCTAGCTAGAAAGTTTTATGTGATTTATTTATTTTGCTATTTTTCATCAGCTGCTTCTTTACCTTCATATGTCTGTTGTGGAGTTGTTTTTCTATTTTTGCATTTCAATAAATTTCAAGGCTATACATGAGAAAATTTTAATGTATTGCAATTGTTTTTTTTTTTTCAAAATCTGCACCTTTTTTTTTTGTTTATATTAAAGCTTGAAATAGTTGCAAAGAAATTATCAACATCCAAAAACAGGGAACTTATATCATGTCCAAATGACAGTCATTCTTTTTGGTCTGTTTCACAGGTATTTGCCCTATAGCTCTTGGAAGTTGGTAAGCATAACCATGAGGTGATTACCTGGGTAGTGGCCAGCCATATGAAGACTTCTGTGAGGAAAGAATATATATAGAATTACAAGGCAGGTGGTTATGAGAAGCTTAGGAGACAGCTTAGAGCTATGGCATGGAACAAGGAGCTGATCAGGAAGGAGATAAATGCTGCATAAGAACCGACCAAAATATATTTAACAACATCAGCGTGTGAACGTATTCTTAAGGTCAAAAGGATGAATAAGTTAGATGGTAAATGGATGAATGAAGGAATTAAGCATGAAATCTGGAAGAGGGGGATAGGCATCACAAGATAAATAATGGTAACAGTCAGTCAATTGCATTAGGAATATAAAGAGCAGGCTAGGAATGTGACTCACTTGGTAAGGACAGCAACAGCACATAATAAATTTAGTTTAATCCTTTATCTAAGTGTAAGCAAACAAAGTTTGCACCTGAAGTATCTTCAGGACTGAGGCAACTCGTAGTAAAGGTGGACCAAGCTCTCATCACTCCTTGTCTTAGTATCTCTCATAATGCAAAGCACATCTCCTTGCAGACACGTATAATGCTATTCGTTAAGCGAAGAGCCACTACCCAGACTAGTTTCGACCTTTATTGAGGTCTCGTCAGTGGGAGCCAGACCCAGAAGTGGTGATACTAAGGCAGAAGCAATGGAGAGGTCATATTTACTTATATGAGTTGCCAAACTGGGTAGTGGCCCTTCTCTTAATGCATAGCATTATACATGTCTGCAAGGAGATGTGCTTTGCATTATGGGAGATACTGAGACAAGGAGTGACGAGAGCTTGGTCCTCCTTTACTACGAGTTGCTTCAGTCCTGAAGATACTTCAGGCACAAACTTTGTTTGCTTACACTTGGATATATATATTGTAGTCTAACCAAGTGGAAAATATTTTTCCAGCAACAGCACATTATGAGCAGAAATTAGCAAATCAGGTAAAGAAAACCCAGAGAGTTTTTCCAATATGTGGCAAGTAGAACAAAGAATGATTATTGTAAGATGATGTTAATGGATGAAGATGGTGGAATAGTCACAGCTGCAGAGGAGGTAGTTGAGATATTCATTGAACAATTTATAAGAGTATTTCATTCCCATCAGTGTGAAATCATAATCAAGTGCAGAGGAGAGGATGGCTTAATTGTGAATGAGCAGGAGATATATGAGGATTTTATTTTATTTTATAAATCTTCGCACTGAAATGCAGTGTTACATACTATGGTCTACCAGAGCAAAGGCCGATGCCTTTATCTCAATAGGCCAGAAAGGCTAAAGCCAAAATACATCAAGATCTATCCCATGACAGTACAAGGTATTCTAGAAGTTATTTGTTGGTGAATGCCAAGTCATCAGTGTCCCCTGCAAAGCTCTAAGCAACAAGATCTTAATGTCTACTGAAGTAGACATTAAGATCTTGTTGCTTATAGAAATAATGCCTATAGAAGTCAAGTATTTCTAACTCTCATTGCACGATAGATACACCATGAAGGGAGATGGTAGCACCAGTGAAATGAGGAGCTGCCCCAAACTCCCCTTCAATCTGTCGAGCAAGATCTATATTCTGCTCATAATATGAGACCTTGCTCTTATGACTAACAACAAGTGTGCACTCAGTACCTGCTATCTGTGCATCAATAACCCAAACTCTTTCATCCTTCTTTGCAGTTAAATTGGGCTTTCTAATACCAGCTATAGTCCTGTTGTGTGATTCAACTGCAGTCTCCCAAACTTTGTTTTTCAACCAGTTATTTATTATGGAGACCAAGTCATCATGTCACCTCACCTGAATACCACGAGTTTGGAAACAACATTGGGCAATATGAGAAAGGGTTTCACTGTAGCGGCAACCTGCCCTACAATTACTGTTAACTCTGCTGATGTAGGTTTTGCTGACCCTTGTGGGTAGGGTATTGATCCTAGCCCTGATTAAGTCAGTAAATTCTTAACCAGGTAGGAATCTAGTACCTTCCCGTACCCATTGATGCTGAGGAGGCACTAGATTAGATCCATAAAGTGATGCACCATGACAGAGGTATATAGCTGTAGAGACTGCATTGGCAGAGCATAAGAAATGGGCTACCCATTTCTTATGCTCTGCCAATGCAGTCTCTATCAATTGACCTTGATACTTGGCCTGTAGTATGCTGAAAATCTTTCTGGATAGCAGGACAATGAAATGCATCTCTGCAAATTTGAGAAGTGGATATTTCTAATTTCTTAATTCTATTATAATGGAGGAGTGGGATAAGCCAGCAGAGGGAAGGAATACCAAGTCCACCGTCCTTCATCATATCATGAAAATAGGCAACAAAGTATCTAAAGGAAGCCTGAACCATGAAGAAAACAGCAGAGCAAATAGCCCTATCCATATTTGAAAGTACTGAGACATAGGTATGCCTATGTATCAACTTATAATAGTACCTAGGGAGCAAATTATTTGAAAGGAGGAAAAGCATTTGTTGGGATTTGAGAGAAGTTTTTCTTAAAGATGACAAAGCATTTTCTAAAGAGAAGGGAATAGAAGACTGTCTTTTCAGTGTGAAGAAGATACCAAGGTATCTCCATTCCTCCAGGACTGTAAGGCAATGCAGTGGCCTACCATGCAGGAAAAACTTAGGATTTTTGACCTTTAGTTTCTTGTCATGGCCAGAAGGGACAATTGCTAATGTGCAGGACTTCTCCACATTTATGGTAAGACCTCTAACATGAAAGAAGTCTACTGCCCAGTCAAGGAATTCCTGCAGGCCAACCTCAGTGGAGGCCACGAGAATAAGGTTTTCAGCAAAGGCCACAGCATTAAAAGAAGAAGCATCAAGAAAGTAACCAATATGGTTAGGTAAAGAACAAAGTAACTCATCGGTGACACAGTTGAAGAAAAGAGGGGATAGAGGGTCGCCTTGGTGAACACTTCAAACTGCTGGAATAGAAGTCTCACAGGCCCCTGTATTAATAGTTAGAGAATTATTAGATTATAACTCTAAAACATATGAAAGAAAAGAATCTGGACAGCTTGCACTAGATAATGCTTTTAAAATAGCAGGAAGAAAAACCTATCAAAGATTTTTCTGAAGTCTAAAGAAGCCATAAACAAAGGCTTAAGACATTGACAGGAATCGGAAAGGAGGATGGAAAGAATATAGATGTTCTCAGCACAGCCATCTGAAGGGGCAAAAGCTCTCTGCTGAATGTCATGTTGAATATATTTTTGCAGTCTATTGACTAATACTTTTTGATAAAGTCGAAGAAGAAGAAGAACAGGAAAAACTGTAATAGGCCTGTAATCCGCAGCTCTACTAGCGGTATCCTTTTTTGGGATAAATATAGTTCTTGAGTTCTCTAAATAAGGTGGAATAACTTTAGTTGATAGGAAAATGTTCAGAAGAACTTGAAGGATCTGAATGGGCACTTTCCTTAAATGTGACACTGGAAAGCCATCAGGGCCAGAAGCTGCTGAATTACTGGAGGGGAGGTGGGGGGTAAAGCTAATACAATTTCTTCATGCGATACAGGAGAATAAATGACTGATTCAGGGACAGACCCAAGCACAGAAGACTGGTCTTGATCAGGTAAATGCAGTGGTGGAGTGGAGAAGACAGTACTCCAAAAATTCCACAAAATCTTTGTGCTGTTTTTTGGAGGGAGGTGGAGATGCACCATCTAGTATAGTCTGCACATTTTGAGGTTGGGGATGTCTTGGTTGTCAAGGCTGATGCTACTGCTACTCAGAAAATACATTTTGGAGATAATCCTGAAGTTTGCTGGTGACATCATGCCCATTAAGATGAGCACGAATGATATCTTTAAGAGTTGTATGATTATATTCTGCTTAAGGTTGGTCTAAAGCTGGTGCTAACTAGGAAATCAGAGCCTATGTTGCTAAACCTAGTTGTTGAAAGTCAACTTGATGTTGAGTAGGAACAGAAGGTGTAGGAGGTAAAGAGATATTACCCATCTCACCATTCTTAGAAAGTTCTGTAATATCATTAACAAACTGTTTGTAACCTACTAGTCTTCGATAACTGTTAATAGCATGAAAGTGTGATGAGGCAACACATCAGCGAAAGCCTCATTTAAGTTTCTAACACCTGCTGCCACCTAACGAACTTCATAGGCAGCAAGAATACACTCCTCTTCTGAACTCCAGTGCACTTTAATGTGTTCAGTACAGATAGCAGTGTTCACCTCAACAAGATGTGTAGTAGAATGATGCATTCCAGGTCCAACAGCAGAAGTAAAGGCACAATTACATTCAGGGCAGATAAAATGATGAATGTCTGAAATTGCCTATCTGCTAGAACAATGATGACTTGTACCAGTAGAAAATAGTTGATTACAATTCTTGCAGGCACATCTATGGCATTTAAGAATGTTTGAAGGGATGGGAGACAGGCACATCATCAAGCAAGTCATGAACATTGGAATCAATTCTCAGATTTCCTGGATCTAACCAACCAGAGTCAGACCCACTATTTTCTTGATTATTGCAAGCAAGGAAACTAACCCATCCTGTGATTGTTAGCATGCATATATTCTCTGTGATTGTTAGCATGCATTTGTTAAATGAAAATTGAAATTGAGATTGGATAACAGATTAGTGAGTTGGATTGGTGACTGCTGCCAGACAGGTATTAGAAAGTTGCATAGGAGTGCATTGTCCCGAAGGAATTGGGTCGCTAGTGTGTGTGTGTGGGACTATTGTTGTTTAACTTGTATATTAATGATATTGAGATGGGTTTAGCTTGGGTTTATCTTAAGATATACAACTGTTCGCAGATGGTAGCTCTGATGTAAAAAAAAATTGGGGAGAAGAGCGTGGAGACAAGCGGACATTTTGACCTTACAGGAGGACTTGAACAAATTATGTGAATGGGCAGGTAAGCAGAGCTATCAGTTTAATATTGCAAATTGTAAGATTCTAAAATTTGGAGTAATGATGGGATGCAAGTAGGTGGTGGAGGAGATGAGCCATCTGGGAGTGGTGGTGATGGACAAGGACTCTCAAAGTTCAAATTGTAAAGTCATCATATCAGGTAATGGTGATGATTCAGAGGAATTTGGCATGCAGAAATATGGAAGTTATGATTCCATTGTATGAAACCTTGATCAGGCCTGATATGGATTATTGTGTACAGATTTGGTCACCTGGTTTTGATAAGGATATGCGAGAAAGGGTCCAGAGAAGATTCACAAAGATGATGATGAGGAATTACATTCCTCTCAGTCTGTCTTCATACATCGCTTTCCTTTGGAATGTGGTGTATGCAGACAGATTGAGAGGAATGTAATTTGGAGAGGAGATATGATCGAGACATATATGTTGGTCAGGGGTTGTTACCTGGTTAACATGGAAGAAATTTTTCATAGAGTGGAAGAAGAAATGGGTGTAGAACAAGAGGCCATCCCTGAAAACTGTATAAGGAGGGTGTGAGCAAAATGAATAAGGAGTGGTTTTTTTGAAGAGTGGTATGCATTTTCTAAATGTGTTGTGAATGAGGGCACGTTGAATGAGTTTAAGCACAGTTTGATGAGCTTTATGTGTGATGATAGTATGTGCCTCTCATAATGAGTCCTCTGACTCTACAGAAGGTCTAATGTTAATGATAATCATAAATTAGCATATGTTTATCTCGTTTCTAAGGATGGTGACAAAGCTTTACCATAGAATTATTATTCTGTCGCTTTTGCTTTGATTCTTTCTAAAGTAATGGAATAAATTATTAAAAATCAACTTTAATGCTTTGGAAATTATTATTATTATCATTATTACCCCAAGACCTCATGAAGTCAAAGACTCATCTCTGTAGTCACGTTCATTACAAATGGCATTAGTAATTTCCCCTGCTCTTCTCCAGGTATGTTAAAAATTATGCATCAGCTATTCAACACACTTTCATAGTTCATCTGCAAATTTATAGAACATGGATTGTGTCTAGTGAAATCCATGTTAGTGGTCACAAATTAATTGACAGTTTTTGAGGTTTTGAAGAAATTGAATATTGATGACCTTTTCCATGGCTTTAGACAACTGACATGAGATCAATAGCTTAATAGTTTTTTTTTTTTTTTTTTTTAAATCAGCTGTATTTGGGCTTGTTTCCATGCTGTATGATTGATGCAGTGTATAATACGATATAGTGTAGAGATGATAAAGGACAGATATTAGTTCAGGAACACTTCTGTTGATCATTATTAGCACAATATCATCAGGACCAAGTCCAAATACAGCTGATTTAAAAACAAAAAACAAAAAAACTATTAAGCTGTGATATCAAGAGGTCAGCTTTATATTTATTGCTTATTAGAGGCCTGATGTGGCTGAAAAAGTTCCATGTTCTCTACAGCAGGGTTTCTGGACTATGTAAAAATAAATAAATAAATTGCAAATAAAAATGATAAAAATGGAATAAAAAATCCTTAGCCCACCCATGGTACAAATTGTATTGTAGGTTTAGTAATAACCTTTTGTGGGTGGTAACCATATAAAAAAATATATAGTTACATAATATTGCCATCTTGTAAAGAGAGAGGCAAGAGTACTAATGGGTAGAAATTATTTACCAACAGCTTTTGCAAAGGACCAGAAGGTACAACTATCAGTGGCACATGTAGCAAGTTTTCTGCATTTTTTTTTTTTTGTTTGTTTGTTTCAAGCCACTTACAATATGCTGTTTTTTTTGGCATGCCTCTTGGAAAACCTTGGATTAGATATTGGGTGAGAATTTTGAACAGAGTGAGGAATGAATACTGTCATTCTCATATGGATAATTTCTGTTGCTCATGGAGGAGTAAAATGTGTTGGAGAAGTTCCCACTTGATGTTTTTTTTAGTGCCAAAAGATGCAAGGATGTGAATTGTCTGAGGGGAGAATGTGCCACTAGCAATTAAACCTGTATGTGGTTATGATTTGAATTACCAATAGGAAAGGTTATCTCAATGTACATGAAAGGAGAACTGGTTAAGAAAAGATTCAAAAATATAGTGTTGTGTGAGTGGAGAAGATTGTTTGTTGGGTATGGTTGGTTAGCAAATCATTTGCCTTAGATCATTGCTTATAGCAAATAGTTCAGCATCTCTCCCATCTGGATCAGTAAAATTGGAAAATGGAAGCCTGTTGGAATTGTGAACATTAAAGTCACCTAGGATTGTTGGATTATAGGAAATGAAGCATCAGAATTCAAAGAGGTCAGAAATGGGGGACCAGTAGACACAGCAGATAAGTGATAGCTTGATGATG
The DNA here is from genome assembly GCF_054136105.1 of Typopeltis vanoorti. Taxonomy (NCBI): domain Eukaryota; kingdom Metazoa; phylum Arthropoda; class Arachnida; order Uropygi; family Thelyphonidae; genus Typopeltis; species Typopeltis vanoorti. The sequence goes on from NC_143561.1 coordinate 61,312,838, forward strand.
CAAAGAAATTTAGCCACAGAAGATCAAAATGAGGAGATTCAAGATTAAGTATCTTCTGGCATCGTACATCAGATTGCACACATGCTTCTTCACCTTTATGAAGAAGCTCAACTAGTGTTGTTGTTTGGACAGTTAGTAGCACTTTCATTTTAACTGCAGTGACATAATATATGTTTGATTTTATTGTAATGATGGCATTTATTAAATGAAGTATTAGTAGTTAGTTTAGCTGAATTTAGTAATTTTTTATTGTAGCAACTAACAAATTATTTTTCATCAGAAAGGACAGGTTTTGGGAAGGTGCAGAGAAGTAGAAGGTCAAATTATCTGACCTCCTTGGTTTCTGAACACTGTCCAGAATCCATGAATAGTGGAAAATATTCATGACTCATAACACTAAATTCAAGTTTGGTTTCATTGAGAAACATCACGAAAAAAAAGAAATTGAGTTGTAAACTTAACATTTTGTTACACACAAAACAGATGAAATAATTTGACAAAAGTTTCCAAAGATAACTTGATAAAATGACCATAATTTAAGTACAATCCTTTTATCATAAAATTATTTTTCTGCTTGTCTGTTTATTACAGATTGAATGTATATGATTAGTTTTATGATTTTATGTTTTATGATTAGTTTCATATCTTTTCTACAATTTATTTATACTGCATGTGGATTTTTTCTATTTTAGGGACCAGTCGGGCCTCGTGGGTCTCCGGGTCCTCCAGGTCCAATGGTAAGGTTAAATAAATCATAAAGTGAATGCATTGCAAGTAATAATCAATTTGTGATTAAGACTTATTAACTGCAAAGAGTGCTTAAATGATTATGATTATGATTATTATATGAAATATAATGATGGTATATATATATTGCCAGTAACATGTGATCACTAAGAAGTGAAGTTCACAGTAGGTAGCGTTGATAGATATATAAATTTTAGGCCCCCCTCTTTAAATTTCATGTGAATCTTTCTAAGGGTTATTATTTCATGTGGAGAGTTTATATTTTGAAGTTGGTTTTTAGAGTTTTACATGAAATAACTAGGCAACCACTCCGACCAATCTTTTAGTAAGGGTGGATGTCATAAGTCAGCTGATATGTTATTATTATTATTACCCCAAGACCTCATGGAGTTAAAGACTCATCTAGGATCACCTAGTTCACTATCATTTAAGTATTACATTCTGTGGCAGTATCTACAAAATTTTGTGGCATGCAGTGTTTGTGGCAGGTTTGCAATTAAAAATGTGGCGTAATTTTATGTGTGCACACACGCACACACCTAGAGTGTGTGTCTGCATGAAATGTAGAAAGAGGACTAGTTGATATAAATATAACTGGTTTCAGTAGTAGTGGAGCATCAGAAATAAGTGAATGCTGGCAGACAGCTATCAGTACTGTGATTGAGGATGAGGAAGGTGAGCATTGGAAGAGAAATGGATAGCACTAGGAAATGTAGCATATTTGGAGGATCATTGTTGATTGGGTGGGTGAATATCAAGTGAGGATGGAATAGCTGGAGAGAGAGAGAGAGAGAGAGAGAGAGGGGTACTGAAGAAAGAATTGCAAGGTATAAAAAATGAGTTGAGAAGCTTGAAGGAAGATGTTAGAAGACTTGAAAGGCTAACTGATGTGAGGAGACATACAAGTGTAGGGAATGATAGGAGAGAGAGAGAGAGAGAGAATGGGAGAATCAAGGAATGAGAGGAAATGAGAGTTAGGCAAGAGAGTGCAGGAGCAAGGGATGGAGAGATGAGAGGAAGACAGGTAAGTGAGCAAGGAAGGTGTGTCAAGAGAGAGAGAGAGAGTGAGTAAGTAAGAAATGCAGGTTACCAAGGAATGAAGAGATCAGTGAGAAGATTGATGTATGGAGATTTAATGATTTTGTAGAGTACAAAATAGAATGCTAGAGTAGAATGCTGGTCAGACTGAACAGAGAGGTGGTATAGCAGCTGGAATATAGAATATTGTTGCTCATAGAATGGCTTCAAAGACACAGAGATTGTTATATTTATTCAAGTATTCGAAACAAGAGAGCTGCATTGATTGAGTTAGTATGTCCCAAGATCACTGGAATAAGTGAAACTTGGTTGTCCAAGAAGGATGTGAGGATAGAAATAAAAGGATAAATAAGTTTCGGAAAGAATAGAAATGTGAAAAGAGGAGGGGGGAATGCTGTTAATGATTGCAGAAGAATTGTGTCCACAAAGTGTAGAGGTTGATAGTGCATGCACAGATTTTGAATCTATGTGGTGTGAAGTTGAAATAAACAGGCTAATATATCTGATAGAATGCTATTATAGGACAGAGAATGCAGAGAATACTGATTGTGAAATGCTTAGACAAATTAGATGGGCATGTAAAAAGAAGGTGATTCTGATGGAAGACTTGAATTACAGGAATATAGAATGGAAGGAGGAGATAGTATATGGGAACAAGGAGAGTGAGTTGAATTTCAGAGAGATAAATATTTTAAGCAGCATGTGACTGAAGCAACTAGAGACTTTAATGTTTTGAATTTGGTGATAACTTCACAAGATGTAGTTGTTAATGAGGTGTTGACACTGCCGCTGGTTGAGGAGAGTGATCATGAGGTACTTGTTTGGGAAGTGATGAAACAAGAAAAGATTACTGCCAAAAATGGATATATGTGGAAGTATAAAGTGGGTGATTATGGGTAGCTCTGTAGTCAGCTAGCATCAATATTTTGGGTAGATAACCTGTGCAGAAAAGATGTTGATAGTGCATGGAAATTCATCAGACAGTATCTGACACAAGCAGTGTATAACTGCATACTAAGATTAAGTGAGTAAATAGAGTATAGGAGTGAAATGGATGAAGAGTGAAATCAAGCATGCTGTGCTGAAAAAGAAACTGATAGTTATGGAGGAGCGAGATAAAAAATAAAATGAAAATGTTATGGAGGAATGAGACAGTTGGTGGTGATCATATCCATACAGAGTATAAAGTGCAGGCTAGAAAGGTGACAAGCATGGTAAAGAAAGAAAAGGTGCAGTATGAGAGGAGATTGGCTGGTCAGGCCATGGATAATTCAAAAGAATTTTTCCATTATATGGCAAGCAAGAGAAAGAATAATTATGGCAGGTTGACACTGGTGGATAGTCATGGCAGCAGAACAACAGTTACAAAGGATATAGTGGAATTATTGAATAAGCATTTTATCGGTGTATATCATACATTTTTTCAGTGTATATATATAGAAGGGAGGCAGGTATTAGGAGAATTGGAAGTGAAAGAATCAAAGGTGTATCAGGTGTTGGTTGGGTTAGATGTTAATAAAGTTGTGGGAATGGATGGCATAATGCAATGTATTCATAAGGAATGTGCACCACAGTTGGCTATGCCCTTGACCTGGTTATTTAATTAAAGTCTTGCAGTGGATAAGGTTACTAAGGAGTGGAAAGAAGGCAAAATAGTACTACTCCACTAACAGCATTGTAGGAAAAAAGTTTCCAATTATAGACCAGTCTGTATAACTGTGGTTGTGGTCAAGGTGTTGGAGAGTTGGTAAGGAATAGAATACATGATTGGGTTGATGAACATAGCATTTTTTATGATGTCAGCATGGATTTGTAAAGGGTAGGGCCTCCTGTTTTAGCAATATACTTGCATTTTATGATAGGGTATCTGGTGTGTTAGATAAGGGCTAATTACCACATGATAAATTGGTGTACAAACTGCAGAGGATGGGAATAGATAGCATGATGTTATGTTAGATGGATCAAAGATTGCTTTTTGAATGATACCACCAAGTTGTGTATGATGGAGTAGTATCTTAAAAAAAAAAGCAGGGTAACTGGTAGGGTGCCCGAGGGTTCTGTTCTTGCACCCCTGCTGTGTATTTTGTTTGCAAAGAATATATCATTTGGACTGATTGGGGATCTTCAGTTGTTTACTGATGCAATGTTGGGGAGAATTATAAGTAGCACTGCTGATGTTAAATCCCTTCTGGAAGATTTGAGTAGACTTTTGACTTGGACAAAGGAGTGGAGTTGTAGTTTTAATGTCAATAAGTGCAAGGTGTTGCAATTTGGAGTGAAGAAATATAAGGCTGTGTACTATATCAACAGTTCCGTACTGCAGGAAGTGGAAGAGATTAGAGAGTTTGGAGTGATGGTTGACAGTAGACTGAAGTTTAGAGGGCATATTGCTATGTTGCAAAGGCTTCACATTATAGTGCTGCTATGAAGAGAGGCTGAAAAAATGTGGATTGCAGAGTTTAGTGGATAAGAGGAAAAGAGGTGATATAATAGAGACATTTAAGTTAGTGAGGGGTTTTTATTGGATTAATCCAGATGAGATTATAAAAAGAGTAGAAGACGAGAGGAAAAACCCAGAGGTCATCCCTGGAAGTTATGTAAAAGTGTGAAAAGGGGGTGTGAGAAGTAAAATTTTTACATGGAGAATTGTCAGTGAATCAAACGCATTACCACAATGTGTTGTTAATGGAAGGAGTATTAAGGATTTTAAAATTTGGTATGATAAAGGTGTTACATTTTGGAGTGCAGAAATATAAGGCTGTGTACTATATTGTCAGTGCCATACTGCAGGTGGATGGGATTAGAGATTATCCTAGCTTTGAACTCCATATTGATATATGGGGGTCTGAGGCTATCTGGTGAAAAGATGTGCTGTTAAAAAGCTCCTGAAAGATCTGTGATTTTTGTTGATGTATTAAGCGTTTTCTTAGATTTAATGGTGTATTTTTAGTATATTATTGTAGTTTTTTTAGTGTCATTATTGCTACATCATTGCAATGTCATTGCAGAAATATTATTAGTTTTTATTACTTTTAAGAATCATGTTGGAGGCTTAATGGATTTTTTACAACACTCAAAAAGAATTAAAATAGAATTTAATACTTCCTATATTTCGTCCTAGTCACTAGGACATCTACGGGGATTACAAAAACAATTAATGTAACATATACACAAATAACAAACAATACTAAGCCCAACCACGTGGGTGACACTAAAGTCCTATCTAGGTAGAGCACCCTCTAAGGGCAGTAGTAGGTGGCCTGGAATGTAAGGTGGGAACTCTGGTGATGAGTGTTTCCCAAATCTTCGTAAGCTTAATGCAACCGTATTTATTGAGATTTGGTTGGTTTTTGAGAGCTGCTGCTGCTTCTAAGAAAAGTCTCTCTTTCTTGAATTTGCTGTGGTGGAGCATGGTGGTTTTCTTCCATGATACCCTGTGGGTGGTGTCCAAAACATGGTCAGCCAAGCCTGAATGGCCATAGTTGTGTTTGAAGATGTAAGACTTTTGTTCCTCTAGACGGATGGATGCTGATCTGCCTGTCTGTCCAAAGTACGCCAGCTTACAGGAACAGGGTACTTTGTAAACTCCAGGTAGAGAGAGAGGAGGGAGCTGATCTTTCGTAGAACGGATAAGGGTAGCAAGTTTGCGGTGGGGCTTATATGCTGTGTGTAGGTTGTACTGTTTTAGTATCTTGGCTATTTTTTCGGATGTGCCATGGATGTAGGGTATGGTGATGGCATTTTTAAAATCTTGTTGATGAGAAGGACGGGGAATGGGAGAGGAATTGATTATTTTTTTGATACTGTGATCGCTGTAGCCATTGGAGAGGAAAGTGCTGTGTATGTGGTTAAGCTCAGTAGTGAGGGCAGTTCCACTGGAACAAAGATTGTGGGCTCTCTTGGTAAGAGTTTTAATAATGCCATATTGTTGAGAGGGGTGGTGGTGGGAGAGTTTGTGAATGTATCTGCCTGTGTGTGTGGGTTTTCTGTATACAGTGAAGGTAAGTGTATCATTAGGCAGACATGTGACTAAGGTGTCTAGGAAGGGTAAACAGTTGTTCTTTTCCTTTTCCATAGTGAACTGGATTCTTGGATGTAGACTATTGAGATGACTGAGGAAGGAGTCTAACGTGTCTGGGCCTCATGGCCCAGACACGTTAGACCAAATGTGTTCTCTATTTGGCCTCATGGCCCAGACACGCTAGACCAAATCTGTTCTCTATTTGGCCTCATGGCCCAGACACGTTAGACTCCTTCCTCAGTCATCTCAATAGTTTACATCCAAGAATCCAGTTCACTATGGAAAAGAAAAAGAACAATTGTTTACCCTTCCTAGACACCTTAGTCACACGCCTGCCTAATGATACACTTACCTTCACTGTATACAGAAAACCCACACACACAGGCAGATACATTCACAAACTCTCCCACCACCACCCCTCTCAACAATATGGCATTATTAAAACTCTTACCAAGAGAGCCCACAATCTTTGTTCCAGTGGAACCGCCCTCACTACTGAGCTTAACCACATACACTTTCCTCTCCAATGGCTACAGCGATCACAGTATCAAAAAAATAATCAATTCCTCCCCCATTCCCCGTCCTTCTCGTCAACAAGATTTTAAAAATGCCATCACCATACCCTACATCTGTGGCACAAAGTTTACAAAGTACCCTGTTCCTGTAAGCTGGCGTACTTTGGACAGACAGGCAGATCAGCATCCATCCGTCTAGAGGAACAAGTCTTACATCTTCAAACACAACTATGGCCATTCAGGCTTGGGTGACCATGTTTTGGACACCACCCACAGGGTATCATGGAAGAAAACCACCATGCTCCACCACAGCAAATTCAAGAAAGAGAGACTTTTCTTAGAAGCAGCAGCAGCTCTCAAAAACCAACCAAATCTCAATAAATATGGTTGCATTAAGCTTACGAAGATTTGGGAAACACTCATCACCAGAGTTCCCACCTTACATTCCACAGGCCACCTACTGCTGCCCTTAGAGGGCGCTCTACCTAGATAGGACTTTAGTGTCACCCACGTGGTTGGGCTTAGTATTGTTTGTTATTTGTGTATATGTTACATTAATTGTTTTTGTAATCCTCGTAGATGTCCTAGTGACTAGGACGAAATATAGGAAGTATTAAATTCTATTTTAATTCTTTTTGAGTGTTGTAAAAAAAATCCATTAAGCCTCCAACATGTTGTCCTCACAGCACTTAAGCCTCTACACACGTACTTTTAAGAATGGCGCTGAAAACTCGTCACATCAGGGCACTCTCTGAAGCTCAAGTTACTACTGAGGAGAGCATTTGTCCTTATGAACAAAAGTGCTGCTGCAGTGATGATGATAACTTATCTGAGGATAAGATGACATTAGAAATATCTCAATTAGAAGAAATTATTAGAAAATCGACCAGAGAATTAGAAAAAGTGGAAAAACGTTTAACTAAACTTAGACAGGATAAATAAAAAAAGGATCAGAACAAGAACAGGCAGGAAACCACTGAACTTTGTAATCATAATATTAATAACAACATGGTAAGTCAGTTAAAATCTAAGGAAAAAGAGGTGATATAGTAAGGTTTGAATTCATTTGGCATCAGGAGCCTTGAAAAATGGGTACCAAACTTCTTGGTATGAGACCTAATGCAGAGCATCAGGGAAAACTAAGATCCTCAAGGGAGGAATGGGAAAAATATGTGTGAAAGTTCAACTATGGTATGCAAACGTGATAAAGATATGAATGTCTTTGAACATGATTATGTATGTGGCGAAGGGGGTGGAAAAATATGCTTTTGGTTCACACTTTTTGAGTATATCTGGGGAGGGAAAAGAGAAAGTTCTAGAATAACACCAAATAGATTGCATATCTAATTATAAGAATAAGCTAAGTGGTAATTTATTATGTCTATACACAAATGCCAGGAGCATTAGAAACAAAAGAGTTGAGTTCATTGCTTTATTGAATATAATGTGGCCTAAGATTGTTGGCATTAGTGAAGCCTGGCTATCAGAATCAGATATGGTAACAGGATCGAGTGTAATGGGTATACTATTTTTAGGAATGACAGAAGAGATAGGAGAGGAGGAACAGTACTACTACTACTAATGATATCAGGTACTTAAGTCCAGTTAGGGTAGAAATGCAAGAAAACAGTGATGGTAACAATGTTCCATGTAGTGGTGAGTTTGAGCCTATCTGGTATGAAGTGGAGGTTAACAGAATGAAATATATGGTGAGGTATTGCTATAGACCTGGTGGCTCAGTTGCATGGGACAAAGAAATGCATCTCCAATTTAGCCTTATGGGTACCAAATGAGTGATCATTATGGGTGACTTTAATTTTCCAAACATTGATTGGGTAGAATAGAAATCTCATGATAGGAAAGAAGAGGAATTTTTTGAATTTTTGTGAGACAACTTTTTCATGCAGTATGTGAAAAAAGAACTCAAGTCAAAGAGTGTTGGATTGCATAAGAAGGAGTTTCTATTAAGAATATGGCTATTTTATCAGTTGGTGAAAGTGATCATGCTGTGCTTTCTTGGGAAGCAATTAATTGTATTGGTGCTCTGATTAGAATAGGTTACATGCTGAACTACAAAGCTGGAAATTATGATCAACTTAGGAGAATACTATCTTTGGTCCCGGGGTATCAGTTACTGAATGGGAAAAATGTCACCAATACATGGGAATCTTTGAAAAAGGGCTTAAATGAGACGGATCTGAATGTATCCCTAGTGTTTGAAGAATAAATAGGATGGGAAGGAAATAGATGTGCAACATTATTAAGCAAGAGATCCACAAGAAGAAGATAATGTGGAAAGAATATCATGAGAATAAGAGTGAGAGGAGTTATGAAATATAATAAAGCTCAGGCCAGAAAAGTACTGAGTATTGTGTGGAAAGCTAAATTGGAGTATGAAAAGAAATTAGCCATGCAAGCTAAAGGCAATCCAAAAGAATTTTATCGTTATGCCACAAGCAAAAGAAAGAATGAATGTGAAAGAATAACTTGAATGCAGATGGTACTTGAGTGTCGGAAGCTAATGAGATTGTTCAGTTAATGAGTGCTCACTTTGCTAAGATATATCAACCAGGTGTATGTAGCATGGTGCACAGTGCTACTGCTACGTTGGATGAAGAGTTAGAGGTTCATGAAAATGAGGTTATAGATCTGTCATAACCTGGGTAAGAATTTGTCTATAGGGACAGATGGAATATCAGCCCATTTGCTAAAGGAATGTTCAGCTAAATTGGCTAGGCCTTTGTTTGTATAACTTGAGTATACTAACTTGTATGATAGTTCCATTGTATGAGGGTGGTACAAAAACTGATGTGTCTAACTACTGATATATCAGTATCTGTGGTAGTGAAGATTTTAGAGAAGTTGGTAAGAACTCGCACACAGAAATGGGTAGACAAACAAGCTATACTCTAATCTTTAAAGGTACTCTGAAAGGAGCAGCATGGGTTTACTAAAGGAAGGTCATGTTTTAACAATTTGTTCATATTTGATAACAATGTTATGGCCTAGTTGGATAAAGGGAATGGTTACACTATGATAATGTTGGATTTTTCTAAGGCATTTGATAGGATACCACGCGAAAGACTGTTGCATAAACTGGAGAATATGGGATTGGAATATAAACTCTTGAATTGGGTCATATGATGGTTGACAGGCAGATACCAAAAAGTGGTATACAGTGAGTGTGAATCTGACAGATTTAAGGTGACTAGTGGTGTACTTTAGGATTCAGTTCCTGGGCCATTATTGTTCAATCTATATTTTAATGACATCAGGCAGGGTCTAACATCAGATGTGTAATTGTTTGCTGATGATGTGAAGATAGGCGGGCAATTAAGGATGCTACTGGTATTCAGCACTTACAAAATTAGTTCAATAGGCTGGAAATTTGGGTAAATGAAAATGGCTGTCGATTTAATGTTATCAAGTGTAAAGTTATGCACTTTGCCATGATTAGATTTCCAGTGGTGTATTATATTAGCAGGGATATGCTACAGGAATCTAAGAAGGGAAGGGATCTTGGCATATTGGCAGATAGGAATTTGAAGTTCAAAGGTCACATAGCAAAAGTAGCAAATACAATTCAGAGGATAATTGCAATGTTGTAAGGCTTTTATAAGGCTTTGATATGACCACACCTGGATTATTGTGCTCAGACTTGGTCTCCTAGATTTCAAGGGGATAAAGGAGCTATGGAAAGGGTGCAAAGTAGAATTACAAAGATTATATCCAGATTATGGGATTTAGATTATGAGGGCAGATTGTTAGTATGTGGATTTCAGATTCTGGTTAACAGGAGAAAGAGGGGGGGGGAATTCAAAAGCTTATAGAGATCTATAAGCTTTTGAATGGGTATTATAGGATAGCATCTGATGAAATTTTTCATTATATGGAAGGTGGGGAAAGAACATAGAGGCATCCATGGAAGTTAAGTATGTTGACAGTCAAGAAAGGGGTAAGTGCTAGGTTTTTCTCTCACAGAGCAGTGAGTTAGTGGAATAGTTTGCCTTTAGGGGTAGTAAGTTGCATCTAGTGTGAAATGAATTTAAGGAAAGGTAGGACAGCTGGTTTGGGTGATTTATAGCCCACCTTGATGAGCCCTTGACTTTCTGGAGGTTTCAGGTAATAATAATAATAGATATATTGTCAGTTGAGTGAACCTCTCACGATGAGTTTGCTGACTTCATGGAGGTTGAATAATAATAATAATAATACTTAGATCTGATAATGTAGAGTTGGAAAAAAAAAAAGCAGCAATAATGAATAACATGATAGTAAGAATGTGTCAAAAGAGAGGCTTGGATTATGTGAATGCCTGGGTCACATTTGAGGGTTGAAGAGAGCTGTATGTGAGAGATGGACTGCATTTGAATGTAGAAATACATGGGCATTCAAAGGGATTGTTCTTAGAAAAAGTAAGAGGGTTGGGGGCAAGGAAACTAAAGTTGCTAGGGTGGATGGTAGCAGGGGTGGTCTCTTGTGCAATAGACACTTGGTAGATAGGAGAATATATATGGTTTGTTGCAGAGTCAAATGGAGTCTGTGGAGAACAATAATAGGTATAGAAATACTGACAGTGCATTGATGTTTCTTTATATTAATACTAGTGGCACCTGTGAATAAGTTACGTTAAACTTGTGAGCCCACATTTTATCGTAATTGCAAGTGTTTTTTGTGCAAAAATAAGCAGTTAACGGAAAACTAATAGAGGGTACTAAGGAGCCGATCACTTCAACACAACTCATAAGTACCCATAGTCCAATCAGCTATTTTATACAACTAAAAAACAGCCACGTGAAAGTGCTATGCCTACCGTGCGAAGTAAAGATGGCAGCAACAAAGACCAACAACGGAAGATTACTTTGAGTCCGTCAGCATAGCATCGCTGATCGCCAACAAACTGAATGACATTATGAAGTGCCGCAGCTGTGAAGCCGAAGGTAAAGAAAAGAAAAAAGGTATATTGTGTGATTTCTGTTGCAACTGGCTACATAATTCCTGCATACAAATAAATGAATTGGCGCACAAGCTCTTTACCAATCTTAACCAGCCCTGCTTCTGTACGATGTGCCTCCCTTCCGTAAAACAGCTACTAAACTTAGGCAAAAGAGTTGAAAATCTCGAATAACAGCTTAATACTATGATCAATATTTTCTCCTCCAAAATCGGAAAGTTGAAAACTAAGCTCAAGATACTCAACGACCAGCGCCTGATTGCAAGTGTATTCATGCCTGCTAACGAACTTTGCGAACTAATCGCATCAGTGGTACACGAGTTGCTCGAGGCTGAAAATAGGAGACTCAATGCTGTTATCCTGAACTTTCCGACCGAAAATGGAAAAATCCTTAAAAGAAGACATCGGCAATCTAGCAGGAGAATGCAATTTTGATCCCAGAAATATCGTCAAATGCCATCATTTCGGACCCATAAACAAAAGAAAGGACGGAACGAACTTTCCACGTATTGTGAAAGGGACCTGCAACACACCAACAAACACATCCAAATTTCTGATGTTGATAAACAACAAGCTAAAGGACACTTGTCCCCAGTCACACATACGTGCTCGACCTGATTTAACCTTTGCCCAGAGAGAACAAAGATATCAACTCCTGAAGACAACTAGAAGAAAAACGCCAAAATGGAGACAACAGTTGGATGATAGACTACAAACAAACCAAACTAGTGCAAAAACCAAGTGATGCCACTAGTAGCCACCTAGGACACCAGTATGCAGGCACTGCATAGGAAATGTGCAAGATCCTTGCGGTCAAATCCATGACTCACAGAACCTTGCATATACACTTCACCAACATCCGTGGACTCAATTCCAACCTTAACAGAAACTCAAATCCAGTGGCGGCCGGTGAAAATTTTAAGTGGGGGTGCTGCATATAAAAAAAAAAATTTTTTTTTCCCTAATCAGCAACGAATTTATTAATAAATAAATTTACATATTAAAAATTGCTTTATTAAAAATATTTCATCCTCACCACGAACAAACACCAATAATAAAAGTTTCGTATCAATAGCAATGACAAGTGCAAACGAATATCGGGGTTAGATCGAAAATTGAAAAAATATAATTCTTTTTATATTTTCAACAGTCACGCTCATCATAATTCAGCCTTGTATCTATAATAAATAAATAATTATATGTTATTTTAACAAAATAAAATAAGATTTACAAAAAATAGTTCACCATGCACACGCACCAATAATAAACGTTTCATATCTCACAGAAATAAGGCACGTAAGGATACTAAAAATACACTGCCGTTTGAGCAGCTACAGTTGGGAATAATGTAATGTGCAATGACAAGAGCAAACGAATATCGGCATTAGATCGCAGTGCATTTGTTTCATAATCTTAAGCACCTAACAATTCCAATTATTAACTATTCAATCAATATCAAAACACAAGCTGTAACCTTTAACATGTCGTACTGCATTTATATAATGTAAGCATTGTTATTATTTATAAACACAAACAAAATTTAATTTTTTTATTTTTTCCTTGGGGATGCTGCAGTGTCCCAGTGCTTATGTACGGGCCGCCACTGCTCAGATCTCACCTTCCCCAGCACTATTCATCTCAACCTTCCTAACTATACACTATTTAACTCCTTTCAACCCAAGGGTGGCATCTGTACATATATCTGCTCTGACATATCCTGCCAGAGAGCACCTAACCTAGAATCAGCCAACTTCGACCTTCTTTGGCTGAAGATATCCCTCCCCCACTCAGTCAAATTCATCTGCTGTCTCTATCGCTCTCCTAATACCACCAATCACTCTGAGCTCTTTCATTTCCTCTCCTTAAAAGTTGATTTTCTCCATCCCCACTCTCCTAACAGCGAAATCATCCTCCTGGGTGATTTTAATGTTCATAATACCAATTGGCTTTCCTCTTCCAGTTATACAGATCCTGCAGGCAGAGATGCTGAAACATTTGCCACCACTAACGACCTTACACAAATTGTTCAAAAACTGACCAGAATGCCAGATAACCTGAACCACTCCCCAAATACCCTAGATCTCTTCTTTACTAATGACCCCTTTAAATATGCAGTGAATGTAGTGAGCCTCCTGGGTAATTCTGACCACAACCTAATGGTCATCTCCTCTCCCATGCAACAACGCATAACAGTCACTCCACACGAGTAGTTTGGCATTATAACAGTGCCAAATGGGACAGTCTTCGAGACTATTATGCTTCATTCCCATGGTTGGACTATTGTTTCCAGTCTTCCAGTCCAAACATATGCACTGAACATATCACCAAATTAATCCTCACTGGCATGAAAACATACATTCCCCACACTACTCAGAACTGCCATCCCCCTAACTAAACCCTAGTTCTCCAAAAGATGTGCCAAGGCTGTACAAATGAAAAATCAGGCATACCACAGCTGGCTCAAATCAAGAATCCCATCCTCCTTCAATGCCTATACTGAAGCCCGAAACAGAGAAAGTTATCAATGCTTCTAAAACAGAATCTGAATGGGCAAAAAGCAGGAAGCTTGCAGCCTGTCCAAATGGCAGCTGTGCCTTTTGGTCTCTTGCCAAGGCAATTGGTCGTAACCTTTGCCTTACACTATTCCCACCTCTATCATACCCAGATGGCCCAATTGCAACATCACCCATAGAAAAAGCTAATCTCCTGGCTTCACACTTTGCCTCCAATGCACACATAACTGACAATGGCAAATGCTCTCCAGTCATTCCAACTGCCCAACATGCAATGCCTCCTGTATCCTTTTGCCAAAAAGATATAAACCTGTTGTCTAAATTAGACACAAAAAGTCTCCTGGCCCTGACGGCATCCCTCCAATTGTCCTGAAGGTCTGTGCACCAGAACTGACTCCTATCCTATGCCATCTGTACACACACTCTCTTACTCTACTGGTATATATCCCAAAGCCTGGAAACTGGCCCATATTCAACCCATTCCTAAAATGGATGACAAATCACTGCCATCTAACTACTGCCCTATCTCACTCACTTCAATCCTATGTTCTAAAGTGATGGAGAAAAACTATCAACTCTCCACTCCTAATCTACCTTGAAGGTACCCAGCTATTAAGCAATTACCAGTACGGATTCTGTCGAAGTCGATGAACAGGAGATCTACTCTCATACATCGCCCATCACTGGACAAATGCCATGGAGAAATTTGCCAAATCCCAAGTAGTTGCACTTGATATCTCTAAAGCCTTTGACCAAGTCTGGCACAAAGGCTTACTAAGCAAAGTCTCATCATTTGGACTGTCTCAGGACTTCTGCAGATGGATTGTGAGCTTCCTGTCTGGATGCACACTAAGTGTGATGGTAGATGGCTCCCTGTTCTCTCACCATCCAACTAATGCTGGGGTCCCACAAAGTTCAGTTCTCTCGCCGACCCTCTTCCTTCTATATATCAATGACCTACTTCAGTTGACCTCTAATCCAATACACAGTTTTGGAGATAACAGCACATTACACTCCTCCCTTTCATTCGACAAACCCTACTTTACACAACTCACTTCAACCCACAGAACATCAACTACCACTGCTCTTAATTCCAACCTCCAAGCCATCCTCCAGTGAGGTTCAGATAACCTTGTCAACTTCAATGCTAGTAAAACCCAGTTCTCTTATTTCCCATAAAAAAAGAACCATTTTCCTCCAGCATTGTTTTTGATAACACTCAAATTCCCAGATAAGATGAGATTTCTCTTCTCGGAATTACCCTGACATCAAGCCTCTCCTGGCATAAACACATTACAACCATTGCATCCTCAGCTTTCAAAAAATTAGGTTTTCTCTTTCGCTCAAGATGCTACTTCACCTCTAAATAGCTGTTAATATTATACATTATACAAATCTGCCCAGCTATCGAATACTGCTCTCACATTTGGAGTGGGGCTCCCAAAAGTTCCTCAAAATGCTTGACTCAATACAGAGGAGAGCTATTAGACTGATAAATGACTTATCTCCTCACCAACTCGCTCCCCTCACTTTCACATAGACACTTCATCTCTGCAATTTGTCTATTCTATAAATATTTTCATGGGAAATGTTCATCTGAAACAGCATCAATAATTCCCCTACTCTGTACTAAGCCCATTGGAACATGTATAGCTGCCACCCAACATCTTTTCATACATCTTGAAACCCACAGAACAAGTTTCTTTTCCTCCTCCTTCATCCCTGCTACTGCGGTACTGTGGAACAGTCTCCCCCCTGATGTATTTCCCATGGAATACAACATACAGGCTTTGAAATCAAATGTAAACAGGTTTCTCCTTTCTCAGCTCACCACCCATATATGGTACTAACATACAATAGGTTGACCAGCCAACCTCTCCTACATGGGCCCAACATAAAAAAAAAAAAAAGAAAAAAAAAAAGGTCAGGAATAAAGGAAATGAATTGGTGCTATTGATAGCCTTAGCCTGTTGAAAGATTACTGGGATCATTGTTAACAGAATATGATGTGCTGACAGCAAAAAAGCAGAAGGGTATAGTATCTTTTTTCAGGATAGAAAGGGCAAACAGATTGGTGGAATGTTACTTATGATAAGTGATGAGTTGTATCCTCTCAGAGTGGAGAATTTGGAGGGAAATAGCACTAATTGTTTTGAGAGCATGTGAGCATGACAAGATATTTAGTGGAACTTTAATAAAAGCCAGAGAACACAGAGGGTGAAGAGCAGCAGATGTTTAAGTAGTTAAGTTTAGCAAGTTCAAAATGAATTCCATTCCCTTACTGCTACATGCTATAGTGGTAAGGGAATGGAATTTCTGGAACACTTGAAGAACAAATGGCTTACCTAACATGTAGCAGAATAAACAAGGGTCAAGAGTTTTGGATTTAGTCATAGTATCAGAGGATATGATTGTAACTTGCCTCTGTTGGAGAGAGAGAGACCATGTAGTCAACTTGGAGGATGAATGAATGTTTATTCAGAGGTATCAAAAAAAAAAAAAAAGAGAATTTATGATGTGTAAATTATAACAGGTGAGGTGAGTAAAAATCTTAGAAATCATCTGGGAGCAGTTCCATGGATAGAACAACTGGAAGGGGAACTATCACCAGTGCATGGGAACTAGTGAAGAAATATTCATTAACAGGAATGGCATGTTGTACACTTCTAGTGCAAAAGATACAATTTGGTATAAAGCGGATGATTAATGAAATGGAATGGGAACTGCAGATGTAAAAGAGGTTATGTAAAAGTATAAAGAGAGGGATGGAGAGCAGTTGTATAAGGAATATAAGACTCAGGTCAAGAAAATGATTAGCATAGTAAGGAAGACAAAATTGAAATATGAGAATAAGGAGAAACTTAAGGAATTCTTTTATTATCTGGATAGTAGGAGGAGGGGAAATGATTGTGGAAGAATGATGTTGTTAGATGAAAATGGGAGTTGAATTACTGATTCAGATGATATAGTAGAGTTGTGTTTTTTCATCCTGGAAAAGTATTATATAAGCAAAGTGGATATTTGATCCAGCATTGTTTTTCTACATTCAGTTTGAAATAATGGTGGATCTAATATCCACTTTGCTTAAATAATTTTGCATTGCCAAACTGAAGCCTTTAGGCTCTGTATTTTAGTAATCACTTTTATGCACCATCCGAGAGAGCTCGCTTATCAGAGAAAAATACATTTCTCTGATATTTCCTTAGTGCTGAACGAGAGTTTTTGCTCTCTTAAGGTTTCTACCTGATCTTTGAGGAGAGCCAACCAGTTTGAAACAGTTGTCAGGTCAGTGAAACCTTATCAAAATGGACTATCAAAAGGTGAATATATAGATGCTTGTGTGGCACCTATGTCTTCTAAGTAGTCCACACTAAGGCAACTTTTGAATCCTGGGGGGGCGTATTCCCATAAGATCTTTGGTCAACTTATCTTATGAAACTTTCATAGTTTCTACATTTAGCTTTGAAATAACGATGGATCTAATATCTGCTTTGCTTATATAATTGTGCATTGCCAAACTGAAGCCTTTTGGCTCTTTATTTTAGTAATAATGTTTTAGTATTTGAGGGATGGAGAGGTTAAAAGTTTAGAAGTGAATGAAGAGAATGTGTTTCAAACCTTAAGTACTGTGGATGTCATTAAGGCAGTAGGACTGGATGGGATTTTCCCACATTTTAAGAGAATGCACTAAAGAACCAACAGCCACTGAACTGGCTTTTTAGTGAGTGTCTGATAACAGAAAGTTGCCCAAGGATTGGAAGAGGAGGGTGAGATAGTGTCATTGCATAAATGTGGTGGTAGAGTGGTGGTGTCAAATTATAGGCTAGTTTGTACATTTTCTGTAGTTGTTAAGATTTTAATAAAATTAGTGAGCAATCATATACGACATTATTATTATTATTATTATTATTATTATTAACCAAGACCCCCTGGAGTCAAAGACTCATCTAGGAGGTTCTTTTATCAAACACACAGCTCATTATACCATGCTTCAACATACTCAAATTCTCTGCAGACACCACACTCTCAGGCATTCCAATCATTCACAACTCTGCATGAAATAAACCTGCTTCTCACTCCCCTACTCACACCCTCCTTATACAGCTTCCAGGGATGACCTCTGGTTCTCTCCTGATTTCCCACTATTTTCTGTAGAACCTCTCCGGCATTGATCCTATAACAACTCCTTAATAACTTGTAGGTCTCTATCATATCTCCCTTCCTCCTCCTGTTCACCAGACTCTGAAAGTTGCATCTTCTCAATCTTTCCTCATACTCGACATTCATACTGTCCAGAGGTCAGAAACTACCTTAGTCAGTCACCTTTGGACCCTTTCCAACATCTCTTCATCCTTCTGAAAATCAGGTGACCAAATCTGGGCACAATAGTCCATGTGTGGCCTAATCAAAGCCTTATACAATGGAACAACAATCTCCCTATTTCTACAAGTCAGTGTCCTCTGCATTATTCCCAGAAGCCTTTGTGTTGTCTTCACAATTTTGGCTGTGCCCCCTAAATTTCAGATCCTTTTCCACTGTCACCCCCAGATCTCTTTTATTTCTTCCACTTCCAACAATATATCCTCACCAAGCATAAATTCTGCATCCCATCTTTGTTTTCCAAATTTTAAAACCTTACATTTTGCAACATTGAACTCACATCCCCATTCCCATGCCTAATCACTCAATTTATTCAAGTCTTCTTGTAAGCCCACAACATCCCCTCTACTCTTCATGGTTCTTCCCAACTTTGAATCATCTGCAAACAACTGAATATCTCCATCCAAAATATTCACCAATATCATCAATATACAAGTTAAACAACAATGGCTCTAAAACAGACCCCTCAGGCACACCACTAGTAACTTTCATTTCTTGGATATCACTCCCACATACACAACTTGTTGATACCTATCAGATAGTCAGTCTCAAATCCAATGCACCAATCTAATATCCAACCCCATCCACTCCAGTTTGACTATCAACTTATCATGCGGTAATCTATCAAAAGCCTTTGAAAAATCTAAGTATATTACTGTGTATCCTTCTCCTCTGTCCAAAGAAAGTCACTTTATTGTAATAAGTAAGTAGATTACTAAAACATGACTTCCCTTTAGCAAATCCATGCTGTCCATCAAAGATAATACCATTGTTATCAACCCAATTCTGGATCCTAGTTCTCGCAAGCTTCTCCAACAACTTAACCACAACACCTGACACACAGATAGGCCTATAGTTTGATGCTTGAGTTCGATCACCTCCTTTATGAAGTGACACAATCTTGCTCTCCTTCCACTCCTTAGGAACTTGACTGAGTGCAAAACTCGTATTAAAAAAATATGTCAAGGCTGGTGTCAACTCCCTAGCACATTCCTTAAGAATATGTGATGATATATTATCAAGCCTTATTAACATCTAGCTTGCTCAACTCCCCATACATCTCTTGCTCACTTACAGTCAATCTCTCCTCCCCATCATCAACTACTTTCAATCTCTCCATAAAGTTACATTCACAAGACTGAAAGACCTTTATGAATTGCTCATTAAGTATCTCCACCACATCTTCCACAACAGCTGTCTTTATACCATTTTCTCCAATCAATGTCATCCTTCCATAATCATTCTTTCTTTTGCTGGCCACATATTGAAAGAACTCTTTAGGATTTGTTTTGACTTCATTAACTAACTGCTATTCATACCTCACTTTACTTACCCTCACCAACCAAGTCACTCTGCCTTGCCTGGTCTTTGTAATCCTCATGAAGTTGATTATTTCCACTTCTCTTATGCTGCATCCATAATGCTCTTTTTCTCTGTATCGCATGCTTAATCTCTTTATTCATTCATTTCACATCTACCTTATTTAACCATCTGATCCTTGGAACACATTTATAAATTGCATCTACTAGATAGTTTTTGAAAATCCCCCAAGCTGCATTGATCTCTTTTCCAGCTAACTCCTCATTCCATGCTACACCTGCAAGCTGTCTCCTGAGCTCTTCATAATCCCCCCCCCCTTGTAGTTCTACATATACTCTTTTCTTACAGAGGTCCTCACACTGCTGGCAACCACCCAGGTATTCACATCATGGTCACTCTCACCAATTGGTGGGGATTTGACACTTCATTTATAATTACATCCTCTGATGAATGACCAAATCCAAGACCCTCAATTCTCGTGTGCCCTCTGTTACATACTATCTGAGGTAGTTATCAATCAAAAACTCAAGAAACTCATTTTCTTTACTTCCAGTTGCTATCTCATCGTTCCAGTCTATATTGCTGTAATTAACATCGCTCATAATGATCACTCTTTTCTTATTTGCTTGGCTAATTTGATTATACATTTCATAGTCACTACCATTCACATTTCCTGATCTATAACAACAACCAACGAAGTATTTGATTCCATTCACCTCTATCTCGTGCCATACTGCCTCAAAACCACTGGCACTATTTCTCTGTTGCATGTCTACTTTGTATAGACATAACTCTTTCTCTATCATCAATAGCACTCACCCTTCTTTTTACCCTTTCTATCCTCATGAAACATATCATATCCTTCTATCTCTATTCCTGTCAGGATGTCATCCTCATCTAACCATGTCTCACTTATTCCAACAATTTTTGGGTGAACAGACTCAATTAGTGCAACCATTTCATCTGCCTTGTTTCTTACACTTCTAGCATGTATATAAACACAACAGCTCATTCATGGATCTCCAGCTAGCTCCACTGATAACACTCATTCGATGTGATCTCTCTATGCTCGACTGGGGTCATTTCCCTTTCTGCTTATTCATTTTAGAACCCTTTTCAATTCCTGCTGTTTCCTCTTGATCCCAGGTCATCCCATTCCTTCTCTGTCTACACATGCTCTCAACATCCACTTGGAGCATCTACCTTTATCATTTCACATTGGGCAGATGAGGATTATATCTGTGAGAGGCAGCATAGATTTGTTAAGGGGCACTCTTGTTTTTAATAATTGGATTGCCTTTTATAATAAAATAACATGAGCTGTTGGTGATGGAAAGGCATATACTGCCTTTTTAAGATTTTAGAAAGGCATTTGACAGGATGCCACATTTTAAGCTGATATTAAATTAGAGTCTTATGGTTTTAGATATCAGATTAGTAAACTGCATTGGAGATTGGCTATCTGATTGATACCAGAGAGTTGTGTTTGTAATGATACAGAAGGTTACAAGTTGGGTTACAAAGGGCTTCAAAATGAAAATGACATTATCAGTGGATTGCATGGGCATATTCAGTTGTTTGCATATGATGTAAAGCCAAGAAGTCTTATTAATAATAGTGCTGATGTGGTGGCCCTTCAGAAGGATTTGAAGATGCTGGAGATGGGCAAATGAAAGGGTCTTGGGGACCACAAAAACTATTAGAGAAAGTGGAGGAGGCAAGTGTCTTGGGATGAGGATTTGATAGGAGCTTGAAGTTTAGGGGACATATCACAAAGTGCTGAAAGTTAAGACCTAGAGGATTGTTGCAATACTGAAAAGGATGGTGACTAGCAGACATAAAAGAGTAGTCTCTATTGTATAAAGTGTATATCAGACCACATCTGAATTATTGTGCTCAGATCTGGTCACCATGATTTTAAGGGAATGAAGTAACCTTGGAAGGGATGCAGAGGTGGACAGCAAAAATGATATTAGGACTGTACAATATTAGTTATGAGGATAGGCTGAAGGCATGTGGACTGCAGAGTTTGGTAGATAGAAGACAAAAAAATGATATGACTGGGACACTTAAACTGTTGGGAGGTAGTTGCACAGTTGACACCGAGGAGATCTTTTGTATACAGAACAAGGGAAAGGAACAAGAGACCATTCCTGGAAGTTGTGAATAGAAGTGGCAAACAAGAGGGTGAGAAGTGGCATAATGCTTCACTGGCTGAATCAGCCAGTAAAGCATGATGTCATGATGTTCTTTAGATCTTGCTGCTGATGTTTCTTTAGAACTTGTTGCTGGGTCTCTAAGATTGGTTCTTGTTTTTCAGTCTTTCATTTCTTTATCCAGTAATATTTATGTGTTTGAGTTTAGAGTTCACACATGTTTACAGATATTTGTATATTTGAGTTTACAGTTCATGAAAGTGTTCAAAAAGTCTGTGAACTTTAAACTCAAACACATAAATATTACTAAATATTACGTAGGGTTTACTGGAACCAAACCAAACATTCTACTCAAGCTGATTTTATTTCAGTTGTCTCTTCCTGGAAATATGCGAAACTTTATGTTACTGTCTAAATCTCAATCACTTTGACTGCATCTCTATATCAAACTTTTGGGAAGTAATCACTATTGCTTGTCAATATATATATACAGCAATCCCTCAATTAGTGCGCCTAATGCGTTCTTTAAAACAGGCGCATTAATTGAAAACACACTAATCGAATATAATAACCTATGGGAAAAAGTATAATTCGTTCCTCAAATTTCTTTTTTGAACCTTAATTTTTTTGTAAAAGAATTAAGGTATGTCTCAGGATCTAGTTAAAGGAAAACTATGAAGCTGAAAGACAATAAAACATATTCAGAACATAAATTTTATTATTCTACTTCTTAACAAAGAATTGAGCTAACGTAGTTTGGTGGGCATTTTGTTTCGTTTTTTCATACAACCGACAGTATGACCCTATTGCCTCTTCTACTCTTCTGCAAATTTTGCAGCTTCTCTCTTCATCAGGGTCAGCCTCTAAGCATTGCTGCTTAAAAACTTCGATTATACGAAAAGTATTTTCAAGTTGTTTATGTGAAATCTCTTTTGGCTAACTATCGGTGGTTAAATTTTCTTCATATTCTTCAGGATCTTCCCACTGTGCATCTAAATTTAGCAGGTTGGAATCGCTCAATTCTTCAGAATGAGATTTAATTAACTCTTGGATGTTATTATTGAAGGGGAGAAAGAAATGAAGGACGTACGAATTGGTCACCAACATGTGAAATCACTTGCTTTATAGATAAAATTTCCCAACTGTTATACAAGCAAAATAGTTACCACTTTAAAAACTACAATGATCATAAAAGAGAAGTTAATTTTCCGATGTGTAATAATAAACTACTCACCCCAGAAGACGGATTGATTACCCTATTATCGGAATGGATTCTCCTTTTTGTGACATGTGCAGAAGTGTCGAAGGGTCTCGAATCTGTGGGCATACTATAGCAGACGACATAAATTTTGGCAGTAAAAATTTGAAACATAGTGTACATGGAAGTAGTGTAGTATGCCATTAAAAATAACTTTGTAAAATGTTTTAAATTGGTAACTAAATTATTTCATTCTGTTGAGTGATTTTTTAAAATAGTTAGCCATAAAAATGTATAAATAGAAAATTTTTAAAATGTATAAAGGCACACTAATCGAATTTGGGTATCGAAAAAAATGATGCACTAATCAAAAATGCACTAATTGGGGGTACATTAATTGAGGGATTACTGTATATATATATAAAAAGATAAGCCAAAATTTGAAACGTTTTGTGTCATATTTTTTGTCTTACCTGCTCTTACTGGCTTACCAGCTCGGAACTCGGGGAAGTCGCGTGCTGCAGGCGCGGGAGGGGGGAGAAGTTCCCCCTAGTATATATATTATTATTATAATTACGAGACACCTCCAGGGAGTGTCCACAGACTCATCGAGGGAGGGTACCTACTCTACATCTCTCTCTCTCTCTCTGTCTCCACCATTCAATCCACCAACTAGAACTAACCGAAACTACACCAACGCCATCCACCACCACTAGTATTTCCATAGACAATCACAAACATCCATGCCCACAGCGAGATTCTAACCTAACCCGTGGCCTTTTCGCTGGAGAGCAGATATGCTAACCACTTGGCCAACCAGGCCTGCATATATATATATATATATACAGGGTGTTCGGGATAAATTTGACATATTTATAATTAATTATATTTTTCCGTAAGTTACATGTATTAACACACACTTCTCTTCATTTAAAAGTTTGGACCCTTCTTCATTCATATACAAGATGTCAGAAAGGATGGATAGCTGGAACCCACCTGAATCATGGAAGAGAATAACTTGTATCATGATGATTCGTGCCCGCCATCAAAATAAGGATATTACGACTGCTGCCCAATGCTCCCTGAATACAGTAAAAACAATCAGGCATGAACTAGAGACTTGCAATGGTGACTACGAGGATGTAGCAAGAAGAAAGATCCCTAGCAGACGATCTGATTGCGTTCGTACAGCAGAATTCCTCGCAAATCTGCAGGAACAGGTGTTGAAGAACCCTGGCATTGGAATTCGGGCTTTGTTCGTGGAGTTGCTAACTGTAGTCAAGCCCTGGATAACAAGGGTAGCCAATGGTAGGCCGTATGTATGGCAGCAGGATTCGGCCCCTTGCCACACCTCTGGGAAAAGTCAAAAATGGTTGTCTGAAAATTTCTACGACTTCACCAGTCCAAATGTTTGGCCTCCAAACTCCCCAGACCTTAACCCCATGGATTATTTTGTATGGGGCGCAGTTGAAAAAGACGCCAATCGCACTTCCAGTAATACAAAAGCCCAGTTAATGGATAAAATTAAAACAGTTTTTGCGGCCCTTCCCAGGGAGACTGTAGCATCAGCTTGTTCGAGGTTCCGAAGCAGAATTGAAGCTGTGATCGATGCTAATGGTGGTTATTTTGAGTAAATCTTGTTGATAGTATTGTAATTAACTCTGCCTGTAATGTTTTTTTGTCAATTCATTAAATTTAATAGATACAAAGAAGATTTTCTTTTTCCTTACGAAACTCTCAAATTTATCCCGAACACCCTGTATATATATATTATTGATCATAATTTACTCAGTAGACAATGTATATAAAAATGAATTTAAATGACTCTATACCGAGAAAGAAAAGTTTAATGTTAAGATATGACTAGTTTTGTTGAAATTCAACTTCTTCAGGTATCAGAGGCAAAGAATTAAATAAAAAATAACAGAGACATGATAAAATACATTAACAGATCTAGTATAAAAACGCACAAGTACTTGTGCGTTTTATACTAGATCGGTATAGAGTCATTTAAATTCATTTATATATATATATATATACATATATATTGTCCGACCATAGATGTGAGAACCGTGGCTGGCACAGTGCCAAGAAGAGTCAATTCATGTTTAAGGGGAGAAAGGAATAAGGTGATGTATGAATTCGTCACCAACACATGAAATCATGTCTTTATAAGTAAACTTTTCCAACTGTTGTACAATATCAAAATAGTTACCACTTTAAAAACTAGAATTTTCTAAAAGAAAAGCTAATTTTCTGACATATAATAATAATTATTATTATTATTATTTTTCGTGACACCTCCAAGGAGTCTGAAGACTCATCGCGGGAAGATACCTACTGTACAACTCTCCTTCTCCACTACTACACAGAACCTCTACTACCAATCACCTACATCAACGCCATCTACTGCCCACAACCACCACACCATAGCTAGTATTTTTGTCTGTAAATTGCATGTATTCTGAAGGGCCAATTTGTCTGTATGCAGAATGAAAAACCTGAGTTTCCAGGAGAAAAAACCCTGCTACTTCTATATGAGATTGGCTAACTCACCTTCAATTGAAAAAGTCCATATAAAGATTCCTCCCGTCATAACGAGAATCGAACTTAGGCCTTTTCTAATCGAAGGGTGCAACATACAGTTGTTCTTCCAATTGTGCTACGGAGAACACTCATAACTGATTACCCTATTATTTGGAATGGATTGGTCTTCTTCGATGCACAGAATGTATCGAGGGGTTTTGCATCTGTGGTTGGACAGTATATATATATATATATAGTCCTTCTATAGATGAATCTGTTAATTTTTTTCTTTGCACTCTAATAGTATGTCATATAACTATGACATAGACATGAGCAGTAAACACATGCCACGTGACATATGTTATTTTGCCATTAATTTTATGCTTTGATCATGTCTTTATAATATGTGATGAAATATTAGAGGTAATAAATAACTATTTTTCTCTCTCTCTTTTTTTTTTTTTTTAATTTTTAAAAACTACAAATTTTTCTGCTGATTCACATGAGATTTGAATGCAGCAATACAGAGATTATATTTTTTTTAGAGTCCTGGCTATATTTTCTAATGTGTCTCAGATATATAGAAAATAGTAATAGCCTTACTATTCCAACCTCTGTTCCACCCACAAACCACTCAGTTACAGCAGCAGCCCCTTATGACACAATGCATTGTCTTGTTGAAAGAGACAATGAAAACACCACAAAGTAGGAAGTACTGCATTGCCCAGAATGTTTACATACCTTTTGGAGTTAAGTGTTCATGGCACCACAAACAGAGATCCAAGGAAAAAACAGGACAATACCATCACACCACTACCTCTGAATTTGTTATGCACTCTGGGAAGAGACATTCACTGAGCATCCACTGCATCTACACTTGTCCACTGCTTGGTAGAGGATGCAGCAAGATTCTTTGCTCCATAACACAGTTTTCCAAGCTTCCGCATACCATTGTATATGCCTTTTGCACCACTGAAGATGATGCTGCATTTGGTTTGGGTAAATGTGGGGCTTACATATTGCAGTCCTACCATGAAAATCCATGTTTTGAGACTTGGTTCTGAATGTTTTTATACAGATTCATGTTCCAATCGATGCCTGGAACTCTGCATTCAATTTATTGGCTGACCAATGGTGGTTTCACACATTATCCTTGGTAGCATCCTACGATCACATTTGGTGAGTTTGGTAGGTTGTCTGCTGTGGGTTGCACTCTCAGTTGACTCCCTGCACTTTCATCCCAGTATGGTATCCCTGTTTGTTGACTGGGGTGGCTCAATTTGTCAACAATTTGCAAAATAGATAGCCTTCAGTGTGGCATGCTATCATAATGCCTCTTTCAAACTCTGTCAGTTCCCTTCTCAGAGCCATTTCACTGGGACACAGTTGCACTGACTTAGAAGTATCATATATATATATATATACTGGGGGGCTCTGTTCCCCATGGTGCCTACGGCACCCAATCCCCCAAGTTCCGGGCTGGTAAGTCGGTTCTCCTTCAATTCTGATGACTCGAAACGAGAGACAACAATGTGACAACGATTGTTTGTCTCATGAAGGCAAACACATTGTTGGACTTTTCAAAATAATGAAGAGACAAAAAATGTGACATAAAAACGTTTCAAATTTCGGCTTATCTTTATATATACAGGAATACCTTGTATAGCACGTTTTGAAGAATGCGGGTTTTGGTCTAACGCAGTTTTTATTATTACACTTATCATTATTACACTAACATTGTCAACACTGACTGGCGACTCCCGGGTGCCGCAAGTGACAGTCGAGAGCCACGTTTATGCATTAGTTATTCGATTGGTTCTCACATAGACATGTTCTTTCCCTGCAGCATTTTATTTACGTTAATATTAGTATTTAATATTTTTTTATTATTTAAGTATGAGTGAAAAGAGACAAAACAAAGAAGACACTGTTGGAGTAACAAAAAAACTCAAGTGGTTGACATTATAGAAGAAACTTGAAATTATAAAATGTCATGAGAATGGTGCTTCGTTTGCTAAAATAGTACATGAGAATTCAATGAATGAGTCATCTGTATGAACAGTTATTCAGAGCAAAGAAAAGATTAAGCAACATGGAATGAGCACCGCTTCTTATATGTCAAAAGTGATCACGAGAAATCGATCTTCTACAATGGAAAATATGGAACGCCTTCTAATGATCTGAATTGAAGATCAAAAAAAAATTCCTTTGAATCAGATGATAATCCAGGCAAAAGCAACAAGTCTATATGACAAAATAAAAGAAAATGAAAGCGAAAATGAAGGCGGTACAACCAGTGAAATGTTTATAGCAAGCCACGGGTGGTTCTACAATTTCAAAAAGCGTATGGGACTCCATAAACATAAGAATCCAAGGTGAAAGCGCAAGTGCTGACACTAAAACTGCAAAATTATTTCCCAGTGAATTGAAGGAGCTTATTGAGAAGGAAGGCTACACAGATGATCAAATTTTTAATGCTGATGAGACTGACTTGTTCTGGAAAAGAATGCCATTGTGCACATTTCTAGCAGAAAAGGAAAAAACACAAGCTGGGTATAAAGTGTCAAATGACCGATTGACACTAGGAGGTAATGCATCAGGTGATTTAAAATTGAAGCCACTGCTAGTGTACAGAGCAGAAAATTTTTCTGCTCTGTACACTAGCAGTGGCTTCAATTTTAAATCCTGGTCTCAGTGGTATTTCTGTAATTGCTCTGACTGTGTGCGCGTGCGTGTGTGCACACACACACACACACACACGCACGCGCACACAGTCCGCGAGCTCTTAAGGGATTTACAAAGAACAATTTACCTGTTCATTGGCATTCGAATAAAAAAGCATGGGTGATTCGTTCAGTTTTTGAAGACTGATTTAAAACTTGTTTTTGCTCTGAAGTTAAAAGCTATTGTAATTAGAATGATATTCATTTCAAAATTTTGCTTTTATTAGACAATGCACCAGGCCATCCAACTCTATTGACTGACTTAGATGAAAATGTCAAGATTCATTTTTCCCCTCCAAACACAACATCAATTCTGCAGCTGATGGATCAAGGTATTATCTCCACTTTCAAGGCTTACTATTTAAGACGAACTTTTACTCAAGCTATTAAAGCTGCAGCAGAAGAAGATTCTTTGAATCTTCAGATTCAAAGAATCTAACTTTGATTGATTTGCAGAAGATGACTTTGAGTGAATTTTGGAAGAAATTTAACATAAAAGATGCCATTCAAAATATTTATGAAACTTGGCAAGAGCTGACTCAAAGCAATATGAGAGCCGTATGGCATAATATCTTGCTGCATTGTTCAAAGGACTTTGTTGCCTTTAAAACACAGAAAGAGGAAATCTCAACAGAAATTGTGCAGATGGGCAAAGATCTTGATTTTACAAGTTTAGATTGTAACAATGTGAACGAATGTATTGATTCTCATTCAAATGATCTGGATGATGAAACCCTTTGGGAGTTGGAACAACAACGAGCTTATGAAGAAGACGAAGATGACCCCCACTGATGTCATGGTTGAAGAATTTTCCTTTGCTGACCTTTCAACTTTTGTGAGAAAAATCGACAAAGCTTCCGACTTTTTCATGAATGCCGAAAATTGGAAAGAAGTATCAAAAGTGAGACAAAGTCTCAATAATGCCATCAGATGCTACAGAGATCTAGTACTTGAAGAGACAAAGAAGACAAGGATCATTCAACGAACAATAAAAGACTACTTTAGTAAAAAGTAAATTACTGTAAATTGAAGCAATATTTGTTTTGCGTTCTACAACTTTTATATCAGTTTAAAAGGATTTTATTTGTTATTTAGTTAATAAAAATTACAATTTTTTTCATTTTTAAACATTTTCATTATCCTAAATTTTTGTAATAAACAAATTAAATTGAAAAACTTTATAAATAGACCTCGAACAACAGGGCTTTGCATAGCGTGGACGCTTCTTGGAACCAATTAACTGCACTATACAAGATATTCCTGTATATATGTGTATATATATATAGGTTTGCCCAAAGCAAGTGGTAGTTGCTATTTGTTTCAGTGTTTTTAAGCCAGATGTTGATGTTTTGTAGCCTTCCGGAAGGTAACTTCATGTTTATTGAATTGGCACTTTTATTATGCATGTGCCACAGAAATAAACAGTAACCTTATTGACTTTATCAAGAAGCTTGTCTTGATAGTCAAATTCCATGCTCTCATATCACTTGTTTTCATTGCTGCCCTTGCATTTCTGCACTGTGAAATGAAGGGGGGGAGGAGGGGGAGAATTGAGGACCATGAGGGTACTGGAAACCGAGAAAAACACTTCATCTAGTGGTGTAGAAAGAGATCCACATGCTAGCACATAGATCTAGGATTATAATGGAAGAAGGTGTCGCTTGAGCATCTGTATTGAATATCCTGCATGAAAATCAGTTTTAGCCATAGAGTTTCTTGCAATTTCAAGCACTTTAACCGGATGTTAAATTATTATTATTATTATAATAATCCAGGCCTCCATGGAGTCAAAAGACTCATCGTGGGAGGTTGTTTTAAGGAAACACAAAGTTTATCATACCACTCCTTGAACCTATTGACCATTCTCACTCCAAACCACTCTCTCAGGCAATGCATTCCAAGGTTAAAACCACTCTCCACGCGAAGAAACCACTCCTCACCCTCGAGCACAGCCTCCTTTCGTAACTTCTAGGGATGGCCCCTTGTCATCACTCCTTAGTGCCGTTCCACCAATTGAAAGAACTCTCTCCAATGTCTACCCTGTAACTGCCTCTCAACAGTTTAAAAGTCTCGATCATATCACCTCTCCTTCTTCTATCCACCAAACTCTACAGTCCACATTCCCTCAGTCGATCCTCATAACTCATATTGTCCAGTCCTGAAACCATCTTTGTTATCTGCCTCTGTACCCTTTCCACAGTCAATTTATCCCCTTCAAATGCTGGGGACCAAATCTGAGAACAGTAGTCTAAGTGTGGTCTGATCAGAGTCTTATACAACGGAATGATAACTCTTTTATCTCTGCAGGTCAGCATCCTTCTCAGTATTGCAGCAATCCTCTGAGTTACCCTCACCACCTTTGCAATATGCTCCCTGAATTTCAGTTTTCTATCAATCATCACCCCCAGATCTCTTGTCTCCCCTACCTCCTCCAGTACAGCTTCTCCAATCGAGTATGCATCCTCCCATCGATGGATCCCAAACCTCAAGACTTTACATTTTGCTGCATTGAACTGACACCCCCCATACATTTGCACATCTGTCTAATTTATTCAAATCCTCTTGCAGGGCTGCCACATCTGCACTGTTACTGATCCCAGCTTCACATCATCTGCAAACAACTGAATGTCCCCTTCAAATCCATTGACAATATCATTGATATAAAGATTGAACAATACAGGTCCCAGTACTGAGCCCTGTGGAACCCCACTTGTAACCTTCTGCTTCCTTGATATTGCCCCACCATACACAACTCTCTGATAATTATCAGTCTGCCAATCTTGAATCAATTTGAACTAATCTGACATTTAAACCCATGTGCTGCAACTTACATATCAGCTTATCATGTGGCACCCTGTCAAATGCCTTTGCAAAATCCAAAAAAATATCAGTATATGCCTTTCCCTCATCAACTGCTCTTGTCACTTTATTATATAAGGCAATCATATTACTAAAGCAAGAGTGCCCCTTAACAAATCCATGTTGATTCTTGCAGACAACATTATCCTCATCTGCCCAAATCTGTGTATAGTCCCTTACTAATTTCTCCAAGACCTTAACAGCTACTGACACACAAACAGGCCTATAATTAGACACTACGAGTCTGCTACTGCCCTTACGCAATGGCACTATCTCACCTTCCTTCCATTCCTTGGGTACCTTTCCTTCAGCCAGACTTTTATTGAAAAGCCAGGTCAAAGGAGCTGTCAGTCCTTTAGCACATTCTCTCAAAACTCGTGGTGAAATACCATCCAGTCCAAAAGCTTTACTGTATCCAGAGTACTCAGTATTTGGTACACACTCTCCTCTTGCACCTCTAAACCCTGAACCTACCCTATCCCTCTAGTATTAAAACCTTCTCTAGGATGAACTACTCCAATAAAGTGCTCATTGAACAACTCCACTATGTTCTCTGCATCAGTCACTCTATTCTCATTTTTATCCCGCAATGTCATTCTTCCATAATCGTTTCTCTGCCTACTGGCCACATAGCTAAAAAATTCCCTAGGATTTTCTTTGGATCTTAGTGCCAATCTCTTCTCATATTCCAGTTTTGCCTTCTTCACCATTCTGATCACTCTGACCTGCATCTTATATTCTTCATGTATCTGTCCTCTGCCCCTATCCTTATATCTCTTCCATCATCTCTTTTTCAACTGCAGTTCCTGTTTGATATCATTTGTCATCCACTTTACACCAAATTGTGTCTTCTTCTTTACCCATGGAATACAGCTTACTGTTTCTGCTTACAAATATTCTTTCACAATTTCCCAAGCACTAATGATATCCTGGCCTTCCAATTCTGCCCTCCATGGAACGGCCCCTAGTTGATACCTAAGACTATTATAATCATCTGCCTTATAATTCCACATACGTTCCTTTTCTTTGATACACCTGCATGTCTGTTCATCTTCCAAGTCAAAACTACATGGTCACTCTCTCCAACTGGTGGGAGAGATGTCATCTCACTTATTATCAGCTCTTCTAATGCTATGACCAAATCCAAAACTCTTGAACCTCATGTTCCCTCTATTACATGCTGCTGAAGACATTTGTCCCTCAAGAATTCCAGAAATTCTATCCCCTTCTTACTACTTGCATTTTCCTCTTCCCAGCTTATACTCATCATCATCATTACGAATCATGGGCTCACTGCCTGTTGATGTCTGATGCCTGTTTCACTATCTTCTTCCACCTTTCTTTGTCCAGTGCACAGTGTCGCAGTTTTTGTACACCCATTCCACACCAGTCTTTTATATCGTCTATCCATTCTCTGTATGGTCTACCTCTTCTGTTTAAACCATCCAAAATACCAAACATAAATGTCCTTATCTTCTGGTCCTCACTCATTCTACAGATGTGTCCAAATAATTGCAGCTTCCGTTTTATAATCTTCTGCATTAGATTCTGTTTTGGTTGTATCTTCTGATAGAGCTCTTCATTGGTGATTTTCTGTACCCATCCTATTCTTAGAATCTTCCTGTAACAAGTTCTTTCAAATGATAAAATTCTTTTTCTTGATTCCTTATTTATTACCCACGTTTCAGATCCATGCAGTACACCGCTGAAGATGCATGTTTCCAATACTCTTAGTTTTGTTTGCAGACTGATCACTTTACTTTTCCAGATGTTATCCATGGCCTTCAGATTTGTTCTTTATTTTTATTTGATCTTTATTTCTTTTTTACAGTCCAAGTCATATGTCAGTTTACTTCCCAAATATGTGAATTGTTCTACATTTTCTATATCAGTTCCATCCACTTGTATCTTTTGTTTCATGTTCTTCTCACCAAATACCATTGTCTTTGTTTTTTCAAAGTTCATAACAAGTCCAAATCTCTTCCCTTCCTCATTTAACAGTTTCAGTGTTTTTTGGTAGTTTTTTTTTTTGTAATAACAATGTCATCTGCAAATCTCAGATTGTTAATTCTCATTCTGTGTACAGATATTCCTTTGTCATCTTCCATTTTATCCATTGCTCTTTTTAAATGTGCAATGAAAATGCTTGGTGATATTGGGTCTCCCTGTCTAGTACCTCTGCTTGTTTTAAATCATTTCCCCAAATCATCACCTATTCTAACTGCTGCAACTGCATTCTGGTAAACATCTTTTAATATAGCTATTAGTTTTTTTATCATAATAAATTTAGTTTAATCCTTTATCCCAGTGAGAGCAAACAAAGTTTGCGCCTGAAAATATCTTCAGGACTGAATATAGTGTTGTACTATCTTACCTGGGTAAGTAGTACAACACCAAGGCAGCTCGTAGCAAAGGTGGAGCAAGCTACCAACACTCCTATCCCAGTATCTCCCATAATGCAAAACACATCTCCTTGTGGATATGTATACTGTTATGCATTAAGGGATTGGCCACTACCCAGACTAGTTTCAACCTTTATTGAGGTCTCTTCAGAGGGAGCCAGGCCCAGAGTTGGAGATACTAGGCAGAAGCAGTAGCAAGGTCATCTTTACCTATAGGAGTTGCCAAAAGGTTTGCCACCTTTTTTTAGGATTAAAGGATTAAACTAAATTTATTATAGTCTAACCTAGTGAAAAATAAATGTTCAACATCTTTCTCTAAATCCAGAGTAATTCAATAAAAAAAGGTGGCAAACCTTTTGGCAACTCCTATAGGTAAAGATGACCTTGCTACTGCTTCTGCCTCCAACTCCGGGCCTGGCTCCCACTGAAGAGACCTCAATAAAGGTTGAAACTAGTCTGGGTAGTGGCCAATCCCTTAATGCATAACAGTATACATATCCACAAGGAGATGTGTTTTGCATTATGGGAGATACTGGGATAGGAGTGTTGGTAGCTTGCTCCACCTTTGCTACGAGCTGCCTTGGTGTTGTACTACTTACCCAGGTAAGATAGTACAACACTATATTCAGTCCTGAAGATATTTTCAGGTGCAAACTTTGTTTGCTCTCACTGGGATAAAGGATTAAACTAAATTTATTATAGTCTAACCTAGTGAAAAATAAACTTTCAACAGTTTTTTTATCAATTCCATAGGATTCCAGAACTGCTAATGTCACTTTCTGGTCAATACTGTCAAATGCTTTCTGAAAGTCAACAAAGCAAGTATATAGGTTTTTGTTTTTTCTCCTAGCTTTCTCTGCTATTAACCTCATTGTCAAAATCTGTTGAATTGTAGTTCTATCCTTCCTAAATCCTGCTTGCTCGTCTGCAATGTATGCTTCCAATTGTGTTCTCAATCTTTCTGTCAATATGATCATCACCACTTTACCAAGGTGACTTATCAAGGCAATTGTTCTATAATTTTTACATTCTAGCTTATTTCCTTTCTTGTATAATGTTACTAATATTGATTTCACCCACTCCTCTGGCATTTTCCCTTCTTTCCATACCATATTGCATAGTTGGTGCATTTCTGTAACCATACTTTCACTACCATATTTAATCATTTCTCCAGTAATGTTATCGCTACCAGGACTCTTGTTGTGTTTTAGCCGTCCTATTGCTTTTTCTACCTCTCCTCTTAAAATGTCCATATCATGCTCATTACCTGGTGGTGATATCTGCTTCAATTCTTCAGTGAGTTTCCCAATGCTATCTGAATCTAGTTTTTCTTCATATAACTCACTACAGTATCTTGTCCACTGCTGTACAATTTTTTCTTTATTCATCATTACTTTGCCCTTTTCATCTTTAATTGTGGTCTGTTTTGGTTGCCACTTTCTATTGATGGTTCTGATCATTTTGTATACCTTTTAATTACTGCTGTAGTTAAAATCTTCCATAACAATCATTCTTCTTGCACTTGCCAAGCTCAAGTGTCTAAACATCTCCTGGTCCCCACCCTCTGTGTTCCCTGGTTTATAGCAACACCCCCACTAAATATCCTGTCTTGGCCACTTCTACTTCACACCATATGCTTTCAAAACCATTTGTGTCGCTGCCTTCCAAAGCCTCCACTCTTAGAGGACATAAGTCATCACTTATCATAAGCAGTACTCCACTACCACGTTTTCCTTTCCTATCCTGCCAAAAAATGCTGTACCCTGCCACTTCAATTCCAGTTATTATATCATCATCTGTCACCCACGTCTCACAGATCCCAGTAATCTTTGGCCAGGTTGATGCTATCAGCGCCACCAATTCATCTCCTTTATTTCGGATACTCCTGGCATTAGCATAGAGCATAAAAATGTCACTGCTTCTATACCTATCATTGTCCCCTCTCTCCCCCGGGCTCAATGTTACCTGATGTCATCCCCCTTTCCCAAGGCACTCATTCCCACAAGAGGCCACCCCCTGCTACCATCCACCATGGGAATTTTAGTTACCCTCCATCGACACACTGACTTGTTCAGAAAACAGCAATCTTTCCAGATGCCTTCGTCCTTCCCTCATTCAAATGCAAGCAGTCTCTAGCATACAGTTCCATTCTGTCTTC
This sequence comes from Typopeltis vanoorti, assembly GCF_054136105.1. Taxonomy (NCBI): domain Eukaryota; kingdom Metazoa; phylum Arthropoda; class Arachnida; order Uropygi; family Thelyphonidae; genus Typopeltis; species Typopeltis vanoorti. The sequence goes on from NC_143561.1 coordinate 61,348,348, forward strand.
AAATGCCCTCCAAGCATCCATGTATTCCAATCCTCTCTTCTCTTACATTCTGGTTATTATTCGATTCAGTATTGCCGCTCTTCTGCTCAGCTCGTCACTATCATACCTGGGCAACACACACAATCTTCCCTCTCTGCATTTTTTTTCAGATCTCTTGCTGCCCGATTTACACTGCCTCTTAAGTCATTTGTGCCCACCACCACAATCATTTCATTCATCCTTTCACCCCTCTTAATTGCCATAGTCATATTTTGTATCATCCCTCCAGGCAAACACACCTCTGTCATCCTATCTTGCATACCAGAGATCATCGAGTCTCCATACATCACACCTCTAACCACTCTGTTCCTTGATTGCTCATCTGTACCCCTCGCTCTCTCTCTCTCTCCTCTAACCCTTTCTCTCTGTGTTCCCCTATTTACCTGCTGTCCTCGCATCACTCTGTCCCTGGTTCTACCACTCCCTCGCATTCTTCTTCTCATTTCCTCTCTCTGACTGTGTCAGTGACTTCTACATTGGACTAACAGTTTTTCTTTGGTGTAGCAGATGTGATGCTCACCTGATATTGTATTTTTTTTTTATTTATCACAACAGTCACCTGTGGAGACCAATCAAAATTCACATGCAGTTATTCAGTTAAAACAAATTCAAAACTCAAAATAATGTCACATTTGAAGCATAGTCTTTTTAGAGTAATAATTTTTCCCCATCTATCTAACTGCATGTAGGATATTGAGCACATGGTCTTCTAATCCACTTTATTATTATTATTATTATTAACATCAAAAGAGTCATTATGGTAGGTCTACACTTTCACACAGAATGATCAAATTGTGTCATAAACCCATTCACAGTTTCTATATTCACCAACACTCTCAGACAATGCTTCTCTCCATGTGAAGAACATTTGTTTTAGTTTATAACTACATAAGTGCAATGTTTTTCTCTCCATTTCACTGCAGATCTTCCAGACTCTCCATTATATCAAAGTTTACACTGGTAATAGCAGTGGATCCTGTATACTCCAGGTACTGTTCATAGGTGAACGTCATCTTTTGAAGAATCAATAGGAGACGCCAGTTTTAATATTAGTTTATAGATAGTTTGTAACTGGTATTAAGGAGCTTTTTATTTTTTTAAATTTCAGATACTCCTTTAATATAAGGAACTACAGGCCACATTGAAATTGTAAACTCCTGTATTATGGGAGTTTATATTTGGAATCTATTCTGTATACTTTACAGAACACTCCTAGCCTAAAAAAGTATGGATATGAAACACTTCCATATATCTGGGGACTGTATTTCTGCATTTAAATAAATAAACAAAGAAAACTGGCTGCTTTTAAATATGCCCAGAGACATAGTCAAAATATTTGAATGGTTGTTTGATGTTCTATGTTCTTATTCAAATTAATTTGTTTACTGTGTTACTTTGAAAATGCCATGGTTACAGTGTAGGCAAAATATTGGATTAAAATATTCAGGTTTTTTTTTTTTTTTTTTACTTCTGTGTTGTTAATAAACCATTAAAGCTCTATATTAATGTGTAACTAACACAAAAGAGTAAATAAGTACAAAGATTTTTTTCTGTTTAATTTCTTTAGGGTCCACAAGGTTTTCAGGGAATTAGAGGTGAGCCTGGAGAGGCAGGGCAACGGGTAAGATCACCGTGTTACACGTATAATTTAAAATGTATCTCATTTATCAATTAAACAAAACTATTTTAGTTTATATTTGATAGTAATAAATTAGTTGTTAGTGATGAAATTACTTTTAATGTATGAATTTCCTCATGTGTTTATTGAATAAAAATAGCAGTTGTTTTATGGCAAAGGATTAAAGTATTCTTTAATGTAAGTTGCTTCACTTTTGCAAAAACACACTTTCTGAAGCATATTTTTGCAGTATTTATCACTGGTCTTTAATTAAAAAAAAAGTGTTTAACATAATTAAAAATTAAGAACCAACACCTTAAATTTTCTTTCTTTAAAAAGTTAAAATTAAAAAATAATAATCCAGATTGCTGCATAATATCCTTTTTCCATGCTTATTTCTTCAGCTTCTGCATCACATTATATGCACTTTGAATATAATGTGATGCAGAAGCTGAATCACATTATATTCAAAGTGCATATAATGTGATGCAGAAGCTGAATCACATTATATGCACTTTGAATTATTAATGGTGGCTGTACTTCTCATAGCCCTCCCAACTTTGTATCTTCAAACAACTGAATATTTCCATTTAAATTTTTCTCAGTATTAATCATCATTTAAGTTAAATGGTACTGGCCATAAAACACATCAGTGCAGTACATTACTAGTGGCTTTCCTCTTCCAGGATACTGTTCTCTACCCATATTCAATGGCTGAACTTGTCAGATAGCCAGTCTCTTATCAACTCATTAATCTGTTATCTAAATACATCAGTTTAAAATTTAATTACCAACTAGTTATATTCCACTCTATCAAAGTCTTTTGCAAAATATAAATATACTGCTGTATATGTATCTCTGTTTTTTTTCTGTTATCCACTGAATTTTTCACGTTATTATGTTATATAAATAGATTGCCAAAATATAGAGAATGCGTCAATGAGGACCAGAATCCTAATTCTGGATTCTGGTCCTCATTGACTTTTCTACCACCTCCATGTATAACAGAAGATTCAGGCCACAGATTTGCCTCTAGTTCAAAGCTTTAATCTTATCATCTCCTTTCTAAAGTAGACCAATTTTAGTACTTCGTTTCTAATCTGTGGATTTTTCTATTAAGAAGGGGTATGTACGAAACTACAGGTTAGGCAATTATAACAAGCTTCGGAGTGAGCTTGCAGCCATCCCATGGCAGAACATATTGCAAGGGAAAGATGTTAGCAGTGCTTGGGATAAAATCAGTGGGTATCTGAGGAAAGCAATATCAGATTGTGTCCCCATGGTCAGGAGGTCAAACAAGGTAGGCATTAGATGGATGAGCAGTAGTATCAAGCTTGAACTACAAAAAAAGAAAATGTTATGGAGAATTTACAAGGAGAAGGGCGATCAGGACACCCATGAGCAGTACAAGGCTCAAGCTAGGAAGGTTACCAGCATAGTAAGAAAAGCTAAATCAGATTATGAGAAGACCTTAGCCAAAGAGATCAAGGGTAATCCCAAAGAGTTCTTCCGCTATGTGGCAAGTAAGAGGAAGAATGACTTCGGAAGGATAACCTTAGTGGGTGCTGATGGTATTGAGGTGACAAAATCAGATGTAATAGTCGAGTTACTGAGTGATCACTTCTCAAAAGTCTATCACCCAAGTGAGGATATCTCTATACCTATAGCAATACCTAATGTGAGAATTGAAGCTAAAGAATCAGAGGTATTAAATATATTGCGAAACTTAAATGCAAACACTGCGGTAGGCTTAGATGGAATATCAGCTCGGGTGTTGCGTGAATGTGCAAATGAATTGTCAACCCCTCTTACCTGGATATTTAATTTAAGTTTGAACTCTGGTATGGTCCCTAGGGAGTGGAAGTTAGGCAAAGTGATTCCTTTGCATAAGGGTGGCTCTAAAACTGCAGTATTGAATTACAGACCAATCACCATCTCAGGAGTAGTGGTAAAAGTATTGGAAAAGTTGGTTAAAGACAAAATTCAAGAATGGGTGGATCAGGATATGATACTCTATAGAGGCCAACATGGTTTTGTTAAAGGTAGATCCTGCCTTAGCAATCTATTAACTATCCATAATAGAATAACATCAGAGTTGGACAAAGGAACTGGCTACACAGTGGTACTTCTGGATTTTGCTAAGGCTTTTGACAGGATACCCCATAGAACACTGTTACGCAAATTGGAGCAGATGGGAATGGATATTAAATTGGTGATATGGATAGGAGAATGGCTCAGGGAGAGATACCATAAGGTGGTGTATGGAGGAGCCGAGTCCAGAATGAGGCAGGTGACCAGTGGTGTGCCTCAGGGCTCTGTGCTTGGGCCAATGTTGTTTAATTTGTATATAAATGATATAGGAAACGGCTTAAAGGGAGATATTCAGTTGTTTGCTGATGATGCAAAGTTGTGTAGTGCAATAAAAAATCAAGCTGATGTTGAAAGTTTGCAGGAGGATTTAAATAAGCTGGTAAAATGGGCAAAAGAAAATGGATGTCAGTTCAATGTGGAAAAGTGTAAAGTCTTGCATTTTGGGATTAAAAGATTACCAGCTGTGTACTACATAGATGGAAAGGTACTCCAAGAGATTGATGAGGCTAGGGACTTAGGGGTATTGGTAGATAAGGAGATGAAGTTCAGAGGACACATTGCTAAGGTGTCCAAGATTGCACATAGGATTACTTGGTTGTTGAGGAACACACTGACATCCAGAGATAAAGAGGTTATTATTCCCCTTTATAAAGCATTGATACTTCCACATTTGGATTACTGTGCTCAGGTCTGGTCACCTGGATTCCTTGGAGATGAGGAGGCTGTGGAGAGGGTTCAGAGAAGAGTGACCAAGTTGGTGAGTGATATAAAAAATGCTCCCTACATTGATAGATTGAGAGCTTGTGGATTGCAGAGATTGGCTGATAGGCGAAGAAGAGGGGATATGATAGAAACATTCAAATTACTAAAAGGTTTTTATAGGATTGATGCAGGGGAAATGTTTCAGCTGTGTGATAGTGATGGAAGAACAAGAGGTCATCTCTGGAAATTAAAGAAGAGTGTGGTTAACAAAGGTGTCAGAACAAGGTTTTTTGCCTGGAGGGTGGTGAATGAGTGGAATTCATTGCCTGACTTTGTTGTGAGCTCTTCATCTGTAAATGAATTCAAGAAGAGATATGACAGATATTGTTTTGCTAGTTTGGGTCTCCCGCGGTGAGTCTACTGACTCCATGGAGATACCCGTAATAATAATAATAATTATATACCTCCTTCTCACTCCCTGTGGATTTCCTTCATACAAACTCTGCATAATGCTACTCATGAGAACAAAATACTTGATAAATTGTTCATTAAGTACCTCAAGTATGTCAACCTTCTCAATCTTGAAAGAACCATCTTTTTGTTTCTATTATTATTATTATTTCTCAGGCACCTCATTGGAGTTTATGACTCATCATGAGAGATCCACTCTGACTATTCTTCACACAATACCTATCATATCTCTCCTTGAACTCATTCACCAACGATGCATTCACAATCTCTTTTTTCCAATCTGTTCCACCAATTTACAATCCTCCAGGCTGAAAATCTATTCCCAACACCCTTGCTAATGACAGAATATTTAATTTAAGAGAGACTCCATTCTCTGCCATATACTGAAATAAGTCTTTGGTGTCAATCCCATAAAACCTCTTTAATAACTTATATGCTTCTATCATATCCCCTTTCTTTTGGTCTCAGCTAGTTTTGGAGGCCCATTGACCATCAGTCTATTCTCATTGGGAGCATTCCATAGACCTGCCACAATCTTGGTCACTCACCTCAGGATCCTATCTAAAACTTCTGACAGAATCTGAGGAGGACCAGATCTCTAGAAAGGAAATATCTTTTGATGATTCTTTTTCCAGTGAACTTAATACAAAGATGTAGGGTGTTGATTTTTTTTTGTAGAAATGAATAGAGTTCTGGTTTTGTGTGACTCCAAACTTCAAAGACATAATCAATGTACCACAGCCAAATTGTTGGTTTTGGGTCGAGAGAGAGAGAAGATACTTTCTTCTTGGTGTTCAAGATAAAAGTTGACTACGTTAGGTTATCTTAAACATCAAGAAGAAATAATCTTCTCTCTCTCAGTCCAAAACCAACAATACCGCCATGGGCATGGATGTTTGTGATTGACTGTGAAAATAGTAGTGGTGATGGTTGGCAGTAGATGCCATTGGTGTAGTTGCAGCTTGTTGTAGTTGTAGGATTGAATGGTGGAGATAGAGAGTTGTAGAGTAGGTGCCCTCTCTTGATGAGTCTTTGGACTCCCTGGAGGTGTCAAGTAATATCAATAATAATAATAATTTGGCTGCAATACATTGTTGTCTTTGCAGTTTGGAGTCACACAGAATCAGAACTCCACTTCTTTCTACAAAAATCATCACCCCACATCCTTGTATTAAGTGCACATTAGAAAAAGAATCATCGAAAGGTATTTCCTTTCTAGATGTACACACCCAATGTAAGCAAGATGGATCCATTTCCACTTCTGTCTGCCCCAAAACAACTTTTACATGTTATTATATCCACAATACATTAGCCCACTATCCATCTCAAAAATATGGCATCTTAAAATACCTAGCATCAAGATTTGTTTTTCTGAAGATTTGTTTTTGTGAAGAATCCCTAAAACAAGAACGAAACTATCATACAAATAGCCTTATTAAATAGCTATAATCCAAGAATAACTCAAAAAATAATTAATGACGCTCCTATACAGCAACCCAGACAAGAGGAAGCCCACAGGACTCCTATACCATATATTAAAGGCATCTCTAAACAGGTGGCAAAAATTATGAAAAAATATAAGCTCATTGCTAGCTATAAACCTAACAACCAAATTCATAACTTGTTACCTTCTCCAAAAGACAAACTCTCACCAGTGATGCTACCTAGCATATACAAAGTACTATATTTGTGCAACTTGTTTTAGTATGGACAAACAGGAAGATCTGTCTAACATATCTCAGAATATCAAGACTATATCCAGCTTATCATACCTCACAAATAGGGCCTGACACAACATGAGATTGAAAACACTATACACAGGATCCATATATAAACATGAACATTTATACAAAGGAAGTGCTGAATCCCTACTTCATCAACCCAACCTCAATCGTAATGATTGCCTTACTATTCAAAATGTTTGGAAAATTGTTATTCTGAACTGTATTAAATAAATTTCTAATCTCTCATTTTTTAATTTTTAACTCATTTGTTTTAATTTATTTTCAGCCCAATAGTTTTAACCAATGAACACACAACTGTATACAAAAAGAGATTCCAATTTAACGTATACCCTCTACTGTTTCTTTATTCAAATTCCTCATTGTAAAACAGTGCAAATAGTGAACTACAATAAGGAATTTGAATAAAGTTTACTGTATTTAAATTAAGGGGATATTAAATTAAGGGGATATTAAATCCCACATTGTTTTAAAACCGAATAAGAAACTCAAAGATTGGAATCAGAGAGTTTCATGCCGAATATAGTATAGTAAACTATAAAGTATCGGCGATCACTAAGCGTCCGCTAAATGCAAGTGGCCCAGCACGTAGTGCAATACCGGAAATCTCGCAGCAAAGTCGGTAAAGTTCTGATCACTATTCTTAGGTATTTTCCATAATGTAAAAACACATTTCCTATAGGAAATGTATGCTGTTATTACATTATGGTGGTGAGGTCACTACCCAGACCGGTTTCAGCCTTTTTTGAGGCTTCATCAGTGAGTAGCTAGACCGAGTTAATACCAAAGTGTATAGCGAAAAGAACTTTATACTCTGCTATACGAGTTTCCGAACAGGTGCAACCATTAAGTTACTTAAATATAAAGAGCTAATAAGCTTCATTTCGGCAACAAAAACATTATTTAAATTAAGGGGATATTAAATCCCACATTGTTTTAAAACCGAATAAGAAACTCAAAGATTGGAATCAGAGAGTTTCATGCCGAATATAGTATAGTAAACTATAAAGTATCGGCGATCACTAAGCGTCCGCTAAATGCAAGTGGCCCAGCACGTAGTGCAATACCGGAAATCTCGCAGCAAAGTCGGTAAAGTTCTGATCACTATTCTTAGGTATTTTCCATAATGTAAAAACACATTTCCTATAGGAAATGTATGCTGTTATTACATTATGGTGGTGAGGTCACTACCCAGACCGGTTTCAGCCTAAGTACCTAAATACCTAAGAATAGTGATCAGAACTTTACCGACTTTGCTGCGAGATTTCCGGTATTGCACTACGTGCTGGGCCACTTGCATTTAGCGGACGCTTAGTGATCGCCGATACTTTATAGTTTACTATACTATATTCGGCATGAAACTCTCTGATTCCAATCTTTGAGTTTCTTATTCGGTTTTAAAACAATGTGGGATTTAATATCCCCTTAATTTAAATAATGTTTTTGTTGCCGAAATGAAGCTTATTAGCTCTTTATATTTAAGTAACTTAATGGTTGCACCTGTTCGGAAACTCGTATAGCAGAGTATAAAGTTCTTTTCGCTATACACTTTGGTATTAACTCGGTCTAGCTACTCACTGATGAAGCCTCAAAAAAGGCTGAAACCGGTCTGGGTAGTGACCTCACCACCATAATGTAATAACAGCATACATTTCCTATAGGAAATGTGTTTTTACATTATGGAAAATACCTAAGAATAGTGATCAGAACTTTACCGACTTTGCTGCGAGATTTCCGGTATTGCACTACGTGCTGGGCCACTTGCATTTAGCGGACGCTTAGTGATCGCCGATACTTTATAGTTTACTATACTATATTCGGCATGAAACTCTCTGATTCCAATCTTTGAGTTTCTTATTCGGTTTTAAAACAATGTGGGATTTAATATCCCCTTAATTTAAATAATGTTTTTGTTGCCGAAATGAAGCTTATTAGCTCTTTATATTTAAGTAAAGTTTACTGTATTTATTACATTTATTATGAAGATGAAATATCTGCATAATAAATGTAATTTTTACTGTGATACACACATGATTTTATAGTTTTAAATATTCTGTTCAGACATAATAATTAACTTAGATATTACTTCACTATTTACCATAATAAATTTAGTTTAATCCTTTATCCAAGTGTGAGCAAACAAAGTTTGCGCCTGAAAGTATCTTCAGGACTGGGGTAAGGTGGTACAACACCAGGCAACTCGTTGCAAAGGTGGACCAAGCTAACATCACTCCTATCTCAGTATCTTCCATAATGCAAAACACATCTCCTTGCGAATATGTATAATGTTATGCATTAAGGGAAGGGCCACTACCCAGACTAGTTTTGACCTTTATTGAGGTCTCTTTGGTGGGAGCCAGGCCCAGACGTGGAGATACCAGGCAGAAGCAATAGCGAAGTCATCTTTACCTGTAGGAGTTGCCAAAAGGTGTGCCACCTTTTTATTAAATTACTCTGGATTTAGAGAAAGATGTTGAAAGTTTATTTTTCACTTGGTTAGACTATAATAAATTTAGTTTAATCCTTTATCCAAGTGTGAGCAAACAAAGTTTGCACCTGAAAGTATCTTCAGGACTTGGGTAAGGTGGTACAACACTGTCTGGGTACTGGAAACCAGTCTGGGTAGTGGCCCTTCCCTTAATGCATAACATTATACATATCCGCAGGGAGATGACAGTGCTGGGGTCATGGTGTAGGGAGGCATTATTCTTAATGGACACACCAAGCTATAAGTGCTGTAAAAAGGTACTATGACTGGTGAATGATATTGCAACAAAGTTCTTCATTGTCATGTTCAATCATTTTCTGGTGCTGTAGGTGAAGGATTCATTTTTATAGATGACAGTTTCACACCACATTGTATGTGACTAGTGGAGATACTTCTGGAGACCAAGGATATTAATCAAATTGAGTGGCCAGCATGCTCCACAGATCTCAACCCCATAGATCGTATTTGGAACACAATAGTGAGAAGCATTGCTGCTCAAAATTCCCCTCCAGAAAACAAACAAGGCTTTATCCTTGCGGTGAAGGAGGAGTGGACCAGTTTGCCTCAAGAACTTCTGAATCACTTGATTCTAAGCATGGTACAATGTTGCGAGGGCTGCATTGCATTTCGGGATAGATATATTCCATACTGAAATGGCTTTCTGCATTGTTTTCTTTAAACACTGTACATTAATTCCTTAACTATGTCCTTAGGAAATTTGTAACTTTTGCCAAAAAAGTGTTACAATTTAATTTGTATAACATTTAGGACACATTTTTTGTGTAATATAATTTATTAGTATGCTGGCAATAAATTTATGTCCACATTTGGCTGTTGTCATGAAAATTTTTTCATCTACAGGTAAAAAAATGTAGTTCATCCTTAGCTTTTGGACATGAGTGCATTATATAAAAGATATTTGCACAAACAATCACATCATCATCCAGCTCAACAGTATTTTATTCTAAAAAAAACATTAACACACAGAGCCAGAACTATCTGTTCCAGTGATACAGCTTTTATCACTGAACTCACCTACCTTTGCCACACTTTTTAGCCAAAGGCTATAATCCCAAGAAAATATTGAAAATACTAAAATACACCTCTCAAATTCCTTTCCTTCTCTAATACACAAGACCACAACAAAATTGTTATTATTCCATACATTCAGGGCACATCTGAAAAGATATCCACAGTGCTTAATATATATCAGCTCCAAACTAAAATTTAACCATATATCTAACTGGAAACCATCATCTTTTCACCTGAGGACAAATTCTCTCTTCTTTATCATATCAGAATTATATGAAGTGCCCTGTGCCTGTGACCTGACTTACTATGGAGAGACAGGAAGCTCTGTTGATATCTGCCTTGCAGAATGTAAGAAATATATTCATACTATACACCTGAAATATACTATACGCCCAAAGCCCTGTAGTCTGTGTCCTTTTATTGTTGAGCATGTTTTCATCCATAAAAATTGGACAAGACACCAATGGACTAATGTACTCTTTACAGATGAGAGTCATTTTAATCTTTCCTCTGATTCTAGACAACACTAGATCTGGTGTGACAGTGGTACTGCTTACCATTATGAGAATGTTCTTGAAAGGGATAGATATGGCAGTGCTGGGATCATGGTGTAGGGAGGCATTATTCTTAATGGACACACCAAGCTATAAGTGTTGTAAAATGGTACTATGACTGGTGAATGATATTGCAACAAAGTTCTTCATTGTCATGTTCAATCATTTTCTGGTGCTGTAGGTGAAGGATTCATTTTTATAGATGACAGTTTCACACCACATTGTATGTGACTAGTGGAGATACTTCTGGAGACCAAGGATATTAATCAAATTGAGTGGCCAGCATGCTCCACAGATCTCAACCCCAAGGAACATATTTGGAACACAATAGTAAGAAGCATTGCTGCTCAAAATTCCCCCTCCAGATAACAAACAAGATTAACAAATTAGTCCTGACTTACCATCTTTATAGTCAGGACTAATAGACCATACGTTGGACACTGTATCACACAGTATCAGTTGGAAGAAAACAAAAGTGCTACAGAGTAGTCATTACAAGTGAGCGAGAGAGAGAGAGATGTTTTTGGAATCAGCAACAGCTTTAAAACAGTTCCCCAAACTTCAACACATATGCTGTTTTAGTTTACTAAAAATCTGAGAGACAGTCTTTTTAAGATCAAATTAATACTTATTAACCTTTTTATTTTTCAAATAATAGATGGCATAATTAGGACTATTAGAATTTTAGACTATTAACTAATTGATGCTGTTTGTGTACCATGACAAACTGCTTGAGTTCTGAAGCTGGGTATAAAAACAGTGTAATATCAATAAATAAGTAAATAAATATATTATTTATTTTCTTATTATTGTCTTGTGTTGTGAATTAAAACCATTATATAAAAAACCTAACATGAAACTGCCAATACATAAACCTTTCTATCCATATGACCAGATCTAGCATTCTTGAACCTCATGGCTCTCTTGCTACATGTTATCTCATAGAAGTATAAATTCCATTCCATTTGCTTTCATCCATCTAATCTATGTCCCCATAGTTAAATCACAGATAATAATTATTTGACTTGCACTCATAGTGCTAATTTCATTTTTCACATGCCATCTACATTCTGCCTTATATTCCCTGACCTATAGCAGCAACCAACTATATGTTTCATCTTTTGGGTCTCTCTTTCATACACATAACCTCAAATTAACTGTCCTCTGCATCCCTGTCATTCTGATGTACTTCTACGCTTTTTTGATTCAGTCTTTCTGCTATCATTAGGTAAGAAAAAAAAGCAGTCAGCCAGATGAGATGAAAAACCCCTGTTCCTATTCTGTTGCTTTTGTCTTTTATGAAAATAATACTATACCTATTGCATTCTGTCACCATGAGTCTATCATCCTCTCTCAGTCACACCAATGTCCTCCTATTTAAAGTCATACTAATGCCTTTAAACTTTTGGGCAAGTTTAAGTAATCAGTGCTAAAATCTCATCATCTTTATTTCGAATACTTCTGGCATTACTATACATAAACTGAATTGTCACACAACTTCCCTTCCACCTTGTCTTTATTATCCCACTGATGTTAAGACCCTGGGGAGCTACATTCATAATCATGTGATTACTTTTTTATTTACTCATGTCTAGGTGGCCTGGACACATGCTCATCTTCATCCTCCCCTACCTCAAACAACTCTCACTGAACAGTACTTTTCAAGACACTTAATTCTGAATCCATTCAAATGGAAACTCTGTCTTATATGGGTCCTTCTGTCCATTAAACTTGCACCACTCATCCACAAAATTTACACCATTCTTCCTGCACAACCTGTGCACTGACTCATTTGCAATCATAGCTCTTCATCTCATCTTGCCTCTGTCATACCATGACAGCAGACTCATAGTTTTTACTTTCTTTATCTTTTTATTTGCTTGTATCAGCAACTCTTTTATTTCTTCATGCATAGCACACTTGTCACCTGAAAGATTAATAGTACAGGCAAGATAATTACCTCTTTCACTTTTCCTCTCTGCATCCGTATAGCATCACTAACATCTTTAATCTTGGTACTAGGAAAACATGATTTTGTTACACTGTCCTGAAGCACTTGTCTTATTAGGGAATCACTATAAAAAGTCAATCCTTATTCTCCCTCTTTTGCAGGGGTTCCATGTCTCATCTTTTAATGTGATGCTCTCTTTGAGTTGTTACTCGACTCAAAGTTGAGTAGCAACTTTGAGTTGTTACTAGTTTATTTGTCAGTGGTTTTGTCAGAGTTACTTAGCTATGACCACCAAATATACAAATGAAAGCACACCATTGGGTACCATAAGGAGCATGTTGATAAATAATTTGAATTACTAACAACCTATATAATATGGTATTTGTTGTCACTGTGCTAATCTTTTTGTATTTGTAAGTTTGATTCATGATATTTTCCACTCCTGAGGAAGTCCTATGTAATTAAAATGAAAATTATTGTATGCTGTGCTTACTGATTGTAGGATTTTGAACATTTCTCCATGAATACAAATACAAATACTGTGTGTTCTTGTGTGTATGTGTGTGTGTTAATTGTCATGCTTGAGTAGATGAATGTGAACACTAGTTCAGTGTTAAACTGGTATCCTAGTAATTTACACTAATAAGTCTAAGGTGTTCTCTGGACTGAAGCGATTCAAGACTCTGCAAACGGCACCATTGTAAGAAGACAATGAATCCAGAGTTGATGGAAGATAATAAATTCAGGTTTAGAAACTATTTCAAAATCAGTATCGATATTGCTGTTTAACTTATTTGTTAATCTCAGTTTTTTAATGTTTAGTTACCAATTTTTTTTTTCTTTGAATTGTAAAAAGAGTTAACTAGGTTTAGAAGCTGAGTAATTAAGATTATGGAGTGCTCACTGTCAGAATAAACTGAGAAAATCCATTATAGGTGTTGATTAGTAAGATTAAATAAGAATTATTATAGAACTATATAAGATAGCTAAGAAAGAAAGATTTAGTGCAGCAGCATACAATAGAATACAAGATATCAGTGGAAGTTGAGTAAAACTAGTGAACAAGTCACTGAAGAATAGATTCTTTCTGAAGAGTAATCAAGCACAGTTAAAACATAGCAAAGCATTGAAGCTGAATGAATTGAAGCAAACCATGATAAATCTAGTGACTGTAGTGAATATCTTCCAAATAATGTATTATGCCTTGCCATTAATGACACAATGAATGCATGTTATTTATTAAATTCTTTCAGCATAACAATTACCATTATTGATTTTCTTTCTTTCCTTCTTTTTTTTTCCCTCTTAGGGTTCAAATGGCCAACCAGGAGAAAGAGGTTTACCTGGTTTACCTGGAAAAGATGTGAGTAGTAGTAATAGTAATATTTGAGTAAAAACTATATTTATATTCAAGGATTTCAGTTTAATCATTCCTTGATCAAGATTTCTTGCTGCATTAATCATAGTCAAAAATCTATTATACAGTATATTGTATTATCCTATTTCATCTTTTGTCAGTGTAATATCAAAACTTTCAAACAGAGATTTTGTGTTACTTAATATGTTTTAGCTGTTAATATCAGTTACCAGTATCTTTAGTTGAAAAATTATTTTTATTTTCGTTTATTATTTGACACCTCCAGGGAGTCCAAGGACTCATCGAGGGGGGGGGGGGACACCTGCACTACAACTCTGTCTCCACCATTCAATCACCAACTGACTGCAACTACACCAATGCCATCTACTCCCGACCACCACTGGTATTTCCACAGACAATCCTAAACATCCATGCTCACGGTGGGATTCAAACCCACAGCCTTTTGGATGAGAGCAGATATGCTAACCACTTAGCTGACCAGGCCAGCATAAAAAAAAAAACTCATTGAGGGAGGGCACCACAACTCTCGGTCTCCACTCAGCCTACCAACTACAGTGAACCACCAACACCATCTACCCCCCCCCCCCCCCCCCACTGCCACCACTACTAGTATTTTTACAGACAATTGCAAATATCCATGCACATGGCAGGATTCAAACTCGCAACCTTTTGGCTGGATACACTAACCACTCAAGGAACCAGGCTGGCAAATTAAATATTCTTTGCTATAACATACCTATAAAAAATAGCAAAGGTATTTGATATGCTATAGATTTTTTGCAGCCTCTCATGTGTATGTGTGTGGTTCATGATGTGAAAAAAAAAAAAAAAAGGAATTATAACTCTACACATAAGACATTGGAGAACTTATAACAAACTGAAGCTGTGTGTGTGTGTGGGGGGGGGGGGCTTAGGAAAGAAGGAATTTGTTGATGTTCATTTTGAAGAGGTTATTTCAGTGCAGGAGTTGAGAAGAATGATGCCAGGAGATCGGCTTTGTCTGTGGGTGTTGTTGCACTAGTACCATCTATGTTATAGACAGAAGTGGGGGGGGTGAGCAGAGATGGACAAAAATTGCACCTGTAGTTGTTGCAAGAGATAAGAAGACAAAACTGTGATTTGTGCAAGAGGTGTTTTCTGCATTTATCTCTTTTGAAGTTAAATTTGGACTTTTTTTTGGAAACTAATTATTAATAATTAAAATTGACAACATACAATGAAGTCAATTTCTCTTGTTGACTTCATTGTATGTTGAGAATGAAAGTAGAGCTTTTTGTCTCATTCCACTTGTAATTTGCTTTCTTCTTCTTTTTTTTTTGATTGATTTGGCACCTTTCTTGGCCTTGAATATTAGGTGAGAATGAAGGCCTTCATTTCAACATGTCTATTGAGTGTAGTAGTCAAAGAAGGTGTAAAGGTAGTTGATGGCCTGGTTCTTTAGGCCTCAACTACCTTTACATTGGTTGGTGCAATCTTGAAAAAAGTCAGAGGTATTAGTGAGACTTGGATGACATCAGATGATGTAGTTACAGGAATAGAATGTGAGGGGGTAAAGTATTTTCAGGGATCATAGAGAGAATAGGATAGGAGGCTGGGGTGTATGCTTCTGATGACAGTAGATGACTTGCAGCCAAAAAGAGTGGGAGATCAGTAAGACAGGAATATGGATTGTAGTTCATTTGAGGCAGTCTGATATGAAATAAAGGGCAATAGGGCAAAATATACAATTATTGCTGCTATATGTTGCACAGAAGAAAACTCAGAGAGAGAGAATGTAATGTGCGTTGCTCAGGTTTGATAATAACAAGCTGAGTAGAAGAGCATTAATAATGAATAGTGTGATAACCAGAATGTGTCAGAAGAGAGGCTTGGAATGGATACTTGGAGGGCATTTGAGGACAAAAAGGAACTGTATGCGAGAAACCACTTGAATGTGAATGAGGAAGGATGTAGGCATCTGGAGAGATTGCTGTTCTCTGAATGAGTCAGTGGTCAATGAAGGGAAACTAGAATTACCAGGGTGGATGGTAGCAAGGATGGCCTCTTGTGGGAATAGTCTTGTAGGAAGGAGTCTGGAGGGGGGGGATAATGATAGATATAGAAACAGTGACATTTTTATGCTTTATACTAATGCCAGGAGTTTCTAGAATAAAGGAGATGAATTGGTGGCACTGATAGTATCAGCCTGTCCGAAGATTATTGGAATCTCTGAGACGTGGTTGAATGAAGATGATATAATAACAGGAATAGAAGTAGCAAGGTACAGTATTTTTTAACAAGATAGGAAGGGAAAATGCAGTGGTGGAGTACTGCTTATGATAAGTGATGACTTATGTCCTCTCAGAGTGGAGCCTTTGTAGATCAGTGACATTAATGGTTTTGAAAGCATATGGTGAGAGGTAGAAGTGGGCAAGACAAGATATTTAGTGAAGTGTTGCTACACACCAAGGATCACAGAGGGTGAGGAGCAAGAGATGTTTAGGCAGTTGAGCTTGGCAAGTACAAGAAGAATGACGGCTATGGGAGATTTTAACTATGACACTATAAATTGGGAAGAGGAAAATGCATGTAGTAATTAGAGAATGGATTCTAGAAGAACTGAGGGACAAATGTCTTAGGCAACATGTAATAGAAGGAACATGAGGTTCAAGAGTTTTGGATTTGGTCATAGCATCAGAAGAGCTGGTTATAACTGAGATGGTATCTCTTCCCCCAGTTGGAGAGAGTGACCATGTGGTTTTCACTGGAAGATGAATACACAGGCACAAGTATCAAAGAGAAAGGAATGTATGTGGAATTATAAGGCTGATGATTATAATAGTCTTAGATATCAACTCGGGGCAGTACCATGGAGAGAGAAATTGAAAGGGTGAGATATCATCAGTGCTTGGGAACTTGTGAAGGAATATTTATTGGCAGCAATAGCAAGCTGTATTCTATGAGTGAAGAAGAAGAAGAGGACACAATATAGTGTAAAGTGAATGACAAACAATATCAAACAGGAACTGCAGGTGAAAAAGAGGTTGTGGAAGAGATATAAGGAGAGGGGTGGAGAGCAGATGCATGAAGAATATAAGACTCGGACCAGGAGAGTGACTAGTATAGTAAGGAAGGCAAAACTAGGGTTCTAGGAAAATTCACTGTAAACATTTTCGGTGTAAGACATTTTGCATTAATTTTTGTAAATAATCAATGGATGATAAAGGGTATTATAAAATCATTAAAAAGGCAAATCTTTATTAAGGTGAATGTCAGTGACATAACATAATGAAATCATGTAAAAATTATGCAAATTAAAAGAGATGCTGCGTAAATAATTAACTTTTTGCTGCTGATCGTCAATTCAACAAATCCATCAGTAACATCGCTCATTGGAAGAAATGCTAATGCTGTGAAGCATTTAATTTTCATGTTGAATTCAGCATCTGTTTGATAGCGTAACTTCAAACCGATGGCAACAATTTTGCGATAAAGATTTTGTGCCATATGAAATAAACAAACTGTTATAGTTGTTGATGTAAATATGTTAGAGAAAGCATTTATTTATTTATTTATGCTTATGGCTACATGAAAACTGGTAAGTGAAAAGTACAATCACAATTTCCAGAAATAAATGATGAAAACCTTAACATATAAAAGTTCATTACATAAAAGGCACAACCTGCTTTCTAAGTCTTTCCTTTTTCTAATGATGAACGTAAGCCCTTTAAGACACTTAATAATCTACTGTAAGTTAATTCTGATTTGCCAGGAAGCAAAGCAAAAAGCCACCATAGAATCCTTAGGGGGTCTCATTCCAGTCCCAAGCCTGTATAAAGGAGGAGGGTCGATCAGATGTGTGTCGATGCTCTGACCATAAAGAAAAAACGCGATCGTTATCTGATGCCTATACAATTAACTGCTACAACATGCCAGCTTTGACGTCGCCCAGATCAACAAGGTCTGCAATACTGGTATCACAGACCTCGTTGATCTACTGGTATTGCGGATCAACAAAGTCTGCGATACCAGTGGAGCAATTCCATATCATACTCATTATCTGGTGGTGATATCTGCTTCAATTCTTCAGTCAGTTTCCAAACTCTAGCTAGATCTAGGTTTTTTTTTTTTTCATATAACTCACTACATTACCTTGTACATCGCTGTGCAATTTTATATTTATTCATCAATACGTTGCTTTTTTTTTTTAAACTGTGGTCTGTTTTGGTTGCCACGCTCTATTAATGGTTCTAATCAGTTTGTACACTTGCCTACTTTTATGCTCTCCATAATACTGTTCTATATTATTGCATCGGGCTTTTAACCATTTCATCTCATCTGGCTGACTGCTTTTTTTTCTTACCTCATTACACTTTCTTCTATATTGCTCCTTTATTTGTTCTGATGTATCCCTTTTTATCTTCAACATTCTTCCTCCTGTACTAACTTCAGTGTTTCTTGTCTAATCCATTTCTTCTTGATCTTCTCTTCTTCTGGTACTGTTTCTTCTGTCGTGTTCATTACTTCTTTCAGTCTTAGATTCGAATTTTTTTTTTTTTTTTTTTTTTTTTTTTTTTTTTTTTGTCCACACTTAAATTTCTTCTCTAACACCGTTCTGTACCTTCTTCCTATTTCTGATTCACTTATTCTTGCTCTCTTCATTTCTGATAATGGGGTTTATATATTCTTTTTAATTTTAACTTGATGTTTGCAATCACTAAACTATGATCCAAGTCTACATCCGTTCTTCGAAAAGTTCAACACTGCTGTACTAATGTTATCCATCTTCTTTTAATCATATCAATCATGTTCTTCCCATAATTTTCCTAATTTCCCATAATTTGATCGGCATGTCCATTTTCTATACTCCTTTTACTGGAATATAATGTTTCAGATCATCATCTCATGGTCCACAGCAAATTCTAACATTTTTTCACCTTGTTCATTTCTTTCTCTGAAACCATATTTTCCCGTGACTCTTTCCCAACCATCATTATATATTCCAACTTTGGCATTCCAATCTCCTTCAATAATTAGTACATCTTGCTTTGGTATTGTTTCTATTGTCTCTGTCAGATCTTTGTAAAATAAGTCAATATCCTCATCTGTGCTGTCAGATGTGGTTGCATATGCCTGGACTATTGATATATTAAATGGTTTTGCTTGAAATCTTGATGCTATAATTCATTGACTGGTTTGTAGCCTAACAGTGCCTTTCTAGCTTTTTTTGCTAAGAAGGAAACCAACTCCTACTTCATGCTTGGTGTCATGCCATGACCATATGACTTCGCATCTATTTATCTTGGGTTGCCAGAGTTATTTGTGAGTGCTTTGTCTGTTAATGGGTTCAAGGATAGGTATGATAGATTGTGTGGATAGATTGGGTCTCCTGCGATGAGTCTTTGGACTCCATGGAGGTACCCATATAATAATAATATCTTGTACGTCTCCAGAAGGTACATGCCATGAATTGGAGGTTGCGCTAGTGTCCTTGGTAAATGTGGCGGTCGAGTTAAGCTAGTCTAGAAAACGTGTTTTTAAAGTTAAATATAGTGTGGCTTTTTGTCACAAATTGTGCTAAAATTGTGCATCGGTTAGAAACAAGTGTCCTTCAGTGGTATTATTGTTTAGAACTGTGTTGTATATATTGTGTTTTCACTGCCGTTTGTTTCACTATATCAACGTGTAAAGATGGCATCCAACAAGAAACGTACGTCAGCGGCGCGCAGGACTTCTACTATTACACGAAAGGCTGGCTCAGCGTTAGATTTTTCGCAATGGATGCGTTGCGGAAACTGCTACATGTATGCACCGAAAAATGTGAAGGATCTGTGGTCGGTCTGGCAAAATGAAAAGAAAGAAAATGTCGACGTATGTGAGAAGTGTCGGGATAGGCTGGAGCGTTTAGGAATGGAAGCTGACATCGGGACCGTAGCGGAAGAACTTCGGCGGGAGTTTATGAAAATGAAAAATGACCTTCATCTTCTTCATGAGGAAGTGGAAGTGATTGGTAAGGAGATACTGGAAGTTAAAGCTGAGTTTAATGTGTTAAACAGAGAAATTAGGACTATAGAGATTACTTTAGCTGAAGTAACTAGAACAGGATTACATATGGGTGAGTCTTTGGTGAATGATTCAGTAATAAATAGTATGGGAGTGATTGGGAGTCAACATAATAAAACCACAAGTGGCCAAGAAGAAATGAGATGTAGTGAGAGTGGGGGGGTAAGTAATAGAGAGTTGAGTAATGAAGCTGGGAGAGTCATGCTGAATAGTGTAGAGAATGAGTCCATGAGTGTGAACTTGAATGAAGTTAATAGTGGTAAAATATATGGTGATTCTATGATTAAGGGTATGGAGAGTGGTATGCATGAGGAGTGCTTGGCTGATGGTACAATAGAAAGAGTGGCTTTAGCAATAAAGAGAGGGCATGAAACAGACAAGATGATAGTTATGGTGGGTACGAATGACCTGAGAGGTAGTATAAATCGGGTAGGAAAAGATTTAAGAACATTATTAGATATTGTGAAGAGGAAAAGTGTCAATGGGAGAATAGTGTGTGTGCTGCCTCGTTTTGACAATTACGAGTTAAGTAGACGAGCAATGATAATGAATGATATGATTGCAAGAATGTGCAGAAAAAGAGGTCTGGAGTTTGTTGATGTTTGGAGTGTGTTTGAAGGAAAAAGGCAGTTGTATGCTAGAGATGGACTGCATCTTAACATGGAAGGACATAAGAGATTGAAGAAGTTATTGTTTTCTGAACAGGTTGAAGTTATTGGGCAGGGAAACTAATATTGAAAAGGTTGAGTGTAAGAGAGAGCAACTTTAGCACTGATTGTGTATTTATTGATCCTTATAGGCAGAATAAATTGCAGAAGAGAGGGGAAAAAATCGGCATAGGACTACGGTAGTTAGTGACTTATATATCAGTTCTAAAGCCGGTACAAGATCTAGAGGGAATCTGCAATTTTTGTATACCAATGCTAGAAGCATTAGAAATAAGAGAGAAGAATTTTTGGCATTAGTCAGTGAAATCTCACCAAAAGTTGTAGGCATTAGTGAAACTTGGCTGTCAGCAGAAGATGTGGTCACTGGAATTGAATGTGATGGGTACAGTATTTTCAGGGAGGATAGAGAAGATAGAACAGGAGGAGGAGTACTGTTGATGATAGCTGATGTGTTGCAGCCAAAGAAAGTAGTATATCATGATGATAGACATGTGAATGAGAGTTCATTTGAGGCAGTCTGGTGCGAAATAGTGACCAACGCAACCAAATATACAGTTGGATGCTGCTATAGGCCAGGGAGTACAGGTATTGAATTCATGCATCAGCAACTTAGTGCAATGTGTGAAGGCTTAGTGATTATTATGGGGGATTTTAATTATGGTGATATCAATTGGAAGGAGGAAATATCACGTAGCAAAAAGGAAATGGAGTTCATACATCTGCTACGAGATAATTACTTGAAACAGCACGTAACTGAAGGGACACGTGGTGTGAGAGTGTTGGACCTGGTTATTGGTTCAGAGGTTATATGCATAAGTAAGGTGACCTCGTTACCTCCAGTTGGTGAAAGCGATCATGTGGTATTGACTTGGGAGGTTGCAAAATCTGTGGATTTTTCTATTAAGAAGGGGTATGTACGAAACTACAGGTTAGGCAATTATAACAAGCTTCGGAGTGAGCTTGCAACCATCCCATGGCAGAACATATTGCAAGGGAAAGATGTTAGCAGTGCTTGGGATAAAATCAGTGGGTATCTGAGGAAAGCAATATCAGATTGTGTCCCCATGGTCAGGAGGTCAAACAAGGCAGGCATTAGATGGATGAGCAGTAGTATCAAGCTTGAACTACAAAAAAAGAAAATGTTATGGAGAATTTACAAGGAGAAGGGCGATCAGGACACCCATGAGCAGTACAAGGCTCAAGCTAGGAAGGTTACCAGCATAGTAAGAAAAGCTAAATCAGATTATGAGAAGACCTTAGCCAAAGAGATCAAGGGTAATCCC
Source organism: Typopeltis vanoorti (assembly GCF_054136105.1). Classification (NCBI taxonomy): domain Eukaryota; kingdom Metazoa; phylum Arthropoda; class Arachnida; order Uropygi; family Thelyphonidae; genus Typopeltis; species Typopeltis vanoorti. Next base: position 61,370,407 of record NC_143561.1, read on the forward strand.
AAAGAGTTCTTCCGCTATGTGGCAAGTAAGAGGAAGAATGACTTCGGAAGGATAACCTTAGTGGGTGCTGATGGTATTGAGGTGACAAAATCAGATGTAATAGTTGAGTTACTGAGTGATCACTTCTCAAAAGTCTATCACCCAAGTGAGGATATCTCTATACCTATAGCAATACCTAATGTGAGAATTGAAGCTAAAGAATCAGAGGTATTAAATATATTGCGAAACTTAAATGCAAACACTGCGGTAGGCTTAGATGGAATATCAGCTCGGGTGTTGCGTGAATGTGCAAATGAATTGTCAACCCCTCTTACCTGGATATTTAATTTAAGTTTGAACTCTGGTATGGTCCCTAGGGAGTGGAAGTTAGGCAAAGTGGTTCCTTTGCATAAGGGTGGCTCTAAAACTGCAGTATTGAATTACAGACCAATCACCATCTCAGGAGTAGTGGTAAAAGTATTGGAAAAGTTGGTTAATGACAAAATTCAAGAATGGGTGGATCAGGATATGATACTCTATAGAGGCCAACATGGTTTTGTTAAAGGTAGATCCTGCCTTAGCAATCTATTAACTATCCATAATAGAATAACATCAGAGTTGGACAAAGGAACTGGCTACACAGTGGTACTTCTGGATTTTGCTAAGGCTTTTGACAGGATACCCCATAGAACACTGTTACGCAAATTGGAGCAGATGGGAATGGATATTAAATTGGTGATATGGATAGGAGAATGGCTCAGGGAGAGATACCATAAGGTGGTGTATGGAGGAGCCGAGTCCAGAATGAGGCAGGTGACCAGTGGTGTGCCTCAGGGCTCTGTGCTTGGGCCAATGTTGTTTAATTTGTATATAAATGATATAGGAAACGGCTTAAAGGGAGATATTCAGTTGTTTGCTGATGATGCAAAGTTGTGTAGTGCAATAAAAAATCAAGCTGATGTTGAAAGTTTGCAGGAGGATTTAAATAAGCTGGTAAAATGGGCAAAAGAAAATGGATGTCAGTTCAATGTGGAAAAGTGTAAAGTCTTGCATTTTGGGATTAAAAGATTACCAGTTGTGTACTACATAGATGGAAAGGTACTCCAAGAGATTGATGAGGCTAGGGACTTAGGGTATTGGTAGATAAGGAGATGAAGTTCAGAGGACACATTGCTAAGGTGTCCAAGATTGCACATAGGATTACTTGGTTGTTGAGGAACACACTGACATCCAGAGATAAAGAGGTTATTATTCCCCTTTATAAAGCATTGATACTTCCACATTTGGATTGCTGTGCTCAGGTCTGGTCACCTGGATTCCTTGGAGATGAGGAGGCTGTGGAGAGGGTTCAGAGAAGAGTGACCAAGTTGGTGAGTGATATAAAAAATGCTCCCTACATTGATAGATTGAGAGCTTGTGGATTGCAGAGATTGGCTGATAGGCGAAGAAGAGGGGATATGATAGAAACATTCAAATTACTAAAAGGTTTTTATAGGATTGATGCAGGGGAAATGTTTCAGCTGTGTGATAGTGATGGAAGAACAAGAGGTCATCTCTGGAAATTAAAGAAGAGTGTGGTTAACAAAGGTGTCAGAACAAGGTTTTTTGCCTGGAGGGTGGTGAATGAGTGGAATTCATTGCCTGACTTTGTTGTGAGCTCTTCATCTGTAAATGAATTCAAGAAGAGATATGACAGATATTGTTTTGCTAGTTTGGGTCTCCCGCGATGAGTCTACTGACTCCATGGAGATACCCGTAATAATAATAATAATAATAATAATAAATAATAATAATAATCTTTCCTGCTGATGTCCATCGCAACTCTACCAGTCCTAGTATATCACACCAATATCTCTTCATTTCCTCTTGAAGTAATTCTAGTTTTTCTGACATCCAAAGTGTCCGTACATTCCATGTTCCTACTGATAATAGTTCTGTTACTGTCAGTTTCTGTTTCTTTTCGGTATCCCACTTTTCGATCCAATCCTCAATCGCTCAATTGGTATCACGGACCTTGTTGATCTGGGTGACATCCGAGCCGGCATGTTGTAGCTGTTGATCGTACAGGCATGATCAGATAAAAATCTTGTTTTTTGTTTACAGTCAGAGCATTGACACTCATCTGACCGACCCTCTTCCTTTATACAGGCTTGGGACTGGCATGAGACCCTTAAGGATTCCATGGCAGCTTTTTGCTTTGCTTCCTGACAAATCAGAATCAATTTACAGCAGATTATTCAGTGTCTTAAAGGGCTTAGATTCATCATTAGATCCCAAAACATTAATGGTTGACTTCGAGAAAGCAACTATCAACTCTTTTTCTAACATATTTACATCAACAACTATAATAGGTTAGAAACTATAACTTGTTTTTTAGGAATGTTAGTCAAGTGAGTAATATTTATTATCCAACTAGTTTCACCGATTTTTGCTATTGGCATCTTCAGGGATACAATTGGTAAGCGATATGAAGTTAACAGACTAGGTTTTAACTGACAGTTCTAATTCATACAAAATTAGTACTGTGCATGAGACAATACGTGTGTCGCAGGTACATGATTTATTGGTTGAGAGACATAATGTAATTGGCATGAAAGTTCATTGCTTTAGTGTTTAGTGATCTAATTAAAGTTTTCCAAATATCAGGTAGGATTAGACCTTGATTCTTATTTAGGTTTCCTGTTGAACGGGCGACTATAGCAGCTTCCTTGAAGGTTCTGGAATGGTAGTTCTCTTCTGTATAGGGCATATGACTCTTATCCCACTCAATAAGATGGTTGGTAGTGGCAAAGTGGGAAGAAAGGCCTGAAATATCTTGTCTGTTGTTTCTAACATAGCCTATGTGTTAGAAACAACCTCCTTCTGTCTCATTTTGAAGCTTCTAGAGGTCTGACCAATGTAACTAATGCCACAGGAACAAGTTATATTGTATACTCCAGAGTACTTGTAGAATGGATGAGGGTCTTTCGGTGATCTTAAAAATTTCCGAATAGTGTTGACTGACTTGAATGTTACTCTAATATTGTGTGATTGTGTGATTAGAAGGATAGCCAATTTTTTGGAAATGATGCTAACAAATGGAATAGTTACAATGCTGATGTATTGGGTGTCATCACGTTGTCTTTGTGGTATATCTGAAAAGAGAATCTTGTTGATGAGTCTTTTAGGATAACCATTTAAGGATAGCTCTCTGGATATTGTAGTTAATTCTTTTTGTAAGTCATCTTGGTTTGTGGTATACTGTGTGGTGTTTTCTTAAGCATATGGATAATGCTAAGTTTCTGGGATATATGATGTGACGAGTTGAAATGGAGGTAATGTCCAGTATTCGTAAATTTTCTATACACAGACAGGTTGATACTGTTATTGGTTTGTTTCTTTATTAGGATGTCTAGGAATGGAAGTTTTTCATCTTTTTCAATTTCTAATGTGAATTTGATAGTATGGTGGAAACGATTGATTTTGTTGAGATATTCCATTAGTTCTTCATTCTTATGATTCCAAATGATAAAGATGTCATCTACATATCTGTACCAAGTTGCAGGTTTTGGGTTAATTTGAGATAAGATTTTATCTTCTAGGTCTTCCATGAATAAGTCAGCACAAGAAGGAAAGAGATATTAAATATTATTCACTTGACTAACATTCCTAAAAAATGAGTTATAGTTTCTAATACAAGTAGTCAAGAAAAAAAAGTCAAACCATAACAGGTTGTTTATTTCATATGGCACAGAATCTTTATTTCAAAATTGTTGCCATCAAACAGATGCTGAATTCAACACAAAAATTAAATGCTTCACAGCATTAGCATTTCTTCCAATCAGCGACGTTACTGATGGATTTGTTGAATTGACGATCAGCAGTAAAAAGTTAATTATTTACATCAGCATCTCTTTTTAATTTGCACAATTTTAAAATGATTTCATTATGTTATGTATCATTGACTTTCACCTTAATAAAGATTTGCCTTTTTAATGATTTTATAATACCCTTTATCATCCATTGATTATTTACAAAAATTAATGCAAAATGTCTTATGGCAAAAATGTCTTATAGCATAAATGTTTACAGTGAAAATGTTTGTGGTGAATTTTCCTACGGTGAAAATGTTTAACGCAAATTTTCCAGCCACGCAAAACTGGAATATGAGAAGAGATTAGCCCTAAGATCCAAAAAAAGAAATCCTAGGGAAATTTTTAGCTATGTTGCCAGTAGGAGGAGAATTGATTGTGGAAGAATGACATTGGGGGTTAAAAATGAGAATAGAGTGACTAATGCTGAAGACATCGTGGAGTTTGTTCAATGAACACTTTATCAAGGTATTTCATCCTGGAGAAGTAGGTTTTAATACTAGAGGGACCAGACAGATTCAAGGTTTAGAAGTGCAAGAGGAGAGTGTGTTTCAACTACTACGTACTCTGGATTTCAATAAAGCAATGGGACTGGATGGAATTTCACCATGGATTTTGAGAAAATATGCTAAAGAACAGCTCTGTTGACCTGACGTTTTTAGTGAAAGTCTGGTCATGGGAAAGGTACCAGGGAGTGGAAGGAGGGTAAGATTGTGCCATTGCATAAGGATGGCAGCAGAATGGAAGTGTCAAACTATAGACTAGTTTGTATTTCATCAATAGTTGTTAAATCTTGATGAAATTAATGAAGGATCATATACAGCAGCATTTCGCAAACTTTTCCTACAACGGAACACTTCACAAATCCTGAAATTTTAATGCAACATGTTGGTTAAAGTCGAGTATAATCAATCTTGTATTCAACATAAAGCTAAGTGCACGCTATCGCTGCAGCAGGCTGTATTGCATTGCAAAAATGTGACAGCACACACTACAGGCATTCTGGGCCCCCAGCACATCACATTCACCTTGCTTGTGACCACTCATTTCCTAGAATAGATACCTCCATACTTCACTCGTGCTCGGAGGTGTTCACAACTGCGGGCGGCTGAGTTAAGGCCAGCATGCACTGTCCTTAATAGCACAATCCACATGCAAAGTTAGGATTGCCTGATTTTCAAACATGTTTGAACTTGTCACCTCATTTAAAACCATTCCAGGCTCATATTAATTTTGATAATTTTTCACAGAACACTTATTCACTTTTTGCGGAACATAATTTGGGAAATGCTGATATACAGCATTGGACTAATGAGGGTAATGTTATGTGGGAGAGTAAGCATAGATTTATTAAGGGGTGCTCTTGCTTTAGTAATATGATTGCCTTTTATAATAAAGTGACAAGAGCAGTTGATGAGGGAAAGGAATGTCTGCCATTTTTTGAATTTTACAGACATTTGACAGGATACCACATGACAAGCTGATATTTAAGTTACAGTAGGTTTATTGTCTGTTTCATGAACTGGATTCAAGACTGGCTATCTGATAGGTATCAGAGAGTTGTGTATGAGGGATAGGATCAAGTGGGGTCCCACAGGGCTGTGGTGCTAAGATGCAATACTTGAAGAATGAGTTGATCAGGATGAGAAATATGTGCATTGAGATTATGCATTTGGGCAATAGGAGTGAAAGAACAAATAAATTTAAGGAAAGTAAGTAGAGAAAAAGAGGCAGAAGTGACTCGAGGGACAAAGTATAATGATTCCATTATTAAAGGTGTGCAAATGAGAGTCCACAAGATCTGTTTTCCATGAGAGAGGATGAACAAGTGATTGATGCTTTTGATATGAGGAGTAAACAAGCAAAATGGGAACAAATGATTTGGTTGGACAAGAAGGAGAATGTGAGGATGGGTATCAAGAGGTAATTGAGGAGAGTGAAAGATAACATGATAGGAAAGGTTATCAGTATGTTACTATTGCATGACAATGATGAGATGGTGAGCAAGAACTGTGAATTGTACATTGGCAGAGCTGTGAGAGAAAAAGGTGTAGTTTCTTGATGTGTAGGCTTCATTTAAGTGAAGGATGGTATCCAATATTTATTAAGCACTCTAGATATCTTTTCAGATATCTATTAATATTAATACTACTGATATTATTAAATATCAACTATGCACCATATTTAAACCATATGTCAAATTGGCAACTCTTATCCATTCACCTAAGTATAAACTCTTTTTTTTATCACATCCAGTAGTTTATGTGAAGTGCTCTGTTCTTGTGACCATATGTCAGTGACCTGGTTTACTCTGGACAGACAGGGAGAATTGTTGGCATACACCTAGTGAACATAAAAAATACATTTGACACTATCGTTATAGCAAGTCTGGTCTAGAAAACTATGCCTTGGATGCTCTTCACATAGGATCAAATGGAAGAAAACAAAAGTGCTACAAAGAAGTCATTATTAGTCAGAGAGATTGATTTTGGAATCAACAGCAACTTTAAAACATACTCCAAACCTCAACAAGTATGACTGTATAAATTTACCAAAAATGTGGGGACAGTCATTTTAAGATCTAATGAATACTTGTTTTCTCTCTTTTTCCAACACAGATGGTGCCAATTAGGACTTTTGTTCCTTGTGTTGTCCATTACAATTTTTTTAAACTAGTCCCACTGTTATACCAAACTATTGTTGTTTCGTGTACTGTGATAAACCGTTCTTGTGCTCTCAAGATGCTTGATATAATATCAGCAAAATATCAGCTAATAAGTTAATAAATATTAATTATTTTCTTATCATTTTGTGTTGTAATCGATACCATTAAAATCAACTAAAATGTACTGCCAAAACATAAGCCTTTCCACTTGTATGGGTAGGTATAGAGAATCACAGCTGACAGTCAACATGATTAGGACTGGTTATAGACCTAAAAGTGAACTGCTGTGTTTATTTTCAAATGCTAAGAACACCAGAAATAAGGGAGATGAAAACTTTTTCATTGAATTGAGTTTATTTATTCATAAATTTTGGATGAGAATGATATCCTCACTGGAATAGAAATGAAATGGTGCAATGTTTCTCGAGGATAGAAAGGACAAGTTGAAAGGGGAAGTGCTGTTGATGATAGCAGAAAGATGTCTTTCTGTAGCAAAGTGAAATGCTAGTGGAAAATAGTGGCTGTGGTTTTGATGTAGTATGGTGTGAGATGGAAGTTGTCAGGAAGACATATTTGGATATTGCTAAAGGCCAGGGATTATGGAAACTGGTTATGAAGAAATGAATGAGTAATTGGAGTTAGTGAGCAAGGTAAAAGTGATCATTATGAGTGATTTTAATTAAGACAATATAGATTTGGAATGAAGACATTGTATGTGTGAATAAGGAAGATGAATTTTTTTTGAGTTATTGAGAGAACAATCTTAGGCAGTATGTAATGTTAGGGTATGCAATGATCAAGAGTCTCTTAAATCTAATCATTTCATTATAGTATGTGACTGTGAATAGAGTGTCATATCTTCCTTCAGTTGCTGAAAGTGATCATGAGGTGATCACTTGGGTGTGGTGGTCAGCCATATGAAGTCTTCTGTAAGGAAAGGATATATGTGGAACTGCTGATCTCATGATTATGAAAATCTTAGGAGACATTTGGAGCAGCTATAGAATGGAATGAGGAGTTAAACAGAAAGAAGATAAATCCTGTGTAGGCACTGACCAAGTGTTGTTTAACAGTATCAATTTGTGAATGTATTCAAAAGGGTGAATAAGGCAGGTGTCAAATAGATGAATGAAAGGTTAAGGCATGAAATATGGAAGAAGAAGAAGGCACTGTGGAGGCTAAAAAAAAGATGAATAATAGTCAATTTCATTTCATTCCATTTTATAAAGAGCAAGCCAAGAAGGTGACTCAGTTGGACTGGACAGCAGAGGTGCAATATGAACAGAAATTAACAAATCAGACAAAGCAAAATCTGAGAAAGAGTCCTTTTTATATGTGCCAGGTAGAAGAAAGAATGATTATGGTAAGATGATGTTACTGGATGAAAACAATTGATTGGTAACTGCTACTGAGAATATAGTTGAGCTTTCAATGAGTATTTCATTCTTATCAGTGTGACATCATGAGAAGCTCAAGTGTAGAAGAAATGGGAGAGAATGAACTGCTGGCGAGTGAATAAGAGATGAAATAATAAATCGGTTTCCACTTTACAAAGGTGGTGATAAGGCTGAGACTGCAAAGTATAGGCCAATGTATGTATATGCATTTATGGTTAAGGTGTTGGAGAGATCAAGAGCTAGGATACAGAGGTTGGTTGATAACAGGAGTATTCTCTGTGATGGTTAGCATGGATTAGTTAAAGAGAGGTCATGTTTTACCAATTTACTAATGTACTGCAAGATGATAAATGCACTATACAAGAGAGATGGATATATATATATATATATATATAGTGGTATACATAGATTTTATTATTATTATTATTATGTGACACCTCCAGGGTGTCCAAAGACTCATCGAGGGAGAGTGTGGCAACAGCATCGAACGATTGAATTCCTTCAAACTACTAACCGTGCTCAAACTTGCTTAACTTTTTGCTGAGCCATTAGTAGCAGAGGCTCTGCCAATCAATCAACCTTTGCAAAGGCTTTTGATAGATTGCCTCACAAGAAGTTGGAAACTAAATTGAAATGAATGGAATCAGATAATAGCTTGATGAGTTGGATAGGTAATTGATTGGCTGTCAGATAAATATCATGAAGTTGCAAATAGGACACAGTATCCCAAAAGAAGAAGCCACTAATAGTGTATCAAGGGGGGGGGGGTCTGTTTTTTGGTGCCTTGTATATTAATAATATTCTGATGGGTGTTTAACTTGAGATAAGCAACTGTTTGCAAATTATGCAAAATTGAGGAGAACGATTTGGAGTCAAGCAGATGTGGCCTGGATTTGAATATATTATGTGAGTTAGAAAGTGAGCAGAACTGTAATTCAGTGTTGAATTACAGTTCAACACTGAATTAAGTTTCTGTGTAAGATTCTGAAATTTGGTAGGCATGGATGGAGGAGAAGGTACACACTTGGTGGAGAAATTTTAAAGGAGATCGAGGAGATGAGAGATCTGGAAGTGGTGGTGGAGAGGGACTTGCAGTTTGGGTATCACATTGCACAAGTTGTGAAGTTATCACATCAGATTTTGGCAATGATGCAAACGACCTTGATATGCAGAAAAAAAAAGTTATGGTCCAATTTGTGAGACCTTGATCAGGCCACATATGGATTATTATGCACATATTTGGTCACCTGGTTTTCATGTGGATGAGGATATAGTAGGAAGGATCCAGAGAAGATGAACAATGTCTTTGGTCTTTGGAATTTAGGTGTGAAGACAGGTTGAGGGAATGAATTTGCAGAGACTCATACATAAGAGGCAGAGTAGAGGGGATATGATTGAGACACCTAAGTTGGTAAGGGGGTTATTACCAGATTAATGTGATAGAAATTTTCATAAAATGGAAGAAGACAGGAGTAGGACAAGAGTTTCCATCTCTGGAAACTGTATAATGAGGTTGTATATTAATATTATATTAATATACTTATATTATTTTATATTATATTAATAGATAGGTTGGTTATATGAGTTTAGATAAATTACTTGAAATTTATAAGGAGATTATAAAACTGTATAGTATATGATACTATACAGTATCATATACTGTATAATATATGATACTCATGAGAATATAATTACAGTTCTTTTTATTAGGAAATTAAAGTGTGTGTGTGTGTGTGTGTGTGTGTGACTTTTTATATTTTTTATTTATTTTATTTATTTATTTTTTTAACTAGGGAGATAATGGAGAAGATGGTCGACCTGGAGGTCCTGGTCCACCTGGTCCACCAGTAAGTATAAAGTATAGTCTATCATTTAGAAGAACCAGAGGATAGCCCCTGGTTCTTCTCCTCTGGTTCATCTTCTGTTCTTTTTATAATCGCTTCTGTATTAATCTGATAAAAATCACCTCACTAACTTAAACATCTCTATCAGATCATCTCTTTTCCTCTTGTCCACTAACTTCTCTAATTTACATCTCTTTAACCTCCCTCTATAACCAACATTCCAGACAGTATCATTCCTGATGTCTTAGGCACTCATCTCTGGACCTTCTCCAATGTTTGTACATCACAATGAAAACTAGGTGATCAAATCTGAGTGCAGTAGCCCAAGTGTGGACTGACTAGTGCTTTATACAGTAGCACAAGCACCTCCTTATCCCGGCATGTCATTGTACTTGTTATCATACGATGTGCAGTCTGCAACACTTGCAATGTGCCCTCTAAACTTCAGTGCACTGCCAATCATCACTCTTAGATTTCAAATCTCATTCACTTACTGCAGTATAGTTCCATCTATATTGTACACAGCCTTATATCTCTGAAATTCCAAAATGCAACACCTTACACTTATTAACATTTAAACTACAACCACACTCATATCCTCATTAATTTTGGTTTCTTTTAGGTAATCTGTTAATCAACTGACATAGTATTCCAATGTTTTATTCTTGTAATAGATACTTTGTATACGTTTTCTATTTCTTTTTTTTATTTATTTCCTTCTTTTCTCCATTTTGTTAGTATTTCTATTTTAGAAACTGCTGAATAGTGATCTGAAAAGATTTCATTTCCTCTGTAAATATCAATATCTCTTACACTTGGAGCTAGTTTATGATTAGTAATGTAGTCGATCACAGATCTTGATCCTTTGCTATTCCACATATATACAGGGTGTTCGGGATAAATTTGACAGTTTCGTAAAGAAAAAGAAAATCTTCTTTGTATCTATTAAATTTAATGAATTGACAAAAAAACATTACAGGCAGAGTTAATTACAATACTATCAACAAGATTTACTCAAAATAACCACCATTAGCATCGATCACAGCTTCAATTCTGCTTCGGAACCTCGAACAAGCTGATGCTACAGTCTCCCTGGGAAGGGCCGCAAAAACTGTTTTAATTTTATCCATTAACTGGGCTTTTGTATTACTGGAAGTGCGATTGGTGTCTTTTTCAACTGCGCCCCATACAAAATAATCCATGGGGTTAAGGTCTGGGGAGTTTGGAGGCCAAACATTTGGACTGGTGAAGTCGTAGAAATTTTCAGACAACCATTTTTGACTTTTCCCAGAGGTGTGGCAAGGGGCCGAATCCTGCTGCCATACATACGGCCTACCATTGGCTACCCTTGTTATCCAGGGCTTCACTACAGTTAGCAACTCCACGAACAAAGCCCGAATTCCAATGCCAGGGTTCTTCAACACCTGTTCCTGCAGATTTGCGAGGAATTCTGCTGTACGAACGCAATCAGATCGTCTGCTAGGGATCTTTCTTCTTGCTACATCCTCGTAGTCACCATTGCAAGTCTCTAGTTCATGCCTGATTGTTTTTACTGTATTCAGGGAGCATTGGGCAGCAGTCGTAATATCCTTATTTTGATGGCAGGCACGAATCATCATGATACAAGTTATTCTCTTCCATGATTCAGGTGGGTTCCAGCTATCCATCCTTTCTGACATCTTGTATATGAATGAAGAAGGGTCCAAACTTTTAAATGAAGAGAAGTGTGTGTTAATACATGTAACTTACGGAAAAATATAATTAATTATAAATATGTCAAATTTATCCCGAACACCCTGTATGTGTGTGTGTATATATATATATGAAGAGAGGATGGGTGAAGAATATAAGACACAGGCCAGAAGAGTGACTCGTGTGGTAAGGAAAGCGAAACTGGAATATGAGAGGAGATTGGCCCTAAGATCCAAAGAAAATCCTAGGGAATTTTTTAGCTATGTGGCCAGTAGGAGGAGAAATGACTGTGGAAGAATGATATTGTGGGATAAAAATGGGAATAGAGTGACTGATGCAGAGGACATAGTGGAATTGTTCAATGAACACTTTATTGGAGTATTTCATCCTAGAGGAGTCAGTTTTAATGCTAGAGGGATAGGACTGGTATGAGGTCTGGAGGTACAGGAGGAGAGTGTGTTTCAGATACTGAGTACTCTGGATGTCAGTAAAGCTGTGGGACTGGATGGTATTTCGCCACGAGTTTTGAGAGAATGTGCTAGCGAATTGACAATACCTTTAACGTGGCTTTACAACGAAAGTCTGGCTTTGGCAAAGGTGCCCAGGGAATGGAAGGAAGGTAAGATAGTGCCATTGCATAAGGGTGGTAACAGACTGGAAGTGTCTAATTATAGGCCAGTCTGTGTGTCATCAGTAGTTGTTAAGATCTTGGAGAAAGTAGTGAGGGACTGTGTACAGCATTGGGCAGATGAGGGTAATGTTATCTGTGAGAATCAACATGGATTTGTGAAAGGACGCTCTTGTTTTAGCAATATGCTAGCCTTTTATAATAAAGTTACAAGAGCATTAGATGAGGGAAAGGCATATACTGCAATTTTCTTAGACTTGGCGAAGGCATTTGACAGGGTGCCACATGATAAGCTGATATTTAAGTTGCAGCACATGGGTCTGGATGTCAGATTGGTCAACTGGATTCAGGATTGGCTGTCTGATAGGTATCAGAGAGTTGTGTATGGTGGAGCAGTTTCCAGGAGGCAGAGGGTTACAAGTGGGGTCCCACAGGGCTCAGTACTAGGACCTATATTGTTTAACCTTTATATCAATGACATAGCCAGTGGATTGCAGGGGGATATTCAGTTGTTTGCAGATGATGTGAAGCTGGGAAGGATTATTAGTAATAGCGCAGATGTGGTAGCCCTGCAAGAGGATTTAAATAAGCTAGATAGATGGGCAAATGAATGGGGGTGTCAGTTTAATGCAGCAAAATGTAAGGTCTTGAGGTTTGGGAAACATCGATGGGATGCTGCATACTCTATGGGAGGAGTTATACTGGAGGAAGTAGGGGAGACAAGAGATCTGGGGTTGATGATTGATAGAAACCTGAAGTTTAGGGGACATATTGCAAAGGTGGTGAAGGTAACACAGAGGATTGCTGCTATTATGAGAAGGACACTGACCTGCAGAGATAAGAGGGTTATCATTCCGTTGTATAAGTCTCTGATCAGACCACACTTGGACTATTGTTCTCAGATTTGGTCTCCAGGATTTGAAGGGGATAAATTAACTGTGGAAAGGATACAAAGACGGATGACAAAGATGGTTTCAGGACTGTACAATGATAGTTATGAGGATCGGCTGAGAGAATGTGGACTGCAGAGTTTGGCGGATAGAAGAAGGAGAGGTGATATGATTGAGACTTTTAAACTGTTGAGAGGTGGTTACAGGGTTGACACTGGGGAGTTCTTTCGCTTGGTTGATCAGCGGGAAGGAGTGATGACAAGAGGCCATCCCTGGAAGTTACGAAAGGAAACTGTGAGCAAGAGGGTAAGGAGTGGTTTCTTTGTGTGGAGGGTGGTTGAGCCGTGGAATGCATTGCCTGATGGAGTGGTGGGAGCGAGAACGGTCAGTGACTTTAAAGAGTGGTATGATAAACTTTGTGTTTCTCAGGGGGGGACCTCCCCTCGATGAGTCTTGACAGACTTTATGTCTTAGGAAGGACCTCCCTCGATGAGTCTTTTGACTCCTTGGAGGCCTGAATAATAATAATAATAATAATAATATATATATATATATATATATATATATATATATATATATATATTGATATTATTTTTTTGAAAAAAGTATTAGAGTTTGGTGCCTTGGTCAGTATATTAGGACTTCAGATTGTAGGCATTAGTGAGACCTGCCTATCAGAATCAGACATACTAACTTAATATGACATACTAACTAAATTAATATTCAGAGTAAAGAGTACAGTATTTTTAGGAAGGATAGACAGGATAGGAGAGGAGGGAGGAATGCCACTAATGATATTGGATGACTTGAATCCAGTTAGTGTTGAGACCTATGATTATAGTACTAGTAACAATATTTCATGTGGCAGTGAATTTGAAGCCATCTGATGAGGTGGAATCTAACAAGATCAATTACATAGTAGGGGTGTTTTTACAGACGTGGTGGATTAGTTGCTAGTGATGAAGAAATGTATCACCAAATACAGATGATAGGCACAAAAAAGGTAATCATAATGGGAGACTTTATCCGAATATTGATTGGATAACAGTAAAATCTCATGAGAAGAATGAAACTGAATTTATTGAGCTGTTGCGAGACAACAACTTCCTCAAGCAGCATGTGACAAGGAACTTGAGGTCAAAGAGTGTTAGATTTGATTATAGAGATAGAAGGTGTTTCAGTTAAAGATGTAACAATTCTGCCTATGGTTGGTGACAGAGATCATGTGGTACTCACTTGGGAAGTGACTAAGTTTATAAATATTCTATTCAGAAAAGGTTACATGCTGAACTATAAAGCAGGAAATTATGACCAACTGAGGAGTATATCCAGTTCAGCGAAATGTGTTGGTTGCTGATGGGAAAAATATTGACAGTGCATGGGAAGCATTTAAAAAAAACTTAAATGGTGCAATATCTGAATGCATTCTGAGAGTTTGAAGGATAAGTAGGGTAGGAGTCAAATGGATGTGTAATCTTATTAAGCAAGAGATTTGTAAGAAACGGATGATGTGGAAGGAATACAGTACATAAGGATGATGTCCATTATGCACTGTATCCCTTATTATAAGCAGCTTGCTAGAATAGTCACAACTGTTGTATGGAAAGGTAAGTCTGAGTATAAAAAGAAACTGGCTCTGCAAGCTAAAGACAACCCACAAGAATTCTATTGATATGCTACAAGTAAAAGAAAGGATGAATATGAAAATATGAAATAATAACTCTTCTGAATGCAGATGGTGTGAGGGTGATAGATGCAGAAGAGGTTGTTTACCTAATGAGTGCCCATTTTGCCAAAAGCTATCAACCTGGTGTATGCAACTTTGAGTTCACTGCTACCTCATCACTGAATGAAGAAAATCAGGTGTATGAAGAGGAGGTATTAGAGCTGTTGCAAAACCTGAATAAGAATTCAGGAATAACTGATGGGATATCAGCACAGGTGCTAAAAGAATGTTCAGCTGAACTGGCTCCTTTGACTAGGCTATATAATTGGAGTCTCAGAACAGAGAAGATTCTGCAGAAATGGAAAGAATGTATGGTAATCCCATTGCACAAGGGTAGTGCAAAGACCGATGTATCCAACTATCAACCAGTCAGTATTTCAGGAGTAGTGTTGAAGATTTTGGAAAAGTTGGTTAGGGCTTGAACAGTTTTCAGAAATGGGTTGACAGTGAATCTCTACTTTGCAATGAGCAACTTGGGACAGATCCCCCTCTGTTTATTGATTTCCATTCCATAAATTTTTCATTAATTCTTATAGCTATTTGGTTGTTCTGATACATGTTAGTTATTACAGCAAGCAGTTGATTTGGAATGTTTAGATTCTTGAGTATTGTTCACAGTTTGTTCCTTAAGACTTTGTCAAAGGCTTTCTGGTAGTCTACAATTCCTATGTACATTTCTATGTTTTTAAAAAGCTGGATCAATGCACGATTGTCCTTTTTAAAAGCCATTTTATTCTCTGCAAAGTTTACCTTCTACATATGATTTATAACCAGTATTTATGAAACTTATTCCTCTGTAGTTTTCACAATTGCACTTATCGCTTTTTTTCTATGTTGGGATGATAATTGCCTTATTCCAACTTTCTGGAATTTTTACTTGCTGCCAGATATTGTTAAATAATTTTAAAAGTCATTTGATGAATAGGATGCCTGCATATTTTATAAGTTCTATATTTATTCCATCTTCTCTAGGGGATTTTCCTGATTTGCTTTACTGTATTGCTTGTTGGATTTCTTGTAATGTATCTTGTTGGATTTCTTATAATGTATCTTGTTGGATTTCTTGTATTTCTTCCATTGTATAATTAGTAGTAAGCATTATATCAGTTACAAATTCGTTACTATCTTGCCATAAGTTTTGGAAGAAGTCCAGCCAAGATTTGATTATTTCAAGATTCACTTTTTCTTTTACATCCTCATTCATATTCCCTAGAATTTTGTATGTATTTGATCTCTTTCCAATTTTGCTATGAAATTATACCATGTTTCTCTGTTCTTTTTTTCGACATGCTTTTTTTTTGTTATTGCTCTTTTGTATTTTATTATTATTATTATTATTTGACACCTCCAGGGAGTCCAAAGACTCATCGAGGGAGAGTGTGCCAACAGCATCGAACGATTGGTCCCCTTCCAACTACTAACCGCACTCAAACTTACTTAACTGAGCCATTAGTAGCAGAGGCTCTACCAATCAGCCAACCTTTGCCGACTTTTATAATTAATTTTTGCTTCTAGTGATTCTGTGTTTATCCATTATTTATATGCTTCTTTCTTATCTTTGATTATTGCTTCAATGTTTTCATCCCAGTTTCTTATTCCCTTTCTCCTCTTCCATTTACTTTTTGTTCAGAGGCATTCTGTTGCTACATTTATGAATGCATTTTTTAAATTATTTTATTCTATCTCTATATCATCATTTTCTTTTATTTGCTCTGGTTTTCCATTTATTCTTTGTGGTAATTGATACTTTTATCTTCCAAGAGTTAAACTCTAAAAGATTCCTGGAGATTTCTCTTAGCACTGATTTGGTTAATTTTAAACCATCTTGGGGGTATTCTTAACTTTCCATGCAAGAGATAATGATGAGATTCTATTTCTGCACTTCTAAATACCTGGCTATTTAGTATCATATTAGCTGTTATATAGTCTATTATATTCTTTAGGTTTCTTGTTTCCCAAGTGAATTTATTACTTCTTTTATGCATGAAAAAAGTGTTAATCATTTTTAAGTTATTATATGCAGAAAATCCCTAGATCTGTATCCATTTATTTTGCTTATTGTTTCACCATTTGTTCCTATATTTGTACCAAATGTGTTAGCAGCATTCTATTGGTTTGGGTGGATTTGGGATTTATACAGTGTTAGCAGCTGTACAGATAAGAAGTAATGCCTTCAACAGAAAAGTATACTAAGTTTTTTAGCAGTTGTGAAAGCTATGGTAGAGATGTGTTTGTGGCAGAAAAGGCTGGAGGTGCAGGTTTGCCCAAGAAGGGAAATCAGAAGTTAGGGGGGAAAGGATGTGAGATTTTTCTTGCAAGAGATTAAACAGAATTGAGTTTTGGTGATGGAAGTCTACCAGGTTTCCTTCACCCTGTTGAAGTATAGCAAGGAGAACAGGATTAGCCTTCTATGCAACAAACACAGGTTATCAAGTAGTTGGCAAGAAACAGAAATGCCATATATTGATGATAATTGCTTTACAATAAAGTTTAACAAATCCTCAGATATGCTCCAAATCCCCACACAATATAATATAAACCAAGGTATAATCCTACACCAAGTTTGGCCTGCTTTCATCTAAAATCTAACAACTACTTAGCTGAATTATGACATGCATCGCGATACAGAACATGACAGCAACAACTAGCATTGCTCCAACACACATAAATTTATTAATACGGTTTTTTTTTTATAGTCATTTATTATTATTATTATTATTATCCCGAGATCCCATGGAGCCACAGACTTACATGGGATCTTAGACTGTCATACACACAGCTCATCATGCCTTGCCTTAAACACATTCAAATTCTCTGCAGACACAATACTCTCAGGTAATGTATACTGATCATTCACAACTCTCCATGCAAAAAACCTTCTTTTCATTCCTTTGCTTACACCCTCTATATACAGCTTATAGGGATGAACTCTTGTTCTCCCCAAATCTATCACCATTTTATGAAAAAGTCCTTCACCGTTAACCCTATAACAACCCTTTAGCAATTTGCACATCTCTATCATCTCACCCCTCTTCCTTTTATCCATTAGGCTGTGCAAACTGCATTGCCTCAACCTTTCTTCATTTTCAACATTTCAGAGATCAGAAACTATTTTGGACAATCACCTCTGGATCCTCTCCAACATCTCTTCATCCTTTTGAAAACCAGGTGACCAAATCTGTACACAGTAGCCCATATGTGGTCTAATCAGAGCCTTATACAATGGAACCAGAATCTCCTTACTTTTATAAGTCAGTGTCCGCTGCATCATTGCCAAAATTCATTGTGTCGTCATCACAGTTTTGGCAATGTGTCTTCTAAATTTTAAATCCTTATCCACCATCATCCCAAGATATCTTATTTCCTCCACCTCCAACAATATATCCCCCACCAAGAGTAAATTTTACATCTCATCTTTGTTTCCCAAATTTTTAAAACCATACATTTTGCAACCCTCAACTGGCATCCCTACTCCTGTGTCCATTCACTCAATCTATTCCATGTCTTCTTGTAAGGCCTGAACATCTGCTCTGCTCCTCATAGTTTGTCCCAACTTTGCATCATCCACAAATAACTGAATATCCATCCAACTCTTCCCCAGTAGCATTAACATACTGGTTAAACAGCAGTGGCCCTAAAGCAGACCCTGAGGTACACCACTAGTGAAGGGTTCAGTGAGTTTCAAGATGGACTGCAAAATGGTATTAGTTAGCAGTGGCTCTTGTTTTAATGGTTTTTGGAGGAGTGTGGGAGAATAATAGTGGTAAATTCTACAGAGTCCATGAAAGTAGTAGAAGAGACACAAGGTAGTAACTGAATGCCTGTGTGAGAGAAAGAGAGAGGGGGGGGGGATTGTAAGAGAAGGGTGATTAATTAGCTGGATTGCCCTCTTCTGGAATGAATCAAGCAATCTCAGAGAAGATTTGGGTGCACCACCCCAATCGAGCAGTATTCCAGGCTGGGTGGATTTGGGCTTTGTATGGAGTTAGCAACTGTGAAGTAGTGTCTTGTGTGAAAAAGTGCACCAAGTTTTTTGGCAGCTGTAGAAGCTATAGTTGAAATGTAGTTGTGCCAGGAAAGATACGAGGTGTAGGTCAGTCCAAGAAGAGAAATCTGATCGTGCTTTGATGTCTCAGTATTAATGAAGGTAAGGGGGAGGCATGTGAGCTCTTTCTTGTGATAGATCAGACAGGACTGAGTTTTGGTGGCATTGAGATATTGCTAGGAGATCTGAGTTCAGGTCGCTGGTTGTGGTATATCTCAAAGATTCTAATACTTGAACACTACAAAGTTTGTTTTTGTTGAATGACAAGGAGGAATGGAGTGTACTATTGTGAGCAGAACTATGGATAGGATTGGAAGTCTGCCATTTGGGCAGGAGGTGAGTTTTTAGCATTAGGCCCTTTCAGAGTCTGACTTGGACTTGGTGATGATTTTTTTACAACTTTTGCAAGCTGAGTGTAGGCAGAGTGGGCAGCTGGAGTTTTGGTTTTGAGCTATTTGTGGTAAGCAGAAGTTTTTTCTTTTACAGCATTGGCACACTTTTTTGAGAACCAAGGCTAAGATGGTGGCTGACAGTTTGGAGTGGAATGAGGGATGAAAGCCTTCATTCCTGTGAGGATGATTTCTGTTATTCAGTCTGAGCAGGTGTTTGTATCAGAAGAACTGATGCAGTAGTTGGACCATGGGACAGAGGAAAAGAAGTCACGGAAGTCCTCCCAGTTGGTATCCATATAGTATCAAAGGACACAAGACAGTGAACCGGTAGTTGAGGGTAGTTCTGTGGCAAAAGGGACTTGTATGAGGTTATGGTCTGAGTTAACAAGAGGAGAACCAATAACCGCAGTATACCTTGAAGGGAGAGCTGGTTAGGAAGAGGTCAAGTGTGTTGGCAATTTGAAGGGGGTTGTCAAGTATTCTGGTAGGAAGATTGATGATCTGGGATAGGTCATTGCTGATGGCAAACACCTCAGCATCCCTGCCTTCTTGATCGGTGAAACTGGAGAAGGGGAGCCTATGTGAATTGTGGACATTGAAGTCCCCAAGAAGGATGCCCTCACTATTGAAGTATTTCGATTGTAGAAAGTCGAGCTTTAGAGAGAGAGATAGTTGAAGAAGTCAGAGTAGTTGATGGAGTTTGGAGAGCGAAAAAGGAAGCATATGAAAAGGGCAGGTTGGTTTGGTAGAGAAACAGTGGGGATTCAAGTGTTTTGCAGTCTCTGGCATAGTATGTCAGTTCTGTTGAATGTACAAGTGCCACCCTTGTGGTGGAAAGAGCTGTGTAATGTATAGTTTGGGCAGTTGAGGTGGATGATGTCTGTTGAGGTTGCTAGGTGGGGTTCTGATAGGAATAGAGTACTTCTGGTTAAGATGACTGTAGATAGTGGTGCACATTGTTTATATTGCTGTTTAGGCAACGGATGTTGGTGAAGTGAATGTGGAAACTTTTTTTGTTTGATAAGAATTAATGTTGGTGGGTTGTTTGATTGGATTTCTGTGTTTTTTATGATTCTTTTCGTTGGATTTTTTATTTTTTTTATAGTTGGATTTTTTTTATTTATTTATGTTTTTTTGAACTATTTTTTATGGGACAATTTTTTGTAATATTTTTTGTGATCTGCAGTTAATTCATATTTCTTTGGTTTGTAGTCCATTATGTTAAATTCTAAATGAATAAGCTACAGGATTCCTTAAAGTATTTCTAAATCACTTAGGGAATTGAAACAACGTAGATCTGAATATAAATTAAATAATACTTTAATAGATATTTCCGATATTTCGGCAATGTCTCATTGCCATCAGGCTATTTCATTTGGCAGGGAAAATTCTATAAACAAATAGAGGGGACAGCCATGGGCTCACCACTCTCCCCACCCTTAGCCAATTTCTTTATGGAGACCTTTGAGGAAAAAGCCTTAGCCTCTGCCCCACAAAAACCAACCATATGGCTTCGCTACGTTGATGATGTGTTCGCTATTTGGCCACATGGCTCTGAAACACTCCTCTCCTTCCTTACACACTTAAACAACCAACACGCCAGAATCAAGTTCACCCTGGAAAAAGAGGAAAACAACTGCCTCCCCTTCCTAGACACACTAGTCACCCGCCAGCCTGATGGAACTTGGGTTTTCTCAGTTTACAGAAAACCCACCCATACAGGCAGATACATCCACCAACAATCCCCCCCCCCCTCACAACAATATGGAGTGACAAAAACACTATACAACAGGGCTAAACTAATCTGTTCTAACGACATAGCCCTTAACACTGAACTAAATCACATCCTCAACACTTTCTCAGCCAATGGCTCCCCCCCCCCCCCAAAAAAAAAAAATCCAAAAAATATTAAAACCTACAAACCACAGCCCCCCCTCCTCCCCCCCTCCACAAAAAAGATTACTCTAAATCCATCACCATTCCCTACATCCGAGGCACCTCAGAAAAAATTACCAAAATTCTAAAAAAACATGACCTCACCTCCTGTTACAGGCCTTACAGAAAATTGGCATCCCTTATCTGCTCTACCAAAGACCAACCACTTCCCCTAGACCTACCTGGTGTATACCAGGTCCCTTGCAGTTGTAAACTGTCATACTTTGGCCAAACAGGCAGGACAGCGAATATCAGAATTTCTGAACACAAGGACTACATCCGGTTTTACAAATATAGCCATTCTGGTCTTGCAGACCATGCTCTGGATACTCGCCACAGAATACGGTGGAAGAAAGCAACAATAATACATCGGAGCAAATATAAATTCGAAAGATTATTTATGGAATCAGCCTCTGCCCTAAGAAACTCTCCAAACCTCAACAAATTTGGTTGTATGCGACTGCCCCAAATTTGGGAGGCATACATCAGCAGACCTTCAGCCCAACGGCCAAGAACGCCTACTTAGCCCGCCAGAGGGCACCATCAGGACTTCTAGGAGAACGATAGCTTCATATCTTCATTTCCAGTAACTGTATTGTTAGGGCCTGTGTGCACCTGCCTTTTTGTAAGTTCCTTTAGAAAATGGCAATGAGACATTGCCGAAATATCGGAAATATCTATTAAAGTATTATTTAATTTATATTCGGATCTACGTTGTTTCAATTCCCTAAGTGATTTAGAAATCCTTAAAGTAAGGATCATAAATGTGAGGCTATTGCTAGATTGTCGCAACATTTTTTAAAAAATTTTATTTATTTATTTATTCTGGTGGAGTTAAAGCCATCAAGCCTTCTCTTCCACACCTTCAGAAACATTAAATACAAATACAGATAGAAATGCAAAATTACAAATTAATATAACACTTCTAACATATTAAAAGATAATTCAATTTAAGATAACATTAGGTTATATGTGGATAAAAAAACAGTAGTCCTATTCAGCTTGTTACGTAAATACAGAAAAGAAAAAAAAAAAGGAAATTCAATAATGATGAAATAATTGAAATTCCTTAGTAAATTTCTAATTTATCTTATTTAGACTGTAAAGTTAGACAAACATGTGCATTTACTCATATCAGTAAATTAAATTTGAAATATAACTAGTGAAATGTATAAAAGTGCACAAAAATATCGGGGCTTACTCAGTGGTGTAGCTGGAGGGGGGGGGGGGGGCAGAGGGGGGGGTCTGTCCCATGCACCACTTTTCATGTGAGACACAATTTTATTTTTCGACGATTCTTCTATTTATGTTAACTTAGAAATTTTATTACTTAATTAATAATTAGTTTTCAATAACTATACTTACAACTAAAATAAACATAGTGTTTTAAATTCTTTCCCTATGTCGTTTTGACTTTTTGTAATATTTTTGGTGTGTATTGAGAGGGGCAGCAAACTCAGGGACTGCCCCCGGGTGGCAAAAGCTCTAGCTACGCCACTGGGCTTACCCTTAGTTAGCAGTTGCAGGAGGTCTACAATAGTTTCCACAAGGCTTCCTTCGATTTGTCTGTCTCTGCATCAAGGCTCGTTTTACAATAAACAAGGGTTCTGTTCTTCTACAATGTGTCACATTGAATTCTCACTTTTACTTCTAATAATTGCTTCTTTACTTTTGTGAGATTTAGTATCTCTATGTTCTTAAATTTTCTTTCTGAGTTGCTTTTCTTGGCATTGTTTAGACTCTTCCCCTTTAATACATATTAATCCATTTATCCACTCTGATGTTAAGTGAGTACCCTGATGTGAAGAACTTGTGCCTAGGGGTCTGTACCTCTGCACATGTTATACATTCCAATACAAAATAACCAATTGTATTTACCTTTGAATGCTACCCACTGTTCAAGTGTTCAGCAAGTCGGCAAATCTTTCCTTTCATTCAACGTATTAATATTATCGCATTGCAACTGATGGGAATCCTGTGTTTCTGTGGATTCATTACAGACTTCTTTCTCTTCAGAAACTACACACAAACTGTCATTACAAACTTGTTTTGTATTATCACTGTCATCCGAGCTATTTTTCTGTTTAAAGAAGGTACCAATGTACTTATCCATAGTTGAAATAATAGGCCTACATAAACACAAAAATATTACACGATTTTCTGTGTGCTTCTCACAATCACGAACTCTGATACTAATCTGCTGTTTTATTGTTGGTCGTTATGAGTCTGTCAAAATTCCGCTACACTATGCTGCAATAATGTTTGCTTGTCAATTGCTGCAAGATAATACATTATAGGAAACTCCATATCTCTCTCTGTCCCTTTCATCATGCATTTGTAATTAGGTGACTGTTGATATTGACTTTATATACACATTCAAAATTGTAAACAATTGTTAAATAATAACACAATAATGTAGGCAGAATTACCTTAAAGGGTGAAAAGTTACAAAACAGAAAAATGTTCTGGGTTCGGGCCTGATGCATAAAAAAGTTCCTGGGTCAGGCCCCAGAGGGCCCTGGCTGAATTTACCGGTCATCCAATACCATATTCTGCACTTGATCAATGCAGCCTTATGTGCCAGTAGGCACGGAAAGACTTGATGATGATGATTGATGCACTTGATCAATGATTTCTGCCATTGTTACACTTTTTGGACATCCTTCACGTGGATCATCTTTAAGTCTAGTATGCGACATTTAAACTTGGCAGCCCATTTCTTAATTGTTAAAAACGAAGGAGAAGAGTGCCCATAAACTTTTATGAACTTTGAATGAATTTCTTTTGCCATTAAACCTCCTTTTACAAAGAATTTTATAACTGCACGATACTCAATTTTAACTATTTCAAGGGATATAAACAATACTTTTGCTTCAGACAGCTGTATAAAACACAAACTACTTGACAGAATGACTTGCAATTTCACATGGATGCACGAACTTAGAAAAAAAAATCTTGCCGATAGTGTTGCCATCTATGGTCAAAGCCAAGAGCCTTTCAGACCACCATTATATAAGTTAGGAAGGATGTGGTTGGATAATACTTTAGATTGTTAGATTGGTCAGAGAATAGAAGATAGGTTCTCTGAAAATTTACAATGCCTGTAAATATTAACTGCTGTACCTTGTATGTCTTTTTTTTTCTGTGTGTGGAAATATTGCCACTGTATCCAAATATAACATATGCTAACATAAATTAGAAGTTTTTTTTTTTGAATGGGGGAAGCTCATGTAATGTGAATTGAAAAACAATTGCCTCTTTCAATTTATGTATATGGTTTCCTGATAGTATGTATGTTGTGTAAATCAGATAGCAATTTTCAGAATTGCATTATTTTATTTTACATTGTATTTTAATTTTTTATATTTTAATTTAAGTAGAAGAATATATTGTAAAATATCTTTTATTTAAATATTTAAGATTTTGTCAGAAAGTGTAATTATGTCTATTGCATTTGCATTATATTTTGAAATATTAAGAATGTCTGTATTTATAGGGTCCTCGAGGTCTTCCAGGGATGCCTGGACTTCCAGGAGCAAAAGGACATAGGGTGAGTTTGATTAATTATGTGAAATTCATTGAAGTAAACATCAGAACAGGCTTTTATGGCATACCCTCAAAGTACTCACCCCCCCCCCCCCTTTCTTTTCCCTACATGGAACTGGGCAGGAATAAGAATCATGAGGGGGACCTCTTGATGTTTCATTCTAATTGAAGGGAGCTATTATTGAATGTCACCATTGCAAATCTGTATATTTCTTGTGATCTTAAAATAAATAAGAACATGGAAATTAACCACAAATGTAACAATTAAAATCACTTTAAAAATAATTCTAGCTGAAGATTATCTGAATTATTGATGTTAACTATAATGTAGGAGGTCTTCAATGTAAGATGATTGATTTTATTTTTGAAATCAGTGGACTTTTTCACATGGGAAGATTCCATTCACTTTTGATCATTCACACAAGAGAGCTGGGTAGATAGAATAAAATTAATAATCATGTATATCAGTTAGCTTTGACACCATCTCTCTCTCTCTCTCTCTCTCTCTCTCTCTCTCTCTATATATATATATATATATATATATATATATATATATATATATATATCTTCAAGGCTTTTGACAGGGTAGAGCACGAGTACCTTTATGAAGTACTAATGGCATTCGGCTATGGTCCTCTTATCATTGAAACAGTGCAATTGCTATACAGAGATGCACACTTCTGTTTAAAAATCAATAACAGGGTCACCCGCACTTTGTCATACTCTTGAGGGGTCAAGCAAGGATGTCCTCTGTCTGGACAGTTATACACATTGACCATAAAATCCTTCTTAAAAAGAGTACACAACACCATCATCTCCAAACGAACCAGCATAACAGATCCCCATCAAAAAATAACCCTATCAGCATATGCCGATCACGTCGTTGTAATAATCCGAAATGAAGAAGAAATGGCAGTAACTGAGGAAGCACACACACTATATGCACAAGCCTCAGGGGCCAAATTAAATTCTTCATAAACTACTGGCTTGTGGTCAGGCAGATGGAAGGATAGAAATGATTCTCCAATAGAATGTACCTGGTCAAGTGAAGGATAAAGATACTTAGGTGTGTACCTTGGCAACAGCAGAATATATAACACACTGAACTGGACACAGCTGCACAACCTTTTTAAACAGGTGCTAAGTAAATCGAACAGCATTCGTTCCATATCTTCACTTAGAGGAAGAGTACTAATAGTTAACCAGATGGCTGCAAGTGTGTTATGGCATACCCTCAAAGTACTCACCCCCCCCCCCCCTGAAGAATTTATCCATCACATTCAAAAGGAAATCAAACGTTTCCTCTGGAACAATACTAACTGGACAACATACTTTGAACTCTGCAAGCCACTCAATAAGGGAGGTCAAGGCCTGATTTCCCTTGAAAACAAGATTACATCCTCCAGGATAATCCTTCTCCTAAAGACACTTCAGTCCAGTCACGCTTACATAACCATCTTCGATTACATCATGAAATCATCCGCCCAAGGACTTACACTTTCCACAATCCTCCGAATGGCCATTTCTGCACCATCTCTTCTTAAACTACCTCATTTTTACAAAGATACTCTACAGTGGTGGAAAAAGACCGAACTTCATCACACACTGACAGGATCAACAGAGTTAGCTGTACTATCAGAACCACTGTTTTCGAACAGAAACATAGCAAGTCTCACAACTGGCCAGCCCTTTCTTTTCCCTACATGGAACTGGGCAGGAATAAGAATCATAGGGGGGACCTCCTGACAAGCCTACCAATGAAGAATCCAAAAACTGAAAAGCAATACCAACAGATGCAAGCTGCTATTAGAAAAGCCTATCCAGATATCACTACACCTCAGGGAATCCGTATTTCTTCTAGAAATTGCCGGGAGCCTACCTTTCATCATGCATCATCTGAAGCCTCACTTCCAATTATTCCCTCCAACTACAAGAAAATATACCACTTCCTCATATCAGCACCTCCAACTTCGCCCTTCTTATATTCATCCTTAACCCTCTCATTTACTAAGCTGCACATGCCACCCAGTTTTCAGTGGGATCTTCCATATAAATCAAGGTGTGTGAAACCAGATTCCGACATACAGTGGAGGCTATGGCATAACATCTTTCCAACTCCTACTAAGCTCCACAAATTTCAGCTAAGACAATCAGATCAGTGTCTATTCTGTGAAGTTTCAGGCACCTTGGAACACACATATCTAACTTGTCCTGCAAACAAAGCGATGATCACCTATGCCCTGAATACAGCCTCTAGCACCTGTAACTATGCACACAGCCAAGAAGACTACTGGAATATAGTCCATACAGAAGAGAACAAACACAAAATATGCAATTTCCTCTTCATCTGCATCAAGGCTGTCATTTACAGTTTCTACCTTAGGCAAACAAGAAATAACCAGCACCTATCCATCACTGAATAGGAACAAACCCTCATGTGTAGCCCATGGCAGAAACTACAAAGCAGGCTTTCACTGGAATTTGATTACTACAAAGAAACAGAAACTGTCACAAAATTCATAGAGGAGTGGAATCCAACTGGTACCCTGTTCTGGATTGCTGACGACAATACACTTCAGCTGAAGAATAACTAAAAGTGATGCTGAACTGTAACATTGACTCTTACTGAAAAGACACATCTTATCTACCATGAATGTACCTTTTTTTCCCTTCAGTTCTATTGTATATCTAAAAAGAAAAACCTTTTTTTCCTGTAATATACATTCTTATAATATGTAAATAGTCCGTATTTTGTTATCTATCTTCCAATGTATATTTTATAAAGTTCAATAAATAAAAAAAAAATTTAAATATCTTCACTGATGTTCCATTAGAAAAAAATCTAGCAAATACAAAATTAATTGGATTCTCTCATATAATGGACTTCACAATCTGATTGCTTTTTTTCATCATCTTAATTGCCAAGAAAATCTTAGCAGAATGAAGGTTGAAGCAAGTAAGTTTAATTTCTTTGACTTAATATCAGAATAAAACTAGCTCAAACTTCTCGAGAAACATCTGTTGAATGCTATAGCAAAGAAGCAAAAGAAGGAAGAGATGTGAGGGATGGGAATGAGATATGAAAGAGAGACAGTAAAGAGAGAGTTGTATTTATTCTATGGTACATGGAGTGTTGATGAGAATGGGATGAAGCCATGTTTCCTTACCATATATACTAAAGATGTTAGTGAGGTTGTTGAGATGCAGAAAGGGAAAGTGAAAGAGATGACTATTTTGGCAGGTATAAAAAAAATCTAGCAGTGACAAGTGTGGTATGTGAGAAAATATGATCAAGTGCTGGAACAAGCATAAAAAAAAAAATGAGAGTGCAGAAGTTGTGTCTGCTCCCATATTATGTGAGTTGAGAAGGGTCATTATCACAAATGTGATCAGGTTGTGCAAGAGGAATAGGGTGTAGTTTGTGAATGTAGAGAGTGAATTTCATGGTATATTCATTCACATTCATATTCATTCATCCTCCCAGATGAGTCTTTGACTCCATGGGAGGATGAATGAATATGAATGAATCCTCCCAGGTGAGTCTTTGTCTCCATGGGGTTTTGTGTAATAATAATATATGTCCTTCCATCTTATTATTATTATTATTATTTGACACCTCCAGGGAGTCCAAGCCTCATTCCATGTATTTAGGTTATTTGCAGTTAGATGTCTGCAAAAAGTGTTGTTCAGTGAAAACTTGGACGTATGGAGTCAAGGAAACAAGAGCTTTGTGTGGAAAGGAGAACTCTGGTGAGTGTTCAAAAATGGTATGGTATGGCACAAAAATAAATAGTACTGAACCTCGACACCCCTTCAGTGCATGCACTATGAGATATGCTGTTCGACTACATGCATATTAATAGAAGAGCACGTGTAGAGTCTATGGCATTACATTTAGCTGTAGTAACAGTGTTGACGTTGGAAGAAAAGAAAATACATTTATTGTTGAGCATTATTTTTACTCATATGGAGAAATGGTTCAAGCCTATGACGTGTTTGTTAGCAGCCCCAAGTGATAGTGTCATCATTGCCTTAATCAAGAGGTTCTGACATACCAGGAGTGTTCTACTACAGTACAGAGGACATTTGTGGGGGGAGACTACAAACTGTTAGCACAAATGAGAATCATGGGCATGTGCTGGAACAAGTGTTACAGTCTCCAAAATGCAGTTAACACTGAACAGTGGTAAAACTTGGGATATCAAGGCAGTCACTACAGAGAATCCTTAAGGAGCTGGGTGCCTTTTCGTATGTCATTCAGGTCAGTCACTGTCCAACAGCAATGGATTATGCTTCACAGCAGGAATACTGTGGACATTATGGTTTTCAGATGAAGCAGTCATGTAAACAGACAAATCTATGTGTTTCTTGAGTCCTCGAGTCCTGAATTTGTCCAAGAGAAAAACCTCTTCACAGCGAAAATGTCACTGCATGGTGTGTGGTTTCTGGCCATGGCATAATGGCATAATTGGGCGCTACTTCATTGAAGAGGGTGGTGTAACCTTGACACCTTGAATAGCGAATTCCACATTGAGAATGTGTGGTTTTCTTCACCTAGGATTTATATAGGATGTGTTGTGCAAAAAAATTCCATTTTGTGCACAGGTATACCAACAGGACAAAGCAACCTGTTATGCACATGGTTCTAGAGCCAATTTATCAGACAACTTCCTTAGGAGGCTCATTTCTAGGTTCACAGAATTCCTGTACCCTTCACATTCTCCTGATCTCACATCACTTGATGCCTTCATTTGGGGTATATTGAAGGAATGGGTATACCACTATGACCTGCCTTCAAACCTTGATGAACTAAGTTCACTTTCCCCACCCTGACATGGTATTAATTTTTATAGGTAAACTTTGCAGCCTCTCGTGTGTAGAAGTTGGAAGTTTTTTCCCACTTGGTTAGACTATAATAAATTTAGTTTAGTCCTTTATCCAAGTGTAAGCAAACAAAGTTTGTGCCTGAAGTATCTTCAGGACTGAGGCAACTCTTGGTAAAGGTAGACCAAGCTCTCATCACTACTTGTCTTAGTATCTCCCATAATGCAAAGCACATTTCCTTGCGGATGTGTATAATGCTATGCATTAAGGGAAGGGCCACTACCCAGGCCAGTTTCGACCTTTATTGAGGTTGAAACTGGTCTGGATGAGACCATAAAATGGATGAGAATTTTTTTTCATATAAAGAACAAGTGGAAGGGTCATCCCTGGAAATTGCATAGAGTGGTAAATTAAAGAATAAGAAATAGTGCTTTTTTGCATGGAGAGTGGAAGAAGCATGCAATTCATTGATCCCACCATACATTTATGAGGGTGCATATGATGAATAAGTTTAAGGAGTGTTATAATGGATTGCGTATTGTCTAAAGTGCACATCCAATTACGAGTCTCACAAATCTATGCAGGTCTCTTAAAATTTATTATATTATTAAATTTTAAGAGATTAAAAATTAATAATAATAATAATAAATTTTATTATTATTATTATTAATTTTTATCACAACACATCATTGCATCTATGAGACCTTGCATTCTGATTCTCCTGTTCTTGCTATCCTTTGAAAAGAACAACTACAGTTTAACCCCCCCCCCCAAACCGGCCACGACGTCTATGGACGTCGAGCTAAATCTGGATACGAAGCTCTAAAACCCATTGAATAACATGGATAAGAAGCACAATTTGGTGTCACTATTTCATTCACATTGGCCGGTAGGGAGGTTAAAACTTATATTTATTATGCTTAAACTATGAATTGGTTCTGCCAGTTTGATGGCCAACCATTTTGCTTTATGGAAGTAAGGCTATTCTGAGATGTTAAATATTATTATTATTTGGTATCCTCCAAGGAGTCAACAGACTCATTGAGGGAGGCCGATTCAACCAGCACCTTCTCCCATAATGAACTTTGAAGTTATTTACACTATCCACACTCAGGCAATGCATTCCACTCACTAACAACTCTCCACATAAAAAATCTATTCCTCATATTCTTCTTTACCACATCTTTATACAGCTTCCACGGATGATCTCTCGTTCTTCCTATCTAAATATCCACTCTTCTTATGATTTTTCTATATTAATCTGATAATCCCTTAACTAATTTGAATGTCTCTATCATATTTTCTCTTTTCCTTCTATTCACTAACCTCTGTAATGCACATTCTCTCAAATGCTCTTCATATCCAACATTCAAGAGTCCTGACATCACTTTGATCATTTGTCTTTGCACCCTCTCTAGTGTTTCCACATTACAATTCAAACTAGGTGACCAAATTTGACACAGTTGTCCCTATGTGGTCTGATGAATGCCTTATATGTACTATCTACCAATAATGGTCTGGACACACACCTGTTATTTGAATATATGGAACATTCCAGGTTTGTTAATAATATAAAAACCAGTGTATAGATAGTAGGAAGCAGTATTTCATCTTAGCAGTTGAATACAGATGGTATGGAAACACGATGTGAACTCAGTGACTTTCAGAGAGCAATCTTTGATCCATCTAACAATATACTATCTATTACTATCCTCTGCAGCTTGTATACCAACTTATCATCTGGTAATCTATTCAATGCTTCTGCAGTCCAAGAATTTCATTGTATATGATTCTTCCTTATCCAACACATTTGTTCACATTATCATAAAATATAAGCAAATTGCTAAAACAAGACCTACCCTTCACAAACTCATGCTGACCATCATAAAGAACGCTATGTCCATCAATCCTGTATTCTATTCCTAACCAATCTCTCCAACACCTTGACCACATCCGCAGTTATACAGACTGGTCGATAATTGGAAACTTCTATTCCAAGAAGTTTCCTTCTTGTGGAGTGGTACTATTTTGCCTTCTTTCCACACCTTAGGAACCTTATCCACTGCAAGACTCTCACTAAATAACCAGTACAAGGTAGTGATATGTCAGCTATTCACACAGCCTTATTAACATCTAATCTGAGCAACACTTTGATACACCTCCGATTATTTCACCTTTAATTCTTCTAATTCTTGCCTCCTTTCTACATGTTGCACAGCATCATTCATACTACTATGATATACACTGACGATATGTTCATTAAATAATTTCACTATGTCATTTGCTATGGTTACTTTGCTATCATAGCTATCCACTACCATTGACCTGCCATAATTATTTTTCCTTTTGCTTGCCACATAGGCAGAAAAATTCCCTTGGATTAGCTTTGACCTGACTGGCCAATTCTCCTCTCATATTCTACTTTTTCTTTTTTAACCATGCTTGTCACTTTTCTTGCTCTCACTTTATATTCTTCACGTAACTGTTCACTGCAAACTGTCTTGTACTTTCTCCATAACAACTTCTTTTGTAACACTCCTTGCTTGATTTTGCCTTTTCTCCATTTCATTCTTACTCTAATCTGTAAATTTCCAAACAACCTTTATGTAGTCTAATTTTCTCTTAGGAATATTATAATATCATTATCATAAACTTAAGAGGGTATGGCAGGTTCTTACACACTCAAGAAGAAAAGCAAGTATGAATGAAAATGTTATGGTGCATGACAGTGATATTGGTAATTGTGTTACACTTTTTGGATGTCCTTCATGTGGATCATCTTCAAGGCTGGTACAGCCATATTTAAATTTGGCAGCCCATTTCTTAATAGTCGAAAACGAAGGAGGAGAGTGCCCATAAACTTCGAATGAATTTCTTTTGCCATTAAACCTTCTTTTACAAAGCATTTTATAACCGCACGATACTCAATTTTATCCATTTCAAGGGATACAGATACTTTTACAAAGGATACTTTTGCTTCAGACAGTTGTATAAAACAAACTACTTGATAAAACTTAAAGAAAAAATCTTGCTGATAGTATTGCCATCGATGGTCGAGGCCGAGAACATTTCAGACCACCCTCGTATGAACTGGTTTTGATTGTCAAAAGGCCTTGTATCTGCACTTTAATGATTGGAGCTAAGTGATTGTTGAAATTATTATTCAGGAAAAGAATGAATTTGAAACTAGATGTGTCTGGGTTATTGTGTGTGAAATTGTGAATATCTCCATTAAGATTTGATTATTGTTGGGATTATTTTGGAGTTATGAACATAGCAACAAAGGCTATGAGACCAATTATTTTGTCTGTAAATTGCATTTGTTCTTCCAACCAGTTCAATTGTTTTGTAGGATAAAAATCCCAAGTTCCAGGAGAAAGAATCATCCTTATATCACTTTATGAGACTGTTGTATGTTAAAAGAAATTATTATATGAGTGGGATGACATGAGGAGAAGAGAAAGAGAGAGAGAGACAGGGAGGGAGGGAGAAGAAGTAAGTTAGGAATGCTGGAGCTAGTGTTTTAAGTAAGAAAAGTGAAAACTGTGGAAATAGAGCAGAAAATTTGGTTAGCTAACTCCAGCTTCCTATTTAAACTGGTCATATTTTAAGAGTCATCAGCCTGGTATTTGGCTGTGTGTATATACATTAATGACAGAAACATCAGGAATAAAGGCAAAGAATTTTTAGCAGTGAAAGAAGTAGTGGGACTAAAAATTATTGCCATCAGTGAGACCTGACAGAAAAGTTGTCACATTCCATTCTTTACATGATGTAACAAGTTCATTGTATTCTAGGAGAACAGTGTGAGATAAATATTAACTGAATAAATATAGAAAGTTTTTTTTTTTTTTTTTTCATAAACTGTATTTTGTCTAAATTTGCCAGATTTTGTCTAAGTTTTCTAAATTTGCTGTGGAATGATTTCTAATCTTCTGCATGGCAGCACATTCATTCTAGGTCTAACATATGGTCGCACATCTATTACACCTGTGATGTCACTTCTGGTGATGTTGTAAAAGCACCACCCACTAGATATGATTATATGATGATATAATCATATCTCAGAAACAAATAGACAGTCTGAGGACTGAATTAATAACAAAGATGGATTTAAAATTAAACTATTTGACTGTAGCACAGGAAAAACGTTTGAAGATGGTTGCTGAATTAAAGGGTGGTGCCCTACAGGGTGATGGGGGGTGTCGGTTTAATGCGGCAAAATGTAAGGTCTTGAGGTTTGGGAAACATCAATGGGACACTGCATACTCTATGGGAGGAGTTATACTGGAGGAAGTAGGAGAGACAAGAGATCTGGGGTTGATGATTGATAGAAACCTGAAATTTAGGGGACATATTGCAAAGGTGGTGAAGGTAACACAGAGGATTGCTGCAATAATGAGAAGGACACTGACCTGCAGAGATTAAATGGTTATCATTCCGTTGTATAAGACTCTGATCAGACCACACTTAGACTATTGTTCTCAAATTTGGTCCCCAGGATTTGAAGGGGATAAATTAACTGTGGAAAGGGTACAAAGGCGGATAACAAAGATGGTTTCAGGACTGTACAATTTTGGTTATGAGGATCGATTGAGGGAATGTGGACTGCAGAGTTTGGTGGATAGAAGAAGGAGAGGTGATATGATTGAGACTTTTAAACTGTTGAGAGGTGGTTACAGGGTTGACACTGGGGAGTTCTTTCGCTTGGTTGAACAGCAGGAAGGAATAATAATAATATAGTCAGGACCATCACGAACTAGAGGAAATAAAAGATTTTCAGGAAAACGATAGATCAGATGTTACCAATTCAGTGGTTTGGGACATACTTCAAGCATTTGCTATATAGATCTGTCAAAGTTGCCGAAACAAAACCAAAAAAAACACTTTCACCTAATCCTTCTCATCTCTCATTAAATATGACACAAAAACAGGCTAAGTCAAAGCCTTGTTCTCCAAAATTTTTGTTTAGGGATCAGTCTCAAAGCTTTCAGAATTCATTAGTGTTTGCAGAAATAGAACCCTTAAATATGATCATAGGCTTTGTTGCAGGCATTCCTTCTAAGATATTATTTGATATAGGTACTTTTACTTTGGTAGTGGCATGGAATTTCTTTTTTAGCTTAAAGATATTTATCATCATAAAGTTAATATTCTGAAATGAGCTCATCTCATCTAATTAAAGGTTAAGAGCCACATTACTAAGGTAGTTAAGTTATTGTATCAAATAATTCTACTATTGTTGAGAATGCACACTCTTGTAAGAAAAAGAATGTTATTCTTTACAAGGTTTTGATACTATCACAGCAGGACTTGCACAGATATAGTCACCTGGTTTCCAAGGAGAAGATGGGGAAACAGGTGAAAGGATCCTATGGTAAGTAACCCGAATGATAATAACTGGCCTATAAAACACACATGAGGTAATACGTGTCTATGCCACTGATCGAGACTGTTGTTGTCAGAGTTTGAGGAATGGTAAGTGATTGTATAATATAGATACAAGTGAAATTTTGCAGAGTATTGTAGAAGGGGGGGGGGAATGGGACTGAGGGTCATTCCTGAAAGCTGACTAAGGGTGTGTGTGGTCAGGAAATTTGTAAGGTATGCAGGTTCTTTTCATGGCTTGTGCTGTGTGTGTCTGTGTTATGATCTACAATTAAGTCGCAGATATTTCACTTTATGCATTGAAAACCTCTTTACCATAGTGAAATGCAATGAGAAATTGAAATACAACAACCTGAAACTAAATAACTTTGGTTATCATCCTATTATCTGAAGGCACAAGAGTGACTTATGACTTGACTTATTGCTTTTTACACCTATAAGGTGCATGAGGCCATGAGTTTAGCATGCCATCCTCTTCGCTCCAGCGCTGCTTCTCTTGCTTTCCCCCAGTTTGGCCATCCTAGTTTGTTTCGTTCTTGGATTACCATTCGGCACCATATCATTTTGGGTCTTCTCCTCTTCCTTTTACCATCAGGTGTCCATGTTAATGCTATTCTTGTGTGTCCTGATGTTGGCATTCTCAATACATGGCCTATCCATGTCCATCTGTGTTTCTTTAACTGTATTGTAATGGTTTATTTTCTTGATCATGAGAATTAGTAATAATATTTTTTGGTTTACAGATCAAGTATTGATCAATTTTATTAACTTAACCAACTAGTTTCGCCACACTTTAACTGCTGGCATCTTCAGGGCACTTACATATAGGCTGAAACAATCTCACAATTATGTGTAACTGTAAAACTGACAAGAATAACTGTAAAAAACTGACTAGAATAATTACAAGTAAAATAGTTTCGAACGTGAGTGAAACACATATCGCGTGTACAAGAATAGCTAGCTGTTGCCAAGGAACTTTCTGTAGTTTGTATTTAAGTTCATTTCTTTTGTTTTTAGAGATCTGATTAGGATTTTCCATATCTCTGGGAGTATTAGGCCTTGAGATCTGTTAAGGTTGCCAGTAGAATGGGCGACTGTGGCTGTTTCTTTGAAAATTCTTGAATGGTAATCTTCCTCTAAGTAAGGGGAACAACTTTTTTCCCACTCGATGACATGGTTAGTTGTAGAGAAATGAGATGATAGGCCAGAAATGTCCTATCTGTTGTTTTTGACATAGCTAATGTGCTCCTTTTGCCTGATTTCGAGGCTTCTGTCGAGACATTTTGTTTGGAAGGCATTTATTTTATTTTTTTGTTGTTTGGTTAATTTCCATGATTCACTTCCATAAAGTAATACAGATTTAGCAATTTGCACCTTTAAGTTTGTTTTTATATTGGATGATTTCCAAATTTTCTGTAAAGTTTTAAATGCATAGCAAGAGTTTTTTATTCTTATTGCAATTTCTTTGTTGGTACCACCTTTCATATTGACAGTTGCTCCAAGGTAATTAAAAGTGTTTGTCACTTCTACTTGATTTCCATTTATAAAGATTGGGTCATTCTGTTTACTGTTGATTTTTAATATTTTGGTTTTTTTCTCATTGATGTGTTAGCCTATTTGTTTAGCAGTTTCCTCTAACTTTGCTGTCTTAATTTTCATGTCTTCAAATCTAGATGATAATAGTTCAATGTCGTCAGCATAGTCCAAATCTTCTAATGTCAATGTTCCATCTTATTCCAGTTTTCAGGGTATGCCTCATTATCCAATCTATGACAATGATGAAAAGTGTTCCAGACATGATGCAATCTTGCTTAACACCAGTTTTGATGTAAAAACTTTTGGAAGCTGTTCCATTTAATAGAATTTGTCCTTTACTTCCATCATACAAATCTTTTATAATATTTATTATTTTTTCAGGAAATCCATAAATTTTCAGGATTTTCCATGGCTATTCTCTGTCTGTGCTGTTCAAAGCTTTGGCAAAATCAATAAAACTGAGATACATAGTTGAATTTAGTTCAACACTTTGTTCAGTTATGTTTCTAAGAATAAAAATTTGATTCATTGTGCTTCTTCCATTTCTAAACCCTGCTTGTTCTATTCTCAGAATTTTCTCAATTCTATTTGTTATTCTGCTTATTATGATTCTAGTGAAGATCTTTGATGGTACTGACACTAGGCTGATTCCTCTCCAATTGGTACATTCTGTAAGATCACCTTTTTTTTTGGAATTTTGACTATTTGTGATTCTTTCCAGGTAGGAACCTTCTCAGATGCCCATATGATATTAAACAGTTTATACAGTATAGTTGCTGATGTTTTTAGGTCAGCTTTGAGCAGTTCAGCACTAATGTTATCATTTCCACTTGCTTTTCTATTCTTTTGGATCTTGATTGCTTCCATTATTTCTTGCACTGTGATCTCTCCCATGTTTACATGAAATTCGAATTGTTTTGGCATCTCTTCAAAAGTGGATTCGATAATTGGATTTATAGAGTTGTGCTTAACATTTAATAATTCTTCAAAGTACTCTTTCCATCTTTGTTGGACTTCTTGCTCTTGAGTTAGTAGTTGACCATTTTTATCTTTAACCCCACATTCATTCATCTGATAGGTTCCTCCAAGTTGTCTTATAATTTTATAAACTTCTCCAAGATTTGCAGTATCATTTGCTCTCTGAGTATCCTCAGCCAACAGCTGATAGTAGTTTCTCTTGTCATTTCTGGCGAAGTGCTTTACCATCTTATGTACTTTTTGGTATTGCTTCTGATATTCTCCATGTAATCTTTCTGATTTACAGTTGTTTATTTTCTCTTTTATCTTCTTCCTTTCTTCAATTAGTTTTAATGTCTTTCCTGTAATCCATTCTTTGTGTGACTTCCCACTTGTCACTCCTAAAATATCTTCTGCAGTTTTATTGAAGGCTTCTTTACACTTTTTTCAGTTGGCTTCAATCTTATTTTCCTCATAATTTTCATTTGATTCTTCCAAAACCGAGAATCTATTCTTCAGTTCATTGGTAAATTTCTCTTTTATTTTATTTTCCTTCACTTTATCATTGCTATATTTAATTTTCTTATTCATTTTTAGTTTTGAATTTCTTGCTAGCTTTAATTTAACTATTGCGGTTAGAGAAAAATGGTCTGAAGCTGCATCAGCTCCTCTTTTAACCCTTACACCTTATAATGTCCTCTTGAAGGTATTACACATAGCAATGTGATTGATCTGTTTTTTTGTTTTTCCATCAGGGGAGATCCATGTTAGTTTGTGAATTTCCTTATGTTTAAAGACACTACCTCTATAATGAGGTTATTTAATTCACAGAAGGATGTAAAAAGTTCTCCATTTTCATTTTGCTTTTTGTTCACCACTCGCTTCGTTTCCTATAGCACTTTCATCCTCCATCTTTCTTTTCCCTACTTTAGCATTCATGTCTCCCATCAAAATTAACAGGTCATGTTTAGGGACTTTATCAATCACTTTTTTTTTTTGAAGTTGTTCATAGAATTGTGTTTTCTCCATTTCTTCGGTATCATTTGTGGGTGCATATACTTGTATGATGGTCAATTTCATGAACCTGGAGAAAAATCTAGCTTTAATTATTTGGTTATTTATTGGGTTCCATTCTATCAGACTTTTCCTTGCTTTCTCACTTACAATCACTGCAATTCCTTTCTCATGTCTTTCATCATCTTCCGAATACAATATGCAATATTTGTCGGTTGTTCTTGTCTCACCAAAACCTGTCTATCTTGTTTCAGCAATTTGTAAGATGTCATGTATATACTCATCTCGTTGACTATCTGCCTAGTTTTTCCAATTTGGTACATTGTGTGAACGTTCCATGTTCCAATTTTAAGTTTAATTTTAGGGTGAGTGATTGACTTCATCCGCAAGTGAGGTTCCATGAGGCTTTGCCCACCAGCATCATAGATGTTGGCTCTCCTGTAAAGTCCTGTAAATATTCATGTGTTGGGAGACCACAGGTCGTAACACTCTGTCCCAAAGGATTTTTTGTTGCTTCACTCGTGGTTTCTGTAATCATGGGTTTTTTATGAGGATGGGTGATTAGCCCGTCGCTCAACCTTCCTCTTTTAACTTGGCTTAGGACTGGCATAGGGACGAGCATACGCTCCACCTATGGCAGAGTTGGTCGCAAGATTGCTAAGTCATAAATAATTACACTATCAGGATCCTAAAAAAAAAACATAAAATAAATACAAAAATCATGCAGTTACTAATAACACTTTCTCATATTGGGTATTGATAATCCATCATTTGGCCCTGGCGGAACATGGGATTTAGTCACAGCATTCTGTGGACTGATACAAAGTTGAGATAGAAGTATCTTTAATCGACACACAAAATGAATGAGAATGCCTCTTTAAAGCAAGTGTCAAGGTTCTTCATTGTCCCAACATGAACCTCGGTGATGGACTATTTATGCCTAACATCTGGGAAATTGTTATTAGGAAATATGATGCTTTTTATATTTTTTATGCTTTATTTTTAGGATCCTAATAGTGCAATGGTTGATGAACTGACCCCCTTGTGACTGCAGATGATAAGATAATGATTGCTACTACAGCATGTTATAGTTTTGGTTTGTTGTATTTTAATTTCTCATTGTTTTCTCTATGCTGAAGATGATTTGTGATATATAAACGGAAATATCTGTAAGTTAATTGTTTTATCTTCACTGTGGTTACATTTATTTCTCTTTTAGAGGACCCTTTCATATATCAGATGGATTGTTCAAAGACTAGAAAGAATGAGAGGCCATCTGTAGAAATTACATGATAGTGGGAAGAGTTTTTTTTTTTTTTTTGGCATGGAGAATGATTGAAATGTATTATAAGAGAGTGTTGGCAGCATGATGTGTTGTAATAATAATAAAACTGTCATGATTTTCAAATTAGTTTCCTAAAAATGTATTTATAAGCATGATTAATTGATACTAAGTTTAATATAGAAATGTTTTCTTAGATAAAAAATATTTTTGCCAAAAATTGAATATAGTATTCAGTTTTTTTTTTTTTAATCTCTTTTTATAGGGATTTCCTGGTTTGGATGGTGCAAAAGGTGAACAAGGACCACAAGGAGAAAAGGTGCACTATATATATTTATATATATATATATATATCAATATATTATTTTAATAGATTTTCACCCTGAAACTTGTTCAGGCTTCTTTAAAATCTGAGTTGGCTGTGTTGAATTCAATAGGATGGAAAGCTTTTAATTAATGGCATTAGACTGGGAATGCGATCTTTGTTCATCTTTCATCTTTGTCAGAATATCTGACAAAGATTAACAAAGAGAACAATAGAGAGGATACTAATAATTATGCACCACTAAAGTATAAAAAGATTGGACACAGGATTAAAAGCTGTTATGGTCATTTGTAGAGCCACAAGATCATTCAGAATGAAAAAAAAAAACATGCCATTGTATAAGTCTCTGATCAGACCACACTTGGACTATTGTTCTCAGATTTGGTCCCCAGGATTTGAAGGGGATAAATTAACTGTGGAAAGGATACAAAGACAGATGACAAAGATGGTTTCAGGACTGTACAATGTTAGTTATGAGGATCGGCTGAGGGAATGTGGACTGCAGAGGTTGGTGGATAGAAGAAGGAGAGGTGATATGATTGAGACTTTTAAACTGTTGAGAGGTGGTTACAGGGTTGACACTGGAAAGTTCTTTCGCTTGGTTGAACAGCAGGAAGGAGTGATGACAAGAGGCCATCCCTGGAAGTTATGAAAGGAAACTGTGAGCAAGAGGGTGAGGAGTGGTTTCTTTGCATGGAGGGTGGTTGAGCCATGGAATGAATTGCCTGATGGAGTGGTGAGAGCGAGAACGGTCAATGAGTTTAAAGAGTGGTATGATAGACTTTGTGTTTCTTGGGGTAGACCTCCCCTCGATGAGTCTTGACAGACTTTATGTTCTTAGGAAAGACCTCCCACGATGAGTCTTTTGACTCCATGGAGGCCTGAATAATAATAATAAAAGCCGCTTTCATCCATTAGTGGACTGAAGAAGGTGTTGGTGATCATGGATTTTTTCCCACTAACCCCACATATTCATTTTGGAATTATGTAATATTTTAGTGCCTTTTTTCATTACAAAGTACTGCAGGTATAATAAAATGTATCTGGATTATTTACACAACTTTTGGTGACATTATATGCAGTTAAAATTCAAATCAATAATGTGCTCAGACAGTCTGTCTAAGCACATCTTTGATTTTTATTTACATATACATGCCGCATATTATTATTATTATTACACCCTCCATGGAGGCAACAGACTCATCATGGGAGGTTCATTCAACTGACAACATATTTATCATATATAATCTTAAAGTTCTTAACACTCCTAGCATTAACAACACATTCTGGTAATGCATTCCATTCACTGACAATTCTCCATGTAAAAAATGTACTCCTCAAACCCTTCTTCATCACACTTTTACATAACTTCCAGAAATGACCTCTGGTTCTTCCCTCTCTCACCTTCTACTCTTTTTATAATCATCTCTGGATTAATCTGATAAAATCCTCTCACTAACTTAAATGTCTCTATGATATCACCTCTCTTCCTCCTATCCACCAAACTCTGCAATCCATATCTCTTCAACCTCTCTCCATAGCCAGAATTCCAAACTCCCAATATTGTCTTAGTCACTCATCTCTGGACCCTTTCCAATGTCTCCACATCACATTGAAAACCAGGTGACCAGATCTGAGCATAATAGTCCAAATGTGGTCTGACCAGTACCTTATACACTGGCACAACCACTTCCTTATCCTTGCATGTTAGAGTACTTCTTATCATAGCAGCACTATGATGTGCAACTTTTGCAATCCTAGATATATGCCCTCTAAACTTCAGTCTGCTGTCAACCATCACTCCCAAATTTCTAATCTCATCCACTTCCTGCAGTACGGCACCTTTGACATAGTACACAGTCTTATATTTCTGCACTCCAAAATGCAACACCTTGCACTTATTGATATTAAAACTACAACCCAAGTCTTTTGTCCAAGTAAAAATTCTGTTTAAACCTTTCTGAAGGGATTCAGCATCAGCAGTTATTTTTACTTCACATTAAGTCTGGAATGTTCTTCTACCATGTATGCCATTTGCATTTTTATTTGTTGGTCAATCTGAAACACAAAGTCTATCATACCACTACCTAAACTCATTGACCGTTCTCGCTCTCACCACTCCATCAGGCAATTCATTCCATGGCTCAACCACCCTCCATGCAAAGAAACCACTCCTCACTCTCTTGCTCACAGTTTCCTTTCGTAACTTCCAGGGATGGCTTCTTGTCATCACCCCTTCCCACTGTTCAACCAAGCGAAAGAACTCCCCAGTGTGAACCCTGTAACAGTGTAAAAGTCTCAATCATATCACCTCTCCTTCTTCTATCCACCAACCTCTGCAGTCCACATTCCCTCAGCCGATCCTCATAACTATCATTGTATAGTCCTGAAACCATCTTTTATCCACCTTTGTACCCTTACCACAATTAATTTATCCCCTTCAAATCCTGGGGACCAAATCTGAGAACAATAGTCCAAGTGTGGTCTGATCAGGCTCTTATACAATGAATGACAACCGTTTTATCCCTGCAGGTCAGCATCTCTCTCATTATTGCAGCAATCCTCTGTGTTACCTTCACCACCTTTGCAATATGTCCCCTAAATTTCAGGTTTTCTATCAATCATCAATCCCAGATCTCTTGTCTCCCCCTACTTACTCCAGTATAACTCCTCCCATAGCGTATGCAGTGTCCCATTGATGTTTCCCAAACCTCAAGACCTTATATTTTGCTGCATTAAACTGACAACCCCCATTCATTTGCCCATCTATCTAGCTTATTCAAATCCTCTTATTACTAATAATCCTGCACTATTACTAATAATCCTTCTCAGCTTCACATCATTCGCAAACAACTGAATATCCCCTTGCAATCCACTGACAATGTCATTGATATAAAGGTTAAACAATATAGGTCCCAGTACTGAGCCCTGTGGGACCCCACTTGTAACTCTCTGCTTCCTTGAAACTGCCCCACATACAACTCTCCGATACCTATCGGACAGTCAATCCTGAATCCAGTTGACCAAGCTGACATCCAGATCCATGTGCTGCAACTTAAATATCAGCTTACCATGTGGCACCCTGTCAAATGCCTTCGCTAAGTCTAAGAAAATGGCAGAATATGCCTTTCCCTCATTTAATGCTCTTGTAACTTTATCATAAAAGGCTAGCATATTGCTAAAACAAGAGCGTCCCTTCACAAATCCATGTTGACTCTCACAGATAACATTACCTCATCTACCAAATGCTGTATATGGTCCTTTATTACTTTCTCCAAGATCTTACTAACTACTGATGACACACAAACTGGGCTATAATTAGACACTTTCAGTCTGCTACCACCCTTATGCAATGGCACTATCTTACCTTCCTTCCATTCCATGGGCACCTTTCCCGCAGCCAGACTTTCATTGAAAAGCCAGGTCAAAGGCACTGTCAGTTACCTAGCACATTTTCTCAAAACTCATGGTGAAATACCACCCAGTCCCACACTTTTACTGACATCCAGAGTATTCAGTATTTGAAACACACTCTCCTCCTGTACCTCTAAACCTCGAACATCCCCTATCCCTCTAGCATTAAGATGACTCCTTCAGGATGAAATACTCCAATAAAGTGTTCATTGAACAATTCCACTATGTCCTCTGCATCAGTCACTCTATTCCCATTTTAACCCACAATATCATTCTTCCACAGTCATTCTCCTCCTACTGGCCACATATCTAAAAAATTCCCTAGGATTTTCTTTGGATCTTAGGGCCAATCTCTTCTTATATTCCAGTTTTGCCTTCCTTACCATACTAGTCACTCTTCTGGCATGTGTCTTATACTCTTCATGCATCTTCTCTTCACCTGTCTCCTTATATCTCTTCCAAAGCCTCTTTTTTGCATGCATCTCCTGTTTAATATTGTTTGTCATCCACTTTACTCCAATTGTGTCCTCTTGTTCACTCGTGATATGCAACTTACCATTGCTGCTAACAAATATTCTTTCATAATTTCCCACACACTAATGATATCCCGGCCTTCCAATTCTTCCATCCATGAAACTTCCCCAAGTTGACGTCCTAGACTATTATAATCACCTGCCTTATAATTCCACATACGTTCCCGTCTCTTTGATACTCCT
The DNA here is from genome assembly GCF_054136105.1 of Typopeltis vanoorti. Lineage (NCBI taxonomy): Eukaryota > Metazoa > Arthropoda > Arachnida > Uropygi > Thelyphonidae > Typopeltis > Typopeltis vanoorti. Next base: position 61,414,453 of record NC_143561.1, read on the forward strand.
GCATGTCTATTCATTTTCCAAGTCAAAACCATATGGTGACTCTCTCCAACTGGTGGGAGAGATGTCATCTCAGTTATTATCAACTCTTCTGATGCTATAACCAAATTTAAAACTCTTGTTCCCTCTATGACATGTTGCCTAAGACATTTGTCCCTCAAGTATTCTAGAAATTCCATTCCCTTATTGCTACATGCACCTTCCTCTCCCCAATTTATTCTGCTGTAGTTAAAATCTCCCATAACAATCATTCTTCTTGCACTTGCTAAACTCAACTGTCTAAACATTTCCTGGTCCCCACCCTCTGTGCTCCTGGATCTGTAGCATCACCCCATTAAATATCCTGTTTTGCCCACCTCTACCTCACACCATATGTTTTCAAAATCATTAGTATCACTGCCTTACCAAAGTTTCCACTCTTAGAGGACATAAGTCGTCACTTATCATAAGCAGTACTCCACTACCTTTCCCTTCCTATTCTGCCGAAATGCATACCATAGCTATACCAAGCTATATCTTGGAGCTATACATGGAATGAGGAAAATGCAGAATTAAGCAGCATGGAGATAAATGCTGCTGGGGCACAGACCTAAAACTATCGAACAGCACCAGTATATGAATGACTTCTGTGGGTCAAAATGCTGAGTATGTAGGTGTCAAGCTAGTGAATGAAGGGAATTACTCTTGAAATTTGTAAGAATGCAAAACAAAATGAATAATGGCAATAATCAGTTGCATGAAGAATTTTTCTTGGTCTGAATTGCTAACTTCAGTTTAGAATTTCAGATCAAGAAAAATCCTGGAGTGCTTGGAAAGAAGTCAACAGACATCCCTATGGGCAAGGGGTGTCTGGGTGAAATGGCTGAGAGAAGGGAACTGATAGAGTTTGAAAGAGGTATTGTGATAAGTTGCCATGTTGCAGGCTTATCTGTTCAGCAAATTGTTAAAATTTGACCATCTCAGGTCAACAGACCAAGTTGGGAAATAAGGACAAATGAATTTCTTGAGTTTATGATAGTCAACTATTTTAGGTAGCATGTAACAGATAGCACACAGAGGTCAAGAGTTTTAGATCTGATCATTTCATCAGAGGAAGTGGTGTCTCATTTCCTTCCAATTGGCAAGAGTGATCATGACATCATAACCTGCCTGGGTGGTGGTGGTGGTGGTCAGCCATGATTTCTACAAGAAATGAATTTATGTGGAACTATAGATTTGATATTGAAAGCAGAAGAGTTAGCTAGGAGCTATAGCATACCATTGTTTTCAAGCTATATCTTGAAATGGGACAAAATGGATTTCAGTTGCGTGGGCAGGTACAGTGCGTGGAAAGAAGTCAACAGTCATCCCTATGGGCAAGGTGCATCATTCCATGTAACGACTCACATGCTTGTAGTTGGTATAAATTGGAGGAATATGATGCTCCCAAGTTAGTGCAACTGTCTGGGTGAAATGGCTCAGAGAAGGGAACTGATAGCGTTCGAAAGAGGTATTGTGATAAGATGCCATGTTGCAGGCCTATCTGTTCAGCAAAATTGTTGACAAATTTGACCATCTCAGGTCAACAGTCAGTGATACCATACTGAGATGACAGTGCAGGGAGTCAACTGCAAGTACTACCTGCAGTGGATGACCCACTATACTCACTGAACGTGACTGTAGGGTGCTACAAAAGATAATATTTAAAAACCGCCATTCATCAGTTGACCCACTGAATGTGGAGTTCCAGAATACAGAATCGAAAATCGATTCTGCATTCAGGATCGAGGCTCACAACATCGATCTTTATGATAGGACCACAATATGCAAACCCCACATTACCTAAACCAATATGCAGCATTGTCTTTTGTGGTGCAAAGAGCATGTACAGTGGACATGGAAGCTTGGAAAGTCATGTTATGGAACAATGAATGAGCAGATGGATGGGTGTGGTGATTCCCAGCAAACATCTCTCACCAGGAGTGCATAACCCCAGCTATGAAATTCTGAGATGGTGGTGGTGTGATGGTATGGTCCTGTTTTTCATGGTTTGGCCCTGAATCTCTGTTTGTCGTGCCACAAACATTGAACTTCAAGAGGTATCTGAACATTCTGCACAATGCAATGCTTTCTACTTTGTGGCATTTCTGTAACTTTAACTTGTAACTTTCTGCTTCCTTGATACCATTCGCTCATTTACAACTCTGATTTATAAGTCATTTACAACAAGACCGGAAGCCTGCCAGTTCCCAATTCAATTCACTAATCTGACATCTAAACCCACAGCAATATCAGCTTATCATGTGGCCTCTTGTCAAATGCCTTTGTAAAATCTAAAAAATGGCAGAATATGGCTTTTTCTCCTCAGCTGCTCTTGTAACTTTATTATAAAAGGCAATCATATTACAAAAACAAGAGTGGCCCTTAAGAAATCCATGCTGACTCTCACAGATATCATTACCCTCATCTGCCCAATGCTGTATATGATCCCCCACTAATTTCTCCAAGATTTTAACAACTACTGATAAAATACAAAGAGATCTATAGATTGGTACTTCCATTCTGCTACTCTTATGCAATGACTCTATCTTACCTTTGAAAAAAATTAAAGTATTCTACACCCAAACAGTAACTCAAAACCTGGAGTTGATAAAGCACTAGATTAAAAGCCTAATGCTTTACCAACTGAGCCATCCAGACACGTATATCTGAAGGCTCATTGGAGAAGGCTCACACTGTATTCCTTTTCCATTTCCATTTTCCATCTCCATTTCCTTTCATGTATTTTTATTATATTGATAGCCTTCATGGAGCCAACAGACTCATTGTAGGAGACCCACTCAACCAGCAAAATGTCTTTCATAATGAGTTTTGAAGTTATTTACACATTATCTGTTTTTTGCTTCTGCTTTTATTTGGTTCCAGTTTTTATTAATATTTGTTATTTCTTTCAGATTGTTCTTTTCCATGTTTCTCTTGGGGCCTTCCTCATCTTCTTTTACCCTGTGGGTTCCAAATCTAGAGCCTGTTTTACTATTATTTATCTTATTTCCTCAACACATGCCCAACCATCCCCATTTCCTTTCACATATCTGTTGCAACATGGATTTCTGGTTGTTATTTACACTACCTGCATTCATAATGCATTCTGGCAATGCATTCAACTCACTGACAACTCTACATGTAAAAAAGCTACTCCTTACACCCTTTTTCACTACATCTTTATACAACGTCCAGGAATGGCCTCTCGTTCTTCTCATCTTAGTATCCGCTCTTTTTATAATTTCTTCTGTATTAATCTGATAGAATCCTTTAACTAACTTGAATGTCTCATATCTCCTCTTTTCCTTCTTTCCACCAACCTCTGTAATCCACATTCCCTCAAATGCTCTTCATAACTAACACTCAAAAGTTCTAATATCAATTTGGTCATTTCTCTTTGAATCCTCTTTAGTGTTTTCACATCACAATGAAAACTAGGTGACCAGACCTGAGCACAGTTGTCCATATGTGGCCTGACCAATGCCTTATATAGAGCCACCGACACCTTCTTATCCCTACATGTCAATGTACTTTTTATCATAGCAACAATATAATGTGCAGTCTTTGCAACACTTACGATGTGCCATCAGAACTTAAGTCCACTATTTATGTTCATTCCGAGATCCCAAATCTCATCCACTTCCTGAAGTACAGCTCTTATAGTCTTATATCTCTGTATCCCAAAGTGCAACGCCTTGAATTTATTAATATTAAACGGCAATCCCACTCATTTGTCCAAGCTGAAAGTCTATTCAAATCTTCCTGTAGAGAATTAACATCAACACTATTCCTCATAATTCTACCTAACTTTGCATCATCAGCAAACATTTGAAGATCCCCAATCAGTCCACATGAAATATCATTAACAAACAATTTAAACAGTAGCAGCCAAGAACAGAACCCTCAGGCATGCTATTGGTCACCTTCCTTTTCTGAGACACTGCTCCATCATACACAACTTGCTTGTATCTTTCAGAAAGCCAGTCTTCAATCCATCTAATATCAATCTGCTATCTAATTTCATATTCTGAAGCTTATACATCAATCTGCCATGTGGTAATCTATCAAATGCCTTTGCAAAGTCTAAAAAAATAAATCACTGTATATGAATCTCGCTTATTATTATTATTATGTAGTTTTAAAATTAGGCTATGCAATTGACATCCCCCTACAGCTTAATGACATTCAGACCATAAATCAGATTTCTAGGAAGAACAAAAAACAAGGCTTGCCATGACCTGCACCATTCTTAGTTCGTCTTACAAGCAAGCCCATAAGAGACAATCTCATAAAAGCCAACAGACAGAAAAAACCAGTTGCCAAGTACTTGAACGCACAGCAAGACAATACACCAATCTTCCTATCCGAATATTTAACACCATTCAAATAGAATCTGTTGTACCAAGCAAGAAAAGAAAAAAACAGAAAAAAATTACCAATTTTTGTGGACCAGAGATGCCAAGATATTCATAAGGAAGATCCCCAATCAGAACTTCAAAGCTGATACAAATTAAAAGCTCAGAAGACATAGAAAGGCTGCCACAGTGAAAAAAAAAAAGAAGCCCACAGTAAAAAAAGAATGTGAACCATCAAGATAAATGCAATAACACAGGATATATCGGCAATTTCACTTTGATCAGACCTTTCAGATCATTCATTTGACCTCCCAAACACCTGCCTATATCAAACACAGTAACCGAATCAATAAAATATATATATATAACCAGTGTCATCCTCAGATAAGCTAATTACAAAGCTTCCAGGATGCAGTTGAGACATTACATCCCAACCGAGATCAACAGAAAGAAAAAAAATAAATAAATAAAAAAATAAAAAAATAAAAATAAATAAATAAATAATTCATTACATTGGGAAAACAAAAGGTATATATATATGTATGTATGTAATTTATCGACAAGTACTTGCATGAGCAAGAAAAAAAAAAAAAATATATATATATATATATATATAATTTAAAAACATTATGTATGTGCAAGTATCTGTTATGCACAATTGTGTTCATGTAATGTATTACTAGTATTATATATAAATTATTATTATTGTAAATATGTATGTAATTTATCTGAGACTTAATAAAATGTTTTTTCAAAAAAAAACATTATTTTTTCATATTTAAAAAAAAAAAATTATTATTATTATGGGCAACTCCAAGGAGTCCTTAAACTCATCGAGGGGGAGGCCCTAAACATCTTGTCAAGATCTCTCCAATATTTGTGCAGTATCTATCATACTTTGCTTTGAACACATTCGCAGCCATAGCAGCCACAACAGACTTTGGCAACCTATTCCACTCGTTCACCACTCTCCAAGCAAAAAATCTATTTCTAACACCCTTGCTAACTACACTCTTACTCAGTTTCCATGGATGGCCCCTAGTTCTCCCACCAGCACAACTGCTCTGAAAAAAGTTCCTCTGAATTAATCTTGTATAAACTACCCTCAGTAATTTTTATGTCTCAATCATATCACCCCCCTTTTCTGCCTATCACCAAGTTTCTGTAACCCACAAATCTTTAACCTGTTCTCGTAAGGTTCATTTCCATATACTTGCTACCATCTTGGTCACTCGCCTCTGGATCCTCTCTACCTACTCCTCATCATCACCAAGAAACCCTGGCACCCAGATCTGCATGCAGTAGTCAAGATTGGGGTCCTATCAAGTCTCAATAAAGAGGAACAATAACTTGCTTGTCTCTGCTCATCAAAGTATTCTTCAGTAACCAAGTGATCTGATGAGCTGCTTTAGCCACTTTTCTTTGTGTCCCCCTAAACTTTAACTTCCTATCCACTAACACTCCTAAGTCTCTGGCTTCATCAATTTCCTGGAGTATAGTTCCACCAATGTGGTATACAATTGTTAATCTTTTCTCCTCAAAATGCATAACCTTACACTTAGCCACATTAAAGTGACATCCATTTTCCTTTGCCCAGTCTGCCAATCTATCCAAATGCCAAATTTTGATATAATCTGTATTAACTATTGCTCTACCCAACTTTGCATCATCAGCAAATAACTGAACTGTTCCTCTCAGATCCTTTCCTATATCATTAATGAACAAATTAAACAGTAGCGGTCCAAGAACAGAACCCTGTGGCATGCCACTGGTCACAGGCCTTCTTTTGGACTCTACTTCTGAATAAACTATTCACTGATATCACTCCATCAACCACCCTCCTATCCATCTCACCAAACCTATCTCCATCCCCAAGTGCTGCAGTTTACTGATTAGAATTCCATGTGGTATCTTGTCAAAGGCCTTTGTAAAGTCAGACAGTATCACTGTAAACCCATTACCTTTATCCAACTCAGCTGTCACTGTATTACAAAACATGAGCAAGGTAATGAAGCACGACCTATCCTTTGAAAAACCATGCTGCCTACCATACAGTACCCATTTGCATCTATCCATTCCTGCATTTTGCTCTTGACCAACTTCTACAGTACTATGACAACAACTCCTGATATTCTGATTCGTCAGTAATTTGCTACATCAGTCTTGGAGCCTTCCTTATGCAATAGAATGATTTTCACCACTTTCTGCCTCTTGGGACTAACCCAGAGCTGAGACTTAGATTAAACAATATGGCCAAAGGCACTGACAATTCTCCCACTGCTTCACGTAAAACTTGAGCTGGTATTCCATCCAATCCCACAGCTGTATTCATATTAAGGTTCTGTAATTTGCTATGCACCTCTATTTCATTTACCTCAGTTCCTGCATAAGCCTTTGGCTCTCTCATTCCTGCATTATCACCACCTGGATGATATGCTCTTGCAAAGTGTTCACTTTGTAATTCTACTATTTCAACTGATTCAGTTACCTCCCTACTATCGGCATTCCTTAAAATCATTCTGCCATATACATTCTTTCTTGCAGCATATCGAAAGAACTGTTTGGGATTCTCTTTAGCTGTATTGCTAACTTCCTTTCATAATCTGCTTTTGCCTTTCTTATTACACTAGTAACCCTTCTGGCCTGTGCCTTGTACTGTTCATGTGCCTGCAGGTCATCTTTCTCCTTAACCACGCTACCTGCCAAGCCGTATATATACGTCCAGTTTATCATGGATATGAAGTGCATATTAATATTGTAACACCATTGATATTACATTGAAATATATGATGGATATGAAGTGTATGAAGGATGCATATTTGATCCATAATGGCCGGTAAGGGGATTAAATTCCCTCCATAATTGTTTCTTTTTTTGCCCCAGCTTGAGGATGATATTCATCCATTTAACTCCCGCTTGATTTACTCTCCTGACTCTAGGTATGCAGTCTGCCATTACATCTCTCAAACACTCCTTTACCACTTCCCATGCACTATCAACATCCAGCCCTTGCAATTTTACATGCCATGGAATCGGTCCAAGCAATCTCCTAAGCTTGTTATACTCACCAGCCTTGTAATTCCACATATGCCGCATCTTAACTGAAAATTCCACACATTTGGCCACCTTCCAGTCAAGATCACATTATTACTTTCACCAGTTGGTGGCCACCCGGTCATATTCATTATAGACAAATTCTCAGATGCAATTACTAGATCGAGCACTCTTAAACCCATAGTATATTCCATTACATGCTGTCTCAGGTAGTTATTCCTTAGTAGCTGCATAAAATTCATTTCCTTCCTCCCATTGGTCCTCTCCTCCCTCCAATGTATATTCCTATTGTTGAATCCTCCATAATAATTACTTGTCCTGCACTCATTGAGTCTATTTGCCGATGCATACCATCTCCATCATCTTTTCCATCCCCCCTGGTCTATCCAATATGTTTGTCACCTTATCGTAAAACATAAGCAGATTGTAAAACAAGACCTTCCCTTCACAAACCCTATCTGAACATTTGCACAATCTTTAACTGTGTGTCAGTTACACTCCATGTTCCCCTATTTATATTTACACTATTTAAACTAATATTTAAGCAAGCCTCAAGGTTCATCAGAATATTGCATTTCCTATATACCCTCACTCATTCTTTTCTCTTATTCAGCATCTCCACATAAATATCCATGATGATGATGAACTTTCCTCCAACAATGGAGGTAAGAAAATTTGTGGTTTTGGTAGATGGGAAGCTGAAGTTTGGGGGGAAGGATTGCAAAAGTTATAAAGGTTATCAAGGAAACTTCTATCATAATGAGGACACTGACTACTAAGGATAAGCACAAATCAGGTCACATTTGGATTTCTGTGTCTAGATCTATTCTTGTGGATACCTGATCAATTGGGAAATATTAGAGAATGCAAACACATGTGACTAAGAATGACTCAGAATTCTAGAATGTTGATTCTTGCTTTTGTAATATCGTATATTCAACTTATATTTAATAATATTATCTCATACAAAAGAGATTGGATGTGATGGAGATAATATAAAGAACAGGGTACCTCTCAGCAGCATGAGTAGTATGTGGCACAAGCTAGGAGGGTGACGAATGTAGTAAGAAAGGTGAAATTGACATATGAAAGGAGATTGACTAAAGCAGTAAAGCAAAAACCTTACATGTCTCTAGTAGAAGAAAGAGTGAATTCAAAAGACTGGCTTTAGTTGAGGAGATAGTACATAGGCCACATCTGCTGAAGATGTAGTATAAATGTTCATTGAATATTTTGTTATTGCATTTCATGTGGAGGATGTTAGGAGTAGTGTTCAAAACAGTAAAAGTTCAAGAATGGGAAGTGTATAGGCTATTAAGTAATGTTTTCTTATTCTGCATAAGTTACATCTAGACACAGTGGAAAAATTACTTTAAATAGATTAACTATAAATATTTCGATTCAGATATCATGGATCATCGCCAGTGTAACATAGTTGGAAATTATTAATACACCTTTCATGAAATCAGCTGATTCATCATGGGAATTTCATTCAACTGACAACATATTTATCATACTGAATCTTAAAATCCTTAAAACTCTCTGCATTACCAACATACTCCCAGAATGTGTTCCATTCACCCATAATTCTCCATCTAAAAAACCTGCTCCTCACACCTCTCTTTACCACACTCTTACACAACTTTGAGGGATGACCTGTGGTTCTTCCCTTTTTACCTTCCTTCTTTCTTTTTATAATCCCCTCTGGATTAATCCAATAAAATCTCCTCACTAGATTAAACATCTCTATCATTTCACCTCTTTTCCTCCTATCCACTAAGTTCTGTAATCCACATTTCTTTAACCTCTCTCCATAGCCAACATTTGCGAGCCGTAATATTGTCTTAGTCACTTGTCTCTGGACCCTCTCCAATATTTCCACATCACAGTGAAAACTAGGTGACTAAATCTGAACATAATTGTCTAAGTGTGGTCAAACCAGTGATTTATACTATGGCACTATCACCTCCTTATCACTACATGTTAGTGTACTTCTTAACATAGCATAAATACAATGGGCAGTCTTTGCAACACTTACCATGAGCCCTATAAACTTTAGTCTGTAGTCAAATATCACTCCCAGATCTCATCCACTTTCTGCAGAATAGTGCCATCAATATATATATATATATATATATATGACAGAATGATCATTGACTCGGTTAACATACATAGTTTTATGAAAAAATTGAATGACTAGAACCGAGATTTAATTAAAAAGGTTTTAATATAAACACACTACTAGTTTAGGCCTGTAACAGCCTTCTTCAGGTGACATTATAAAAGAAAAAACACTAAACTTTGAGGGTTAAAAGACTATGAACAACATAGACAGTCTTTATACATAATTAGCATGAAAACATTGTAGTTGTATTTGAAGCTGTTCTTTCATTTGTTGCATTGTTGGGAGAGTGCGTGCTTGCTGCATCACGTGAACGCCAGTACATGATTACAGCTGAATGACTATCTGGGAGGTTGTAGCTTAAGTTGTTATTTAGATGAACAGGATTGAGGATGATTTCTCTCGATTCCACAATTTTTCTCTCTATTTTGTCACTGCAACGGAAGATGTTTGTAGATTTTTCCCAGCAGACTTTGTGACTTTGGTTATCATCATTAGGATTAGCCGAGAAAAGGATATGACTTGATAATGCACTTCCTCGCTGTCTCTTGTAAGTAATGTCTCTCATGTGTTCTTCCATACGCATTTCGACAGATTTGTCTGTCTGCCCAAAATAAGTACTGTTTCACATAAATTAGCAAAAGTTCTAAAAAAATACAATATCAGAACCTTGTTCACTCCACTTCCAAAGATCCGTTCCTTAATTAGCCACCCAAAACCTTGTCATCATCAACTCAAATACCCTGGCGTATATAAAATATTATGTGACTGCGATATTCCTTATTTCGGGCAGACAGACAAATCTGTCGAAATGCATATGGAAGAACACATGAGAGACATTACTTACAAGAGACAGCGAGCAAGTGCATTATCAAGTCATATCCTTTTCTTGGCTAATCCTAATGATGATAACCAAAGTCACAAAGTCTGCTGGGAAAAATCTACAAACATCTTCCGTTGCAGTGACGAAATAGAGAGAAAAATTGTGGAATCGAGAGAAATCATCCTCAATCCTGTTCATCCAAATAACAACTTAAGCTACAACCTCCCAGATAGTCATTCAGCTGTAATCATGTACTGGCGTTCACGTGATGCAGCAAGCACGCACTCTCCCAACAATGCAACAAATGAAAGAACAGCTTTAAATACAACTGCAACGTTTTCATGCTAATTATGTATAAAGACTGTCTATGTTGTTCATAGTCTTTTAACCCTCAATGTTTAGTGTTTTTTCTTTTATAATGTCACCTGAAGAAGGCTGTTACAGGCCGAAACTAGTAGTGTGTTTATATTAAAACCTTTTTAATTAAATCTCGGTTCTAGTCATTCAATTTTTTCATAAAACTATATATATATATATATATATATATGACAGAATGATCATTGACTCGGTTAACATACATAGTTTTATGAAAAAAAAATTGAATGACTAGAACCGAGATTTAATTAAAAAGGTTTTAATATAAACACACTACTAGTTTCGGCCTGTAACAGCCTTCTTCAGGTGACATTATAAAAGAAAAAACACTAAACATTGAGGGTTAAAAGACTATGAACAACATAGACAGTCTTTATACATAATTAGCATTGCTAATTATGTATAAAGTGTTTATATTAAAACCTTTTTAATTAAATCTCGGTTCTAGTCATTCAATTTTTTCATAAAACTTTATACAAAAAACTTTATACATAATTAGCATCGCTAATTATGTATAAAGACTGTCTATGTTGTTCATAGTCTTTTAACCCTCAATGTTTAGTGTTTTTTCTTTTATAATGTCACCTGAAGAAGGCTGTTACAGGCCGAAACTAGTAGTGTGTTTATATTAAAACCTTTTTAATTAAATCTCGGTTCTAGTCATTCAATTTTTTTCATAAAACAATATATATATATATATATATATATATATATATATATATATATATATATATATATATATATATATATTTCAATTATGTATATATATATATATACATAATTGAAACAAAAAACGTATTTTGTTACAACGTTTTTTGTTTCAATTATTTGTTGCAATTTTTACCTGTAATTTTCAGTTTTTTAGATGCTTCAATGTTTATTACTATTCTCTTCCTTTAATGAACCTGATGAAGGCTGTTATAAGCCGAAACTGGTTGTATTATTCTCATAAAAAACTTTATAAGTTACCTCGGTTTTTAAGTCATTAAATCTATATTTTTTAAAAATGTATCACAACAACCGAGTAGAAGTCCATAATTATATAATATATATATATATATATATATATATATATATATATATATATATATATATATATATATATATATTTATCCCACATATGAGAAGTGTAAGAACCTATAGCACATTAGTGCTGTGTGAGGTGCAGATGAGGATTGAGAAAGAAGAAGCCTAGTGACATTTTTCTTAAAGAGTTGTAGGTTGAAATTCTTGGGAAACTCTTACATCCTTGGATAGCAGCTGCTATCCAAGGATATTGGATAGCAGCTATACTTGCTGTTAGGGCTGTTTTAACAGCCCTAACAGCAAGTGGAGGAATGATGTTTTGCCAATCACTAGAGCAGTGACCATGGAAATACCTATAGAAGAGACATAGAGCTGAAATATTGCATCTGTGAAATAAAGGTTGAGGAAAGGGTCATGAACAGAATTCCTCTCCTCTGGAAAGCAAAACGAATTTTTAAGGAGGTTTTAGGTGTACTACCCCAAATTTGTGTATGTACAATTTTCTAAGAATGTGGGGATTTGGGATTTATGTAGGGTTAGTAATTGGGTGGGTGTGAAATAGCCACTTAAGCAGAAAAGAATGCCTAGATTTTTAGATGCCGAAGAAGCTACTGACATGTGCCAAGAGAGGTTGGAAGTATGTCTGCCCAAGGAGAGAGAGAAAGAATTCATCCTGTCTAGTGATGTGTGTGTGTATTACTGAGGATGAGGAAAGCTGAGTTGATATTCCTCTTATGTGAAAAAGGCAGGACTGCGTTTTAGCAGCATTGAAGGTGATTAGGTTATCCTTGCCCCACTGAAGGATGGTATGGAGTCACTGTTTAATGCACTGGTTGCAGATGATCTTGATGTAAAGGATGTCTGGGAACTACATGGTTTGTCATTGGAGTAGGATGAGTGGAGAGTGCTATCACTTGCAAAACTATGGATAGAATTTGTAGTGATCGAAAGTAGACCATTTATGTATAAGAGAAAGAGGATAGGTGAGAGAATGGATCCCTGTGGTAATCCTGCAATGGTGGCAAAGCTCAAAGAGAAGGTGCCTTCCACCATGACATATAGTGAATGACCAGAGAGAGAGAGAGAGAGAACGCTGGCCATCCATTTACAGAGGGTGGCAGGTAGACCAAAGGAAGGCAATTTGTAAAGCAGGCCTTGATGACAAACACAGTTAAAAGCCTTGGAAAAGTCAAGGGTATCTGCACGTTTCTCTGAACCTTTCCATGGCATGTGTCCAGTGGTGCTTGACATAGGCTAAGATATCAGCCATGAATTTGGATTGGCATAATTCATACTGGTGGTTGCTGATTAACTCTCAAGCTTCTAGGTAGTGAAAAAGTTGACCATTGATAGTTTTTTTCCCATTATTTTGAGAAGATTGAGATGATGGCAATTGGTCAGTTGTTGGATGGTAGGCTTTTGTTTCCCTTTTTTGGAATGGGTTGGATATATGTTACTTGCTGTGAGATGAAATTAAGTACCAGCTGAGTATAGAAGATTGACGAGATGATAGAGGACAGGTGTTAGCTCTGGAACACAACATTTGAGTACAGTAGGAGAAATGCCATCAGGATCTTTATAGTGTTCATGTTGTTTAATATTCTTATTATGTTTGCTAGTTGTTTTTATGAATGCCACTTATTTGTCCAACCTAAAATTCTATTCAAATCATACTGAAGAGAATTAATATCAGCAGTACTCCTTATAATTTTCGCCAACTTTGCATCATCAGCAAACAGTTGAAGATCCAAAATCAATCCACATGAAATATCATTTACAAACAAGTTAAACAACAGGGGCCCAGGAACAGAACTCTGGGAGATGTCACTGTTACTCTCCTTTTTTGAGACACTGCTCAATCATGCACATCTTGCTGATATCGTTCAGAGAGTCAATTTCTATTCCTATCCTCTAAAGCTTGTACACCATATTATCATATGTTGATCTGTCAAACACTTTTGCAAAGTTAAAGAATGTCAGAAGTTTTTTTTTTCCCACTTGGTTAACTATAATAAATTTAGTTTAATCCTTTATTCAAGTGTAAGCAAACAAAGTTTGTGCCTGAAGTATCTTCAGGACTGAGGCAACTTGTGGTAAAGGTGGATCAAGCTCTCATCACTACTTGTCTTAGTATCTCCGATAATACAAAGCACATCTCCTTGTGGACATGTATAATGCTATGCATTAAGGGAAGGGCCACTACCCAGACCAGTTTCGACCTTTATTGAGGTCTCGTCAGTGGGAGCCAGACCCAGAGGTGATGATACTAAGGTAGAAGTAATGGAGAAGTTATATTTACCTATACAAGTTGCCAAAAGGTGTCTCACCTTATTATTAAATTACTCTCGATTTAGAGAAAGATGTTGGAAGTTTTTTTTTTTCCAATCATAGTGCAGATCCCTTAATTTTCCCATTTCCAAAACACTTTTGTGGGCAGGTGCATTGTCCTGATTAGCGATGATTTTTTCTTCTGCAAACCGGGTCTTTTCTCACGAATTTTTTCATCTAGTCTGGTTAAAAGATCAGAATAATATTCCCCAGTTATTGTTTTACCCATTTCAAGATAATTAATAAACAAAAAATGCCTTTAGCATCCCAAAACACCGATGCCATGACTTTTCTTGCTGATGGAAACGTCATGCCGCTGAACAACCGGCTTCTGTCCACGTTTTTAGCTGCTGTTTGGATTCTGGTGTATAATGGTGAATCCAAGTATCATCCATAGTAATAAATTGACACACAAAATCAGTTTTATTTTTGTTAAAATGCTCCAAGCACTGTTCAGAGATTTTCATGCGAGTATGTTTTTGATCTACTGTGAGCAAGCGCGGCACCCATCTTGCACAAAACTTTTTCATATAGAATTCTTCATGCAAAATTTATCCTGCACATTCTTTTGAAATGCCTATAGTCTCAGCAATTTCATTCACTTTCTACCGTATCGTGCACTTGATCAATGATTTCTGGTGTTGTTACACTTTTTTGAATGGGGATCATCTTTAAGGCTGGTATGGCCACATTTAAACTCGGCAGCCCATTTCTTAATTGTTGACAACGAAGGAGAAGAGTGCCTATAAGCTTTTATGAACTTTGAATGAATTTTTTTTGTTGTTAACCTTCTTTTACCAAAGAATTTTATAACCATATGATACTCAATTTTATCCATTTCAAGGGATACAGACAACACTTTTGCTTCAGACAGCTCTATAAAACAAACTACTTGATAGAATGACTTGCAATTTAACATGTATGCTTATGACAGATGTACCAACTTAGAAAAAAAAAAAAAAACTGTTACTAGTAGTGTTTCCATCTATGGTCGAAGCCGAGAACTTTGCAGACCACCCTCGTGAATTGCTAAAACAAGACCTACCTTTTACAGATCTATGCTGACTGTCATAAAGAATCCTATGTCCATCAACTGAATCATGTATTTCCTAATCAATCTCTCCTACACCTTGATTACAACTGCAATTATACAGACTGGTCTATAATTGGAAATTTGCATCATAGAACCATGCTTGTGGAGTGGTATACCATTTGCCTTTTTTACACTCCTTAGGAACCATACCCACTGCAAGACTTTGATTACATAACCATGTCAAGGGCATAGCTAACTGTTGTGCACATTCCTTAAAAATGTATGGTCATATGTCATCCATTCCTACAGTGTTATTAACATCTCACTCAATCAACACCTGATACGACTCTGATTCTTTCGCTTAGAGTTCTTCTAATACTTGCCTGTCTTCTGCATATTACACAGCATCATTTACATTAGCATGATATACACTGATGAAGTGCGCATTCAATAATTCCACCATATCCTTTGCAGCGGTTACTCTGATACCATGACTATCCAGCACTGTCAACCTGCCATAATTATTCTTCCTCTTAAATGCCATATAGCAAAATAATTCCTTTGATTTATCCTTAGCCTGACCAGCCAATCTCCTTTCATACTCTACCTTTTTCTTTCTTTACAATGATTGTCACCAGACTGAAAAATCCACAGAATTATGTTTAGAGAGACATAAAAGAGATGTCACATATGGCAGAACTAGAGCAAATGATCTGTCAAATCCTGAATTTTGCTGATGCTAATGATGAAAACTCTATCATGTGGGACAAATCAGAAAGTCTTTCGATGCTATGATGAACTGGAAAGAAGAATTGTAGAATCTAAAGAAATCATCCTCCATCCAGTACCTCTCAACAATAACCTCTGCTATAATCTCTCAGACTGTCGTTGCACTGCTATCCAACTTTGGCTTTCACGAGACCTTGAATGTGTGTGCACTCCCAACAATGAAGAGATACACAGAATGGCTTCAAACATTAATACGTTAATGCTTTAATGTATAGTGAAATATATTGGTGAAATCAGTCATCTTTTTTATCTACCCCACTTATTTGTAGAATCTAAAGAAATCATCCTCCATCCAGTACATCTCAACAGTAACCTCTGCTATAATCTCTCAAACTGTCATTGCGCTGCTATCTAACTTTGGCATTCGTGAGATCTTGAATACGTGTGCATGCCCAAGAATGAAGAGATACACAGAATGGCTTCAAACATTAATATGTTAATGCTTTAATGTATAGTGAAATATATTGGTGAAATCAGTCATGTTTTCTATCTACTCCACTTATTTCACACAGTTGAGAATTCATGATGTATATCAGAACATAGCATGTGTGTGTGTGTGTGTATGAACTGTCTGATACACTTCTTGAGTTGTTAATTAGAAATGTTTTATGTTTTAACATATATTCAATATGGAATGCAGCAATGAGACTGAAAATCATGCAAATCAGCACATTTATATGGAAATGTGGAAAAGAAAAAATATAAAACAGTAAACTGCAGAGATAGAAATTCTTTATTTCTTACCACAGAGTTCTTTCTGTGTTGGTTTACTGTTCTATATTTTTGCTTTTCCATATATCCTTATAAATGTACTGGTTTACATATCCATTTTCTGAACTTGATACTTGATCTTTGCCTCATTGCTGTGTTTGGTATTGAATACTCCTTTAAATATAAAATCTCTCATGTAAACAACTCAAGAAGTACATCAGATGATTCATCATCTTTCCACTGGGGATGAATTTCAGGTATCTTTTTTTTTTTTTTAGAAAATGTTCTCTTTAATCACACAATTTAATTAGTTAGGTAAACATTTAATTTGAAGCCATGAAAGTAGATTAAATGTGATCAAGACCACATATGTTAAGCCTTTCTTCTATTACTGTTAATCTTGGAGCCACACGAATGTAATTTCCTTCAAGCAATATATTAATTTTTTTGGAATAATTTTTGTAATATTTACATTTTTATTCTTTCTGTATATCATAATAATATTTATGAATTCATTGCAGGGATCTCAAGGTTCAGCTGGAAAAATGGGCATTTCTGGTCCTATGGTAATGTGCTATTTCTTTTTCTGCTTTTTGTTTCAATAATGAAATACTGTGAATTAGCATATTTGAAATAATTATGACACTGGAGGAACATTCATATAAAATACTTTATTAGATAAATACTTTATTTATTTAGATGAACAAAATAAAGAAAGAATTACAACATATTAATGCCACCTTTTTTATGTAATGGTTTTAAGGATTCTTTCATCAAACTTTTAATAGGGTATCTCTACCTCTTTAAATAGAGAAGAAATACTCATATTTCTATTCCTTATGTGCAAGACATTAGTGAATGCATAGCAAAAGTTTTAAAACCTCTGAATATTTTTGTTGCCGTTTTCTCCATCATAAAACCTCCACCTTTCTCACTTCTCTTAAGGACAAGCTTCCACCTTTCAATTATCCAGGCATCTACCAGATTCCTGTGGGTTATCTTATTTTGGACAAACAGGAAGATCTGCTTTTATTTGGCTACAAGAATATAGGTCTTATATTAAATGAGCTTTTACAGTCCGCACAGTTAGTCTTGTGGCTTTGTGCTTCACAACCATATGCCTGGGGAAGGAATGTTCCAGGTTTGATTTCCCATTGAAGATGTGAGGAACTTGAGGATCTTCCTCAGGCATAGCCAAGTTAGCCGGTCTTGGTTGCGGGCAGTAGGGTTTTTTCCACCAGTTTATCTGGCGTTTTTAATCCTGCAAGCAGGCAAACTGGCCCCGTGAACATACGCTTCTGCAGTCAAAAATATATCCCTGCTAGTGGCAGACTAGGTGACAGGTTGGTTGGGAGTGGTACTTACAAGTAGTTGCATCTAAGTAACATGCGGACCCTGCTTAGGAAGCGGGAATAATGTGTAGTGAAAGAAAGAAGAAGAAGATTAAATGAGCTTTTACAGTCTGGACCTGCAGAGCATGCTATTCAACACTAGACATAGAGTTCATTTGAACAACACAAGAGTTCATAAAAGTGGGTTCCTCATAAACAGCTTTATAAAGAAATGTGTGAAACTTAACTTCACTCTCCTAACTTAAACAGATCCAATTGTCTACATCTATCCCCTTTGTGGGAGATAGTACTTTTTAAATCAGCTAATCTTTCCTAACTTTCTTTTATCTAAATACATATAAATTTTTTTAATAAGTTAGGAAATTTACCAACCTTTTTAGTTATCTTACATTAGCTACTTGGTGGCACTTTTTACAATTGTCTGTTAATGTTCAGTTGCCATTTTGATCTTCTACTGACAATGCCTATGATACTTAGATGAAAATTCTATGCTAATAAAGTATTTTATGTAAGTTTTCCTCCAGTGTTATAATTATTTTTCTGGTTTTTTGTATTGTGACCTCTCATTTATCCATTGGGAAATTGGGAAATTGATTTACTAAATATTAAAAAAGTTAAAGAAGGAGATGTGCTTAACTGCATGTTTAGTTATATAGCATATGGTTTACTGAATATATAGTTAGATTGCTTGTTCATTTCACTTCTATTTCAGGAGTAAGATGACAAACTAACCTATTTTTGCTTATTTGAAGAGTAGATAATTGAGAGATCACTGTATCATGAAAAATGTAAAAGATACATTTACATTATAAATTAAGCATGCTAAGAAATTATATTCTGTTTAATCCTTTATCCAAGTGTAAGCAAACAAAGTTTGCACCTTAAGTATTTTCTTGCCTTAGTATCCCAAAATGCAAAGCACATATCCTTACAGACATGTATTGCCTTACAGCAATATAATGCTATGAATTATGGGACAGGTCACTACCCAGACCAGTTTTGACCTTTATTTCTCATTAGTGGGAACCAGACTCCCACTAATAGGTGATACCAAGGTTGAAGTAATGCAGAAGTCATATTTTCATATACAAGTAGCCAAAAGGTGTTGCATCTTATTATAGTGTGACACCTTTTGGTGGTAAGGTGGATAAACTGAGGTAGGGGTTAAATGGATGAGTAGTGATATAAAGCAGGAGCTGTACACACACACACATACAAAAAAAAGGAAAAAAGAGGAAAAGATTGTAGAGAGAATATAAGCAAAAAAGTGATTAGCATGCTCATGAAAAATACACAGCACAGGCAAGAAGAAGCAGTGACTAGTATGGTAGGGAAGGCTAAATCAAATTATGAGAGAAAATTAGCTAAACAGGCAACATTCACTTTCTTACCATCTGCACTATGTAGCAAGTAAAGAGAAAGAATGATTATGGAAGGGTAACTTTATTCAGTGCTGATGGTAGGAAAGTGACAGAAGCAGAAAAAATAATTGAAATACTAGGTGATTGCTTTCCAAAGAAATATCATCCAGGTGTACCACTTTGCAGTAAGTGACGTGACAGAAACTGATGTGAGAATTGAGGTAGATGAACTGGTAGTAATGGGCATATTGAAAATTATCAATATGAATATGGTAGTATGACTGGATTGCATGTTGGCCCATCCATGTGCTACAAGAATGTGCAAGAACACTGCTAGTGCCTCTGATGAAGTTGTGGAATCTAAGTCTCAGTTGTGGCAAGGTTCCAAGGGAATGGAAAGAGGGTAAGATATTTCCATTATATAAAGGCAGCTTCAAGACAGAAGTAGCAAATTATAGACTAATTAATATCTCAAGAATGATGGCTAAAGTATTGGAAAAGCTGTTTAAAGGTAAAATTCAGGAATAGTGGAGGAAAATGATATTCTATGGTGGGCAGCTGTTTAAAGGTAAAATTCAGGAATAGTGGAGGAAAATGATATTCTATGGTGGGCAGCTGTTTAAAGGTAAAATTCAGGAATAGTGGATGAAAATGATATTCTGTGGTGGGCAGCACAGCTTTTAAGTCCTGCCTTAGTAATTTATTCATAGTTTATAATAAAGTGACAATGGAATTGGATAAAGGAAATGGTTACATCATGATACTGCTGGAGTTTGCAAAGGCAATTGACAGAATATCACATAGAAAATTATTATATAAGTTGGAGCAAATGGGAATGGATATGCATCTAATGGCATGGATAGAAGGGTGGCTGACAGACAGATATCAGAGAGTAGTATGTGATGGAGTGGAATCTAGGAGAATGAGGGTGCCTTGGAGAATTAGTGGAGTGCCTTGGGACTCTGTACTAGAACCATTACTCTTTAATCTTCTTCTTCTTCTTCCTTTCCAGTAATAGGTCTAGTGGCCTGCTATGGTCTCTTTCCATCTTTTTTTAAAGGTCATCCTTCTTCCTTGAGATCGGATCGATATCTCTGTATCTCTCTGGGGAGTCTTCCTTCAATCATTCTTTCTGTATGTTGTCTCCATCTCACTCTATAAAGATCGATGCAGTCTAAAACAGATATTACCTCAAGTTCCTTTAAGATATTGCTATTTCTTTTGAATTCTAGTGTATCATATCCAACTATTTTGCACATGAATCTCATTTCAGAGCTTATCAGTTCTTTTTCTATCTGCTTGAGTTATGGTCCAGGCTTCTGAACCATATGTTAGGGTAAGTCTTACTATTGAGTTATGGATTCTTATTCTTGTTTTCTTGCTTATTCTTATTCTTATTTTCTTGCTTATGGATTGAATATCTGATTGGAGGTGGCAGACATGATGAGGAAAAGGAAGTTGGACATTTTATGTGTGCAGGAAACAAGGTCAAAAGGGGAAAAAGGCAAAGAAACTGTGAGACAGGTATAAATTGTTCAACTCTGGAGTGAATAAAGAGGGAAGAAATGGTGTCGGAATTGTCGAACAAGTGGTCGTCTCATGTGCATATGCCCCACAAGTTGGCTATACAGTAGAGGAGAAAGATGAGTTCTGGAATGTGTTAGATGAAGAAATGAGAGAATTGGAAGAAAACTCAGAGGAGACTTGAATGGACACATAAGAAGACAGAATAGGGACTGTGAAAGGGTGCATGGCAACCACTGAGAGGGAACAATGAACCAGGAAGGAGAGAGGGTTGTGGACTTTGCAGTAGCATCTGATGCAATTTTGAACTCGTTTTTCTGCAAGAGGGAAGAACATTTGATAACATTTAGAAGTGGCAACAACAGTGCACAGATTGACTAAACATAGTGCAGCAACACTGGCTGCTGTGCACAGACTTTAAAATAAGGTTGAAGATAAGAACCTTTGGAAGCCATGGGATGCAAACAATTAAGTGGTTTCACTTAAAAGAAGTGAGTGTGAGGAACCTTTTTAAAGAGAGAGTGTTAGATAGGATTTTGGATGGTCTAGAAAGCATACAAGATTGGTGGAGACATAATTCAAAAGCAGTTCTGAGCTGTGCAATCGAGGTGCTTGGTGAAACATCAGGAAAAGATTAGAGAGCAGAAGAAGGGTTGGTGGTGGAATAATAATTGTCAAGAAGCAGTGAAGGCAAAGAAGAAGTGGGATGAGTTAAGAGTGGAAGAGGACAGAGAGAGAAAGTGAGAAGCCAAGAGAATTGTTGCGCAGGCAAAGGCAATGGCATATCAAGATCTTACGATCAATTAGAAACAAAGGAAGGACAGAGAAAAATTTATTGACTGGCAAAATGTAGAAATAAGACATCAAAGGACATCTTACATGTGAGGCAGATCACAGACTCTGAAGGAAGAGTATTAAGGAGGGATGTGGATGTAAGAAACAGATGGAGAATATACTTTGAAGGGCTTTTGAATGAGGAAAATGCAAGGACTCACAGAGAAGATGGGCAGCCTTATAAGGGGGATGGTGCAGAACATCAGTAGAGTGGAAGTGATGGAGGGTAGGTTGAGAGAGGTTGAAGAATAGAAAATCAGTGGGCCCCTGACAGGATCCCTGTGGAAACATGGAAGGCACTGGGGGAAGAGGGCATTGATTTGCTGTAGGATCTGTTCATAAAAGTTTGCCAACAAGAAAAAATGCCTGACGAGTGGAAGGGAAAGTACTCTTGTCCCTATTTACAAGGGCAAAGGGGATGCACAAGACTGTAAGAATTATAGAGGAATAAAGTTGTTGTCCCACACAATGAAAATACTAGAAAGGGTTCTTGATGGGAGACTGAGAGAGGAGGTGGAGATTGCAAAGGAGCAGTTTGGGTTTCATGCCTGGTCGATCAATGACGGATACCATCTTTAGGTTATGGCAGATGATGGAAAAGTTTCAAGAGAAACAATGGAAGCTACATCTGGTGTTTATTATTATTATTATTATTATTACGTAACACCTCCAGGGAGTCCAAAGACTCATCGAGGAAGGGCACCTACTCTATAACTCTCCATCTCCACCACTCCACCAACTGCAACCACCTTCATTGTCTACACTAATTCCATCTACTGCTGACTACCACCACTAGTATTTTGACAGACAATCACAAACATCCATGCCCACGGTGGGATTCGAACCCACAGCATTTTGGCTGGAGAGCAGATACGCTAACCACTCTGCCAACCAGGCCAGCCATATTGCATTATTGATCTGGAGAAACCATATGATAGAGTGCCAAAGCAAGAAGTCTGGAGGTGTCCGAGAGAAAAGAAGGTGCTGGAGAAATATGCCAGGCTGGTGCAGGAGATGTACAGAAATGTGAAGACAAGAGTTTGGACCTGCCTGGGGGGAGACAGAAAGTTTTCAAGTATATGTTAGTTTGCATCAAGGGTCAGCATTAAGTCCATTCTGTTTGATATTGTGACAGAAGAGGTGAGAGAAGACATGCCTTGGATAGTGTTGTATGTGGATGACATCATGCTGTGTGCAGAATCAAGAGAGGAAATGACAAGTAAGCTGGAAAGATGGTGGAAAGTGCTGGAAGAGAGAGAGAGAGAGAGAGAGGTATGAAGCTGAGCAGAAGTAAGACAGAGTACATGTGTTGTAAAGTGGATGGCAGCCAAGAGACAGAGCTAGGACTGGAAGGAAATGTCATCAGAAAGGTTAGCGCCATCCTTAGGTTCAACACAGTGAAAGAGGATGGAGAGGCTGAGAAGGAAGTAGAATGCAAGATACAAGCTGGATGGAGGAACTGGAGAGAGAGAGACGGCTGGAGTGCTATCTGATAAGATGGTGCCGGTCAAACTAAAGGGAAAAATCTACAGGACAGTGGTGAGACCAGCTATGACCGTATGTTTTGGAAACTGTGGCCCTCAGGAAAAATAACATCAGCAGGATGGAGGTAGCAGAGATGAGAATGCTTAGGTGGATGTGTGGTATGATCAGAAAGGATCATCTGAGAAATGACTATGTAAGGGGAATGGCAAAAGTTACGAACTTAGGAGTGAAGATACAGGAGGCAAGATTGAGATGGTTTGGTGACGAGGAGGGAGGATGAGTTATGTGGGAAGAAAGGTCATGCAGATGGATGTGCAGGGGGAGGAGGAAGCACAGGAGGCCAAAGAAGAGATGTAGGGAGCTAGTGGAAGAGGACCTGAGAATGAGAAACTTCGATGTAGTTATATCTTAAGACTGGAGGATGTGGGAGAGTGTCATTAAAAACAATGACCCTACTTATATGGGATAAGCTGAAGAAGAAGATCTGATTGATAGTTTTTGTTATTCCTATATAATTGGTTATTTTATGTTGCATGTCTTTCTCTCTTTCATAAGATAAGTGTATCACTTATCTTATGAAAGAGAGAAAGACATGCAATTAATGATATAGGGAAAGATTGAAAGGGGGGTATTCTGTTGTTTGATGTCATTGCAAAAGGAGGGCATAATTGATGTGTATGTAAGATGATTTAAATAATTGGCGGAGTGGGCAGAGGACAGTGGTTGTCAATTTAATGTTCCAAAATGTGAGGTAATTCTCTTCAGGATGAAAATATTACATATTTTGCATCATATTAATGGTACTGGATTGCAGGAAATTAACAAGGTTAGAGATTTGGGGATGGTGGTGTAACAGAGATTTGAAGTTCAGAGGACATGTTGGAAAAGTTAGCAAAATAGCTCAAAGGTTAAATTGAATGTTGATGAATACTTTGACAAGTAAATATAGGGTGATTATTATTTCTCTTTATAAGGCTATGATTCAGCCATGTCTTAACTGCTAATCTGCACAGATTTGATCACCTGGGTTTCAGATCAGGAGATGGTAGAGGAGATTCAGAGATGAGTGGCCAAGCTGATCTGTGGATTTCTCCAATGAGGATAGGTTGAAGGTTGTGGGCTGCAGAGTTTCATTAACAGACAGAAGGAAAGGGATATAATAGAAACTTATGAGTTACTAAAAGAATTCTTTAATATTCACAAGAAATTTTTTTTTTCAATACATGATGAATAGGGAAAGAACAAGGAGTCACTCCTGGAAGTTTGATTAGTAAGAATGTGTGTGTGTGGACTAGATTTTTTGGTTGGAGAGTGGTGAATGAGTGGATTAGATTGCCTGTGACAGGTGTGTAATGTATTGTGTGATTAATTGTTAGTATGAATCTCCTGCAGTGAACCTTTTGACTCTGTGGAGATATCCATATCATAATAATAATAATAATAAATAGTAGGTGTGTTTTTTTTGGGTTTTTCATCCTTCAGAACAGGCAAACCGGCCTTGTGAACACACACGGATTACAGTCATAATTATGCCCTTATGGGATGTAACAGATGAGTGACAAACCCTCTGCAATAATTCATTGTGAGCTCCTTGTTAAGGGGGGGGGGAGGGGAGTACTCAACCCATCCTGAGCAATGGATGGGACTGTAACAGGCCACTAGGCCTATACATAAAGGAAGAAGTAGTAGTGGAATTTTTTCCACTTGATTATACTATAACTTAAAGATACCAAGAAATTATATACTTGGTTTAATCCTTTATCCAAGTTTAAGCAAGTATATAATTTCAATATATAATTTCTTGGTATCTTTAATTTATAGTATAACCAAGTGGGAAAACTTCCAACAATTATCTCTAATGCAGAGTATTTTAATAATAAGGTGTGAATAATTTGGCTACTTGTATAAGAAAATATGACTTCTGTATTACTTCAATCTTAGCATCACCTCAGGGTCAGGCTCCCACTGTTGAGATTTGCAATACCCACCACCTATCAGCAATGGGAAGAGAATTTTGATCTTTATAATTAATGAATTAAAATACCATTTATGGAAGGTTAGAAAGAAACACAGATTTGAAAATCAGCAATTTGACATCCAAATGCTTTATAATATTGTATTGTGGAAATTTTATTATTCATTCAGACGATTTTATATTTAGAAAGGAGCATTCTAGGATATATGAAATTTATGACTAGATGGTGTAGACCACCCACATTATGCAATATTCACCGGGGGGGAGGGATAAAATTCTGTCTATTCTTACTATGAGAGGTTGTTTAAATAGTTCCATCTTCTTAATGCAATGTGGTCTTATAGTCAATTGCAGGAATGACTGGAGAGCAATCCCAGGCAGAGAAGGCCAACTCAAGGGCAGTTAACCCGGATGGGGGCTAACCACCTGAGTATCAGTCATCTTTGCCCTTTAGTTTCCATTAGACTTTTGGTTGTTCATTTATATGAGATTGGTGAAAAAGGAAAACTGATTGCCTTTGGCTATATGATGATATAAAAGTATTGAGGCCATTTCTCTATCTCTCATGCTATCTATCTGTCTTTTCTTTCTCCTAATACTATTGCAAGAGTGCAATAGTATTAGGAGAACGAAAAGGTCAAAACCAGTCTGGGTAGTGACCCTTTCCGTAAGTATCCCATAATGCATAGCATTATAAATGTCCATAAGGATATGTGCTTTGCATTATGGGATACTAAGGCAAGTGATGTGAAGTCATTAGCTTCTATATACGAGTTGCCCCAGTCCTGAAAATACTTAGGCGCAAACTTTGTTTACTTACACTCGGATAAAGGATTAAACCAAGTATATAATTTTTTGATATTTTTAATTTATAGATGTTAATTTTAATGAAAAGAAGACAATTTATTTCTTTGGAGTTACATTATAATACGATTAAATTAATTTTCAGGAATCAAAATAAGAGAGCTGCAGTTTTAGGAAGATATGGATAAAAACTGTTTTAAAAATACTTGGATCTTAGTAGCTACAAAGAAGTTTTATCCATTGATTAGACAATGGTGTAAATCTGCCCACGGACACCATAATGTGTTTGATGAAAGTGAAGGAAGAATTTGTAATTTATTTCTCTCTCTCTCTCTCTCTCTCTCTCTCTCACTCTCTCTTAAACACATGGATCCATTAAAAAATGTACAAAAAAAGTATTAAGTAAATACAAACTGTTATATATCTTTCAGGGACCTCCTGGCCCAAGAGGAGAAAGAGGAAGAGAGGGCCCTCCTGGACCACCTGTAAGTCAACATATATATAAAAAGTTCACATTCAAACTAAGATGTTAATTAATGTTATATAATACCTATAGTTAACCATAATGCTGTTTAGAATAAAATTGTTGTGTGATGTTGAAAATAATACATTTTTATTATTAGAATTTTTTTGTAATTAAAATGTCTTAGACAGCATGTAATAGAGGGAACAAGAGGTTCAAGAATTGTGGATTTGGTCATAGCATCAGAAGAGTTGATAATAACGGAGATGACATCTGTCCCACCATTTGCAGAGAGTGACCATGTGGTTTAGACTTGAAAGATGAATAGACATGCAGGAGTATCAAAGAGACAGGAACGTATGTGGAATTATAAAGCAGGTGATTATAATAGTCTTAGATGTCAACTTTGAGAAGTTTTGTGGAGGGAGGAATTGGAAGGCCGGGATATCATTATTACTTGGGAAATTGTGAAGGAATATTTGTTAGCAGCAATGTGTAATAAGCTGTATTCTACAAGTGAAGGAGAGAACACAATTTGCTGTAAAGTGGTTGAGAAACAATATTAAACAGGAACTGCATGTGAAAAAGAGGCTATGGAAGAGATATAAGGAGACAGGTGAAGAGAAGATGCATGAAGAATGTAAGACGCAGGCCAGGAGAGTGACTAGTATAGTAAGGATGGCAAAATTGGAATATGAGAAGGTATTGGCCCTAAGATCCAAAGAAAATCCTAGAGAATTCTTTAACTTTTTCTTTAACATTGTGAGATAAAAATGGGAATAGAGTGACTGATGCAGAGGACATAGTGGAATTGTTCAACGAACACTTTATTGGAGTATTTCATCCTGGAGGAGTAAATTTTAATACTAGAGGGATAGGGCAGGTTCGAGGTTTAGAAGTGCAGGAGGAGAGTGTGTTCCAAATATTGAGTTCTATGGATGTCAGTAAAGCCGTGGGACTGGATGGTATTTCACCACGAGTTTTGAGAGAATGTGCTAAAGAACTGACAGCTCCTCTGACCTGGCTATTCAATGAAAGTCTGGCTATGGGAAAGGTGCCCATGGAATGGAAAGAAAGTAAGATAGTGCCATTGCATAAGGGCGGTAGCAGACTGGAAGTGTCTAATTATAGGCCAGTTTGTGTGTCATCAGTAGTTAGCAAGATCTTGGAGAAATTAGTGAGGGACCACAGCACTAGGCAGATGAGGGTAATGTTATCTGTGAGAGTCAACATGGATTTGTTAAGGGGTGCTCTTGTTTTAGCAATATGCTAGCCTTTTATAATAAAGTTACAAGAGCAGTTGATGAGAATGAGGGAAAGGCATGTACTGCCATTTTCTTGGATTTAGCGAAGGCATTTGACAGGGTGCTACATGATAAGCTGATATTTAAGTTGCAGCATATGGGTTTGGATGTCAGGTTGGTCATTTGGATTCAGGATTGGCTGTCCGATAGGTATCAGAGAGTTATGTATGGTGGGGCAGTTTCAAGGAGGCAGAGGGTTACAAGTGGGGTCCCACAGGGCTCAGTACCTTTATATCAGTAACATTGTCAGTGAATTACAGGGGGCTATTCAGTTGTTTGCAGATGATGCAAAGCTAGGAAGGATTATTAGTAATAGTGCAGATGCGGCAGCCCTGCAAGAGGATTTGAATAAGCTAGATAGATGGGCAAATGAATGGGGGTCTCAGCTTAATGTAAGGTCTTGAAGTTTGGGACACATCGATGTGTCACTGCATACTCTATGGGCGGAGTTAAACTGGAGGAAGTAGGAGAGACAAGAGATCTGCGTTTGATAGAAACCTGAAATTCAGGGGACATATTGCGAAGGTGGTGAAGGTAACACTGAGGATTACTGCAGTACTGAGAAGGTCACTGACTGCAGAGATAAAAGAGTTATCATTCTGCTGTGTAAAACCCTGATCAGACCACACTTAGACTATTGTTCTCAGATTTGGTCCTTAGGATTTGAAGGTCATAAATTAACTGTGCCAAAGGTACAGAAGCAGATAACAAAGGTGGTTTAAGGACTCTGCAATGTTAGTTATGAGGATCGGCTGAGGGAATGTGGACTGCAGAGTTTGGTTGATAGAAGAAGGAGAGGTGATGTTATTATTATTATTATTCAGGCCTCCATGGAGTCAAAAGACTCATCGTGGGAAGGTCCTTTCTAAGAAATCTATCAAGACTCATTGAGGGAGTTCCCTCCTAAGAAACACAAAGTCTATCATTCCACTCCTTAAATGCATTGATCGTTCTTGCTCTCACCACTCCATCAGGCAATGCATTCCATGGTTCAACCACCCTCTATGCAAAGAAACCATTCCTCACCCTCTTGCTCACAGTTTCCTTTCTTAACTTCCAGGGATGGCCCCTTGTCATGACTCCTTCCCGCTGTTCAACCAAGCGAAAGAACTCCCCAGTGTCAACCCTTTAAGTTTAAAAGTCTCAATCACATCACCCCTCCTTCTTCTATCCACCAAACTCTGCAGTCCACACTTCCTCAGCCGATCCTCATAACTAACATTGTACAGTCCCGACACCATCTTTGTTATCTGCCTTTGTACCCTTTCCACAGTTAATTTATCCCCTTCAAATCCTGGGGACCAGATCTGAGAACAATAGTCCAAGTGTGATCTGATCAGAGTCTTATACAATGGAATGATAATAATTTTATCTCTGCAGGTCAGTGTTCTTCTCATTTTTGCAGCAATCCTCTGTGTTACCTTCACTACCTTTGCAATATGTCCCCTAAATTTCAGATTTCTATCAATCATCAAACCCAGATCTCATGTCTCTCCTACTTCCTCCAGTTTAACTCCGCCCATAGAGTATGCAGTGACACATTGATGTGTCCCAAACCTCAAGACCTTACATTTTGCTGCATTAAGCTGAGACCCCCATTCATTTGCCCATCTATCTAGCTTATTCAAATCATCTTGCAGGTCTACCATATCTGCACTGTTACTAATAACCCTTTCACAAAATATACGGACAATGTCATTAATATAAAGGTTAAACAATATAGTTCCCAGTACTGAGCCCTGTGGAACCCCACTTGTAACCTTCTGCCTCTTTGATATTGCTCCACCATACACAACTCTCTGATACCTATCGGACATCCAATCTTGAATCCAGTTGACCAATCTGACATCCAGACCCATGTGCTGCAACTTGAATATCAGCTTATCATGTGGCACCCTGTCAAATGCCTTTGTTAAGTATATTAAAATGGCAGTATATGCCTTTCCCTCATCTAATGCTCTTGTAACTTTATCATAAAAGGCTAGCATATTGCTAAAACAAGAGTGCCCCTTCAGAAATCCATGTGATTCTCACTGATAACATTACCCCTCATCTGCCCAATGCTGTATATTGTCCCTCACTACTTTCTCCAAGATCTTGCTAACTACTTATGATACACAAACTGGCCTATAATTAGACACTTTCAGTTTTTTACCGCCCTTATGCAATGGCACTATCTTACCTTCCTTCCATTCCATGGGCACCTTTCCCGCAGCCAGACTTTCATTGAAAAGCCAGGTCAAGGGCACTGTCAGTTCCTTAGCACATTCTCTCAAAACTCGTGGTGAAATACCATCCAGTCCCACAGCTTTACTAAGATCCAGAGCACTGCGTATGTGGAACACACTGTCCTCCTGCACCTCTAAACCCCGAATCCCTCTAGTTTTCAAATTGACTCCTCCAGGATGAAATACTCCAATAAAGTGTTCATCAAACAATTCCACTATGTCCTTTGCATCAATCACTCTATTCCCATTTTTATCCCACGTTGTCATTCTTCCACAGTCATTTCTCCTCCTACTGGCCACATATCTAAAAAATTCCCCAGGATTTTCCTTGGATCTAAGGGTTAATCTTTTCTCATATTCCAGTTTGCCTTCCATACTAGTCACTCTTCTGTCCTGTGTCTTATATTTTTCATGCATCTTCTTGAACAGCAACAATTTGTGGCTAATTTAAAAAAAAATTGTGATAGACAACAAAAGGACCTAAAATCTTAATTGCCAACTTCTTTTGTTGGATACATTGTCTGTTATTGATATGAACTGCCAGGAGACAGTCGTTTTAAGGTCAAATTAATACTTTTTCTCCCTCTCTTTCTTTATCTAACAATAGATGGCACCAGTTAGGACATTAGTTCTTTGTGTTGCCTATTACAATTTTTTTAAACTAGTTCCACTATTATACCAAATTGCTGCCATTTATGTACTGTGACAAACTGTTTTTGTGCTCCTCTGAAGATGCTGGATACAATACCAGTGAAATATCAGTAAATAAGTTAAATAAATATTAATGATTTTCCTATTAACCTGTGTTATGAATTTATACTTTTAAATAAATTTCCATGAACTGCCAATGCATAAGTCTCTGTATAGTTATCATAAAACACAAATTGCTGAACTTTAGTGAATAATTTGTGCAAAAATAATTCAAATTGTAACTGAAACGAAAGTAATGTTCAGCCATGGCGCCCTCTAGTGATCAGATAACAGAAAGTTAATTCAGAGATGTCAGGCTTGATGTGGTCATATATGAATAATATAATAGATAAGATGTTATGTTCTTGTTTTAATCTTATACTCAAATATAAACAAACAAGGTTTGCATATGAAGTTCTTAACACACTAAGCTGCTTGCATATAGAGGCTGTTGATTCACATCAGTTGCTTTAGCATCCCATAATGCAAAGCATGCTTTATTTCAGGCATGTATATTGCTATGCATTATGGGAAGGGTACCTATTCAGAGTTGTTACCACCTTTATTATTATTACACCCTCCATTAAGTTGGCAGACTCATTGTGGGAGGTTCATTCAACTGACAACATATTTATCATACTGAATCTTAAAATCCTTAACATTCTCTGCATTAACAACATATTCCAGAAATGCATTCCATTCACTCACAATTCTCCATCTGAAAAATCTACTCCTCACATCACCTTCACCAAACTCTTACTTAATTTCCACGGACTGCCTCTGGTTCTTTCCCTCTTGCCTCCTACTCTTTTTATAATTCCTTCTAGATTAATCTCATAAAATCTCTTCACTAACTTAAGAATACCTGCTTGCAAATAGAGGCTATTGATTCACATCCGTTGCTTTAGCATCTGATGTGAATCAACACCTTTTTTTTCTTGAGATTGAGATCCCTTTAATAAAGGTTAAAACCAATGCAATTTGATGCAAAGTCACCAGTCTCCATATACAAGTAACCTAGTTGTGAAGATATTTCCTATGTAAACTTTGTTTACTTATAGTTGGGTATAGAATTAAAATAAGAATATAATTTATTGTGTATTATAATTTATTTGGTAATCAAGTAAAAAAAGAAAAAACTTTCTACAACTGTCTGAGAAGGAATGCTTCCCAGATCAGTTGCAAATTAATGCAGTCATACTTATTAAGGTTAGGAGAGTATTTCATAGCTGATGATGATTCTAAAAATAACCTCTCAGATCTGTTGCAGCTTCTAAGAAACATGATTGTCCTCCTCTTTACCAATACTGACTTTCCAAATTAATGAAATGCCAAATTTAGGAACTTTAGAACATGTAGTGACTTCTAAAGTCACTGTAGGTCAAAGAGACTCTTTTTAGAAGCAGAATCAACTATGAAACAATCTCCTAATCTTAATTTGTATGGCAATTAAATTTTATCTGATCCCCAGAGGAAACCATGACTGGACATTAGTTTATTTTTAGTTATATTTGTGAAGTATTTTTGTAACTAAAGTTGAGTGATTTGCGTCTGGTAACAGTTGTGATTTGTGCACTGAAGTGGCTGGTTGGAAATTAAGTGAAGGATTAGGAAATACATTATTTCTTTTATTCCCCTGGTTTCATTTATACTGTAAAGCATTATTCTGTCTTTTTAAAAAAATTACAATAATATGTTTAAAGAAAATGATTTATTATATTCCTTTAATTTTAATTTTGTCATTTGAATTTCAATTAATTTTGATATTTCATTTTAATTTGAATATTCATTATAGTTCCATTAGTAGAATCGAATAGTGATTAAATGAAAAAGTAAAACTTATGTACAGTAGACTCTCGACTATCCGGCCTAATGTGGCAGAAGGGCAGGCCGGATAACACAAAAGCCGGATAGGCTGCAGTTCTAGGCCTACCTTTTCACATTTGTGTGAAAAGGTAGGCCTTAGATGAAAGAGTCAAAACTTACAGTTTTTAGTTTTTGAAAAAGTCCTTGATAGATGACTGCTTCACCCTTTTAGCCCACTTACACAAGCAGATGATATCAGCTGCATCGCTTTCTCCTGCTCACTAATGTACTGCAGCGCTGCCTCAATCGTCTTGAACTCTTCCTAATGTGGGATGAGATTTTTCCTGTCATCTAAGGATGCCTCCTCCTCCTCTTCTTCTTCTCCCTGTGTCACCATTTTCACATTGTTGTCAGTTATTTCATCAACTTCGTCATTTGACATCCATTCTGTAATGTCCTCTGCATTGACTCACAGGTCAGTACATTTTTGAGCAACGAAACAAGTTTATCATTTTCATCTTCCACTTCGGTTTCACACACAGGTTCAAGGTTGAAATGTCCACCTTCATGGTCCAAAAGAATTTTCCAAGACTTTACAAGTGATATGTTTCGAATCTCTTTACTAACAATTTACTAACATAACCAGGAACAGTGGCAAACATATTCCGCACTTGTGGACATCCGGTATACAACTGACAAAGCGGGGAAATCCGTACTCTGCATGTTTCAACTTGTGTTATGCACATGGCACGTAGGAGGATTGTAGCAGATGCCCGCTTGCAAGGCCTTAGCAAAGTAAATTACAGTATGTATTCCTCATTTTATCACGGAGAATTACTGTATTATTATAATTCTCCGTGATAAAATCTGAGCTCCGGATAGTACGGAGGCTGGATAGTCGAGAGTCTACTGTATATACAAGCTTATCCATAGAAGACTTTTGCAAGCACCCATGCATTATGCAGGATCTGAACCTGCAGCCTTTGTGATAAATACATAAGATCAACCTGGTTGGTGGAGCAGATAGCACAACATTCAATCAAGTGACTATGGATTTGAATTTCACAGTATATGGATGTTTGTGAATGCCTATAGGTTTCAGCTGATTGAAGACCTGAAGTGGCTTAAAACAGTTCCATGTTTGCTCTCTAGAGCAGCATTTTTGGATTCTGTAATAAATGAGATAGTATATTGCCTCTGTAGTGCAATTGGAAGAACAATGGTATGTTGTGCTCTTTGAATAGAAAGGGCCTAAGTTTGATTCTTGTCATGATGAGCAGAATCTTTATATGCTTTTTTTTTTTTTTTCAATTGGAAGTGAGTCAGCCGATCTCATATGGAGTTAGCAGGGATTTTGCTCCCAAAAACTCAGGTTTTTCATCCCACATATAGACAAATTGGCCTCAAGAACATATGCAATTTACAGACAAAAATAATAGTGGTGGTAGTGGTGGTAGACAGTAGATGGCATTAGTGTAGATGATGATGATGGCAGTGATGGCTCACTGCCATCATCATCATCTTGGTGGATTAAGTGGTGGAGGTGGAGAGTAGGTGCCCTTCCTTGATGAGTCTTTGAACTCCTTGGAGGTATCACATAATAATAATAATATATAAAAATATGAAATTAAA
Source organism: Typopeltis vanoorti (assembly GCF_054136105.1). Classification (NCBI taxonomy): domain Eukaryota; kingdom Metazoa; phylum Arthropoda; class Arachnida; order Uropygi; family Thelyphonidae; genus Typopeltis; species Typopeltis vanoorti. The sequence goes on from NC_143561.1 coordinate 61,448,545, forward strand.
AATGTCTATGTAGCCTTAAGGAAATGGCATTTGCTCCAATATCACTATATCACCAGAAGAAGAGGTTCAGTTTTAGTCACTGACTTGAAGAACTTTTTCTAGGTTGTTTTTTCAGTAGGTTCCTGAGTTATTTAATCTTTGGCAATGGATTAAGGTGTTTCAACTGTAGAACTTGGCACTGTTTCAGACAATAATATAGACATCTTATGGTTTAATATTACAAGTTGGCAACATTTGTGTGCTGGACTCTCACTTAATGTCTCTGGAATTATTGTTAGGCTTAGACTCAGCTTTCAGTGGTGACTAAGGGTGGATTTTGATTTGAAGAGAGACAAATATGGTATACAAGAGAACATAAAAGAGTTACTGAAAGTAGAAAAAGAAAAGAGTTAAAGAATAAAGATAGTGAGTCTGTTGCCATGGTTATGATAGAGGTAATTTGAGAAAGAGGGCCATGATTGCGAATCAGTGAATGTTTAGGCTATGGCAGTAGGAATAATGTGGAGTTTGTGGATGTGTGGAGTGAGCTAAATGAATGGATTTAATAAGGGAGATGATTTTAAATGGAGTGAGAATGGAGGTACAAAATCAGGAAAATGGGCCATTAGTGGGGAAGGAACAAGTGAGTGAGTAAGTGTAAAGATGCCAGTGAAGTATTTGGGTGTAAGAATGAACAAAAAATGCTGAAGGTAGTAGCGAAGGTAACAAATCGGAATAAGACAGTTAATATCAAATGTAAGAGTAATTGTGGGCTGGGAGGGAGGGAGGGCCTACTGTCTTTATGTAACTACTGCCAGAAGTATTTGGAACAAGGAGAAGGTGTTTTTTGGCATTGATTACTTTTTGCCTGAAGGCTATTGGCATTAGTGAGACATAGCTAATAGAAGATGATATAGTTAATGGAGTATAACGTAAGGGGTAGAGTATTTTCAGGAAGTGTAGAGAGAGAGAGAGAGAGAGAACAGGATGTGGGAAAGGATATGGCTGATAACAGTAGATGAACTGCAGCCGATAAAAGAGAATAAGAGTTTATCAGTAGGTCAGAGAAAATATAGAGCATGAGATATTGAGCAAACTGAATAAAACATTCAGTTTTATCCAGTTTGCTCAATATCTCATGCTCTTGGTTCCTGTATAGGAAGGGATGCAAAGGATCATTTGGATAGTATGCATTGGCAAATAAGTCCTGTGATGGGATAGTAATTATATAATAGAATTTGTCTATAAGGCAATCCCATTGCCATCGATTGGTGATAGTGAACATGAGGCCTTCACCTGAGAGATTTTTAAAACTTGTGAAATTTTCAATTAAGAAGAGGTATATATGGAATTACAGATCTAGTAATTATGACAAACTCATGAGACTAGTCAGAGCAATGCCATGGCATAGTAAACTGTGAGAATCAAATGTTGATGGGAAATGGTAAAGGTGATGTTTGAAAGAAACAACAGACTTCATATACCCATAGTCAGGAAGACGTCATGTGCAAGTTAAATCACTCCTTGCATTAACAACACATTCTGGTAATGTGTTCCATTCACTGACAATTCTCCATGTAAAAAATCTACTCCTCACACCCCTCTTCACCACACTTTTGCATAAATTCCAGGAATGACCTCTGGTTCTTCACCTCTCACCTTCTACTCTCTTTATAATCCCCTACCCTTTACAAATCCATGCTGACCATCAAAAAGAATGTTATGGCCATCAACCCTATCCTGTATTCTATTCCTTATCAATTCTCTCCTTCACCTTGACCACAACTGCTGTTATACAGACTGGCATATAGTTGGAGACTTCTGTCTTAGAACTATGCTTGTTGAGTGATACTATTTTGCCTTCTTTCCACTCCTTACGAACCCTACCCACTGCAAGACTTTCATTAAATAACCAGGCCAAGGACATAGCCAACTGTGGTGCACATTCCTTAAGAATACGTCATGATATATCATCCATTCCCATAGCCTTATTAACATCTAACCCAACCAACATCTGAGGTGTATACCTCTGATTCTTTCACTTCCAATTCTCCTAATATTTGTCTCTCTTCTATATATTTCTTGGCTTCATTTACACCAGCATGATATGCGCTGATGAAATGTTCATTCAGTAATTCCTCTATATCCTTTGCAGCTGTCATTCTTCTGCCATGCTATCCACCAGTGTTAATTTGCCATAATTATTTTTTCTCTTGCTTGCCGTATAGTGGAAAAATTTCCTTGAGTTAACCTTGGCCTGAATAGCCAATCTCCTCTCATACTACACCTTTTCTCTCTTTACCATGCCTGTTACCTTTCTAGCCTGCACTATATACTCTTTATGGATCCGATCACCACAACTGTCTTGTACCTCCTCCATAACATTTTCTTTTCCAGTACAGCTTGCTTGATTTCACTGTTATCCTCCTAGTCTATTTACTCGCTTAACCCTTGGTATGCAGTTATACATTGCTTTTGAGAAAGGTGATATGATAGAGACATTTAAGTTAGTGAGAGGATTTTATCAAATTAATCCAGAAGTGGGGGGGGGGGGGGATTATAAAATGAGTAGAAGATGAGAGGGGAAGAACCAGAGGTCATTCCTGGAAGTAGTGTAAAAGTGTGAGGAGTAGATTTTTACATGGAGAATTGTCAATGAATGGAACGCATTACCAGAATGTGTTGTTAATGGAAGGAGTGTTAAGGATTTTAAGATTCTATATGATAAATATGTTTTCAGTTGAATGAACCTCCCACGATGAGTCTGTTGACTCCATGGAGGGTGTAGATAATAATAATAATAATAATGAGCAAGTCACAGAGGTCAGCATTTGGCACTGTCATAATATCCAAAGGACAAATACTCTTGTTTGGATGAGATTATATTCTTAGTTACCAAGATGTATGGAAGCGAAATCTGGACAATAAAACAAAAAGACAAACAAACATTAACAACAGTAGAAATGAAGTTTATGAGAAAAACTGCAAAGTATACCCTATTTGATCACAAAAAGAAAGGAAGATATTATGAAAGAATTAAGCCAAGAACCAGTAATAGAAAAAATTAAAAAATCATCATCTTCATCATCATCATCATCATACGTATCATGGATTTAGGCCTAGTATGGCCTGTTCCGGCCTTAGAAGTCATCGTTGAATCGTTTAAGAGGACGTCTTGGTTTTCTTTTTCCTAATGGCTTGTACTTTAAATTAAAAATTGTAAATTAAAAAATATAAACATAAATGGATGGAACACGTTCAAAGAATGAAAACAGAAAGATTACCAAAACAAGCCTTAAAGTACAAGCCATTAGGAAAATGAAAACCAGGACGTCCTCTTAAACGATTCAACGATGACTTCCAAGGCAGGAACAGGCCATGCTAGGCCTAAATCCTTGATACACATGATGATGATGACCAAGATGAGAACTGATTTTTACATTGTTTGGAAGGAAAATTGGTTAAGCAAATATTAGTGATATTTGTAGTATTGTTATTTGGTATTTTAGTTAGTAGATAGACAATTTACATTAGGTCATTACAAAGACTTTACAAAGACTTCATCAATTAGAATTTATATGGTCACTTGTATAGACATTGTTATATCTCATTGGAAGTGATCTGCTTGTCACATTTCACAGCATTTGAAAATCTTGAACATTTAAATTGCATTAACTGTGACTAGTGGTGTGCCGCAGGGTTCTGTTCTTGGACCACTGCTGTTTAATCTATTCATTAACGATATAGGGAAGGATCTAAGTGGAACAGTTCATTTGTTCGCTGATAAAGCAAAGTTGGGTAGGGCGATAGTGAATGCAGATGTCAAAGTCTTGCAGGATGACTTAGATAAATTGGAGTTCTGGGCTAAGGAGAATGGATGTCAATTTAATGTGACAAAATGTAAGGTTATGCATTTTGGGGTGAAAAGATTGGCAGCAGTATACCACATTGGTGGAACTGTACTCCAAGAGATTGATGAAGCCAGGGACTTGGGAGTGTTGGTGGATAGGGAGATGAAGTTTAGGGGGCACATTGCAAAAGTAGCTAAATCAGCTCATCAACTCACTTGGTTGTTGAAAAATACTTTGACGAGCAGAGACAAGCAAGTTATTGTACTTCTGTACCGAGCCCTGATAAGACCTCATCTCGATTACTGTGCCCAGATTTGGTCACCTCGGTTCCTTCTTGATGGGGAGGAGGTGGAGAGGATCCAGAGGCGAGTGACTAAGATGATAGCAGGTCTATGGAATGAACCATATGAGAACAGGTTGAAGATTTGTGGGTTGCAGAAACTAGTTGATAGGTGGAAAAGGAGAGATATGATTGAGACATTCAAATTGCTAAAAGGATTCTATAGGATCAATTCAGAGGATATTTTTGAGATCAGGACTGGTGGTGGGAGAACTAGGGGACACCTATGGAAGCTGGGCAAGAGTGTGGTTAGCAGTGGTGTTAGAGCTGGGTTCTTTACTTTTAGAGTGGTAAATGAGTGGAATAAGCTGCCAGAGTCTGTTGTGGGTGCTATGACAGTGAGCGAGTTCAAGGCAAGGTATGATAGATACTGTGAGAATGTCGAATAGTTGTCTGGACATGATGTTTAGGGCCTCCCTCGATGAGTCTAAGGACTCTCTGGAGTAGCCAGAAATAATAATAATAATTAAGTTTGTTCTAAAAATCATGAGATTGCAACCAAAATACTGCTGTTTTAGTATTTTGGTTGCATAGTTATATAAACAAAGAAACAAACAAAAAAGTTGCAGCAAAGCCAAAATGCAAGATTAAAAGGTTTTTGAACTACAGTGCTGGAATGTCTGCAGAAGTGAGACAATCAACCAATGCATGCTTTGACATAATAATTCTTCTGAACATTGAGACTAACTTGTTCTGGAATTTATGGACAAACATAAATAAACATAAATCATCCCACTTATGCATCATAACTCTATAAATCATAAAGTATCATATGCTATGATATGTGAATGACCATGCATAAAGAACCTCTGTAGCTCAGTTGGTATAGACAAAGCCCTTTGGTCAGAAAGACCTGGGTTTGATTCCCATCCGTGATGTGGAGTACCTGATGACTTTATCTGGTCTCTTTCATGAAAGGTGAGTTAGGTGGTCTCATACAGAGGTGGGAGGGGGGGGGGGGTTCATCCAGAAACTTGAGTTTTTCATCTCCGAGAACAGGCAAACTGGCTCTGTGAACACATATGGGTTACAGTCAGGAATACTTAACACGTGCGCTGCCACGCTCCTCGGTCAGAGTTTGTTACCGCACGCCAAGCAATTTCACTTCTTCAAGGTCAGTACAAGTAATCTCGTAACCGGCGGTAATCAGCATATGAATATATTCGTAGCTGGCTTGTGAGGCTCATATACCAACTACGAGTATACACATGTTCGCTTCTCACTCCGCACGCCAAGCACTTTTACTTCTTCAAGGTCAGTATAAGTAATCTTGTACCCAGCGGTAATCGACATACGAGTATATTCGTTGTTGGCTTGTGAGGCTCATATACCAACTACGAGTATACTTGTAGTTGGCAGTGAACGTGTTAAGACCCAGTCATAGGCCTGATTCGTCAACTATGTCAGTCCCAAGCTCAGATAAAATTAGGGGGGGGGGGATTGAGATGATGCAGTACCTCCCAGTCATTGTATCATCATATGAAATAAATAAATAAAAATATGCATAACTTTTCCTTTTTTTTTTCTGAACATAAAATGAACTGATTTGATAATGCTGATACAACATGAAAAAATATAATGAGAGAGCATTTAGCTATACCAAAAACTGCAATCAAAAGGTATCCAATAGAGCAAATGAGCACATAAAAAAAAGAGCCATGTGCTAACATCTGTGAATGGTTAATCTCCTTCAAAACTTTAAAGGTGATTAAACCCAAGATTCAGCAAACATATTATTTTGCTTTTCATTGATATTTTTTTTACTGACCTGATTTACAAAGTTCCTTGAAAACAAACTGGCATCTGCCCCTAGCCCCCCCCCTCCTACACACACACACACACACACACACACACACACACACACACACACACACACACACACACACACACACACACACAATTAACATTGGTACTGCAATCTGTGTGTGTGTGTGTGTGTGTAAGGGATATAGTTGAAATGATTCCAAATTTTTGAAGATGATAATGATGGGAGTGACTGTGGGGATATCTGTTGGTGTGGGTAGCTTTTCTGTAAATCGAGATTTTTAGTTTCTCTGAGGAACCGGTCAGTTTGATGTCCAAAAAATGAAGAGAACTATTACCTTCAAAACTCAGCCGTAAATTTTATGTTCGGATGTTGATTATTTAGATGTTCTAGGAAATTCAGGAGAGATTCATGGCCATGGCTCCAAATCAGGAAAATGTTAGCGATGTTCCAGTGCAATTATCCCGTTCCTGTAGCGGTTCTCAATCAGATCTGCAAAATACCACTCTACAGCTGCAATCACCTCTTGATTGGAAGAAAAATACTGACCAGCGATGAAGCGTATTAGTTTTGGGAAGAGATAGAAGTCAGAGGAAATCAAATCTGGGGAATAGGGTGGATGTTCCAACAATTCATAGTACAGAACCCTTAATTTTGCCATTACCAAAACACCTTTGTGGGCAGGTGCATTGTCATGATGAAATATGATTTTTTTCTTCTGCAAACCAGGTCTTTTCTCACGAATTTTTTCATGTAGTCTGGTTAAAAGATCAGAATAATATTCCCCAGTTATTCTTTTACCCTTTTCAAGATAATAAATAAACAAAATGCTAGCATCCCAAAACACTGATGCATGATTTCCTGCTGATGGAACCGAACAAGCTTTTGATTTGCAATTCTTGATGCAAAATATATCCTACACGTTCTTTTGAAATGCCTATAGTCTCAGCAATTTCACGCACTTTGACTCGCCGGTCATCCAATACCATATCATGCACTTGATCAATGAATCAATGATTTCTGTGTCCTTCACGTGGATCATCTTCAAGGCTGGTATGGCCAAGTTTAAACTTGGCAACCCATTTCTTAATTGTCGAAAAGGAAGGAGAAGAGTGCCCATAAACATTTATGAACTTCAAATGAATTTCTTTTGGCATTAAACCTTCTTTTACAAAGAATTTTATAACCGCACGATACTCAATTTTATCCATCTCAAAGGATATTATTCACAAAAAACAATCGACAAATTCCTATTAAATCCACCCGCTTGCAATAATGAAGAGACCAATAGGGTGAAAGGTAATATTTCTATACCATACATAGGCTCTGTCTCACCCAAATTGGCCAAGGTTCGTCGGAAATACAACATAAGAACTTTATTTACTCCTCTTCCAAAAATACGCTCTTTAATGAGCCTTCCAAAACCTAGACATCACAACCTTAAATATCCCAGTGTTTACCATATTTGGTACAACTGTGATATACCATACTTTGGCCAAACAGAGAAATCGATCGAGTTAAGCATTGAAGAACATAAGAGAGACGTCAGTTACAGGAGAACACAAGCCAGTGCTTGACTAGACAAAGCACTTGCTCACGTTCTGTTCTCAGCCGATTCTAATGAAGAAAACCTTAGCCATACAGTCCTATGGGACAAGTCTGATAACATTTTCCGTTGCCAGGATGAATTAGAAAGAAAGATAATAGAATTAAAAGAAATCATTCTCAACCCCCTACATCTCAACAACAACCTGAGTTACAACCTTTCACACTGTCATTGTGCTACGATCAAATACTGGCATTTGCAAGATGCTATATGCTTGGATATACCCAACAATGAAGCCAACGAGAGAACAGTTTTGAATGCACAGACTTCAACGTTTCTACATTGAATATATATGCACTAACTTTCTGTGTTGTTTACATCTATTTCCTTTGTGTTTTACTGGTTATTTCTTTTGTAATGTGCACCTGAAGAAGGCTGATAACAAGCTGAAACTAGTTGTGTTATTAAACTTTGTTTTTTCATTTTTCTCAGTTTCTAATCATTCAGTATTTTTTATAAAATGTATATCATATGAGTAAATCAATCTTCCTATGTGTATATATATATATATATATATATATTATTCAAACAATACTAGGAATAACATATAGTCAGGGCATATGATTATCCCACTATGCATGCAGTAGCGTGTTATAGAACTAAATTAAAATAAATATATTTGATAAAAAATAAATTAGATTAAATTAAAATAAAATAACATGCATAAATTTATCCTACACAATTAAGGATGGCAATTTCCCAGACTTTAGGGATAGTAAGAACGTCATTGTGTTTTAAGTTGGATCTGTGACATAGGGCTTCAGCACTTTCTTTATATAAACGCTCATGTTTATATAAGGATCTATGTAGAAGTTTGGTGTTTTTCCATTTGATCCTATGGTTTGGGTTTTCAACTCCTTGTGCGAGGCCAGATTTGTGCGGTTTGTTAAGACAGATATGGTCTTGGTGTTCAGAGATGTGTTTACTAATAGATCTTCCTGTCTGTCTGTAATAAGACTTTAAATAAGGTTTTAAAATTTGGAAAACAAAGATGGGATGCAGAATTTATGCTTGGTGAGAATATATTGTTGGAAGTAGAGGAAATAAGAGATCTGGGAGTGATAGTGGATAAGGATCTAAAATTTAGGGGACACATCGCCAAAATTGTGAAGACAACACAAAGACTTCTGGGAATGATGAGGAGGACACTGACGTGTAGAAGTAGGGAGATTCTTGTTCCATTGTATAAGGCTTTGATTAGGCCACACATGGGCTATTGTGCCCAGATTTGGTCACCTGGTTTTCAGAAGGATGAAGAGATGTTGGAAAGGGTCCAAAGGCGACTGACTAAGGTAGTTTCTGACCTCTGGAATGTCGAGTATGAGGAAAGATTGAAAAGATGTAATTTGCAGAGTCTAGTGGAGAGAAGGAAGAGGGGAGATATGATAGAGACCTACAAGTTGGTAAGGGGTTGTTATAGGATCAATGGTGGAGATGTTCTACAGAGAATAGTGGGAGATCAGGAGAGAACCAGAGGTCATCCCTGGAAATTGTATAAAGAGGTGTGAGTAGGGGAGTGAGAGGCAGGTTTTTTTTCGTGCAGAGTTGTGAATGATTGGAATGTCTTGCCTGAGAGTGTGGTGTCTGCAGGGAGTTTGAATGTGTTTAAGACCCAGTATGATGAGATGTGTGTGAGATAAAAGGACCTCCTAGATGAGTCTTTGACTCCATGAGGTCTTGTTTAATAATAATAATAATAATAATAATAATATCCTCACCAATCATAAATTCTGCATCCCATCTTTGTTTTCTAAAATTTAAAACCTGACATTTGGCAACATTGAACTCACATTCCCATTTCTGTGTCCTCAAATTACCAAAGTAAATTGCGTGATTTACTTGAGTAAATCACGCAATTTACTCAAGTCTTCTTGTAAGGCCATAACATCTTCACTGCTCTTCATGGTTCGTCCCAACTTTGCATCATCTGCAAACAACTGAATATCTCCATCCAAAATTTTCACTTATATCGTTAATATACAAGTTAAACTGTAATGGCCCCAAAACAGATCCCTGAGGCACTCCACTAGTGACTTTCCTTTTCCTGGATATCGCTCCTCCATACACAACTTGTTAATACCTATCAGATAGCCAGTCTCCAATCTAATGCACTAATCTAATATCCAACCCCATCTGCTCTAGTTTGACTGTCAACTTATCATGAGGTACTCTATCAAAAGCCTTTGCGAAATCCAAGTATATTACTGTGTATCCTTCTCCTCTGTCCAAGGAAGCAGTCACATTATTGTAATAAGTAAGTAGATTACTAAAACATGACCTCCCTTTAAAGCACAGTCTTAAAATACTGAGACTTTGATGCTGTCCATCAAAGATACTACCATTGTTTCAACCCATTTCTGGATCCTTCTCACAAGCTTCTTCAAAAACTTAACCAGAACACCTGACACACAGATAGGCCTATAATTTGATGCTTGAGTTCGATCACCTGCTTTATGAAGTAGCACAATCTTGCCCTCCTTCCACTCCTTAGGAACTCGACCGAGTGCAAGACTCGTATTAAAAAAATATGTCAAGGCAGGTGTCAACTCCATGGCACATTCCTTCAGAATGCGTTGTGATATATTATCAAGTCAGTCCCACAGCCTTATTAACATCTAGTTTACTCAACTCCCCATACCTCTTGGTCACTTACAGTCAGTCTCTCCTCCCCATCATCTACTGCTCTCAATCTCTTCATGTAGTCACATTCACAGGATTGAAAGACCTTTATGAACTGCTCATTAAGTATCTTCACCACACATTCTGCAACAGCTGTCTTTATACCATTTTATCCTATCAGTGTCATCCTTCCATAATCATTCTTTCTTTTGCTGGCTACATATCGAAAGAACGTTAGGATTCTTTTTGGCTTCATTAGCTAACTGCTGTTCATACCTCACTTTAGTTACCCTCACCAACCAAGTCACCTGCCTTGCCTGGTCTTTTTAAACCTCATGGAATTAGTTATTTCCACTTCTCTTATGCTGGCTCCATAATACCTTTTTTCTGTGTATCGCACGCTTAATCTCTTTATTAATCCATCTCACACCTACCTAATTTAACCTTCTCACCCTTGGAATACATTTAGACATTGCAACTACTAGATAGTTTTTGAAAATCCCCCAAGCTGCATTGATCTCTTTTCCAGCTAACTCCTCATTCCATGCTACACCTGCAAGCTGTCTCCTGAGCTCTTCATAATCCCCCCCCCCCCCCCTGTAGTTCCACATATACCCTTTTCTCACAAGGGTCCTTGCACTGCTGGCAACCACCCAGGTAATCACCTCATGGTCACTCTCACCAATTGGTGGATGATTTGACACCTCATTTATACTTACATCCTCTGATGTGATGACACATCCAAGACCCTCAATTCTCGTGTGCCCCCTGTTACATACTGTCTGAGGTAGTTATCCCTCAAAAACTCATGAAACTCATTTTCTTTACTTCCAGTTGCTATCTCATCATTCCAGCGTATATTACCATAATGAAAATTGCCCATAATGATAACCCTTTTCTTATTTGCTTGACTAATTTGATCATACATTTCATTATCACCACCATTCACATTACCCGGTTTATAACAACATCCAAACAAGTATTTGATTCCATTCACCTCTATCTCACACCATACTGCCTCAAACCACTGGCACTATTTCCCTCTTGCATCTCTACTTTGTATGGACATAACTCTTTCTCTATCATCAATAGCACTCCCCCTCCCATTTTATCTCTTCTATCATCACGAAACACATCATACCCTTCCATCTCTGTTCCTCTCAGGATGTCATCCTCTTCCAACCATGTCTCACTTATTCCCACAATCTTTGGGTGAACAGATGCAGTTAATGCAACCATTTCATCTGCCTTGTTTCTTATACTTCTAGCATTTGTATACAAACACCAGCTCATTTCTGGATCTACAAATAGTTCCACTGATACCATCCACTCGATGTGATCTCTCCATGCTCGACTGGGGCCACTTCCCTTTCTGCTTATTAATTTTAAAACCTTTTCAATTCCTACTGTTTCCTCTTGATCTCAGGTCATCCCATTCCTTTCCTCTCTACACATGCTCTCACCTCCTCTCGGAGCATCCACCTTTCTCATGCTGTGTACCCCTGTCCGCCCTGAGCCTCCCTGTTTCCCTGCTCCTCTTGCCCACCCATTCTCTCATTTTCTATACTCAAAACACTCACTCACTTCCTCATTCATAACCACCTATTTGATCTCTCTTGTCTTACTCTCCTGCTCTTCCACATCACTTCCTGCTTGATCTGATTCATTCTCTCTCTCTCTCTCTCACTCGACTCACTTTTCTACCTTCCAGCAGTAGTCTTTCCAAGCGACTCGCACCATAACCACTCAAATGCAGTCTATCGCTTCCATACAGTTCACTTCGTTCACCCTCAAACTCATTCTTGAATGGAATGTTAACATATATGTCTGAAGAGAAAGGAGTGCAGTTTGCAAATGTGGAGGATGAGGGGAGAACTGCATAAGATTGATGGACTACATTTAAATGGTTTTGTCACGAGTCATCTGAAGAGGCTGCTGTTGAGAGAGAGTAATAAGTGTAGAGAATGGATTTGTGCAAATAATATGCAATGTGGAAGAGCAAGGAAAGAGGAATAGTGAGTACAGAGAAAGTGAGATAATGAATGCAGAAAATGGATTTGTGCAAATAAGATGCAATGTGGAAGAGTAAGGAAGGAAGGAGGGATACAAGTGGTGTTTATAAATGGAGAAGTGGATAGCATGAATATAGAGAATGAGAGAACAAGTATTCAAAACAGACAGGGAAATGGGAGGAGTCAGGATGGATAGGGGGACACATTTTGGGAAAGGTCATTTCTGAAAGAGGTAGTGAATGAGTAGACAAGAAAGGAATGGGATGTCTTAGGATGTAGAGGGAACATTTGGGTCTGTGAGAGTCCTGGGATGTGTAATGCAAGAAAGGAGTGGCTGAAGGAAGGAAGGTATGAAGAAGTCATATCTAACGTCATATCAGTGGAAAACGTTATAATCCTAAACCCATAAATGAACTGTTATGTTTGTATACAAATGGTAGAAGCTTCTGAAATAAAAGAATGAAATAGTTTCATTGACTGAGTTTGATCATCCAAAATAAGTGAGATGGTGGCTGGATGAAGATGGCATCTTGACAGAAATAGAGATGGAAGGGCATGAGATTTTTCATGAAAACAGAAAAGGAAAAAAACAGAGGCAAAGTGCTCTTAATGACAAGCAAAGAAGTTTTGCTCATGCAAGGTAGAGAGAGAGAGATACAAGTAGGAAATCGTCACACTGGTTTTTCAGGCATTGTGGCATGAAATAGAGGAGAATAAATAGGTAATATGAAGGGCAGTTACAATGAAATGTATAAGAAAATTATCCAAGCATATAGGAAAAAGGTGATAATTATGGGTAATTTGAATTATTATTATTATTATTATTGCGTGACACCTTCAGGGAGTCCAAAGACTCATCGAGGGAGGGTACTTACTTTACAACTCTCTGCCTCCACCAATCAATCCATCAACTACATCAAACCACAACTGCACCAATGCCATCTACTGCCAACCACCAGCACTAATGTTTTCACAGACGATCACAAACATCCATGCCCATGGCGGGATTCGAACCCACGGCCTTCTGGCTGGAGAGCGGATTCGCTAGCCACTCGGCAACCAAGCTGGCAAATTATGGTAATATAGAATGAGATAATGAGATAGCATCCAGATGTAAGGAAAATAAATTACACAAATTTTTGAGGGACACTTACCTTAGAAAGCGCATGGGAGAATCAAGAATCTCGGATTTGATCATCTCATCAGAGGATATCATTATAAATGAGCTGCTAAATTTCTGACTGTTAGGTGAGATTGACCATGAAGTGATTACCTTGGTGGTTGCCAGCAATATGAGGACTTCTGTGAGGAAAGGATATATGTAGAGCTACAAGACTGATGATTATGAAATTATTAGGAGACAGATTGGAGTTATAGCATGAGGAGTTATGTGGGAAGGGGATGAATGCTGTTAGGATTTTATTCAAGAACTGTCTAGCAGAAGCAATGTCTAAATGTATTTCAAGGTGTGAAATGAATGAAGAGATTAAGCATGCAATTTGGAGGAGGAGGTATTATGGAGGCAGCATGAGTGGTAACAATCAGTTCCATGTGGAGTATAAAGAGCAGGCAAGAAGGAGATTTGGTTGGTAAGGATAACAAAAGTGCAGTATAAGCAGCAGTTGGCTAATGAAGGGAAAAAAAAGGGGGGTATTCTTTTGACATTTATTCAGAAAAAAAAAAAAAAGATTATGGAAAGACAATGCTGGTTGAATAGTATAAGGATAACCACTACAGAGATATTTGAGATATTTAACCTTTTGAGTGGTGGTGAATTAAAAATATGTATCTCATCTTCTATGGCATTTATATGCCATAGAAGGTGTCATATGGAGGTGTCAAATAATAATAATAAATACATACAGAAAAATTGAGACGATTGTTAAGAGATTGCATCAGCATCCCTTTAAAAATTTGAAATCTGCCATAAATTTGAGGCTTTACTATAGTTAAAATTTCAACACATAAACACACACACACACACACACACACACACACATACATATATATATACACATACATCAATACTGGTTTGCAGATAGAAGTATGCTGATATATATGTGCGTCGTTACTGCTCAAAGGGGTAATGAGCAATTCATAAAGGTATTTCAACCTTATATACAAGTTGGTTGCAGAGCATACCTGCTCTGCAACCAGCTAGGTTGGTAGGATTTTATTCTTTGTCTTATTAACCATCTAGAATCCACATAGATGACCCCTTCCTTTCATGGTATATCCCAATTAGTAAGTAGCTTTAAATCAGTAATGAACAATTAGAGGATTGGTTTAAGAACTGGAAATTTAGCTGATCAAGTTGTGTTTTCATATACCCCGATTGCTCACTTTGGGCAAATGGAGATAATGATAAACAGAAATGCTATCCATTTTGCCAAGTAGGGTAGCAAGTGCCTAGAGGATTTGGTTATATTTTATTATTGTGACTAGTAAATCTCTTTCTTTGGTGTGGAAAATCTTCTATTACTATAGAAGATTTGAGGTTTGTAGTTTAGGAGACTGTTGTAGCCCTTTAGAAATACAGTAAACTGCCAATTATCCATGGTAATTGGGAGATGCTAGAGCCCAGATAATTGAAAAACACAGTTAATTTAAATTGCATTTTATTTTGTTAAATACATTAAAAAAAACCTATAAAAACATAAGATAAACGTTCTTGTGGTATGTAAATACAAAACATTTTTAAACTTAATGATATAATCACGTAATCACAAGAAAGATATTTATTTAACCAAATATTTCGGTCTGGAAATAGCAGACCATCGTCGGTGGTATTACAAGAACAGTTTAAAAAAAAAAAAAAAATATACAAGCTAGTTTTATGCTCGGAAATACACCTATCAGTAAAAACAAATTTTTTCATCCATATATTCCTACATAACTGAAATTGTAAAAGTAATCTAAATTGTAATTGCATAGAGACAGTAAACAATATGGTCTGCTATTTCCAGACCGAAATATTTGGTTAAATAAATATCTTTCTTGTGATTACGTGATTATATCATTCAGTCTTATGTCGCAAGTATCCTTAAAACAACATTTTTAAACTTATTTAAATAGAAAGTCTGTGATATTTGTTAATTTTTCTGTAGCATTCTTTTTGTTTGTTCTCTTTGTAGCATTATTGTTTTTTCTTGGACATATGTCCACGAATTTGTAAAACTTCAATATAATCAACATCATCTTGACTTTCCATGAATTTAAGTAATGTTTCTGCAGCTGTTAGGGTTCGTTATAACTTACTTTGTGAGCTGGTTGTAGTTCCTCATCATCATCCTTGTCGAAAGAAACACTTGATCCTGCTGTCCACATGATTTTTACACCGTTATTCGAGTCTTCCACTTTCAAATTATTTTCAGTGATCACAAAGTTATCAAGTAATATTTTTTGAATGATTTTTCAGTTGTTTCACTTTTAACTTCTGTCCATGCTGTAGAAATGTTATTGATAGCAACTTTAATTTTTGGGGAGTTCCAAAATAAAAGAGGATTTTTCTCTTCTGTAATAAGGTTCAACATCAGAGTTTTTCTATACAATTGTTTCATTCAACCTATGGACCAAGGTCTCAATCATACCTTGGTCCAACTGAAAAAGGATTGAACATTAGGTTGAACTAATGATGTTACATTTGGCAGAGATAAATGGTGACAATAATCTTCCACCATTTATCTTCTGCCAAATGTATCAACACTAGGCGGAAGATAACTGCTGACAATATTACTGTTTTCTGCAAAAATCTGTATGTACTACAAAGGACCACAGTTAATTCGACCCCATGGATAATTGTTTTTTTACTGTATAAAGGTTTGTTTAGCTATTTTATTGGATGTAAAACTGTACTTGTCTGCTTCACCAATTTTATTAACTGTGTTTTATCCAGATAAACTTAATCTTATATGAAATATATAAAACTTATTTATCCAGTGATCAGCATGACTGAAATCCTTTCTCAGTTGGCAGCCATTGTACTCAATCAATAGAGGTATTATGTTATTGTAAGAATAATATATCAGTAATAGAATATTAATTTTATAAATTTAATATCCTATTTTCTTGATTAAAAAAAAAATACCATAATAGAAAGTCTCTTCTTTAATTTTTAAATCTGAAATATATTTTTTAGGGTTTAAGAGGAATTGATGGACTTCCTGGACCACCAGGACCGCCAGTGAGTTTATTTTCAGTTTACTTTGAATTAATGTGATTTATCATCATTATGGTTTGCTTTTTTCTTTGAAAATGAAAACAACACAAGTGTCTTCTCAATTATTCTGTTGGCAGATATTCATGCATGTCGTTCTTTGTCAAATATTTGTTCATAAAATTATGCACTATAAATATATATACAAAATATTTAATTAATAGACACATATGTTTGCAAGGAGATGAATCACACATTGTTTGATTCATCTCCTTGCAAGTTTCTCAAGTTGTATCTAGCTAAAGAAGCAATTGTGTATTTCTTAGTGTGGTAAATTAGCAGTAGAATTTCTTGTATTACAAATATTTTCAGAATGTACATTTCAGAAAATTCTCAATGACAAGCAAAAATTGCAAATTTTCTGATGAAGTTTCACCATAGTTATAATAAGTTTTTACATTTGTAAAACACAGTAAAATATAAAGTTCAGATTATAATTTTCTTCTCCCCCCCCCTTCTTTTTTGTGCAATTAACTGTACTTCTCTTCTCTCTCTGTTAGCTAGAAAAATCCAGAGTATGCCAGATTAGAGGGGGGGGGGAATCCCCTAACCTTAATCTTATAAGAGGGAACAAGATATGTATATCTATAATTCATATTATTTACACTCCTATGCTGAAATAATATATTCTTTTATTTGAACAAAGTTCACATTCAAAGGATTTGGAAATTTCTTTATTACACTTCAATGTTTTTGTAGTAAAGTATAATGAAAACTAAACTGTGTAAAAACTAAACTGCCTGAATAAAAATATCAGGAGAAACCTCGGAGGAATTCCTAGTAAAGAAGGGTGTCAGACAAGGCTGTGTTTTTTCTCCTATACTGTTTAACCTCTATGCTGAAATAGCAGAATTTAAAGGAATTAACATAGGAGGCAGAAATATAAACAACGTAAGATAGGCAGATGATATGGTACTGCTGGCCAAAAATAAAAAAGATCTTCAAAACCTACTAGAAGAGATGCCGAAACTAAGTGAAAAATATGGACTTAATTTCAACTTCAAAAAAGCCATGCTGGTAACAAGAGAAAAAGGGAAAATATCCGATATAATTATTAAGATCAGAGGAAATACCTTAGATCAAGTAGAGTTATATATATATTTGGGTCAACTAATTACAGAGAATGGAAAGTGTGATAAGGAAATATTAAGAAGGATAGAAATTGCTAGATCAACCTTCATTACCATGAAAAACATTCTGACCTCAAGGGAAATTCACACAACAACAAGAATTAGGCTGTCCAAACACTACATATTGATCAACACTGCTATATGGAGCAGAAACCTGAACAATATCAAAATATTGTGAAAATAAACTAAGCGCGTCTGAAATGTGGATCCTCAGAAGAATCCTTAGAGTCCCATGGACTGGCAAAAAAAACTATTTTAGAGCTATAAGAGAAGATTGGAGAGGATAGAACTCTGTTGAAAACCATTAAGAAAAGGAAAACCATTTACCTTGGTCACATACTAAGGCATGAATCCCTACAAAAAACACTTTTAGAAGGAATAATACAAGGAAAATGAAGAAGAGGAAGACAAAGAACAGATTGGATGGGAAATATTAAGGACTGCACCTTTTTTGTCTTATGAAGAATGTAAGAGAGAGGGAGAGAGAGAGAAGCACAGAATCATACATGGTGGAAGCTCATGATAGTCAACCTCCTGGAAGAAGACGACACCTGACATGACAACAAACTGTGTGAACATTGTACAGCATAACTTTTTTCAGTATGGAATCCAGTGAATCAAATCTTTTCCAGATTTGATTATCATTATAATATTTCAGCATTTTCATATTAAAGGAAATCACCTTTTCTTGAGGCACTCATTGAAAACGATTGTTATAAATGCAAGGAATTCTTAAGATTATATCATTAGTTATCCAATCCTCACCAGAGATTTTTCTTTGATCTATTAATTTTAATATTGATTCGATTTCATTAGACATAATTTTATGTCTAATGAAAGTGTCTAAATCTGTTGCTATTCTTTGCCTATTTGTTTTGCGAATTTCTTCATCCGTTGATTAGATGACATCAGGAATTATTATTATTATTATTTCCCAAGACCTCATGGAGTCAAAGACTCATCTGGGAGGTCCTTTTATCACACACACACACATCTCATCATACTATGTCTTAAACACACTCAAACTCTTTGCAGACACCATACTCTCAGGCAAGGCATTCCAATCATTCACAACTCTGCACGAAAAAAACCTGCCTCTCACTCCCCTACTCACACCCTCTTTATACAGTTTCCAGGGATGACCTCTGGTTCTCCCCTGATCTCCCACTATTCTCTGTAGAACTTCTCCACCATTGATCTTATAACAACCCCTTACCAACTTGTAGGTCTCTATCATGTCTCCCCCCTTCCTTCTCTCACCCAGACTCTGCAAATTACATCTTCTCAATCTTTCCTCATACTCAACATTCCAGAGGTCAGAAACCACCTTAGTCAGTCGCCTTTGGACCCTTTCCAACATCTCTTCTTCCTTCTGAAAACCCAGTGACCGAATCTGGGCACAATAGTCCACGTGTGGCCTAATCAAAGCCTTATACAATGGAACAAGAATCTCCCTACTTCTACACGTCAGTGCCCTCCACATCATTCCCAGAAGTCTTTGTGTTGTCTTCACAATTTTGGCTATGTGTTCCCTAAATTTTAGATCCTTATCCACTATCACCCCCATATCTCTTATTTCCTCTACCTCCAACAATATATTCTCACCAAGCATAAATTCTGCATCCCATCTTTGTTTTCCAAATTTTAAAACCTTACATTTTGCAACATTGAACTCACATCCCCATTTGCTTGCCCGATCACTCAATTTATTCAAGTCTTCTTGCAAGGCCACAACATCTTCACTACTCTTCATGGTTCATCCCAACTTTGCATCATCTGCAAACAACTGAATATCTCCATCCAAATCTTCATCAATATCATTAATATACAAGTTAAATAGTAATGGCCCTAAAACAGACCTCTGATGCACTCCACTAGTGACTTTCCTTTTCCTGGATATCACACCCCCATACACAACTTGTTGATACCTATCAGGTAGCCATTCTCCAATCCAATGCACTAATCTATTATCCAACCCCATCTGCTCTAGTTTGACTGTCAACTTATCATGAGGTACTCTATCAAAAGCCTTTGCGAAATCCAAGTATATTACTGTGTATCCTTCTCCTCTGTCCAAGGAAGCAGTCACATTATTGTAATAAGTAAGTAGATTACTAAAACATGACCTCCCTTTATCAAATCCATGCTGTCCATCAAAGATTATACCATTGTTGTCAACCCAACTCTGGATCCTAGTTCTCACTAGCTTCTCCAACAACTTAACCACAACACCTGACTTGTTTCTCTGAATAAACTTGTTTATCATAATAGCAGTTTCTGCTAAGTTTTCATTATAAATGCCATGTATTTTTTTTTAATAGTTGGTAATATGGGTACTGTTTTATTCTTGCTTCCTGCTTATATATATATATATGTGCAGTTCCAAGGATTCAACGTAGTTGAAACATTACAGAGTTTTTTCTGTGATTTGAATTTTACATTTATAATTTTGGTTTGATAACTATATTTGGTGTTATAATAATTCTGTCATCTAGTTTGCCTTAAATTTTGATTGTTGTAGGTTATCTAAGAGCATTATAGAGTTATCTAAGAGCATTAATGCATTTTCTTAATGCTGTTTACTGAGTTTATCATTCCACTAAGGTGCTGATTTTCTGCCATTGATCTTTAGCTTCTTAGGAAGACTGTTATTTTGAGAGTGTCTAGTCACAGGAATTTTTCAAACATGATGAAAGCTCAGAAAAAAGAAAGTCTGTATCATGTTATGCTGATGCCCCTATGTCCATGTGTGATTGTCTGGGTTAAGATGTTATTTACTGGTGACAGCGAAGTGATGCATTGAGATTATTATTATTATTATTCAGGCCCCATGGATTCACAAGACTCATTGTGCAAAGCACACCCTAGAAAACACAAAGTCTATCAAAACCACTCCTTGAACTCATTGACCATTCGTGCTCTCACCACCCTATCAGGCAATGCATTCCATGGTTCAATCATCCTCCATGCAAAGAAACCACTCCTCCTCTTGCTCACAACTTCCTTTCATAACTTCCAGGGATAGCCACTTGTCCTCACTTCTTCCAGAAAACAAGAAGAACTCCCCAGTGTTAAACCTGTAACTACTTCTCAACAGTTTAAAAGTCTCAATCATATCACCTCTCCTTCTTCTATCTACCAAACTCTGCAGTCCACATTCCCTTACAGCCTGTCTTCATAAATAACATTTTACAGTCTTGATACCATCTTTGCTATCTGCCTCTGCACCATTTCCACAGTTAATTTATTCCCTTCAAATCCTGGGGACCAAATTTGAGAACAATAGTCCAAGTGTGGTGTAGTCTGATCAGGGCTTTATCCAATGGAGTGACAACTCTTTTATTTCTGCACATTGTCATCCTTCTCAGCATTGCAGCAATCCTCTGGATTACCTTCAGCACCTTTGCAGTATTTTCCCTGAATTTCAGGTTTCTATCAATCATCACCCCCCTCAGATCTCTTGTCTCCAGTACAGTTCCTCCAACAGAGTATGCAGCTTCCTCAAGACTTTACATATAGTTGAATTAAACTGATACCCCCCCCTCATTTATTTGCTCATCTGTCCAGTTTATTCAAATCCTCTTGCAGGACTACCACATCTGCACTATTATTAATAACCCTTCCCAGCTTCACATCATCTGCAGACAACTGAATATCCTCCTGCAATCCACTGAATGTCATTGATGTAAATGTTAAACAATATAGGTCACAGTACTGAGCCCTGTGGGACCCCCCACCCCACTTGATACCTATCCCTCATACGCAACAGTCTGATACCCACCAGATAGCCAGTCCGGAATCCATTTCATGAAATGGACAATAAACCCATGTGCTGTAACTTAAATATCATCTTATCATGTGGCATCCTGTCAAATGCCTCCAAAAAAAAAAAAAACAGGCAGAATATTCCTTTTCGTCATCAACTGCTCTTGTCACTTTATTATAAAAGGCAATCATATTACTAAAGCAAGAGTGCCCCCTTAACAAATCCATGCTTACTCTCCCACATAACATTACCATCATCTGCCCAATGCTATATATGATCCTTCACTAATTTCTTCAATATTTGAACAACTACTGATGAAATACAAACTGGTCTATAGTTTGACACTTCCATTCTGCTAGCTTCTTTATGCAATGGCACTATCTTATTCTCCTTGCACTCCTTGGGTACCTTTCCCATAGCCAGACTTTCATTGAAATGTGTGGTCAATGGAGCTGTTTGTTTTTTAACACATTTTCTCAAAACCCATGGTGAAATCCCATCCAGTCCCATTGCTTTATTGACATCCAGAGTGCATAGTATTTGAAACCCCTCTCTTCTTGCACTTCTAAACCTTGAACCTGCCCTATCCCTCTAGTATTAAAATCTATTTCTGCAGGATGAAATACCCTGATAAAGTGTTCATTGAACAACTCCACTATGTCCTTTGCATTCATTCTGTTCCCATTTTTATGCAACAATGTCATTCTTCCACAATCACTTCTCTTCCTGTTGGCCACATAGTGAAAAATTCCTTAGGATTTTCTTTGTATCTCAGATCTAATCTCTTCTCATATTCTAATTTTGGCTTCCTTACCATACAAGTCACTCTCTTGGCCTGAGTCTTATATTCTTCATTCATCTTCTCTCCACCCCTTTGCTTATATCTCTTCCATAACCTCTTTTTTATTTGCAGTTTCCATTTGATATTGTTTGTCATCCACTTTACACCAAATTGTATTCTCTTCTTCACTCATAGTATACAACTTGCTATTGCTGCTCATAAATATTCCTTCACAAGTTCCCAAGCACCAATAATATCTTACCTTTCCAATTCCTCCCTCCACAGAACTGTCCCAAGTTGATATCTAAGACTATTATAATCACCTGCCTTATAATTCCATATACATTCATTTCTCTTTGATATTCCTGCATGTCTATTCATCTTCCAAGTCAAAACCACATGGTCACTCTCTCCAATTGGGGAAAGAGATGTATCTCAGTTATAATTAGATCTTCTGATGCTGTGATCCAATCTATAAACCCTTGAACCTCGTGTTCTTTCTACTACATGTCCTGTCCAAGACATTTTTCATCAAGAATTCCAGAAATTCCATTCGTTTACTACTACTACATGCAGTTTCCTCTTCTCAATTTATACTGCTATAGTTAAAATCTCCAAAACAATCATTCTTTATGCCCTCACCAAGCTCAAATGCCTGAATGTCTCCTGCTCCTCACTCTCTGTGCTCCTGGCTTGTAGCAGCATGCCACTAAATATCCTGTCCTGCTCATGATTACCTCACACCATATTCTTTCAAACCCATTAGTGCCATTGGCCTCTAAATCCTCCACTCTGAGAGGACATAAGTCATCACTTATCATAAGCGGCACTCCAGCACTGTGTTTTCCCTTTTCTATCTTGTTGAAAAATGCTGTACCTTGCTACTTCTATTCCTGTTATTATATCATCTTCCATCACCCATGTCTCAGAGATCCAATTTTTTTGGACGGGCTGTTGCTATTAGCACCACCAATTCATCTGAATACTCCTCGCATTAGTAAAGAATCAAGGCATTGTCACTGTTTCTATACCTATTGTTATCCACTTCAGACTCTGCTGGATTCAGCATTATGTGATGTATTCTCCCTTCTCCCAAGTACTTATTCTCACAAGAGGCCACTCCTGCTAGCATCTGCCCTGATCCCTGATAATTCTAGTTTTCTTGCATTGACATGCTGACTTTTTCAGAGAACAGCATTCTCTCCATATGCTTACATCCTTCCTCATTCAAATGCAAGCTGTCTCTTGCATAGAGTTCCTTTATGTTGTTAAATGCCCTCCAAACATCCACATATTCCAAGTCTTTCTTTTGACACATTTTGGCTATTATACTATTCATTATTGATGCTCTTCTCTGTAGCTCTGTATTATCATACCTGGGCAATAAACTCACTATCTTCCCTCTCTCAGTCTTCTTCCATACAACCTCAAGCATGAACCTCAGATCTCTTGCCATCCGATTCACACTGCCTCTCAAGTCATTCATGTCCACCATCACAAAATCATCTCATTAGGCTTGCAAATTCTACTTTCAATGCTTCTAAAATGCATCTAAGTTGGTTTTCTTATTGATGTACTCAAAGTTATCAGTAGTTTGAATTCTGAATTCTGTTTAAATTTTTCTCACTGATGATGAAACTTAGTATATGATGATCAGAACAACTTTCTTCCTTGCATCTCCATTTAGAAATCTAAGATAAAATGGCATCATTTGCTATCGTTAAATCAATGAAACTGCCTTCTCCTGATGTTTTTGCAGTATAAGATATTAGTGGAATCATTTAATATATGTCATGACTTGGATGCTAAAAATTCTTTCAAAGTTTTAGCACTATGATATCATTGAACTAGATTTTTTCCACTGTGCTCTTATTGAACTATAAGACAGAATGGGCATTGTTGTCCACTGAATGGATTAAGCCTTGATTTCTAGTAAAATTCTTAGTTCTTAGTGGCATAGATAGTAAACGCGTGGTTCTCTAAACTTGAAATCTCAGGTTTGTGCCCTGGTGCAGATAGCTATTGACTTTTTTAAGTGCCTCCATAGCACAATTGGAAGAGTGATGGTACGTTGTGCCCTTCTATTACAAAAGGCCTAAGTTCGATTCTTGTTGTTACAAGAAGAATATTGAAGGTGAGTTAGCTGATCTGATACGGTGGTTGCAGGACTTCAAACTTGGGTTTTTCATTCTGCATACAGACAAATCGGCCGTGAGAAAACATACAATTTAGAAACAAAAAATACTTGTGATGGTGGTGGGCAGTAGATGGCATTGGTGTAGATGATGATCATAGTTGCAGTTCACTGTAGTTGGTGGATTAAGTGATGCAAATGGAGAGCTGTAGAGTTGGTGTTCTCCCATAATGAGTCTTTGGACTCCTTGGAGGTGTCACATAATAACAGTAATAATAAATTCATGATGCTACCCAATTTTCAAAGTCATATTTTATGTCATCATGATATTCAAGGTATGCTCACAGCAGAAGTTTTGATTATGCAGTACATAATTTCAATAAGTACTCAGTCTTCGTTACTCTACTGAGAAATTAAAATTGTGTCAACTTCAGGGTTGATCATGAGTATTGCAGATTTCATTATTTCTTTCTGATCTTCTATTCAGAAAATATTTTGTAATTAGTCAGAAAGCTACATATATTGTTATTGATATTGTAAGGTTCTTAAATTAATACTAATCTAATTATTTCTCTTCTTTATAAATTCTGTTAAGTTATTTACAGAATTAATAGAGCACTGAAGATTTCTTTGAGAGCAGGCATGGGAAGTCATTCTATTTCTGTTAACTTTCTTATTGTTTTCCATAGTTGATATTGTTAATTTTGAGCTATCTGGAGTAGTTGAATGTGGGTAGGCTTTGCTTATTGTGGTATGTTTGGAGTCGTTTTTGGTTTTATTATTATTTGACACCTCCAGGGAGTCCAAGGACTCATCGAGGGAAGACACCTGCTCTACAAATGTCTCCACTGCTCAATCCACCAACTGACTGCAAATACACCAATGCCATCTACTGCCAACCACCGCCACCACTAGTATTTCCACAGATACAAGCATCCATGCCCACGGCAGGATTCGAACCCGCAGTCTTTTGGCTGGAGAGCGGATATGCTAACCACTCGGCCAGCCAGGCAGGCATGCTTATTTTGATTGTGGCAGTTTACACTGACCATCTCAGACTCATTTTGTGGGTGCTTACTAAGCTTATGTTTCTTAGAGTAGACTGGACAGGCTCATATCTGATGGTGGAACTTATTGTTAAAGCATCTCAGAGCACTTATGTAGTCCATGCAGTAGTAAATTCTCCACATAAAGGAATTTTAACATCAGTTTTAAGGAATTTTATCATATTATATATGATAAATGATATTGTGTGAAATGATAATAAATGGTAATAAATGAAATGATAAATGATTATAAATGATAAATGATATGATATTGAAGAATAGATATGTATTTGTGTGTGTGATCTATTTAAAAAAAAACATTTTTCTCCATCCTCTATAAGAAGAGACGACTCACACAGAATTGCCATCCCATTTCTTCTACATTTCTTCCAAGAAAAAATTGGGTCTTGCAGAACATGGGATTACTAATACTAGCCTTTGGAATAATGGCAAATTATTACATAGATGTTCCCATAAATACGAGGATCTCGTTAAACAAAGTTCTGAAGTACTTCTGCATTGCCCAAATCTTAACTTTAATGATGGACTCTCCATGCCCAAAACCTGGAAAATTATTATTAAGAACTGTACTGTTTAATTATAACATTTTTGTTACATGTACACATGTGCTTCAGTTTATTTATTTATTTTTTAATCACACATAAATAAATACAACTGATATACTGTTATATTATATTATTTTTGTTAATTGAATCAACCTCTGTTCCAAGATTTGTGGGGGATACTCACAGTTATATACCATGCTTTTCAAACTATGCCTTAAACCTATTCACTTCTGCATTCATCATGCTCTCAGGCAATGCATTCTACTTGTCATTCATTATCGATGCAGAACCCTTGCTCCTCAATTCTCTGCTTATATTTTCCTCATACAACTTCCCAGAGATAATCTCATTTTGCTCCTCTCTCTACACTGTAAAAATTCTCTTTCTCTTCCATATTAATCTGGGATAATCCTTCACCAGCATATATGTGTAAGTCATATCCTTCCATCTTCCTCCTATTCACAGGCTCTGCAAGATCCCTCAATCTGTCCTCACATGCAATATTCCATACACCCAACACCACTTTTGTTACTCTTCTCAGTATCCATTTCAAAAATCTTAATTCCTTCAAAAACTAGGACAAAACCACTGTACAATCTGTACACATGATGGATCTAAAATCCATTATGTAGAACTATAACCTATTTAAATTTATATTAAATTATACAAATTATATGTTAGGAGCTTTAATGAATCAATTCGACTCTCCCATCATGTATCACAGACTGGTTTGAGTGTAAAATTACTTATGTGTCTTTTGAGGTATTCCCATCAACGAGTTGAACTGGAAAAAAATACATATAGACGATGTACCATGTCAAAAAATGCTGTGGCATCTAAAGTATTAGCAGTGCAATTAACTACTAAATTTAATGAATGTGAACTACAGGGTATACATTACTTTCAAATATTAACTCTCAGGTTAATATTTGAAATTCATCGCTGCACACCTTTTACATCACCTTTCATGTTACTGGCATTATCGTATCCTTAACCTCGCAAATCTTGTATTTGTAATGAAAATTTGTCTAGAGTTCTTAGTATTTCATTTAATAAAAATTCTCCAGTGGTATTTTTTATTTCTATAAATCCCAGAAAGTGTTTTTTATAGAAGCCGTGCTATTACTAGTGTCTATGAAACAAAGTACTATGCTCATTTGTTCCATGTGCCCAATGTCGGACATACAGTCAATAATTATGGAAAAATATTTTATGGCAACAACAGATTCTAAAATTTTCTTTTTTATTGCATTGACGAAGATGTTTATTATTTCATTTTGAATATCTTTTCCAAGATAATGCACATATGTTTATCTTTTATTCTCCGAAGATGTTCATTCATTATTATATCAAACTTGGCTACAAATTCGACAAATTTCAAAAAATTTCTGTTTTTATGCGAAAACAATGTCTCATTTGTTCCTTGAAATGATAAATTTTGAATAGCTAACGTCTGAACTAAAGCAAAGAGTCGTTCTGATACTTGCATCCAATGTTTCTCTTCTTTTCTTATAACTAGCAAGTTCTCTCCATCAATGGTTTTCTTTTCTTTTATTCGAATTTCTAATTTAATAAATTAGACGAATTTCTGTCATTGACTTTTTTCATGCGCAGCTAAAATAGAAGAAGCATTTTTCCAGTCCCTCAATCCAGAATAGTCTTTGAGTATAATGAGTCATTGAAAATATTCTATTATTGTTATCTTTCAGAAAATCAAAATTATGAATCTGTTCAGGTCCATGTTCAACTAATAGTTGACATAATTGATTGAATATTGGAAAATTTTACAGGACACCAAGTTGCTGGATCATTATAATTTAAATTTGTAAAATCAAATCCTTTTGTGATTGTATCTGTAGAACAACCAGCTTCAGAATCAACAATACTCATATGTAGATTTCTCCTTCGATGTTTTAATCCAGTTTTTGGTATCTGTAGAATTCTCCTCCAATTCATTAATTGAAACTATGGACGAATTATCCAACAAATAATCTTGAAGATTTTTCTTCTTGTATGCGATTACGATCTTCTCGGCAAAGATATTTTAAAAATACACCTTCTTGTTTTTTCAATCTTCTTCCTTTTCCGCTTTACGTTTGCGATATTGAAAACCCAATTTCTTTTTATCCATTTTCAAGATCCAGTAACTGAAATATTTATAAATAAAAATAAACTTAATTATAAAAAATATGGACTTTAAACTATTTAGTAATTCACAAATAAATTTTTATACATTTACTTAATGAAGTGTTTATCAATTATATCTATCTTATAACTTATAACTATGTAACTTATCTATCATACATTCATAATCTAATAATTCAACAATATTGTTTTCTATGAACATAATTGACAAATTGCTCAAATGCATCATCTGACTTAATGAATTGTGTAAATATTTTTAACGCGTTTAAGTACAGAAAATGAGCTTTCCCCGCTAGCATTACAAACAGGCAGTGTCAAGAAGATTTTTAAATGGTTTCTACACTAGGAAATGTAGATTGCAGTCCATCAATTAACAACTTGTACATTAGAGATTTTGGACTAGAGATTTTTTCTTCTCGAGCATATTTTATGAAATGAAGAACTTCATCTTTAAAACATTTAATATCAGTATCTTTTTCATATTTCGTCATTAATATTTTCACGCATTCATTCATTTCATCGTTCCTCATTTTATTATTGAAAAAATGCTTGAAAATCATTCAAAATTACCACCAGAGGCGAGCGCACTGTATACCGCTCTTGTAAATATCGTCTTCATTGAGCTTTAATCTCGGAAATTTTACTGATTTTAGTTCTATGGAGAACACTGGCTATTTTGGCCACAAACGTTCTTCAGCTGCTGTAAGAATGTTAGATACACAAGTACCAAAACTATTAGTCATCGGATTCAACTGTCACCTACGAAAAAGTTTGACCGAACTAATCTGAAATCAGTAGAAGAATGCTGGAGTGGGGATGATGACAAGTAAAGGAAGTGAAGAGAAAGACCAATCAGAGGTCTTATTTTACAAATACTACCAATCAGAATCCCTGCCACTGCAATTCTATGAAAATTCCCATGGCATTCTTATACTGATTTAGAATAAATTGAACTGAATTAACAAGACGATTCTGTGAGAAAACGAATGACTTAATCCCCAACTTCTCAGATTTCAGAGAGCTTGCAAAAACAGGCTTAATTTAAAAATCAACAGAATTAAATCTATAGGGAATGAAGATAAGAAGTGAGAACAGTCGATTAGTCTCGACCACTGATCGTTAGTTTGAGGGATACCCTGAAACTTTCCTGCTCATCTTGGGACAGATGCCAGAAGGAGGAAAAATCTCTGCACTTGAGGTTGAGTATACAAAGAGCAGGGGAGCGGAAGAAATAGAGAAAGGCGAAAATAATGTAGGATCATCAACGAGCATCAGGACAGCTTGACTTATTTCAGTTTTTTATTATTAATCAAAGTTTTACTACTTATTTTTCAAAGGTTGTAATTTTTCCCCGAATTATGTAGCAAAATCTGGCGCCCCGAAGTCTTAGCGCCCCTAGGCGATTGCCTAGGTTTGCCTAATGATAAAACCGTCCCTGGTGCAGGAGGATAATAATGTCCTCCTCCTCATTTCCATAATCCATTGTGTTGTTCTCACAGTTCTAGCAATGTGGCCTTTAAATTTCAAATTCCATATATCACTTCCAGGTTCCTCTTCTTTCTCTCCTTCGTTACATCCCTGTCAGTTGAATATGCAATATTCCATCTTTGTCTTCTAACCTTTGACTTTGCAAAATGAAGTATTTTCATTATGCATGTAATTTTTTAATTCTAGTGTCATAATATCTTATTTGCAGTTATATTCTTAAACAGTGGACCGGTTCAGTAAAATCCAGATATTTCTTATCACAATATGGCAGTTCTTCCCTTCCCCTTCTCTAAGGAGATATGGCTATATAAATAAGTTCTGAAGAGGGTCAACAATTTGGATGTTATAAATTAACAATTTAAAGATCTGATTTATAATGTATAATAACTTATTACCAAGTGATTTTTTTTTGTTTAAAAAACATTTGCTACATGAATGACAGTCAAAGCTGGAGCTGCCGCATTTCCAGAGAGCACTTTATCCTTCTGATGACAAAGCTGAGAGACCTATATTACTGGGAGAGATACTATATTATTGTTGAGAGACCTATATTACCTATATTAAGGATAAAACACATTATATAATTACTGAGACTAGCTATTAATGTTTAATGGTAACATCTTTGTACTGTCCTATATTTCTGAAAAATATAGTGCAAGTGAAAAATGTTTTTTAACACTTATTAAATGTAAACATATTTTACATGCAAATTATTCATATATTTTAATATTATTTGTACTTTGCTTTTAGGGTCCAATTGGAAGGCCAGGACCACCAGGATTTCCTGGTTCACCAGGTTCAAAGGTAACTAAAGTAATGCTTAACAAAACTGAAATACGAGTCATCATTGAATAAAATTCAGTATTTCCATTTGATTTTCACTAAATAGCTCAAAGTGTACTACCCATAAATAGACACCTTTTAATTGTCACAAGCTGTAATTTTCTAGCGTCCGAGTTAAATGCTAAGAAGTTACACTGGGTAATCAGTTACTGAACTAAATTAAAATATTGAAAGACAAAATAAAAACTATGCTATTTAGGATTAAGGAATTAAAAACATTTAAATTGCATTCATTAGAAAAATATTGTGTGCTGCCTCATAATCCAGATGACAGTGACTATGTGCCTTGGTTAGAAAGACTGTTATTATCTCATCTAGAACATTTATAAGAGCTTTTAAAACTGAAAGTGTGTTAGTTGGTCTCATATGGATGTGTCATAGTTTCTATCTATCCTCTTAGAAACTTGGGGTCCCCTGACAAAAACAGACAGGACACATGCAGGTTAAGAGATACTGACTTTATGGCCTTACATACATGCATTCAGTGTATGCACATACACAAATGTGCATACACTCAATGTATGCATTCTGTAGAAATTATATGGTCCAGAGTATTTTTCTGAATGCTTGCATACCAATGAAAAATCAAATAACATAAAGGTCACGAATTGTATGATAATGATAGTAGTTTCATACAATGCTGGAAATGGAATATAGTTTAGAGTTGGCAAACTTCTGATGGAGTGCCATCATAAGCTTCCATATTATTCAGTGATCAACTCGTTTTACTACAACACAAAAAGCAACTGAGAACAACAATGGCTGACATCATTAAAAAAATGAAAATGTGATGGAAAGAAACCCAGGGAAATATCAAACAGCCTGTATGAACCAAGAGAGTGACAGAGAGAGAGAGAGAGAGAGAGAGAGAGAAAATGAAAATGTGGTGGAAAGAAACCCAGGAAACTTGAAAGTTTATTTTGTACTTGGTTAGACTATAATAAATTTAGTTTAATCCTTTATCCAAGTGTGAGCAAACAAAGTTTGTGCCTGAAAATATCTTCAGGACTGAGGAAAGGTAGTGCAACACCAGGCAACTCGGAGCAAAGGTGGACCAAGCTATCATCACTCCTATCTCAGTATCTCCCATAATGCAAAACAGATAGCTTGGTCCACCTTTGCTCCGAGTTGCCTGGTGTTGCACTACCTTTCCTCAGTCCTGAAGATATTTTCAGGTGCAAACTTTGTTTGCTCACACTTGGATAAAGGATTAAACTAAATATATTATTATAGTCTAACCAAGTGCAAAATAAACTTTCAGTATCTTTCTCTAAATCCAGAGTAATTTAATAATAAGGTGGCACACCTTTTGGCAACTCCTATAGGTAAAGATGACCTCTCCATTGCTTCTACCTCTGGGCCTGGCTCACACTGACGAGACCTCAATAAAGGTCGATGGGTCTGCCTCCCACTGACAAGGGGTATATGAGAGGCTCTGCTGGGGGGGTAGGTTTTTGCCTGTCTCTGAGTAGGGCCACCGCTGAGATTATGGCTCTGTCGGGTGGTGGGGTGAGCCTGCCACTGGGTAGAATCAACGCTGAGAAATTCTTCTTGGTGAAGGGGGATGAGCCTGTCACTGAGTGGAACAAAGCTGAGTTGGGCGATCTTTCGGTAACGTCTAATTTTTAGAGAGGTCTTTACTTAAATACACCTCAATAGAGGTCGAAGCTGGTCTGGGTAGTGGCCCTTACCTTAATGCATAACATTATACATATCCGCAAGGAGATGTGTTTTGCATTATGGGAGATATTGAGATAGGAGTGATGATAGCTTGGTCCATCTTTGCTCTGAGTTGCCTGGTGTTGCACTACCTTTCCTCAGTCCTGAAGATATTTTCAGGTACAAACTTTGTTTGCTCACACTTGGATAAAGGATTAAAGTAAATTTATTAAAACCCAGGAAACAGTCAAACAGACTGCATGAACCAAGAGAGAGAGAGAGAGAGGAAAGTGCTGAAAAAGTGGTGTATTCTTCCCATTATGCATCAATGGATTCTCTTAACCAATAATGCAGGAATGTACCATTACTGTAGAGATTCAAATGCTACCTCAGTTTCTGTGAAAGAGTTGCTACACAAGTTCAACATTATCCCAAACAGTTCTTGGGTTTGACTTGCAATATGATATTATTATTATTATTATTATTATTATTATTATTCAGGCCTCCAAGGAGTCAAAAGACTCTTCGCGGGAGGTCCTTTCTAAGAGATAAAGTCTGTCAAGACTCATCGAGGGGAGGTCCCCCCCCCCCTGAGAAACACAAAGTCTATCATACCACTCTTTAAACTCACTGATCGTTCTCGCTCCCACCACTCCATCAGGCAATGCATTCCACGGCTCAACCACCCTCCACACAAAGAAACCACTCCTTACCCTCTTGCTCACAGTTTCCTTTCGTAACTTCCAGGGATGGCCTCTTGTCATCACTCCTTCCTGCTGTTCAACCAAGCGAAAGAACTCCCCAGTGTCAACCCTGTAACCACCTCTCAACAGTTTAAAAGTCTCAATCATATCACCTCTCCTTCTTTTATCCACCAAACTCTGCAGTCCACATTCTCTCAGCCGATCCTCATAACTATCCTTGTACAGTCCTGAAACCATCTTTGTCATCCGTCTTTGTATCCTTCCCACAGTTAATTTATCCCCTTCAAATCCTGGGGACCAAATCTGAGAACAATAGTCCAAGTGTGGTCTGATCAGAGACTTATACAACGGAATGATAACCCTCTTATCTCTGCAGGTCAGTGTCCTTCTCATAATAGCAGCAATCCTCTGTGTTACCTTCACCACCTTTGCAATATGTCCCCTAAACTTCAGGTTTCTATCAATCATCAACCCCAGATCTCTTGTCTCCCCTACTTCCTCAGGTATACTTCCTCCCACAGAGTATGCAGCATCCCATCGATGTGTCCCAAACCTCAAGACCTTACATTTTGCTGCATTAAACTGACACCCCCCCCCATTCATTTGCCCATCTATCTAGCTTATTTAAATCCTCTTGCAGGCTACCACATCTGCACTATTACTAATAATCCTACCCAGCTTCGCATCATCCGCAAACAACTGAATATCCCCCTGCAATCCACTGGCTATGTGATTGATATAAAGGTTAAACAATATAGGTCCCAGTAGTGAGCCCTGTGGGACCCCACTTGTAACCCTCTGCCTCCGGGAAACTGCTCCACCATACACAACTCTCTGATACCTATCAGACAGCCAATCCTGAATCCAGTTGACCAATCTGACATCCAGACTCATGTGCTGCAACTTAAATATCAGCTTATCATGTGGCATCCTGTCAAATGCCTTCGCCAAGTCTAAGAAAATTGCAGTATATGCATTTCCCTCATCTAATGTTCTTGTAACTTTATTATAAAAGGCTAGCATATTGCTAAAACAAGAGCGTCCTTTCACAAATCCATGTTGATACTCACAGATAACATTACCCTCATCTGCCCAATGCTGTATACGGTCCCTCACTACTTTCTCCAAGATCTTAACAACTACTGATGACACACAGACTGGCCTATAATTAGACACTTCCAGTCTGTTACCACCCTTGTGCAATGGCACTATTTTACCTTCCTTCCATTCCCTGGGCACCTATGCCAAAGCCAGCCTTTCATTGAAAAGCCATGTTAAAGGCACTGTCAATTCCCTAGCACATTCTCTCAAAACTCGTGGTGAAATACCATCCGGTCTCACAGCTTTACTGACATCCAGAGTACTCTGTATCTGAAACACACTCTCCTCCTGTACCTCCAGACCTCGAACCAGTCCTATCCCTCTAGCATTAAAACTGACTCCTCTAGGATGAAATACTCCAATAAAGTGTTCATTGAACAATTCCACTATGTCCTCTGCATCAATCACTCTATTCCCATTTTTATTCCACAATATCATTCTTCCACAGTCATTTCTCCTCCTACTGGCCACATAGCTAAAAAATTCCCTAGGATTTTCTTTGGATCTTAGGGCCAATCTCTTCTCATATTCTAGTTTCGCTTTCCTTACCACACTAGTCACTGTTACATGTTGCCTAAGACATTTCTCCCTCAAGAATTCTAGAAATTCCATTCCCCTATTGCTACATGCATCTTCCTGTCTCCAATTTATACTACCGAAGTTAAAATCTCCCATAACAATCATTCTTCTTGCACTTGCCAAACTTAGCTGTCTAAACATCTCCTGGTCCCCATCCTCTGTGCTCCTGGGTCTGTAGCAACACCCCACTAAATATCCTGTCTTGCCTACCTCTACCTCACACCATACGCTCTCAAAATCATTTGTCTCACTTCCTTCCAAATTCTAACTCTTAGAGGACATAGGTCATCACTTATCATAAGCAGTACCCCACCACCACGCTTTCCCCTCCTATCCTGACGAAAAATGCTATACCTAGCGACTTCTATTCCTGTTGTTATATCCCCTTCTGTCAACCACGTCTCAGTGATCGCAATAATTTTTGGCCAGGCTGATGCTATCTGCGCCACCAATTCCTCTCCCTTATTCTGGATACTCCTGGCATTAGCATAAAGCATATAAATGCCATTGTTTCTATACCCAGCATTATCCCTTCTAGACTCCACTGGGCTCAGTGTTACCTGACATTGTCTCCCTTCTCCCAAGTATCCATTCCCACAAGAGGCCACCCCTGCTATCATCCTCCCTGGGACACACTGACTCGTTCAGAACAGCAATCTCTCCAGATGCCTACGTCCTTCCTCATTCAAATGTAAACGGTCTCTCGCATACAATTCCTCTCTTTCCTCAAATGCACTCCAAGCATCCACATATACCAGTCCTCTCTTGTCACACATTCTCGCTATTATGCCATTCAATATCACCGCCCTTCTGCTCAACTCATCATTATCATACCTAGGCAACACGCACACTATTTTTCCTCTCTCTGTCTTCTTCCGTACAGTCTCAAGCAAAAATCTCACATCTCTTGCTGCCCGACTTACATTACCACTCAAGTCATTCGTTCCTACCATCACAATCATCTCATCCACCCTTTCACCTCTCTTAATTGCCATAGCCACCCTTTCTATTGTTCCTCCTGGCAAACACTCCTCACGCATCCTATCTTGAACACCATGGATCATTGAGTCACCATACATTATACCTCTTACCATTCCCTCGCTCCTATTATTTCCATTCTCTCCTCTTCTTTCATTCCCATACCTCTCTCTTCTACTGTTTCCATTCTCTCCTCTTCTAGCACTCCCATACATCTCTCTCATTCCCTCTCTCTTACTGTTTCCATTTTCTCCACTTCTAGCACTTCCATATCCCTCTCTCATTCTGTCTCTCCTACTACTGTTTCCATCCTCTCATCTTCTAGCATTCCCATACCTCTCTCTCATTCCATCTCTCCTACCGTTTCCATTCTCTCCTCTTCTAGCACTTCCGTATCTCTCTCTCATTCCATCTCTCCTACTGTTTCCATCCTCTCGTCTGCTATCATTCCCATACCTCTCTCTCATTCCCTCTCTTCTACTGTTTCCATTCTCTCCTCTTCTAGCACCCCCATACCTCTCACTCATACTCCCTAAATTCTCTCTCTCTCCTACTCTGATTCGCCTTGCATTTATCTCTTTCATTCTCCTAATCTTATCTTTCATACTTCTGCTCTCATTCACAAGACATTCTACCTCCTCTTTCAACTCATCTATCTTTGTTGAAAGTTTTTTTGTTGAAAGTTTAAGGTGTTGTACCACCTTACCCCAGTCCTGAAGATAATTTCAGGCGCAAACTTTGTTTGCTCACACTTGGATAAAGGATTAAACTAAATTTATTAAACTCATCTATCTCCCTCTGCAGGTCAGTCACTCTTAATCTAAATTCACTCTCCCAAACAAAACCATCTCCTAAACTTTCACAGTCACTCACACCTTCCACACTATCAACTATTATTTTCTCATTCTCTCCTATCACACTACTTGTCTTCCTACATTCATTCCCCATTCCTGGAGCAACAAAGTCGGATA
Source organism: Typopeltis vanoorti (assembly GCF_054136105.1). Classification (NCBI taxonomy): domain Eukaryota; kingdom Metazoa; phylum Arthropoda; class Arachnida; order Uropygi; family Thelyphonidae; genus Typopeltis; species Typopeltis vanoorti. Next base: position 61,484,824 of record NC_143561.1, read on the forward strand.
TCGATATATATCTAATATACTTATTTCCTCCAACTGCCTGCCTTTTGTGCACATATGCTCTCCACTCTCTTTAACAAGCCACATATGTAATTCCCGAGACGCATACATGCCGCAAGTACTGCATGCCACAAAGTCCCTTATGATATTGCTAATAATTGAGTTCTTAAATGGCAGAGGACTTGCCGTTATGCCACTTGCAACTGCTGCTGAATCCACCATCATTCCTTAGTGCCGAGTAGTGTAATCTTTAATAATTATTCAATTAATAAATAAGAGGGAAAAAAAGTACAAGCATCAGAACATTTAAGTACTAAATATAATTAAATAAAATGAAATATAACTAAATACAGTAACTTAGCTTCGTTTTGTCTTCCACCGTTATGCGTTCGATTCCGACGGTACCAAAATATATTATATTGCGACAGCAACTAACTTCCAAAAAACAACCACTGAAGTACACTTGTATTCAGAGAAACAATTTAGCACTCAAAAACGTAGAAAAACGGGGAAAATAGCGGACTATTCACCGATTAAAAATCACTTTCTTCTGCACAGCTCAAATTCACCGCCACGTGCTCACCGCCACTTTTAGTATGAAAAAATCAATATATGCTTTTTCAGATCAGATAGATGTATTTGGATATAGAAACTGCCAGAAGAACGTTAAATAAGACTTCATCATCCCTTATGTTAAATGTGATGTTATGGTTCAGGGATGCCTCTCTTTGTTTGGACTAGAACCTCTTGTTTTAGTTCCTAGAAACTGGCCTGGTTGGGCCGAGTGGTTAGCGCATCTGCTCTCCAGCCAAAAGGCTGCGGGTTCGAATCCCATCATGGATATGGATGTTTGTGATTGTTTGTGAAAATACTAGTGTTGGTTGTGGTGAGCAGTAGATGGCATTGGTGTAGATGATGCGGTTCGCTGTAGTTGGTGGATTGAGTGGTAGAGAGACGGAGAACAGGTGCCCTCCCTCGATGAGTCTTTGGACTTCCTCAAGGTGTCATGTAATAACAATAATAATATAATATGGAAAGATTAACACCAAAGGATATTGATATTCTGGACAATTCTGACATTTCTATGAAAATGGGAGTTCCAGAATGATAATGCTTTCTACCATACTCTGCAGGGCTGTGGCAGAAGTGAGGAAATATTAGTGCAAAGGTTAGACTAACCGTTATAGAATCTTTATCTGAAGCTTATTGTATCTGATTTCTTCATACATTAAACTGGTTTTTGCAATAACTGCTTTTTAGGAACTTAATTTTATTTTAACAAGTAATAAATATATATCATATTTGTTACAGTAGTTCTTAATAACCTGAATGCAGAGGTGAATCTGTGAGTAGACAAGAAAGAAATGGGATAGCTGGGATGGATGGGGGGGGGGGGAGGGTGATGGGTGATAGAGAGGAATGGTCAGAGGTATGGAAGAGTCATATTTAAGAAGCTTCAGTGGTGCTTGCTATAGGTAAAGAAATTAACTGTTATGATTGTTTACAAATGCTAGAAGAAATAAGAGGAATGAAATTTTGCATTGACTGAGTTTATTCACCCAGAAATTTTTTATCATTATTATTATTATTATTATGTGATGCCTCCAGGGAGTCCAAAGACTCATCGAGGGAGGGTACCTACTCTACAACTCTCTGCATCCACCAACGGCATCTACTGCCCATCACCACCGCTAGCATTTCCCCAGACAATTTCAAACATCCATGCCCACGGCGGGATTCGAACCCACAGCTTTTTGGCTGGAGAGTGGATACGCTAACCACTTGGCCAACCAGGCCAGCAATTTATCAGTTGGATGAGGATAATATGCTGAATAGAGATTAAAAGGATACAATGCTTTTCATGAAGATAGATAGGGAAGAAAAGGAGAGGAATGCCATTGATGATAGGCAGAAGAGTTATACCCATTCAAGGTGGAGATGCAAAGTGAAAATAGTGGTAGTGGTTTTGACACAGTATGATATGCTGCAGAGGTGGAGAGGATGAAATTAGCTGAATATAGATCCCTGATAATGTGGATGGCAGTGAGATGGAAATGAATAAGTAAATTAGTCCAGAAAATAGAAAATGATGGTCATTATGGGTGGTTTAATTATGGTCATATAGATTTCACTGAAAAGATGGCATCTTGGGGAAGCGAGGGGGGGGGGGCAAAGAGAATTTCAAGAATTTTCGAGAAACAATTTCTTTAACCAGTATCTAACAGAGGGCCCATGAAGATCAAGTTATTGGGTTTGATCATTTCATCAGAGGATGTTATTATAAATGGAATGCTGAATCTTCCTCCAGTTAAGAGTGACCATGAAGTCATCACCTGGGTGGGACACAGATATATGAGGACTATTGAAAAAGGAATATCTGTGATACTACAAGGCTGGTGATTATGAAAAGTTCAGGAAACAGCTATATCGTGGAATGAGGAGTTGGGTGAAAGGAAATCAATGTTACTTGGGTGCTGCTCAAGAACTCTCTTACAAAAGCAATGTCTAAATGTATTCCAAGGTTCAGAAGATTAAATAAGGTGGATGTGAAGTAGATGAATAAAGAGATTAAGCTTGTGATCTGGAAGAAGAAAAAGGGTATTATGGAGGTAGCACAGGATGAGTGGTAATAATCAGTTGCATCAGGAGTATGAGTGGATGAGGATGGTTCTTGCTTGGAAAGAGTAGCAAATCTGCAGTATGAACATTTAGCTAATGAGGCCAAAAGAAATCCCAGGAAGTTCTTTCAGTATATGGCTGGTAATAGAAAGAATGTTTATGGAAGAATGATATTGGTTGGTGAATATTGTAGAATGATCACCTTCATAAAGGTGATCATTCTAACATTCATAATCATAAAGATATTTCTTCTTCATGAATGAGACATTATGCAGAACTTAAGTATAGTGGAAACAGTGGAGGAGGGACTTATGATGAGTGAGCAGGAGATATATAGGGAAATGAGTAAACTGGATGTTAACGTATCTGTATGGATGTTAATATTACTTGATGTTCCAGGGATTTAACAACAGCTTTGGCATGCTTATTTAACATGAGTCTTACACTGGGCTAAGTTCCAAAGAAGTTCATAAGAGAAGTGATAAGATTAAGGCTTTGCATTATAGACTAATCTGTGGGTCTGGCGGTGCGGTTAAAATGTTGGAAGATTAGTGAAGACCAAGATTCAGAATTAGGTTGATAACATCAGAATTCTTTTTTGATGGACATCATGAGTTTGCTAAAGGAAGATTGCACTTTAGCAGTCTACTTATTATAATAATATGACAAATGCATTGGACAAAGGAGATGCATACTCCGTTTTACATTTAGATTTTACAAAGGCCATTGGTAGATTGCCACATAAGTTGATAATTAAGTTGGAATGGGTGGAGTTGGATAATAGATCGGTGTGGTGAATCAGAGACTGGCTGTCTGATAGTCTGCAGGCTGTCTGTATGTGGGAGTAGTATCCCGGAAGAAAAGAGTTGCTAGTGTTGTATTCTGAGGTCTGTTTTGGCATATTGCCATTTAACTTGTATGTTAATGATATTGGGAAGGGATTGAATGGGGGACGTTCAGTTGTTCAGAGAAATTTGCAATACTAGGGCAACTTGATGTGAAATCAGCAGCTGATTGTATACTCCCTAATCACAGAAAGAATCATTTCACATAATACACTTTTATTTCCTTAGGCTTAGGTAAAATAAGGATAAAAACATAAGGAATATAATTTCTTATTGAGTACAATATAACTTTCTATCATAGTAAAATTTTTCCATAGACATCTGTTGACTTAACACCTGGCATTTCGAGTATAGATTATATGCTGAAAATTACAAAAAAAGGGATGATATGATTACAATGAGAACTACAAAAAAACATGCACTGGTAGAAAACGATTTCTGCTATCAAGATAGCACTCAGCATCTCCACAGATCTAGTTCCTACTGATAAGATTTCAATAAAGGTCATCCAGTGGGTGTTTTCCATGGAGAAGAGAGCAAGTTCTTACTACTCTAGAGAACTAATGTTCACCAGAGTACTGCTGGCTGCAACCAAAGAGGCTGTCTTTGGTTACCAGCAGTGAACTCATTACAGATTACCCCAGTATTCTTGGGTAATCTGTAATCCATCATAATATCTTGTATACCCCTTTAAGGTACATGTCAGGAATTTGATAATGATGATGCTGATGAATAATAACCACATATTATTATTATTATTAAGAGAGAGACCTCCAGAGAGTCAGAGACTCATTGAGGGAGGGCCTCATTCTACATACACCAGCTATCATACTTATTCTTGAATTCATTCACACTGCTTGCACACACAATATCCAATGGAAATCCATTCCAATCATGTACCACCCTATGAGAGAAAAATCTAGCCCTCACTCCCTTCTTAGTGGCATTCATTCTCAGCTTTAATGGATGCCCTCGTGTCCTTTCCCCACTCTCTATAAATTGAAAAATTTCATCAACTGAAATCCTGTATGGCCCTTTTAGAAGTTTGTAAGTCTCAATCATATCCCTCCTCTTTCTCCTGTCTGCTAGTGTCTGCAGTCTACAAATTCTCAATCTGTCTTCATACTCAGTATTCCACAATCCTGATATCATTTTTAACACTGCCCTTTGTACTTTCTCCAATATATTAGAATCACAATGGAAACCAGGAGATGTGAGTCTCCTGGTTTCCCCCACCTGCACACAATAGTCCAAGTGAGGTCTTATCAAGGCCTTATAAAGAGGCAAAATAACATCCTTTATCTTTACATGTGAACGTTCGTTTCAGCATTGCAATTATCTTTTGAGATGATTGCAATGCTGTATTTGCAATCTTTTCCACATGACCCCTGAACTTCAACTTCCTATCTATTAACACTCCAAGATCCCTAGCATCATCAGCTTCTTCTAGCCTAATCCCACCAATATAATATGACATTGGATATCTATTTACACCGAAGTGAATGACTTTACATTTACTGACATTAAACTGACACCCATTTTCCCATTCCCACAATTCCAGTCTATTCAAATCATTCTGCAAGTACTGCATATCAGCAGCATTACTGATTACCCTACCTATCTTTGCATTCTCAGCAATAGCTGTATGTCGCTTGTCAAATCCTTCCCAATATCATTAATGTACAGATTGAATAACAGTGGCCCGAGCACTGATCCTTGTGGTACACCACTAGTTACCTTAAATCTTGCAGACTGACATCCCCCATATACCACTTTTTGATATCTGTCAGTCAGCCATCCTCTTAACCATGCTAATATTCTATAACCTAGACCCATTTTCTCCAATTTATGCAGCAGTCTGCCATGCTGTATTCTGTCAAAAGCCTTAGCAAAATCCAAAAGTATCCATTCCTCTCGTCTAGTTCAATAGTAACATTGTTATAGAATGTGAGCAAGTTGCGAAAATATGCCCTTCCCTTAGTAAACCCATGTTGTTTCATTGTAAAGTAGAGATTCGCTGTCAACCCATTTCTGAATGTTAGTGCTATCCAATTTTTCCAAAATCTTCACTACCACTCCTAAGATACTAATTGGTCAATAGTTGGATACATCGGTCTTTGCACCACCCTTGTGCAATGGAATTACCATACATTCCTGCCATTCCTTCCCTGTTCTGAGATTCATATTAAACAGCCTGGTCAAAGGAATGGCCAGTTCAGCTGAACACTCTTTCAGCACACGTCCTAATATCCCATCAGCTCCTATTGCTGAATTCTTATTCAATTTTGTGCAACAGTTCTAATACCTCGTCCTCGTACACCTGCGTTTCTTCATCTAGTGAAGAGGTAAGTGAGCTTAGTGTTGCATACACTAGCTTGATAGCTTTTAATAAAATGGGCACTCATTAACTGAACAACCTCTTCTGCATCTGTAACCCTCATGCCATCAGGATTTGGAAGAGTTATTCTTTCATATTCATTCTTTCTTTTACTTGCTGCATATCAATAGAATTCTTGTGGGTTGTCTTTAGCACACAGAGCCAGTTTCTTTTCATACTCAGACTTTGCTTTCTGTACAACAGTTGTGACTATTCTAGCCTGCTACTTATAACGTACGTCATCCTTATGCATATGGTATTCCTTCCACATCCTTGTCTTACGAATTCTTCTTCTTCTTCTTCTGCAGTTTCTCCCACTTAAGTGGGGTCACTGTTTGTTATGAGTCTCCTCCACACCTTCCTGTCTTGGGCTGTCACCACATCCAAGTTCTTCATCTTCAAGTCCTCTTCTACCAGCTCCCTCCATCTCTTCTTTGGCCGCCCACGCTTCCGCCTTCCTTGCACATCCATCTGCATGACCCTTCTTCCCACATATTCGTCCTCCCTCCTCATCACATGACCAAACCATCTCAACCTTGCCTCCTGTATTTTCGCTCCTAAGTTCGTAACTTTCACTGTTCCCCTGACGTAGTCATTTCTCAGATGATCATTTCTGGTCACACCGCACATCCACCTAAGCATTCTCATCTCTGCTACTTCCATCCTGCTAATGTTATTTTTCCTCAGGGCCACAGTTTCTATAGCATATGTCATAGCTGGCCTCACTACTATCCTATAAATTTTGCCTTTCAGATTGATCGGCACCCTCTTATCGCATAACACTCCAGCCATCTCCCTCCAGTTCCTCCAACCTGCTTGTATCCTGCATCCCACTTCCTTCTCAGCTCCTCCATCTTCTTCCACTGTTGAACCTAAGTATTTAAAGTCTCTCACCTTCCTGATGACATTTCCTTCCAGCTCCAGATCTGTCTCCTGGCCACCGCCCACTGCGCAACACATATACTCTGTCTTACTTCTGCTCAGTCTCATACCTCTCTCTTCCAGTACTTTTCTCCATCTTTCCAGTTTAGTTTCCGCTTCTCCTCTTGAATCTACACACAGCAAGATGTCATCTGCATACAACATTGTCCAAGGTGCATCTTCTCTCACCTCCTCTGTTACCACCTCCATCACAATATTAAACAGAAACGGACTTAATGCTGACCCTTGATGCAAGCCAACTGTTACTTGAAAACTTTCTGTCTGTCCCAAACAGGTCCGAACACTTGTCTTCACATTTCTGTACATTTCCGGCACCAACCTGACATATTTCTCCGGCACCTTCTTCTCCCTCAGACACCTCCAGGCTTCTTGCCTTGGCACTCTATCGTATGCTTTCTCCAGATCAATAAATACCAGATGTAGCTCCCTTTGTTTCTCTCGATATTTTTCCATCATCTGTCGTAACCCAAAGATAGCATCTGTTGTTGATCTACCAGGCATGAAGCCAAATTGTTCCTTTGCAATCTCCACCTCCTCCCTCAATCTACCATCAAGAACCCTTTCTAGGATCTTCATTGTGTGGGACATCAACTTTATTCCTCTGTAATTTTTACAGTCTTGTGCATCCCCTTTACCCTTGTAGATGGGAACAAGAGTACTCTCTCTCCATTCCTCGGGTATATTTTCCTGTTGGCAAATTTTCATGAACAGGTTCCACAGCAGGTCAATTCCCTCTTCCCCCAGTGCCTTCCATGCCTCCACTGGAATTCTGTCGGGGCCCACTGCTTTTCCATTCCTCATCCTCTTCATGGCCTCCGTCACTTCCATTCTATTGATGTTCTGCACCATCCCCTCAGAAGACTGCCCATCTCCTCTGTGAGTACTTGCATTTTCCTCATTCAAAAGTCCCTCAAAGTATATTTTCCATCTGTTTCTTATGTCCACATCCCTCCATAATACTCTTCCTTCAGCATCTTTGATCTGCCTCACATGTAAGATGTCCTTAGCTGCTTTATTTCTACATTTCGCTAGTTGGTAAATTTTTCTCTGTCCTTCCTTTGTTTCTAATTGATCATACAGATCTTGATATGCCATGGCCTTCGTCTGTGCCACAACTCTCTTGGCTTCTTGCTTTCTCTCTTTGTACACGTCTCTGTCCTCTTCCACTCTTGACTCATCCCACTTCTGCTTTGCCTTCCTCTTAGCTGTCACTGCCACTTGTACATCATTATTCCACCACCAACCCTCCTTCTGCTCTCTAATCTTTCCAGATGTCTCACCAAGCACCTCGATTGCCAGTTCAGGATTACTTTTGAATTATGTTTCCACCAATCTTGTACACTTTCCAGTCCATCCGAAATCCTCTCTAACACTCTCTCCCTAAAACGATTCCTCACACTGTCTTCTTTTAAGCGAAACCACTTAATTGTCTTCATCCCATGGCAACCAGAAGTTCTTATCTTCGATCTTATTTTAAAGTCTGCGCACAGCAGTCGGTGTTGTTGTGCTACTTGATCTGTTGGAATTACTTTACAATTTGTCACAACCTTAAGATGTTTTCTTCTAGTCAAAATGTAGTCAATTTGTGAGCTGTTGTTACCACTTCTAAATGTTATCAAATGTTCTTCCCTCTTGAAGAAAAACGAGTTCACAATTGTCAGATCAAACGCTACTGCAAAGTCCACAACCCTCTCTCTCCTTCCTGGTTCATCATTCCCACTCCGTGGCCACCATGCACCCTTTCGCAGTCTCTATTCTGTCTTCCTATGTGCTCGTTCAAGTCTCCTCCGACAATCACCATCTCATTTTCTTCCAATTCCCTCATTTCTTCATCTAACACGTTCCAGAACTCATCTTTTTCCTCTGCTGTACAACCAACTTGCGGGGCATATACACATAATACGACCACCCGCTCTTCTCCAAGACCCAATTTCATTCGCATGATCCTGTCATTCCTTCTACCCATGTCCAGTACTTCACCCTTTATTCTGCCACACACCACAATTCCTACACCATTTCTTCCCTCGTTATTCGCTCCAGAGTAGAACAATTTATATCCATCTCCCAGTTCCTTTGCCTTTCCCCCTTTCCACCTTGTCTCCTGCACACATGAAATGTCCAACTTCCTCTTCCTTATCATGTCTGCCACCGCTCTTCCCCTTCCAGTCATGCTTCCAACATTCAGTGTTCCCACTCACAACATCCTCTCCACCTGCTGGGCTCACTTCTTTAACCGCACCCTCCCTTGATGCGGTAGCCCTCGTCCACTTCTCACAGCTGTAGGGCGATGTGGCTGCGCGTTGCTTAAGGGGTACGCCCTAGCCCTTATATCATTTTCTCGTCGACTCATGATCATAGTTTGAGTTGGCACTGAAGTTTTCCGACTGTATGCCCTTCCTGACATCAACCCTCGCATTTATCCGGGCTTGGGACCGGCACCTGTTGAGGCTAACTTGCCTCCTTTGGTGGCTGCTGCATAAGACGAAATGACTTAGCAAGATAGGAAAGACTCACCCCTAGCCCTCGAATACTCTAATAGCATCAGGGGGAAGGAGCAAGGAGAGGAGAAAGAAGCAAAGAAAGAAGAGGAGGGACCAGTCTACAGAATAATATAACAGATATATATTACATGAAGTAAGGCATGGTCCAGCATCAGGTACCTCGGGTTTGCCATGCCCATACTCACTAAAGTGAGCCCTTGAGGAACTTGTCTTACGAATCTTTTGCTTAATAAGATTACACATCCATTTGACTCTTCCTCTATTTATTCTTTGAACTCTTTTGGGACACATTCTGATATCGCATCATTTAAGTATTGTTTAAATGCTTCCCATGCACTCTTGACATTCTTTCCATCCAGCAGCGGATCCCATTTCACTGAACTCAGTATGCTCCCCAGTTGGTCATAATTTCCTGCTTTGTAGTTTAACCTTTTCCGAATGCAACATTCATTAACTTAGTCACTTCCCAAGTGAGTATCGCGTGATCACTGCCACCAACCGGAGGCAGAATAGTTACGTCTTTAACTGAAATGCCCTCTGACACTATAATCAAATCTAACACTCTTTACCCTCGAGTTCCTTCTGTCACATGCTGCTTGAGGAAATTGTCTCGCAACAGCTCAATAAATGCATTTTCACTCTTCTCATGAGATTCTACTGCTTCCCAATCAATATTTGAATAATTAAAGTCTCCCATTATGATTACTCTTTTTCCTCTAATCTTTTCTATTTGGTGATGCATTTCTTCATCACTAGCAATCGATCCACCAGGTCTGTAACAACACCCCCACTATGTAATTAGTCTTGTTAGATTCCATCTCATACCAGATGGCTTCAAACTCACTGGCACATGAAATATTGTTAGTAGTATTACTACAATCATAGGTCTCAACACTAACTGGATTCGAGTAATCCGATATCATTAGCAGCATGCCCTCTGCTCTCTTATCCTCTCTATCCTTCTTAAAAATGCTGTACCCTTGACACTCTGATTCTATAGCCATGTCTCACTAATACCTACAATCTGAGGTTGCAACATATTGACTAAGGCAACAAACTCTATCCCTTTGTTTCTGATACCCCTAGCATTCGTGTACAGACATAATAATCTACCTGTTTGTTCTTTTGTATTGTCTTGTCTGCAGTTTGCTGACACAGTTGGACAACTTGTAGATTTCTATTATTCTCTAATGCCTTACTCATGTAGACATCTTTGCACACATATGATGGGTACCCTTGACACTCTGATTCTATAGCCATGTCTCACTAATACCTACAATCTGAGGTTGCAACATATTGACTAAGGCAACAAACTCTATCCCTTTGTTTCTGATACCCCTAGCATTCGTGTACAGACATAATAATCTACCTGTTTGTTCTTTTGTATTGTCTTGTCTGCAGTTTGCTGACACAGTTGGACAACTTGTAGATTTCTATTATTCTCTAATGCCTTACTCATGTAGACATCTTTGCACACATATGATGGGTCCAAAAACACAAACCTGAAATCGTTCTCCTCGTCAACATTTCCATGACAAAGCCCATTCCCATCATTAACACAGTTATATAACATTGTCGGTCTTAAACTCACATTCACACCATTCCTCCCTTTATAATTTAGTTTCCCTGACTCTCTGTGTTAGGTCTCATACCAGTTATTAGTTTTTCTAGACTCCTAATACCAGACGCATTCAGGTGTAGGCCATCCCTCTTATACAAATCCAATCTTCCCTCAGACTCACTCCACACATCCAAAAACTCATATAAATATTGGAAAGAAAGAATACCACATTTCTGACTAGATATCCAAAAATTCCCAATACCAAATTTGTATATTTGTTTATTTACATAAAATTTCTATTAGTGTCATTGTTAATTTATAATAATTTTCTTGTTTGATTTAGGGTGATACTGGTCCTGCTGGACCAAAAGGAAGTCTGGGACTTCAAGGTCCACGTGGAGAAACAGGAAAACCCGGAATACCTGGGGAACCTGGACCTATGGTAAGTCATTTCATAAACATATCTAAATGTAACATAATTTATGACTTTTTGCTTTAAATTTTTCAAATCATAAATAAAAAAAAATTAAAAGTGAATGATTTTTCATTCACTCTGTTGAAATTTTTGATATACATCATTTTGCTGTTAGACATCTATAATAAAACATTTAAAAAATATAAGAAATAATTTGAAGGGAGATATTTAGTGGTTTGCAAAGTTGGGTGAGATAATAGTTAATCATGGTGGTGTAGAGAGTTTGCAGGAGGATTTAATAGGCTGAAAGTATAGGCAAAACATAATGGACTAATTGAGAGTGGAATAGTGTAATGTTGTGCATTTTGTTAGGCCTCGTGTTTAATCAATTCTAGCAGCACGGGCATAATGGCATATTAGTTTTTTGCCCGCACTGTTAGAATTTACAGCCAGTCAAACAACCAATAGTTAAAGGAATCGACAACCCCAATTATCACTTAGCCAAGAAACTAGTGGCTACACTCAAGGAGTTGTAGGTCATTCCTCCTCCTACATAAAAAATACACAACACTTCATAAACAAAATTAGAAACATCACACCTCAACAAAGATTTATTAGTCAGCTTTGACATGACTGCCCTTTTCACTAATGTCCCGATCAAAGATACTATTCTTCTCATACAGAGCATATTTCCACCCGATATCATGGCTATTTTTGCCCATCTATTTTTAACTGCAAAAAGAAGGTACGGCCATGGGCTCACCACTCCCCTCCCCTCCTCCGTAGCTAATTTTTACATGGAAGACTTCAAGCAAAAGATCTAGAGTCTTTCCTCAGGTTACCTCTCCTTCACGGTCTACTGCAAACTTACACACACACACACACACACACACACACACACACACACGCTAATACACATAAAAATTCATACCACCATCCAACACAGAAACTCGCAGTCAAACAATTTGCTGCAGTGAGCAGCCATTGCACAAAGAATATGAAATCATTTGTAAAAAATAATAAATTTAGTTTAATCCTTTATCCAAGTGTAAGCAAACAAAGTTTGCACCTGGAGTATCTTCAGGACTGAGGCAACTCATGGTAAAGGTGGACCAAGCTCTCATCACTCCTTGTCTCAGTATCTCCCATAATGCAAAGCACATCTCCCAGTGGACATGTATAATGCTATGCATTAAGGGAAGGGCCACTACCCAGACTAGTTTCGACTCGTCAGTGGGAGCCAGCCGAGAGCCTATACGAGTTGCCAAAAGGTGTACCACCTTATTTTTAAATTACTCTGGATTTAGAGAAAGATTTTTTTTGTCCACTTGGTTAGACTATAATAAATTTAGTTTAATCCTTTATCCAAGTGTAAGCAAACAAAGTTTGCACCTGAAGTATCTTCAGGACTGAGGCAACTCATGGTAAAGGTGGACCAAGCTCTCATCACTCCTTGTCTCAGTATCTCCCATAATGCAATGCACATCTCCTTGCAGACATGTATAATGCTATGCATTAAGGGAAGGACCACTACCCAGACTGGTTTCGACCTTTATTGAGGTCTCATCAGTGGGAGCCAAACGCAGAAGTGGTGATACTAAGGCAGAAGCAATGAAGTTGCCATAAGGTATTACACCTTTTGGCAACTCGTATAGGTAAATATGACTTCTCCATTGTTTCTGCCTTAGTATCACAAGACAAAGACAATGAAACTAGGCAGAAGCATGGAAAATATCAACTACATTGTGAATGGAGAACCTATAGTACAAGTAAAACATTTCAGCTACTTAGGCATGATTTTTAGTGAAGATGGTAAATTAAATATGGAAATAGACAACAGAATCAACGAAGCTGATATGGTAGGAAGTCACCTGAATAAATTTATATGGAAGAAGAGAGAAATTAGTCAAAACACTAAACTAGCTGTATATAAGACAGTGTTCAAACCAATTTTAACTTATGGATCTGAAAGCTAGGTCAGAAGTAAAACACTTGACCAAAGACTAGAGACTGCAGATATGAGAGTTCTGAGAAAGATTAGGGGGGTTCATCTGAAGATGAACTTCCAGATTGTTCAAAATAAGATAGGCCACGAGAGCAAGAAATCTAGTAGATTCCAGGAAAGTTTACTGGAAGAAGTTTGTCTGTTAGTTGAAGAAAGAAGAAATAGATGTTTCTTGGCCAGGACTAAATGCTATATGAATGTTTAGAGCTTGAAAATTCTAGAAATATTCTATAATATTCCTTTGAAATAGTGGAATGCGAGTAATGGATTCTTGAGCTGAAGAAGCAGGAATCCTATAACTATTAACATGAACATGAACAAATGGAATCAGTGGCAATATCATATTAAAAAAATGAGGATATTAGAGAGGAACTAGACATTGTCAGCATCCAGGAATGCATTAGCAGAGCTAATCTTAGGTGGTATGGACACTTAAATAGAATGGGAGAGGAAAGATTAGCAAAACAAGTGTTCTCTGCCAGGTTGGCAGGAAAAAGACCCAGAGGATGACCAACATATAGGTTGATTGATATGGTTAAAAGTGCCTTAGAAGATAGAAATATAAGATCTGATAATGTTGGAGTTTTGACAGGTAACAGACTGATTTGGAGGAAAATTGTAGATAGGAAGTTAGTAATGATGTAAATTTTTCGTGTAGTACTATCATATCCTGTACACCCTCAAGGGGTGTACAGGATATGATAGTATGAAATATGATGTTGATGATGATAATTTTTTTTATTTTAAATTATAGTCTTTTACCTTGTTAATAAAAAAATTCATTTTATATTATTATGATTTGTTTTTAGGAAATGAACAGTGATGAGGAAAACTGTTCTTCATCACTTCATAATGATCAATAATTCACATATTCTGTTTTAAATGTGTTATTGAAATTATATATAAATAATTCTACTTCTAACATTTTCAGGGCCCTCCGGGAAAAGATGGGGCTCCAGGAGAAAAAGGATCACCTGTAAGTATTGATTCATTTACTGGTTGTTTTACTGTAAATAAATACCTCCATTTTATACTACTAGAGTTCACGGGGAAAATGTCATTTTATTTGCATTGAACATGATTATTTTATTCTAAGTGAAAATCAAGAATTTTTCCAATATAAACCAAAGATTATATTGTGATGCATAATATCTTGACATTTCATGGACTACTCTTTGAAACTTTTCAACATAAACTGTCAGCAGTCTAAAAATATAGGCTTACATATTTGATTGGCTCACTTGCTATTCATTAAATCAAATAAAATGAAAATGATAATAGCTGTTTTTTTTCTGTTATGAACATATGCTCCAAAGTTATTTTTATTATTATTATTATCATTATTACACAGATATCTCCACAGTAGCTATATCTCTTCATGGAGAGGGCCACTCAACATTTCATCAAACATTGCACAATACCTATCATACTTCACTTTGAACTCATTCACTGACAAAGGAATTGCAATTGACACTGGCTATTTCACTCATTCACCACTCTCAAAAAAAAAAAAAAAAAAAAAAAAAAAAAAAAAAAAAAATCTAGTTCTCAGGCATTAGCTAACTACACTGTCATTCAATTTTCAGGAATGACACAACATGCAGAATGAAAGATGAATGATTAGCAGATTTGTTCAAGTCAGGACAATGTAGTATCACAATTTTCTCTATAAATCTGTTCCATGCATGTGAAATCTGCTCTCTTATATACTGGACTAGTGGAGCATGCCATCTCTACTAAACATTGGGATCTCAAAGAACCCTGTGTTTTGCAGGTATATTCCAGAAGGACAGACTGTTCAGGTTTGTTTCAGTTTTTGACCTGATGTGCATTTTTATGTTCCTTGCAATGAACTTTCAGATTGTTCAAAATAAGATAGGTCACAAGAGCAAGAAATCTAGTAGATTACAGGAAAGTTTAATGGAGGAAGTTTGTCTATTAGTTGAAGAAAGAAGAAATAGATGTTTCTTGGCCAGGACGAAATGCTATTATGAATGTTTAGAGCTTGAAAATTTTAGAAATATTCTATAATATTCCTTTGAAATAGTGGAATGTGAGTAATGGATTCTTGAGCTGAAGAAGCAGGAATCCTATAACTATTAAATACAGTGTTAATAAAGGTCTCACTGATGCCATAATTAGGAAAATATTGTTAATGCGATGTAGTAAGTGATCTATATAACACAAAGCATAATAGTTATTCATTTGAAACCAAGGCAGGAGAAAAAATAGAGTGATAATGATAAAGTGGGCTATAATGATGTTGAAAAACATACTGCAATTAACAGTAAGGTGGTGAGCAGGGTTGACAGCGAACAAGTAGTGACTGGTTATAAAATAACAAGAATAAATGATAGCTAAAAAAAGGACACAAGATTAGAAAGTTGAGTTGGTGAAGATGAGACAACAGATGCAGAGTGAAATGAAGAGAATTGGCAATATGTATGAAAGAGTGAAGAAGATAAAAACCAATGATGTTGGTATGAAAAAGGTAATGAAAGACCCATGAGTGGAATTGTATGGCAGTTCGATTATTAGAGGTGTGGTAAATAAAAAGATGTACAAGGTTTGTTTTTTCAGGAGGTCAAATGAATAGAGTGATTGAGATGTTAGATATGAAGAGGCGAGCTAAGGAGTTGGTAATGGTAGTAGGAACAAATGACATGACTAGGAACAAGGAAAATGTAGCATTGGATATCATGGAGTAGTTGTGAAGGATAAAAGATAATAGTGTGATAGGAAAGGTAGTCAGTGTGTTGCCCTGGTATGACAGTGATGAGATGAGGCAGAGAGTTAAAATTTTGGATGATATGTTAGCAAAAGTATGTGAAGAGAAAGGAGTGCAATTTGTTGATGCATGGAATGAGTTCATCATCATCAAATTCCTGACATGTACCCTCAAGGGGTGTACAGGATATGATAGTACTACATGAAAAATTTACATCATTACTAACTTCCTATCTACAATTTTCCTCCAAATTAGTCTGTTACTTGTCAAGACTCCAACATTATCAGATCTTATATTTCTATCATCTAAGGCACTTTGTACCATATCAGTCCACCTATATCTTGGTCTCCCTCTGAGTCGTTTTCCTGCCAACCTGGCAGAGAACACTTGTTTTGCTAATCTTTCCTCGCCCATTCTGTTTAAGCGATCATATCACCTGAGATTAGCTCTGCTAACGCATTCCTGGATGCTGACAATGTCTAGTTCTTTCCTAATATCCTCATTTTTAATATGATATTGCCATAGATGTGATCTGTTCATGGCTATAATCTTTCTCAGACTCTCATATCTGCGGTCTTCTCTAGTCTTTGGTCAAGTGTTTTACTTCTGACCCGGCTCTCAGATCCATAAGTAAAAACTGGTTTGAACACTATCTTTTATACAATTAATTTAGTGTTCCGACTAATTTCTCTCTTATTCCATATGAATTTATTCAATTGACTTCCTACCATACCAGCTTTGTTGATTCTGTTGTCTATTTCCATATTTAATTTACCATCTTCACTAAAAATCATGCCTAAATAGCTGAAATGTTTTACTTGTTCCCCAGGTTCTCCATTCACAACACAGTTGACATTTTCAATGATTCTGCCTATTTTCATTGTCTTTGTCTTTTTATTGCTGACCTTCATGCCATATCTATTACAACAGTTATTCAGTTTAGTTAGGGAATCTTGCAAACTTGTTGTGCATTTATTTAGAAGTATAACATCGTCCGCATAAAGCAAAGAGCTGACATTAACATCTCCAATTCTGATATCATGTTTAATACCACTTCCTTCATAATGTGATCCATATAGATAATGAATAACAGAGGGGATAATGTACATCCTTGTCTGACACCAGATTTAACATTAAACCATCTTCCTGTACTTCCTTCAATTCTAACTGCTGACTTGCAACTCAAATAAAAACTAAGTATTGCTTGATATAATGCCCTATTGACACCATATAACTGTTGCGTTATTGAATAGCTTCTCTCTTGGCACCTTGTCATATGCCTATTCCAGATCGACAAAACTTAAATACAGATCTTTGTTATATTCCCATGCTTTTTCAACTATCTATTTGTTGTAAAGTGAAGATCTGATCCTAACACACTCTATTTAGCCTGAATCCAGCTTGTTTTTTTCACCAAGCTTTTATTCCACAATTTTCTTCCGAACAGTTTCTCAAGTATACTGGCATAAATCTTGCCAGGAACACTCAGTAGGAAAATACTTATGTAATAATTCTCCCATTCAGTTTTATTTCCCTTTTTATATATGGGTACTATTAGAGCTCTACTCTAATAATCATCAGGAATTCATCCCTCTGTCCAGGCCTTCTGAACTATGCAATGCAGCCACTGTAAGACTTTTATAGCATCATACTTCAGCATTTCTGGTCGAATATTATCTACTCGTGCTGCCTTTCCACATTTCAAGCCTTTGATGGCTTTTTCTACTTCAAGTATGGATATGTATTCCTGATTGTATGCCTGTTGAGTGTTTTTTACCACTGTGCTATCACTACTTGTTTCATTTAGCAATTTTTCAAAGTAATTACTCCACACTTCAAGGATATCATTTTCTCCCGTTTTCATGTCACCTTTATCATCTCTAAGTCTCTTTCTCCATTTCTAAGCTTCTTTAACAACTTCCAGAATATTTTACCACCTTGATATTTATTTTCTGTGTTCTTGCCAAAGTCCTCCCATGACTTTTGTTTAGCTAGTTTTACAGTGTTTTGTTTTCTTACATTTGTCTCTGTATTCTCTAAGAGCACAAGCTGACTTATTTGCCAGGAATATTTGATATGCTTTCTTCTTTTCCTTCACTGCCTCTTTAAACTTCCTGTGTCCACCATGGAGTTCTGATTTTTCTATCCTTGCAGACAACCTCACCACATGCCTCTCTGGCTGAATCAATCAGGGTTTTCTTCAAGGCTTGCCACTGAATCTCCAAGGTTTGGTTCCTGTTCTCAAACTCTTTTATTTCTTCTTCAATAATCTTTGTGTATTTTAGTCTACAGTTCACATCTGAAAGCTGCTCCATTTTTATTTGCTTTAAAACTTTCTTACATGTTATTCTTTCCAATATGAAATTCAATTTTATCCTGCTCAAGACTAAATAGTGATCACTTCCAATTTCAAATCCTCTGTACACTCTGGTGTCCTGCACCAGGGAGAAAACATCACTATCAACAATAACATAGTCAATGAGACTTTTCTTATTCCTAGCCTCTTCTCTCCATGTGAATTTGTGCAAATTTTTATGTTGGAACATGGTGTTAGTAATAACCAGTCCATGTCCTGAGTAGAAATCCAACAGGTATTTGCCATTATTATTAGCTTTGCTCTTTTCTCCAAATTTTCCCAAAATATTTTTGTATGTCTTACAGTCATTTCCTACTCTGCTATTTAGATCCCCAAAAAGGAACGACTTTTCCTTTTTCATTGTGTCAGTTGTTTTCTCTAAAGCATCAAAATATTTCTCCACTTCCACCTTAGTAGAACCTTCTGTGGGACCATAGGCACAAATAAGTCTCATTGTCCAATTTCCCATTCTGATATTTGCCCACATCACTCTACTTGAGACTGCCTGACATTCAAGAAGATTAGCCTCGTATTTTGTGTTGAATACTATGGCTACTCCTTCTTTTCCTTGATTGTTATTGCCTGAATATAACATTTTGTATTTATTGGTCAGAAAGATCTCACCATGCAATGAGTTTGAAGAAAGAATTATTATTATTGTTATTATTATTACGTGATACCTCCAGGGATTCCATAGACTCATTGAGGGAGGGTACCTACTCTACAACTCTCTGTCTCCACCACTCAAATCCACTAACCACTAAACATCCATTTCCACAGCGGAATTCGAATCCTCAGCCTTTTGGCTGGAGAGCAGATATGCTAACCACTCAGCCAACCAGGCTGGCCCCTAATTAAACTGTATAAGAATGATGGACTGCATTTGGATGTTTTTAGTGTGAGTGAATTGGAGAGACTGCATTTTGAAGAGACAGTAATGAGTGCAGAGAATAAATCTGAGCAAGTAAGAAGCAATGTGGAAGAGCAGCAGAGTAAGGAAGGAGAGATTGAAGTGAGTTTATGAACGAAGAAGTGGGTAGCATTAGTGTTAAGAATGAGAGGTAAGACAAACAGGGAAACAGAGAGAGAGACTCAGAGTAGGCAGGGTAACACAGTGTGAGAAAGGTTTATGCTTCAAGAGGATGTGAATGAGTGTGTAGACAAAAATGGAAGGGAAGAGATGACCTGCTTTTCCTATGATCTTCATGGGTTGTAGGGAAAGCAGTTGGATTTGAAGACGGTTCTCGGATGAGTAAGGCAAAAGAGAAATAGCTCGAGGAAAGTATGGAGAAGTCGCATCTAATAAGTGATATCAGAGAAACTTGTTATAGATCTAGGAATGAACTGTTATGTTGTATACCAAGGGAAATGAAATGGTTGCATTTATTGAGTTCGTTAACCTAAAAATTGTTGAAAAAGTGAGACATGGTTGGATGAGGATGACATCCTGACAGGAATAGAGATGGAAGGGTGTGATATATTTTGTGAAGATAGAAAGGTAAAAAAGGAGGTGGAGTACTATTGATGATAGAAAAAAGAGATGTCCATGTAGGGTAGAGATGTAAGGGAGAAATAGTGGTTTTGGGCAGTATGGTGTGAGGTAGAGATGAATAGAATGAAATACTTCATTGGATGTTGCTATAAACCTGGCAATGTGGAGAGTAGTGACCAGGAAATGTATAAGAAAATTAGCCAAGCAAATGGGAAAAGGATGATTATTATGGGTGATATTAATTACGGTAGTATAGATTGGGATGACAAGATGGCAACTGAAAGTAAAGAAAATGAGTTTCTTGAGTTTTCAGGGGAAAACTACCTCAGGCACTATGCAAGAGAGTACACACAAGGATTCATGGGTCTTGGATTTTATCATTGCATTAGAGGATGTTATTGTAAATGAGGTTTCAAATCTCCTTCCAGTTGGTGAAAGTGATGATGAAGTGATTACTTGGATGGTTGCCAACTATGGGAGGACTTCTGTGAGGAAAGGATATATGTGGAACTACAAGGCTGGTGATTATGAGAAGCCCAAGAGAAAGTTTGCAGCTGTAGCATGGAATGAGGAGTTAGGTGGAAAGGGGATCACTGAATGCTTGGGCGATATTCAAGAACTATCTAGTAAAAGCAATGATTAAATGTATTCCAAAGATCAGAAGTTTAAATAAGGTAAGTGTGAAATGGATGAATGAAGAGATTAAGCATGCAGTACAGAGAGAAATGCCCTTATGGATGCAACATAAGAGGAATGGTAATAATCAATTCCATGAGGAATACAAAGAACGTGCAAGGAAGGTGATTCGGTTGGTAAGATAGCAAAATTCAGTATGCGCAGCAGTTAGCAAATGAAGCAAAAAGAAATCTTAGGGATTTTTTCAATATGTTGCCAGCAAAAATAAGAATGATTATGGTATGATGGCATTTATTGGAAAAAATGGTATAAGGACAACTGCTGCAAAGGATATAGTTGAGATTAATGAAATAAACGGCCAAAAGGCTTCACTTCGGCGATGTAAAAATAATTTAAATTAAGGAGATATTTAATCCCACATATATTTTGGCTTTGAAATAATGTGGGATTAAATATCCCCTTAATTTATATAGTTGAGATATTTAATGAGCAATTCATAAAGCTCTTTCATCCTTGTTAAAATGACATCATAGAAAGTTTGAGAGCAGTGGATTATGATGAGGAGGAGACTGACTGTGAGTGAGGAAAAGGTATATGAAGAATTAAGCAAACCTGATATTTCCAAGGCTGTGGAACTTATTATTATTATTATTTATTGTTATTCAGTCCTCCATGGAGTCAAAAGACTCATCGTTGGAGGTTCTTCCTAAGAAACACAAAGTCTATCATACCACTCCTTAAACTCATTGACTGTTCTCGCTCTCACCACTCCATCAGGCAATTCATTCCATGGTTCAACCACCCTCCATGCAAAGAAACCACTCCTCATCCTTTTGCTCATAGTTTCCTTTCATAACTTCCAGGGATGGACCCTTGTATGACTCCTTCATGCTGTTCAACCAAGCGAAAGAACTCCCTAGTGTCAACCCTGTAACCACCTTTCAACAGTTTAAAAGTGTCAATCATATCACCTCTCCTTCTGTCCACCAAACTCTGCAGTCCACATTTCCTCAGCCGATCCTCATAACTATCATTGTACACTCCTGAAACCATTTTTGTTATCTGCCTTTGTACCCTTTCCACAGTTAATTTATCCCCTTCAAATCCTGGGGACTAAATCTGAGAACAATAGTCTAAGTGTGGTCTGATCAGGGTCTTATACAACGGAATGATAACCGTTTTATCTCTGCAGGTCAGCGTCCTTCTCATTATTGCAGCAATCATCTGTGTTACCTTCACCACCTTTGCAATATGTCCCCTAAATTTCAGGTTTCTATCAATCATTAACCCCAGATCTCTTGTCTCCCCTACTTCCTTCAGTATAACTCCTCCCAACTTGATGATATATCACCATGTATTTTGAAGGAATGTGCCAGGTAGTTGACATATTTGTTTAATATGAGTCTTTCATTGGATCAAGTTCCATAAGAGTGGAAGGAAGGCAAGATTGTACCGCTTCGTAAAGGAGGTGATAGTATTAAAGCATCAAATGATAGGCCAATCTGTGTGTCAGGTACTGCGGTTAAAGTGTTGACGAGACTGGTGAGAATCAGGATCTAGGGCTGGATTGGCAACAATGGTACTATCTTTGATCGACAGCATTTATTTGTTAAAGGTTGGTCATGTTTTAGTAATCTACTTAGTTATTACATAAGGTGACAGTAGCATTGTACCTGGGCAACAGATGAGTAGTATACTTAGACTTTTCAAAGGCTTTTGATAGATTACTGCATGTTAAATGTTAAATTGATAGTCAAACTAGAGCAGATCTGGTTGGATATTAGACTAGTGTATTGGATTGGAGATTGGCAATCTGATAGGTATCAACAAGTTGTGTATGGGGGGGGGGGAGCAATATCCTAGAAGAGGAAACTCACCAGTGGCATGTCATACGAGTCTGTTTTAAGGCTATTGCTGTTTAACCTGTATGTTATAGATATTAATGAAGATCTGAAAGAGAATATTTGGTTGTTTGCAGGTTCATGCAAAGTTGGTACTTAGTATGAGGAGTAGAGCAGATGTTGTGGCCTTACAAGAAGTCTTGGATAGAATGACTGAATAAGTAGGGGAGTGGGGATAGCAGTTCAATGTTGCAAAATGTAAGGTTTTAAAATTTGGAAAGCAAAGATAGGATGTAGAATTTACTCTTGGTGGAGGATATATTGTTGGAGGTGGAGAAAATAAGAGATCTTGAGGCGGATAAGGATCTAAAATTTAGAGGAGATATTGCCAAAATTGTGAGGACAACACAACGAATTGTACAATGATGCAGAGTTCAATGTCTTGTAGAAGTAATAATGATATATATATATATATCATATATATCAATTTTTTTTTTCAAACTTCAAACTTTATTGTTATTTACACATAATATTTACGGTATATACTTGCACACTAATCTGCATACAGATATTTACACTTACAGATAACATATTTTTTTAAAAAAATAATAATTTTTTTTGCATACAAGTACATTCTGTATATATCCATATACATTTTCATTATATATACATATGCATTATATATCAATTTTTTAACACTATTACTTCTCAGATGAAGTAAATAATAATATTTATATTAACAATGAATTTCATACGAATTTTCTTTTTTTTTTTGTATAATGCATTAATAATAGTTACTGTAGATAGTGATTTATAGTTGCGGTTAAATAAGATTACATTTTTTTAACAGTATTTATACAATAACAATAAATTATATATATTTTACAAATTTGCTTTTAATGTATTTAAGCTCTGTAATTACAGCACTTCAATGTAATAAACTGATTTTTTTTTCTTTGTGTTGATCTCGGTTGAGATGTAATGTCTCAGCTTGCATCCTCAAAGCTTTTTAGTAAGCTTATCTGATGATGACACTGATTAGTTATTGTTTATTGGTTTGATTGCTGTGTTAGAAGTAGGCTGATGTTTGAGAGGTCTGATCAAAGTGAAATTGCTGATATATTCTGGTGATATTACATATGTCTTATGGTTCACATTCATTTTTTGTTGTGGTCTTCTTTTGATCTAATTAGGAGTCTTTTTTTTTCTCACTGTGGCAGCCTATCTATGTCTTCTGAGCTTTTGATTTGTATCGACTTTGAAGTTTGTGACTTCCTCAAGAATATCTTAGCATCTCTGATCCACAAAATTTGATAAGTTTTTTCTGTTTTTGCTTTTCTTGCTTGGTACAACAGATTCTGGTTGAATGGTGTTAAATATTCAGATAGGAAGATTGGCATGTTGTCTTGCAGTTCATTCAAGTCCTTGGCAACTGGTTTTTTTCAGGCTGCTGGCTTTTATGAGATTGTTTCTTGTGAACTTGCTTAACAGTAAGATGAACTGTGACTGGTGCAGGTCATGGCAAGCCTTGTTTTTTGTTCTTCCTGCGATTTATGGTCTGAATGTTGTTATGCTGTGGAGGGGGGGGGGATGTCAGTTGTATGGCCTAATTTTAAAACTATCTCTGAAGTTTTCTGTAGGTGCAGTTTCAGGAAGATCATTTATACAAGATCTTCTTTATATTGTTGCTGATTTAAAAGTTCATGTTGTAGTTTTAGTGAATTAAGTTCTTGAGGGAGTTTGGATGTCTCTTTCATCAAATTATGTTGCCTCTCAGTTAGTATGCACACTAATTTTGATGTCTTTTACTGTTTGCAAGCTTCTTCCACTGCTAAATTATTATGTTTAACAAAATCCTCATATTCACTAGATTTTTTTTGTTATTTGTTTGTTCTGTTTATCAAAGAGTTCTTAGACAAGATCTACTAACTTGGCTTTTATAGTCTCTAAACTGTTTGTAGATTATATTTAAAGTTTGTAGTATATTTAAAGAATTCAAGTTGTATGACTCACCTGTATTTTTTTGTCTGTTCATTTCATCATCTGATTCTGCCTCCAGTATAATCAGCTGCACCGTGTGTGGCAGAGTTTCTTTGTTCTCCCTGCAGTCCGTTCCTCGTGTTTTGCATTGGATTTATGTTGCCAGGTTGTTTCTGAAAAGCCAGAACATGTAAAGTGAAGATTCCTACAGCATTTTATTATTATTATTATTATTATTATTATCCAGGCCTCCATGGAACGGGAGCGAATTTTGGTTTTCGATTTCGATGGTAAATTGTATGTGTTCGTGTTGTTTGTTCAGGTGGCTGAGGAATGTGTTTAGCGTTTGTGTTGTGACTAGTGCGTCTAGGAAGACATGTTCCTAGACACACTAGTCACACGTCTTCCTTCAGGAAGTCTATCCTTCACGGTCTACCGAAAACCGACACACACACACTGGCCAATACATGCATGCTAATTCATACCACCACCCATCACAAAAATATGGAGTCATTAACACCCTTAAAAACGGAGCCACAACTATTTGCTCTAGCCAGCAAGCCCTGAAACAAGAACTAAAAATCATTAGTGATAAATCATTAGTAAATAATGGCTATAACAAAAATACTGTTAATAAAATACTCTATAAAACTACAACAAAAACGAATCTAGATTACAGTAAAACCATAGCCATCCCATACATTAAAGGGTTATCAGAAAAAATCAACAGAATTCTACAACATTATAACTTCAATGCCACCTTTAAACCACCCACTAAACTTAAAACCATATTCAACTCCTCTAAGGATCCTCTCCTCCCATTAGCACATCCTGGTCTATTGCATCCGCTGCACCTGTAACTTACCGTACATTGGTGAAACAGGACGGACAATCCCTGTATGCAAGAAAGAACACATTAGACACATTAAATATAACCATTATGGTGAAGCAGGCGTCTCAGACCACGCACTCAACACCTTACACCAAATCAGCTGGAATAGCACCTGCTCCTTACACCGCACAAAAACCTGGTACGAAAGGAAATTTAAGGAATCCTGCGAAATCCTGATAAACCACCCAAATATCAACAACAAAGATGGCATGAAAATACAAAAGGATCTGGATGGCACACATTCAGCCTACCTAATATAAAAGATCCAGCATAAGCCAGGACTCTAGCCAATCCTTAGCTAGCATTAGAAACCATTCCATACCAACTGGCTGGAATGATGTTAATATATGTATATAGTAGACAACACTAATAATAGGACTCTAGCGTTGATGTATAATTTTTTTTTCTCACCAGAGGTCAGGCCAACAATTGTTGTAGCAGTTGGTCAGTGTCTTTAACAAACCAGTTTGATTGTAATATAGCTTGTTTCCTGTGTATAGTTGTATGCTCCAGAAGATGACCTTGACATAAAGGTCGAAACGTCGAATGTAGATTTTAGTTATATTAAACTAAAGTTTTTATTCAAACACGGTAGTTGTCTCCATAATTTTCAAAAATGCAACCACAGATTTTGTTTTAAAGTCCAGAGCATTATTATTATTATTATTAGAAGCAGACTTATCTGTGAAAGCAGAGAGAGAGAGAGAGAGAGGGGGGGGGGAGCACACTGTACAAATGATTGTTATGTCCACCAGCTGAACCGGTGGACATAACAATAATGCAGGTATATACGCCAACAAGTGACCATTCAGATGAGAAAATAGAGGAAATGTACGAGCAATTACAAGAACTGATTAAGGAAGAAAATAGAAAAGACTATATGATTATAATGGGAGATTGGAATGGAGTTGTAGGAGAAGAAGAGGATCAGAGTGTAGTAGGAAGATATCGACTAGTTAATAGAAATGAGAGAGGGGAAAGGTTAGTGGAATTCTGTAAAGAAAATAAGCTAATAATTATGAATACTTGGTTTAAAAAATCTAAGAGAAGACTATACACATGGAAAAAACCAGGAGATAGGGAAAGGTATCAAATTGATTGCATTATAGTAAAGCAAAGATACAAGAATAGTGTAAAAAATGCATGCACATATCCTGGAGCTGATATTTACTTTGACCACAACCTACTATTCATAGAAATAAATGTGAAACTAAAGAAAATAAAAGAAGCTATGAAAAGGAAAAAATAGAACTTAGAGAAATTAGTCAAGAAAAGAATACAGGATTGGATAGATGAAAATGGGATATTGTATGGGGAACAACATGGTTTTGTGAAGGGTAGATCATGCCTCAGTAACTTGCTCACGTTTTATAACACAGTGACGGCTGAACTGGATAGGGGTAATGGGTTTACAGTAATACTACTGGACCTTGCCAAGGCTTTTGATAGGATGCCACATAGAACCCTAATCAGTAAACTGGAGCAGATGGGGATAGATATAGGGTTGGTGAGATGGATAGGAGGGTGGTTGAAGGAGAGATACCAGAGAGTGGTTTATTCAGGAGTGGAGTCTAAAAGACGGCTTGTGACTAGTGGAGTGCCACAGGGCTCTGTTCTTGGACCACTGCTTTTCAATTTGTTCATCAATGATATAGGAAAGGATTTGAGAGGAAGTGTTCACTTGTTTGCTGATGATGCAAAGTAGGGTAGAGCAATTATGAGTGCACAGGATGTCAATTTACAGGATGATTTGGATAGTTTGGAGGACTGGGCTAGGAAAAATGGATGTCAATTTAATGTGCCAAAGTGTAAGGTTATGCACTTTGGAGTGAAAAGAATAGCAGCAGTATATCGCATTGGTGGAACCGTACTCCAGGAGATTGATGAGGCCAGGGATTTGGGAGTGTTGGTGGATAGGGAGTTGAAGTTTAGGGGGCACATTGCAAAAGTGACTAAAACAGCTCACCAAATCACTTGGCTTCTGAAAAATACTTTAACATGCAAGGACAAACAAGTTGTTGTTGTTCCTCTGTATCGAGCCTTGATAAGATCCCATCTGGACTACTGTGCCCAGCTATGGGCACCAGGGTTTCTTCGTGATGGGGAGGAAGTGGAGAGGATCCAGAGACGAGTGACCAAGATGATAGCAGGTCTGTGGAATGAACCTTTTGAGAATAGGTTGAAGATTTGTGGCTTGCAGAAATTGGTTGATAGGCGAAGGAGGGGTGATATGATTGAGACATTCAAATTACTGAAGGGTTTCTATAAGATTGATCCAGAAGATATTTTTGAAAATATGACTGGTGGGGGGAGGACTAGGGAGCCATGAATGGAAGCTGGGCAAGAGCGTGGTTGACAAGGGTGTTAGAGCTAGGTTTTTTACTTGGAGAGTAGTGAATGAGTGGAATAAGCTTCCAGAGTCTGTTGTGGGTGCTACGACCATGAATGAGTTCAAGGCAAGGTATGATAGATACTGTGTGAATATCGAATAGTTGTTCTTGACATGATGTTAGGGCCTCCCTCGATGAGTCTGTCGACTCCTTGGAGTTGCCCGGAACAATAATAATAATAATAAATTAAAAAATACCAAGCAATTTTGAAATAGATTGGAGAAAGAATTAGAGGAAACAAGTTTTGTCAAAACTAAAGATCCAGAAAAAAAGTGGGAACAAGTTAAAGAGAAAATAAAGAAGATTGCAGAAGAAGAAATTGAATATGTAAGAGCTAAAAAGAATAAAAAACCTTGGATAACTAATGAGATGATTTCTTCAATGGAAGAAAGAAGAAAATGTAAAAATAAAGATGCCCCAGAAGGAAAAATACAATATAGAACCCTGAATGACAAATTGAGAAGGGAAGCAGAAAGAAATAGAGAAGATTGGCTTAAAAAACAATGTGAAGAAATGGAAAATTATGAGAGAGTGGGAGAGTATGATATTTTATATGAAAAAGCAAGAAGCATGAATCAGAAGAGAAATGGAATTCAAGCTAGAGGCATAGAAAATAAGAATGGAGAAATCATAGCTGAAGAAGATAAAATCCTAATGAGATGGAAGGAATACATTGAAGATCTATATGACAAGGAAAATAGACCAAATGAGCTGCCATTAGAAGATATAAAGAAGGTAAATGAAGATGATCTAGGCCCAGAGATTTTGAAGACAGAAGTCGAAATGGGCGTTAAAGAACTAAAATGTGGAAATGCAGAAGGAATAGATGAAATACCTGCAGAATTCCTGAAACAACTTCAGAAGAAAGTAACTGAAGAAATAACCAAAATAATAAATTTAATTTATAACAAAGGAGAACTACCAAAATATTTTATGACTTTAATATTTATACCTATACCAAAGAAAAGTAATGTAGTGAACTGCAGGGATTTTAGAACAATAAGCCTCATTTCCCATACATCAAAAATACTTATGAGAATCTTAACATGAAGAATTGCATCTAAAGTGGAAGAATTTCTTGGAGAAGATCAGGTTGGTTTCAGGAAGGGTACGGGAACAAGAGATGCAATTGGACTGTTAAGAATAGTAAGTGAAAGAAGTCTGGAAGTGAATAAAGAAATTAATATCTGTTATATAGATTTTGAAAAAGCTTTTGACTTTGTAAAATGGGATAAGATGGTGGAGGTAAAGGAAAAAATTGGTATAGATTGGAAACACAGAAGGCTAATTATTTCACTATATATGGGACCAACTGCCATGGTGAGAGATATATATATGGTACAACAGAACCATTTATCATTGGACAAGGAGTAAGATAAGGCTGTTCTCTGTTACCAATTTTGTTTAACATGTATTCTGAAGCAATGTTTAAAGAAACACTGGAGAATTCGGAAGAAGGAATAAAGATTGGAGGTAGACCGATATTTGCAATAAGATATGCAGATGACAAGGCATTATTATCAAATACTGAAACAGGTCTACAACAGGACTACATGGCAGAACATATTGCAGGGGTAAGATGTTAGCAGTGCATGGGATAAAATCAGTGGATATCTGAGGACAGCAATATCAGATTGTGTCCCCATGGTCAGGAAGTCAAACAAGGCAGGCATTAGATGGATGAGCAGTAGTATCAAGCTTGATCTGCAAAAAAATAAAATATTATGGAGAATTTACAAGGAGAAAGGCGATCAATACACCCATGAGCAGTACAAAGCTCAAGCTAGGAAGGTTACCAGCATAGTAAGAAACGCTAAATCAGATTATGAGAAGACCTTAGCCAAAGAGATCAAGGTTAATCCCAAAGAGTTCTTCCGCTATGTGGCAAGTAAAAGGAAGAATGACTTCAGAAAGATAACTTTAGTGGGTGCTGATGGTATTGAGGTGACAAAATCAGATGTAATAGTTGAGTTACTGAGTGATCACTTTTCAAAAGTCTATCACCCAAGTGAGGATATCTCTGTACGTGTAGCAATAACTAATGTGAGAATTGAAGCTAAGAAATCAGAGGTATTTAATATATTGCAAAATTTCAAAATATCAGCTCAGGTGTTGCGTGAATGTGCAAATGAATTGTCAACTCCCTCTTACTTGGATATTTAATTTAAGTTTGAACTCTGGTATGGTCCCTAGGGAGTGGAAGTTAGGCAAAGTGGTTCCTTTGCATAAGGGTGGCTCTAAAACTGCTCTAGTTAATTACAGACCAATCACCATCTCAGGAGTAGTGGTAAAAGTATTGGAAAAGTTGGTTAAAGACAAAATTCAAGAATGGGTGGATCAGGATACGATACTCTATAGAGGCCAACATGGTTTTGTTAAAGGTAGATCCTGCCTTAGCAATCTATTAACTTTTCAGAATAGAATGACATCTGAGTTGGACAAAGGAACTGGCTACACATTGCTACTTCTGGATTTTGCTAAGGCTTTTGACAGGATACCCCATGGAACACTATTACGCAAATTGGAGCAGATGGGAATGGATACTAAATTGGTGATATGGATAGGAGAATGGCTCAAGGAGAGATACCAGAAGGTGGTATATGGAGGAGCTGAGTCCAGGATGAGGCAGGTGACCAGTAGTGTGCCTCAGGGCTCTGTGCTTGGGCCATTGTTGTTTAATTTGTATATAAATGATATAGGAAATGGCTTACAGGGAGATATTCAGTTGTTTGCTAATGATGCAAAGTTGGGTAGCACAATAAAAAATGAAGCTGATGTTGAAAGTTTGCAGGACAATTTAAATAAGCTGGTAGAATGGGCAAAACATAATGGATGCCTGTTGAATGTGGAAAAGTGTAAAGTCATGCATTTTGGGATTAAAAGATTACCAGCTGTGTACTACATTGATGGAACAGTACTCCAAGAGATTGATGAGGCTAGGGACTTAGGGGTGTTGGTAGAGGTGGAAATTAAAGAAGAGTGTGGTTAACAAGGGTGTCAGAACAAGGTTTTTTGCCTGGAGGGTGGTGAATGAGTGAAATTCATTGCCTGACTTAATTGTGAGCTCTTCGTCTGTAAATGAATTCAAGAAGAGATATGACAGATATTGTTTTGCTAGTTTGGGTCTCCCACAATGAGTCTGCTGACTCCATGGAGTTATTACATACCCGTAATAACAATAATAATAACATCTATTGAACAGATTACTGGAATCCTGTATCAATTGATGAAAATTAACATCAGAAAAACAAAGGTAATGAAAATAGCAAGGAAAGAGACAAATATGGATATCAGAATAAATGGGATAAAATTGAATAAGTAAAGACATTTAAATATCTAGGAAGTGTTATTAGCAGTGATGGAAGATGTAAAAGTGACATAAAAGCAAGAATAGCGATGGGAAGGGATGCTTATAGAAAATGCAATTTATTCAGAAGTAAAATGGATAGAAACCTAAAGAAAAGACTAATAAAATGTTGTGTGGAGTGTTGCCTTCTATGCAGCTGAAACTTGGACATTGAAGAAAGCAGAAATTAAGATTTTGGAAAGCTTTGAGATGTGGATTTGGAGAAGGATGGAAAAAATCAAATAGACAGATAAAATAACTAATGAAGAGGTCTTAAAAAAGAGTAGAAGAAAGAAGTCTGTTAAGGAGGATAAAAAGAAGCAAGGGAAACTGGATCGGACATATTCTGAGAGAAAATGGAATCATCAGAGATGCCATTGAAGGAAAAATAGACGGAAAAAGACCCAGAAGAAGAGTAAGGAAAACAGTGCTAGATGACATGCTGAATGGAGAGACATGTACACAACCTTGAAAGAAAAGGCTCAGAATAGAAGAGAGTGGAAGGAAAGTTCCTGCTACTAAAAGAAGAACCTACTCAATTGCAGCATACTCAAGAAGAAGAAGATAGAAACAAACTGAAAACTTTTGAAAAATTTTATTTAGCTATAAAATATGGATCGATCCATAATATCTGCCATTTTAATATTTTATTATTCCAAATTGAAGACTCTTGGTTCTATACTTTAGTTAGTGCTTGGAGAATATACAACAGGTCTTAAGGGAGTACCAGGCTTGTAGATCTTTAGGAGACATATAATCTTTCCTAGTTTTTTAATGGGGAAAAATGGACTATTTGTTACCTTACTAAAGCCATCCTGGTATTTGACTAAATTTTTTTCTGATTAATTGTGGGTTGCTGTTCTGTTTTTTGTAGTATTGATGATGACTGTGATACACAGGCAAAATACTAAAAAAGATTTAATTTTACATAAAGTCATCCATTTTTTTATTTGATATATTCTTTTATTGACTTATATCCCTATTTTAATGGATTTCCAGGGAAGAACTCTGGTTTTCCTCCTAATAGTGTAGTCATATACTGAAAAATTTTCTCTATATCAATCCTATAAAACAATTTAAGTAACTTTTATGTTTCTACGAGGGTGATCTGAAAAGTTTTCGGCCTAACAATGAAAAAACGAATTTATGTCAAAATTATGTACTATTTTGACATAAAATTTAATTTTCAACATAATCTTCCTTAAGACTAATACATTTATTCCAGCGATGTTCCAGCTCCATTATCCCGTCCCTGTAGTAATTCTCAGTAAGATCTGCAAAATACCCCTCTACTGCTGCAATCATCTATTGATTCGAAGAAAAATGCTGACCAGCGAGGAAGAGTTTTAGTTTTCGGAAGAGACAGAAGTCAGAGGGAGCCAAATCTGGGGAATAAGGTGGATGTTCCAACCATTCATAGTGCAGATCCCTTAATTTTCTCATTGCCAAAACACCTTTGTGGGCAGGTGTTTTATTTCATTAGGTGCATTGTCCTGATGAAAGATGATTTTTTTCTTCAGCAGATTGGATCTTTTCCTCATGAATTTTTTTGTTTAGTCTGGTTAAAAGATCGGAATAATATTCCCTGGTTATTGTTTTATCCTTTTCAAGATAATTAATAAACAAAATGCCTTTAGTATTCCAAAACATTCCAAAATGCCATGAACTTTCCTGCTGATGGAACTGAACTGGCTTTGTCTTATTTGGCGCTGAACAACCAGCTTCTGTCCACTGTTTTGGCTGTCTGTTTGGATTCTGGTGTGTAATGGTGAATCCAAGTCTCATCCAAAGTAATAAATCGATGCACAAAAATCAGTTTTATTCTTGTTAAAACATTCCAAGCACTGTTCAGAGATTTTCATGCAAGTGCGTTTTTGATCTGCTGTGAGCAAGCATGGCACCCATCTTGCGCAAAGCTTTTTCATTTGCAATTCTTCATGCAAAATATATCCTACACATTATTTTGAAATGCCTATAGTCTCAGCAATTTCAAGCACTTTGACTCGCCGGTCATCCAATACCATATTGTGCACTTGATCAGTGATTTTTGGATGTCCTTCATGTGAATCATCTTCAAGGCTGGTACAGCCATGTTTAAACTCGGAAAGCCATTCTTAATTCTCAAAAATGAAGGAGAAGAGTGCCCATAAACTTATATGAACTTCGAATGAATTTCTTATGGTGTAAACTTTTTTACTTTGGTGTTACCTTCTTTTACAAAGAATTTTATAACCGCGATACTCAATTTTATCCATTTCAAGGGATTCAGACGACACTTTTGCTTCAGACATCTGTATAAAATAAACTATATGATAGAATGACTTGCAATTTCACATGGATGCTTATGACAGATGTACCAACTTAGAAAAAAAAAAAACTTTGACGATAGTGTTGCCATCTATGGTTGAGGCCCAGAACTTTTCAGACTACCCTCATATAATATCCCCCACCCCACACCTCTTTTTTTTTTTTTTGTTGCACCTGTGAACTAATTCTGTAACTTGCAATTTTTTAATCTGTTCTCAGTAGGTTCATTCTATTGACCTGCCACTATCTCAATCACTCTTCTGAAGATCTTCTTAACATATCTCTGTTTGTCAGTATATGCTTCAATGGGATGTTATAAGCTATTTTAGCCACATTTGTTATATGCTCTCTGAACTTGAACCCACAGTCTTGCAGCATCAACAATTCCTAGCTTCGTTACTTTCCTGTAGCCAGTTATGTCAGTGTAATATACAGCTGATGATCTTTTCATCTCAAAATGTGTAACCTTACCATGAGCTTGCTGATCACCTTTCTTTTAAATTCCCTCTTTAGTGATCCTACTCATTCATTTAATTAACATGTGATTTATCCAGCTGACTCCAGGTATGTAATTTGCTACTACTTCCTTCAACCACCCCTCGACCATTTTCCCATGAACTGCTAACATCCTTTCTCTGTAGTTTCTTATGCCACGGCACTGCCCAAAGCAATCTCTTTTACTATTACTATTACTGTTATTATTCAGGCCTCCATGGAGTCAAAAGCCTCATATCGTGGGAGGTCCTTCCTATGAACATAAAGTCTGTCAAGCCTCATCGAGGGGAGGCCCCTCCCCTAAGAAACACAAAGTCTGTCATACCACTCCTTAAATTCATTGACCACTCTCGCTCTCACCACTCCATCAGGCAATGCATTCCATGGTTCAACCACCCTCCACGCAAAGAAACCACTCCTCACCCTCTTGCTCACAGTTTCCTTTCGTAACTTCTAGGGATGGCCTCTTGTCATAATTACAGTTGTGTACTTCTTTACATTATCCTTTCTTAACTGAAAAATTCACACATCAGCCACTCCCCAGGTCAAGATTGTATGATCACTCTTTGGCAATCATATGGCCACTTTCATTGGAGAAAAATTCAGCTCTATATCTGGCACACTCTCAATCCCTTGCTGCTTTCCATCACATGTGCCTCAGTTTTTCTCTAGTTGCCTTCATGAATTCTCTTTCCTTCTGCTCATGTGCACTTTCCTCCTTGCAGTCCATGTTCTCATAGTTGAAGTTCTCCCTAATAACACTCACTCACTCTCCACTCCTTGAAGTTATTTGTCAGTACTTACCATCCACATTGTCCTTTGCATCTTCTGGCCTATAGCAGCAACCAACTATATATTTCCTCTGTTGGTTGGCCTCTGTCTTGCACTTAATTGTCACAAATATACTGCCTTCTGCTTTTCTGTATTCTTGTTGAACTCCTCCTCTTTTTGGGCTGGTAATTCATCTACTGCCATCAGTAATGCTACTCATCTCATCTTGTTTTTTCCATTCTCTCTATATGCCTCACATCTATCCAAGTTACCATATCGTCTTTTGTCAGCTATGTCTCACTAATGCCACTAAGTTTTTCCCAAGAAGAACTGACCATGCCAAAAACTCTTCCTTCTTGTTTTGAATGCTTCTGCATTAATGTGGGAGTGCAGTAGCCTCCTTGTCTTACATTTACCCTTATACGTCCTATTCCATGAGTCTTATATAAGTACTTGTGTTTGTCAAACTCACTCTGCACAACATTCTACAAAATGCATTATCTCATTTGCAATCATGGCCTTCATTCTCAGCTTGCCTCTATCATACTGTAAGAACAGATTTACTGTTTCTACTCTCTCCATTTTACAGGAGAGAATAAAAACACTCTCATGTTTACCATCTCACTTTTGGAAACACAAAAGAATTATTCCAGTAGCTCTTTTAAGTTTCCTCCCATACCATACTTTCCACCCTTGAAATCACTTGTACCTGCCAAAATTATCATTTCATTGACTTCACCTTTCTTCATCCTAATAGCCTCAATGTCATTAATCTTTGCACCTGGGAAGTATGATTTCATCAAGCACTCCTCTTATGTATGGAATCTCCACACAGAGTTCTCTCCTTACTTTCTTATTCTCTCTCTCTGTTCCCCCATACCTGTTTTCTCTTTCTAGCTTTAGCATATCAGTCACCAGACATTTCTACAATCTCTCATGCTCACAGTTCATCCTGTGAAGGACCCCACATAAATACACTATCTTTTTCTCATTATAGCTAATTCTTTACATCATCATTCTTTTACTGTTCACTTTTACTCAACCTGTCATTCCTATCTTCTGTTCTGCACCAGTTCTCTGTTATGTTTACTGTTTCACTCTACGAATATAAAAATAATGTAGACTTTTATATGTATCCGATGTATCTTTCCCTTCAGCCTTGTGGCTGGTGGAGTAGTGAATATGCTACTATACCAGGGAGATGATTATGGAGCAAGGTGGTTTCCCATTGCTTTCCTTGCCGTAGGCATTTTTTATGACTTTAGCCATTTGATGAGTCCATATGAGACCAGTTAACTCACCTTCAAAAGAGATCAGATAAAGGTTCCTCACGTCACTGAGGAATCAAATCCAGATCTTTCTGACCAAAGGGTTTCGTCTCTACTGACTGAGCTACAGAGGATCCAGACTTTTATATATATACATAAAAGTTGCTAAAATAATTTTTATTTATTTGTGATTATTTTTTATTTTTGTAGTTGCAAGTTAAGAATTGTGTTATTGTGGAAATACCTAGCATGTTCAAAATAGAAAAACGTTTTAGAGTTAAGGATAAGTGAAAACAATAGGCGATGAGTATGCAAGTGGTTGGAGCATGACTATGTGTCAACCTGATGATTGTTTTCTGCTTGAGCACATTGCTTTATTTTTTATAACTAATTTTCAGACGAGCATTATGTTTTCAAGAGCTTTGATAAGTAGTTCACATTTTATTATATCTGGAGCAGTTTCTTAGCAAAAAAGAGGTGGCATAATATCTGTGAAAATCCATACATGACCCATGGGAAAAAAAATGGATATCATATTGGAAATCACTGTAGTGAACTTTGGTATAGTAAGTTATTCATACTTAACTTGATAAGTTTTGGTTGTTATGCTCGTGAATTTAGACAGTGCAGAAAAGAAAAAAAAAATTCATGAAATTTCCTTAAATGCAATCTTTCTTTGTGGAATTAATAGCATTGTTGGAATTTGGAATTTGTCACATATATTCAATCTAGGAATAGCATTCTAAAAGAAAAAAAAAGCATTAGATTATCTATGATAAAAAAAAAGCTCTTTTCTCAGCAGCACTGAGAAGTACATATCAGCCAATGTGAATATTTCTTCATTTAGTTTCTTGATACCATGCAAGTCAACAAATATTAACCTGATGTTATTTGAAATAATGAAACCAA
Organism: Typopeltis vanoorti; assembly: GCF_054136105.1. Classification (NCBI taxonomy): domain Eukaryota; kingdom Metazoa; phylum Arthropoda; class Arachnida; order Uropygi; family Thelyphonidae; genus Typopeltis; species Typopeltis vanoorti. The sequence goes on from NC_143561.1 coordinate 61,521,497, forward strand.
AAGCTTAAAAGGTACACATTTACTACAATTAAATATCCTGTAACATTGAAATAATTCAAATGAGTTTTTGTATCTGTTGTGTGAGAAAATCAAAACATAGATTGGAATACAGGTTATACTTAGCCATTAGCTATACAGAATAGAATAGAATAAAATAAAAGAACATGTGTCCACAGTAAAGAAGTTTAATTAAAAGTATAAAATTAGATACAAAATTTTGGTTTATGTCTCATTAACCATACCATCATTGTTATCAGATAAGTAATGGAAAACAAAAAACAACTGATATAAATTTATATACAAATTTTTAGGTAGAAGCTTAGCATTATCTCAAAGGATTCCATGCCTAGTGTTATTAATTCTATGTTATGCAAGGGCTCGACTTATGATCTTTATTTAGTTCAGTCTAGCTCTTTATTTAGTTCTTGTTATTCAGAAATCTGAAATAGCATTCAGAACCTCCCACGATGAGTCTGTCGACTCCATGGAGAGTGTAATAATAATAAATACTCTGTGACTAAGTTGCCAGTTTTTGCCAAAGCATAAGTTATATTTGCAGGAAATTTTATAGACTATAAGTGCTGTACTTTATCTTTTGGTGAAGCACCCTGATTTGTTTTGATGAGTTTATCTATGAACATTTCTTTAGGATGGTTGTAACACTTTCAGAAATACTGTATACCTAAACCTCTTTTTATGCAAATTTTTTTTATGTGAATTCAAAGTTAAGTGAATTGGGATATCAAAAATAATTTTTTTTACGCGATTTTTATTATTATTATTATTTCCCAAGACCTCATGGAGTCAAAGACTCATCTGGGAGGTCCTTTTATCACACACACACACACATCTCATCAAACTGTGTCTTAAACACACTCAAACTCCTTGCAGACACCACACTCTCAGGCAAGGCATTCCAATCATTTACAACTCTGCACGAAAAAAACCTGCCTCTCATGCCCCTACTCACACCCCTCTTTATACAGTTTCGAGGGATGGCCTCTGGTTCTCCCTTGATCTCCCACTATTTTCTGTAGAACTACTCCGACATTGATCCTATAACAACCCCTTACCAACTTGTAGGTCTCTATCATATCTCCCCCTCTTCCTTCTCTCCACCAGACTCTGCAAATTACATCTTCTCAATCTTTACTCATACTCAACATTCCAGAGGTCAGAAACTACCTTAGTTAGTCACCTTTGGACCCTTTCCAACATCTCTTCATCCTTCTGAAAACCAGGTGACCAAATCTGGGCACAACAGTCCATGTGTGACCTAATCAAAGCCTTATACAATGGAACAAGAATCTCCCTACTTCTACACATCAGTGTCCTCTGCATCATTCCCAGAAGTCTTTGTGTTGTCTTCACAATTTTGGCGATGTGTCCCCTAAATTTTAGATCCTTATCCACTATCACCCCCAGATCTCTTATTTTCTCTACCTCCAACAATATATTCTCACCAAGCATAAATTCTGCATCCCATCTTTGTTTTCCAAATTTTAAACCTTACATTTTGCAACATTGAACTCACATCCCCATTTGCTTGCCCAATCATTCAATTTATTCAAGTCTTCTTGCAAGGCCACAACATCTTCACTACTCTTTATGGTTCGTCCCAACTTTGCATCATCTGCAAACAACTGAATATCTCCATCCAAATCTTCGCCAATATCATTAATATACAAGTTAAATAGTAATGGCCCTAAAACAGACCTCTGAGTCACTTCGCTAGTGACTTTCCTTTTCCTGGATATCGCACCCCCCATACACAACTTTTTGATACCTATCAGATAGCCAGTCTCCAATCCAATGCACTAATCTAATATCCAACCCCATCTGCTCTGGTTTGAATGTCAACTTATCATGAGGTACTCTATCAAAAGCCTTTGCGAAATCCAAGTATATTACTGTGTATCCTTCTCCTCTGTCCAAGGAAGCAGTCACTTTATTGTAATAAGTAAGTAGATTACTAAACATGACCTCCCTTTAGCAAATCCATGCTGTCCATCAAAGATACTACCATTGTTTCAACCTAATTCTGGATCCTAGTCCTCACAAGCTTCTCGAACAAATTATCCACAACACCCGACACAGAGAATAGGCCTATAGTTTGATGCTTGAGTTCGATCACCTCCTTTATGAAATGGCACAATCTTGCCCTTCTTCCACTCTTTAGGAACTTGACCAAGTGCAAGACTCGTATTAAAAAATGTATCAAGGCAGGTGCCAACTCTCTAGCACATTCCTTCAGAATACGCGGTGATATATTATCAAGTCCCACAGCCTTATTAACATCTAGTTTACTCAACTCCCCAAACACCTCTTGCTCACTTACAGTCAGTCTCTCCTCCCCATCATCAACTGCTCTCAATCTCTCCATGGAGTCACATTCACAAGTTTGAAAGATCTTTATGAACTGCTCATTAAGTATCTCCACCACGCATTCTGCAACATCTGTCTTTATACCATTTCCTCCAATCAGTGTCATCCTTCCATAATCATTCTTTCTTTTGCTGGCTACATATCGAAAGAACCCCCTAGGATTCTTTTTGGCTTCATTAGCTAACTGCTGTTCATATCTCTCTTTAGCTACTCTCACCAACCAAGTCACCCTCCTTGCCTGGTCTTTGTAGACCTCATGAAATTGGTTACTTCCACTTGTCTTATGGTGCCTCCACAGTGCCCCTTTTCTCTGTATCGCATGCTTAATCTCTTTATTCATCCATCTCACACCTACCTTATTTAACCTTCTCACCCTTGGAATACATTTAGACATTGCATCTACTAAATAGTTTTTGAAAATCCCCCAAACTGCATTGATCTCTTTTCCAGCTAACTCCTCATTCCATGCTACACCTGCAAGATGTCTCCTGAGCCCTTCATAATCACCCCCCCCCCCCCTTGTAGTTCCACATATACTCTTTTTTCACAGGGGTCCTTGCACTGCTGGCAACCACCCAGGTAATCACCTGATGGTCACGTTCACCAATTGGCAGATGATTTGACACCTCATTTATAATTACATCCTCTGATGAGATGACCAAATTCAAGATCCTTAATCCTCGTGTGCCCTCTGTTATATACTGTCTGAGGTAGTTGTCTCTCAAAAACTCAAGAAACTCATTTTCTTTACTTCCAGTTGCTATCTCTTCATTCCAGTCTATATTGCCATAATTAAAATCACCCGTAATGATCACCCTTTTCTTATTTGCTTGGCTTATTTGACTATACATTTCACTATCACTACCATCCACATTACCAGGTCTATAACAACATCCCACCAAGTATTTGATTCTATTCACCTCTATCTCACACCATACTGCCTCAAAACCACTGGCCCTATTTCCCTCTTGCATCTTTACCTTGTATGGATATAACTCTTTCTCTATCATCAATAGCACTCCCCCTCTCTTTTTACCCCTTCTATCCTCACGAAACATATCGTACCCTTCCATCTCTATTTCTGCCAGGATGTTGTCCTCATCTAACCATGTCTCACTTATTCTGACAATCTTTGGGTGAACAGATGCAATTAGTGCAACCATTTCATCCGCCTTGTTTCTTATACTTCTAGCATTGGTATACAAATACGACAGCTGATTTCTGGATCTACAGCTTGTTCCACTGATATCACTCACGCAATGTGATCTCTCCATACTAGATTGGGGCCATTTCCCTTTCTGCTTCTTCATTTTAGAACCCTTTTCAACTTTAAATTTTCCTCTTGTTCCCTGGTCATCCCATTCCTTTCTACACATGCGCTCACTTCCTCTTGAAGCATCCACCTTTCTCACGCTGTGTACCGCTGTCCACCCTGAGCCTCCCCATTTCCCTGCTCCTCTTGCACACTCATTCTCTCATTTTCTATACTCATACCACTCACTTCCCCATTCATTTCCACTTCTTCAATCTCTCCTGTCTTACTCTCCTGCTCTTCCACATCACTCCCCTCTCAATCTGATTTATGGTGTGAGTTGCTTGGAGAGACGGCTGCTGGACGGTAGAGAAGTGAATAGAGAGAATGAATCTCTCTATTCTCTCTATTTAGCTCACTTCGTCCCTCAAACTCATTCCACACATTAACAAACTGTACCATCTCCTCACACATTTCAGCCAGAATATCATTCATAATCCTTGCTCTCCGCCCCATTTCACCACAATCATACCTAGGCAACACACTGACTACCCTTCCTGGTAGTTATCCACTTTTACGCGACCAACCTAAAGTCTAAGTTAGAAAAAAATCCATAATTCAAGAAAATTCTGAGAATTTTGTAGAATTGCATTCTCATTTGAATTAAGAAAATTCTGAATTCTAGAAAATTCTGAGAATTTTGTAGAATTGCATTCTCGTTTCAATGAATAAAATTCTAAATTCTTACGAATTTCATTTATTGGGAATTCTCTGAATTAAAATACATAACTGACTGTGCATAAAAAAGCAGTTCTTAGCAGTTTGAATTTGGTGTTTGAGTAGACAACACAGTTACTGCATTTTTTTAAGTGAAATCAAAATAAAAATCATGTTATAAAATTAAGAAATAATAAATGGTAAGCTATATGTAATTTTCAAACTTTCATTTCACATGATGTTGCCAATAACCAAAAAAAAAAAAAAAAAAAAAAAGGAAAGCCGTTTCCTTGGATATAAAAATTCAAATTTTAGATCGTCTTCAAACTGGGGAAGGTGCGACGGCCGTGGGCAAGTATTTTGGAGTCCGTGAATCAACTGTCAGATCTGTAAAGAAAAATGAGACTATTAGAAAAGCGATATGTTCTGGTACAAAAATCAAGTGATGTGGATAGAAGATGATGTGCAAAAAAGAATTTTGTACATTATCTTTTTTAATCTGTTCATTTTATGAACAGATTAAAAAACTGCAGCCAGATACTTCATCTCAATCGAGGAAAAAATATGAATTTCATGCAAGCAATGGTTGGCTGGCTAAATTTATTAAAAGACATGCTCTTCATAATATAAAAATTAAAGGTGAAACGGCTTCTGCTGATGAAACAGCTGCTAAATCAATTCCACAAAAACTTGCTAAAGCAATTAAAGATGGAGGTTACACTCGCGAACAAGTTTGGAATATGGATGTAACCGGCCTTTTCTAAAAAAAAATGCCAAACATAACTTACTTATCAAAAATGTAAAAAACTGTTGGTGGGTTCAAAGCAGCAAAGGATCGCATTACACCTCCTATTTTGTTCGAACGCTTTAGGAGATCGGATGTTAAAACCACTGCTCATAAATCGATCATTAAGACCACGGCCAATGAAAGGCGTAGATTTTCAAAAATTGCTAGCTCGTTGGATAGCCCACAAAAAAGTTTGGGTGACCATTGATATTTTCAGTGAGTGGTTCCATAAACATTTTGTGCCAGAAGTTTGATGCTATTTGAATGACAAGGGTCTCCCATTTAAAGTGCTTTTGATTCTTGATAATGCACCCAGTCATCTTGCCATAGAACACCCAAATGTGCATTTTTTTTTTCTGCCGCCCAATACCACATAATTGCTACAACCTCTAGATCAGGGTATAATTGCGACTTTTAAAACATATTATGTCAGACGAACATTTGAGTACATTTTGAACAAGCTAAATGATGATGAAACACTGTCAGTTCTGGATGTGTGGAAAAAATTTTCAGTTATGGATTGTATTGATTAGGTTCGGTTATCGTTATCTGAATTGAGACCAGAAACTATGAATACATGCTGGAAAGCTATTTGGCCTGCATGTGTTAAAGAGAATGCTCCTGTTCCCTTCAACCATACTGCAGAATTCCCCAATATAATAAGTTTGGTATGTGAAATTGGCAGTGAAGGACTCGATGATTTTACGTCGGCAGATATCGAAGAATTGTTAATTGATAAACCTCTTAGCGAAGTTAATGATAATGATCAAGATAATCCTACTTTTATTGCTGATATAATTAAAGAAGGTCTTAAACCGGCCAGTAATTTAGACAATTATTTTGCCCGACATTATCTAAATGAAGAACGTACTGGGAAGTTTTCACATGTGCTTAAGTTGTTAATAATGTCTTCATACAGAGAATTATATCACGACTTATCTAAAGCATCAACACAGCGATTAATAACTGAGTTCATGCCTAAAACTACTGAAACAACCAGTGGTGCTTTTGTTCAAGACATGACAAGAAGAATTCCACAAGTTGAGGCGGAAGTCGATGACGATAATACCATATCAAGTAGTTCTAGTGATATTACAGTCTCATGAAAACAAAAGCTTTCGCGTTTATTGTGAGAAACTGATAGCGAATAACATAATTTTTTTATAGAATCCTTAGAACAATTGAAATGAATATGTTTTTTTTAAGTTACTAAAATTCATTATATGTATGTGTGTTCTCCATGAAATGTAAATAAAAATCTTATGATCCTAACGAATTTAATGTTTTTTTTTTTCATTATTTTGCTTATATTTCAGGTTTCGAACCAATCTTTGCTTTTTCTATGGAATCAGTAGTTCTTTTTACGCATAGTTTTTAGGAACATATCTATCGCGTAAAAAGAGGTTTAGGTGTATTATAGTAAAATTTCTGGTTTGATATAAACAAAAATAATCACCTGAAATTTCAGCCTTCATACATAGAATTGACTGGAAAAGCACCAGTTGTTTACATCACACGAAAAACATGGTATGAATGCAAATTTAAGGAAGCCTGTGAGATTTTTATCAACCATCCCATTATGAACAATAATGATGGTCTAAAAATCCCAAGCATATGGAAGGCACATATTCTACCCACAGAATCTTTCTCCTTAAGAGGTGACTATAAACAGGACTGTAGATAATCCAGAATCTTAAATCTAATATAACAGTTGTCATCATGTTATAAATAGGACATCATTGTTACTGTAAGAAAACTATCTATATGAAAGAATGTTTCTCCCATGTTATCTTAAAAAAATTTAGCGTTGATGTAGTGTCCAAATATTTAATTAATTTTTAATTTTATCTGTTTTATTTTCACTCAAGATCATGCCAGTAGAATAACCGGTGATCACATCATTGTTTCTTTAGCGTACTGTGTGAAATGTAACTCGGCTTGTCCTTGTATATTTGTATATACTCCAGATGATGACCTTAATATGAAGGTCGAAACGTGAGGAAATTAAAATACTTATTTATAACACGGTTGTAAACTCCATAATTTCTAAAATGAATGCTGATCACTGTGTAACACTAAAAGAAAGGTTCATATGAAGGTCATCATTTGGAATGCGCGCACACACACAACACACACAGTTATAATCTGCTTAAATGTTACAATCTGCATGATATGCTAAATTTTTCTGGTAATTAAAAAAAACCTTACTATACTATATCAAAAACCTCACTATATAAAGTCCAGAAATTACTAAGAGATAAATATAAGCTAAGCTAGGGTTCCCTTAATGTTTTACTACAATCTGCTAAATTCACACATTCGCAAATTTTTACTTAAAAAACCTGGGATAGTTTGTAAAAAAATAGGACATGTTAAAAATTAAGAAAACCAAAAATAAAACTATTATATATGTTGCACTTTAAATTAAATACTGCTATAAACATACATTAACATTAACTCCACTTTAAAAAAGGATTATTAATCACAAACATATATTTAATTAGAAAAATATTTATCAGATTTATGGACCTGTTCAAGAATTTTTTTTCTTTTGATACTTGATCATAGAACTCAGCACAAGAGAAATTCTTAAAATATGTCTTTACAATGATTAAAGCTTTTACTTCTCAATTTTAAGTCTGTTTCCAGAGCACATTTATTAATGAAAAAACACGTTTAACAGCTGCATTAGTTCCTGGCAGTGCTAAAAAAAAACTGACTAGGCATTTAATACATCCAGAATTTATATCCTGCTTTGTAAAATGAGCAAACATTTCACACCATTTATCACTGACACTTTGATCCTTCTGTTAACTCCACACTTCAAATTTGCTTTCACAATATTTTTTCACACATACAAACTCATCAAATAGGTTCTCTTCATTCACAGTAAAACTTGGTGACACTGTCTGCATGAATATGTAGCTTGCTTGCATGTTCTTCCAAGTCACAGGATCCTTTCCCTTCAAATTAATCCAATCTATAGACTGAAGAGGTGTGAGAAATGGTGTACACCACTCCTGAATATATTCAATACAGGTGCAGTAGAAATCTACTGCATAGCTTTCAACTTTTCAACTATTATGTGTTCTTTTTCTAATTCTTGCAACTGTTTTCTCACAGTAGTTGTAAGAAACTTTTCTGCCTTCCTACAATTTAATCTTTCCACCAGTTTGTTTGTTTCATCCTTCACTTCAATTACTGTTATATCTTGCTTTTCATTACATTTAATGGGTATCATAAAAGGTTTTTAATTTGCTGGCAAGGAAATGCAGGAGTGTAATTGAAAGTGGATTTTCAAAGAAATTTTTGAAACTGATAGGACATTTGTCAGTAGAAAGAAAATATGACTTCAATGAAGGGAACTTGTCAATAACCCTCTGGATTGCAGGCAAAAGAGAGAGACATCTTGTCTTGCTGCTACCCAAAACAGTTTTATACTCTGTGTTTGTGAATTCGCAAAATGATTTAAGTTCCTTAACTCATACACAATATATGTGGAAATGTTGGTAAATCTTGTTAATTATTAACTGAAGATTGATAGGTAAGCAATCTGAAACAGTCTGCACAGCATTATGTATCACATGTGCAGGGCAACCAATTCCAATTAAATTGTTCACAGTGTTTTCTTGCATTTTGAAGTACAGATTATCCTTTCCCTTTCTCTTCTTTCCACCAAAGTTTGTATTTGTATTAACTGTTAATATAGCAATAACGTTTTTCAGGAGATCTAACTTCTGTAGCACTTCCAACACATAAGAAAATAAAAGTTCTGAAGTTTCACCACCTAAATTAACTAACTCCAACACATTCACTTTCACACCTTTTTTTGGGATGATAGTATCTAATGACCAGAGGCCTCTAATTGCACATCAAAGTGGTTTGATGAATCGATTAGTACTGATATAAAACGAACTTCTTTTAGGTCTTCCTCAATCTGCTTTGTCACTAATGGTGCAACAACATTGGTTATTATTGCCTTGCACTTTGTTTGCGAACACCTGAATTTATCGTTGAAAATTTTTTCACGATGGTTTTTGTGCAGTCCATGGAGTTAAAGCTGTGGTTATGCACTGCTGTGTGATATGCAAAGGTTTCTTCCTGTGCTGCCAGTGATAACTCTTTTTTCCCTTTCACTCTTGGTTTTCACAATTAAAAAATTACTTATATTGCAGTTGGAAGCCTTACTTCGAACAGCAGCTTTATGTTTGTTCGTTTTCACATGGTTGACTGTGTCTGACCTGCCACCATGTGAAATGCAAAATTTACAGTTACATAAAGTACATTCCAAAATTTCATCTACACCATTAATGAAAGGAAATTCTCTTCTGATATAATCATTAGTACTGCACTTACATTTCGGCATTATAGGGGTAGAAAACGATAAAAATTATAACACGCAAAATATTGATCAAATAAGATACTGTTATAACAGAAGCATGGGAAAAAAGAACATCGCCATTAGTTACTATTAGTTATTATTAGTTAGTTATATTATTTATAATACTAATGATTATTATTATAAATAATAAATAAATAAAATTTATTATTATTAACATTGTAATAGAAATTGGTACTGAAAATGAGATAAAATCCATTTACCTCATTTTTACACTGCCTTGCACTTTGTTTGCGAATACCTGAATTTATTGTTGAAAATTTTTTTCATGGTGGTTTTTGTGCAGTCCATGGAGTTAATGAGTGAGCTCATAAAGTGAGGTTTTGCTAGAGAACTTGAAAGGAGTTATGCAGATTGAATGTGTATCATCCATATTCTATTATTTCGAATTGTATGCCACCATTGTTGTTTAGATTGGGATGGTTGATCAAAATTTCACAGGTTTCCTTAATTTGCATTCATAACAGATTTTTGTATGATGTAATGAATTTTTCAATCTATTTGGTGTAGGGTGTGTTAAGAAAGTGATCTGAGATGTCTACTTTACCAAGCTGAGGCTTATCAAAAAAATAAATTAAATAAAAATGCTCGCTACTAATTTGCAGACTCTTTTGGACTATTTTTTGGATGCACTTTGATGTATTTTGTTTAACTTAAGTGTTACACTGGGTTAAATTCCAAAAAAATTAGAAAGAGGGCTCAATTGTTCTGCTTTATAAGGGAGGTGATAAAATTTAGGCTTCTAATTAAATACGGATCTCTTTGTTTGAAATTTTGATCAAAGTTTGAACAGATGTTTTAATTTTTATAATAACAGAAGATGTCCTGGAAGGCAAATTTTCCATCCTTTTTTCTTTTTTCATTGTTAAGTTAATACGTTGGTGTAAGCTATTGATTTTCATTAAGAAAGTCTGTAGAGATTATTATTATTATTATTACAGGCGACTCCAGGGAGTCCTTAGACTCATTGAGGGAGGCCCTAAACATCATGTCCACACAACTATACAACATTCTCACAGTATCTATCATACCTTGCCTTGAACTCACTCACTGTCATAGCATCCACAACAGACTCTGGCAGCTTATTCCACTCATTTACCACTCTCAAAGTAAAGAACCCAGCTCTAACACCCTTGCTAACCACACGCTTGCCGCGCTTCCATAGGTGTCGCCTAGTTCTCCCACCACCAGTCCTGATCTCAAAAATATCCTCTGAATTAATCCTATAGAAACCCTTTAGCAATTTGAATGTCTCAATCATATCTCCCCTTTTCTACCTATCAACTAATTTCTGCAACCCACAAATCTTCAACCTGTTCTCATAAGGTTCATTCCCTAGACCTGCTATCATCTTGGTCACTCGCCTCTGGATCCTCTCCACCTCCTCCCCATCAAGAAGAAACCTAGGTGACCAAATCTGGGCACAGTAGTCGAGATGAGGTCTTATCAAGGCTCGGTATAGAGGTACAATAACTTGCTTTTCTCTGCTCGTCAAAGTATTTTTCAACAACCAAGTGAGTTGATGAGCTGATTTAGCCACTTTTGCAATGTGCCCCCTAAACTTCATCTCCCCTATCCACCAACACTCCCAAGTCCCTGGCCGCATCAATCTCCTGGAGTACAGTTCCACCAATGTGGTATACTGCTGCTAATCTTTTCACCCCAAAATGCATAACCTTACATTTTGTCACATTAAATTGACATCCATTCTCCTTAGCCAAGAACTCCAATCTATCCAAGTCGTCCTGCAAGATTTTGAAATCTTCTGCATTTGCCCTACCCAATTTTGCATCATCTGTGAACAAATGAACTGTTCCTCTTAGATCCTTCCCTATATCGTTAATGAACAAGTTAAACAGCAGTGGTCCAAGAACAGAGCCCTGCGGCACACCACTAGTCACAGGCCGTCTTTTGGACTCAACTCCTGAATAAACCTGAAGATACTTCTGAGTCTGGCCAGATGGTGAATATATTATCCACATAGCATACCCAGAAAGAAGGCTGAGGTTCTTTTGAGAAAAATGACTAGTGCAGGTGGCAGAAGGCTTCCCATCACAGTTCCTTTGATCTGTTTATAGAGGTGATTTCTGCAGATGAAGTAGTTGAGTGCATGGTAAATTTGAAAAGTTTGACCAATGTCTGCAGTGTACTTCTCTGATAACAGTTGGAAAGTGTTAGCCAGAGGTACACTGATATATAAAGACTACGTTTCAATACTAACCTACTGATGATATCAGTAGGCTGAGAAGAAAAAAAATTCAACAGGTCGGTTAATCTAATTACCAATGCAGTTTCAAAATTTTAGGCACTTGCCTCCAGATATATCGCAAAAAACGATATAATAGTTTTTCTTTTAAAAAGCTACTATAGCATACTCTTTGTTCCTTTATATATATATATATATATATCAACATTTTTACATGAGATATCACAAAACATTTACTACAAGAGTGCCAACTGTGAGCTAGTTCTTAAGCTATTCGTACCTGTCTTTCTCTCTCTCTTTAAAACTGGGGATTCTGAGGAAAACTGTTTCGAAGTAGCAGTGAATAATGTCTCAGATATCAGAAATAAGAGAGATGAAATGGTTTCACTCATTGAGTTTATTCACCCCAAAATCATAGGAATAAGTGAAACGTGGTTGAATGAAGATGATATTCTAACGGGTATAGAAATGGAAGGATACAGTATTTTTATGAGGATAGAAAGACAAGAAGGGAGGGGTAAGTGTTACTGAGGATAGCAGGGGAATTATGTCCACATAAGGTAGACATAAAAGAGGGAAATAATGGCAATGATTATGAGGGTGTGGTGTAATGTGGAGCTTGATAAGAAGACATATTTAGTTGGATGTTGCTATAGGCCTGGGAATGTGGCGGGTGGTGGTGGTGAAGAAATGTATAAACAACTTGGATTAGTGAACAATGGGAGGGTAAATATAATGGGTGATTTTAATTATGATGATATAGATTGGAATGAAGAGATAGCAATTGGGAATAAGGAAAATGAATGCCTTGAGTTCTTGAGAGATAACTATCTCAGGCAGCACATAAAGGAGGGCAAGCGAGGATTGAGAGTTTTAGATCTGATCATTTCATCAGAGGATGTAATTATGAGTGAAGTTACACACTTTCCTCCAGTTGGTGAGAGTGATCATGAAGTGATTACCTGGATTGTGGCTAGCCATATACAGACTTCTGTGAGAAAAGGATATATGTGGAATTATAAGACTTAAGAATTATAAGATTATGACAAGCTTAGGAGATAGCAAGAAATGAGTTGACCTCTAAGGAAATAAATGTTGCTTGGGAACTGACAAAGAAATACATAACAGCATTAATGTGTGAATGTATTCTGAAGGCTAAAAAGCTGAATAAGGTAGATGTAAAATCGATGAATGAGAGGCTTAAGCATGAAATCTGGAAGAAGAAGCAGGTACTTTGGAGGCAGTTCAAGATGAATAATAATAATAATAATCAGTTAAATGAAAAGCATAAAGACCAAGCCAGAAGAGTGATTTAGTTAGTAAGAAAACAAAAGTGCAGTATGAGCAAAAATTGGTAAATCAGGTGAAAAAAATCCTAGAGAGTTTTTAAGATATGTGTCAAGTAGAAGGAAGAATGTCATGGTAAGATGATGTTAATGGATGAAAATGGTAGACTGGTAACTACTGCAGAAGACATTGTTGAGGTCAGTGATCAATTTATAAGGGTGTTTTATACAGTACAGACTGATCAGGGTGGAATCATGAGGAACTTAAGTGCACAGGACATACAAAGTAGGTTCCAAAAGTTTCCATCCTGGCATACAAAATTTGTGTAAATTTTAAAACACGGTGCATGACAGATAGCACCATCTATGGGGAGATTAGTGTTACCAGTTTCATCTCTCTCTCTCTGCATCATTCAGTTGGAGGCACTTGTTTGACTAACACATGGCACACTAAGTGGCTGTAATATTAACAATTGAGTACTGTGCTGTGATAAAGTTTTTCACCAAAGAAGGGCTTTCTCCAAGTGCTATAAAACAGTGATCAGGATGGTGTTTATGGGGAAGCTTCTTCTTCTTCATATTCCACCATGAAGGAATGGCCTAAACTGTTTCGTCTAGGATGAGAGAGCATTGAAGATGATCCTTCAATGCTTCACATGACAAAGGTCAGTGCAAGGTGGGTGCCCTGACTTCTTTCTTTAATTCAGGAGCATCATGTGACCTGTTCCCACAAGATTTTAAAGCTTTGCCAAGGGAATTAGAGAGAAGTGCTGGAATCCATTGTCACCAGGGATGAAACCATTGTCCTGTATTATGATAATCTTTCCAAAAGAGAATCCATGGGGTGGTGCAAACCAGGAGAAGCTCTGCTGAGAAAAGCCAAAGTTGCTCAGTCCACAAAAGAAGATGATGGCAACAATCTTTTGGGATTGCATTTTTGATTGCTGGGGAATTCTCTTGGTTGACTTCAAGGAAAGGAATACCACCATGAATGCAGAATATTATGCTTCACTCCAACACAAATTGCATGCCATAAAGTAGAAGAGATGAGGAATGCTGAGTCATGTTGTTTGCCTGCTTCATGACAATGCTCCAGTCCATATCGCTATTGTTGTGAAGGCTGCAGTGAAGTACTGTGGATTCTATGAGATTGGACACCGAACCTACAACCAAGATCTAGCACCCAGCGACTGCTACCTCTTCTCAAAACTGAAGAAAGACCTCTGAGGAAGAAAATTTGTAGATGACAATGAGGTGAAAGATGTAGTTTTAGACCATTTTGCAGACAAAAGTACAGACTATTTTTTCAAGGGCATAGAAATATTAATTCAAAGCCATGAAACGTGCATTGAAGTAAAGGGAGATTATGCTGAAAAGTGACACAGTTGTTTGCTTTCTATCACCTCTAAAAGTTAGTCAGGCCGGAAACTTATGGAACCACCCTCATAGAAGGGAGGATGGCTTAACTGTGAGTGTGTTGGAGGTATTTATTGAAGAAATAAATAACCTTGATGTCAATAAGGCTATAGGATTTGATGACATATCACCATGCAACTTAAGGAAATGTTCCAGGGAATTGGCAGTAGCATTGGCATGCCTGTTTAATAAGAGTCATACAACAGCACAGGTTTCAAGAGAGTGGAAGGAGGGTAAAATTGTATCAGTCTATATATCTGGAGTTGTGGTGAAACTGCTGGAGGGATCAGTGAGAAGTAGGATACATAAATGGTTTGATAACAGTGGTATTCTCTGTGGTTATCTGCATGGGTTTGTTAAAGGGAGATAATTTGTTTTATTAACTTACTTATGTACTATAACAAGGTGACAAATGTCTTGGACAAGGGAGATGCATATTATTATTATTATTATTGTTACAGGAGACTCCAGGGAGTCCTTAGACTCATTGAGGGAGAGCCTAAACATATACAGTGGGTGGTACACTTTGATTTTGCAAACGCTTTTGATAAGCTACCACATGACCAGATATTAAATAAATTGAAATGAGTTGGATTGGATAACAGACTTCTTAGTAGGATTGGTGACTGGCTGTCAGATAGGTATCAGAAAATTGTATGTGGCATTGCAGTATCTCCAAAGATGAAAGTCACTAGTGGTCTGCCACATTGGCCAGTTTTGGACCATTGCTGTTCAATTTGTATGTTAATGATATTGGGATGGGTTTAACTAATGATATGCAGCTGTTTGCAGATGATGCAAAATTGGGGAGAGCAATGCAGAGTTAAGCAGATGTTATCGCCTTACAGGAGGGCTTGAATAGATTTCATGAATGGGCAATTAAGTGGAACTGTCAGTTCAGTGTTGCAAAGTGTAAATTTTTGAGATTTGGTAAGCAATGATGGAATGCAAAGTATACACTTGGCGGGAAAACTTTAAAGGAAGTAGAGGAGATAAGAAATCAGGGAATGGTGCTGGCAGATAAGTGCCTGAAATTCAGGGGCTATGTTGCATAAGTTGAGAAACCGTCACATCAGATAATGACAATGATATGGAGGATCCTGACATGAAGAAATAAAGAGGTTATGATGCCATTGTATAAGTCCTTAATTAGGCCTCATATGGATTATTGTGCACAGATTTGGTCACCAGGTTTTCATGTTCACGAGGATATGTTGGAAAGGGTCCGGAGAAGATTCACAAAGACGGTCAGTGGTCTTTGGAACGTGGAGTACGAGGACATGAGAGATTGTAAGTTGCAAAGCCTTGTGTGCAATAGTGTGTACACAATGAGTATCTGGCTCCATGGAGGTCATGTGTTAGTAATAATAATAATAATAAAGTCAAAGGATAGATGAGAATTTGGTTGGTAGTTTGTAAATCTGAAGCTGAACCACGCATGGTTGGTAATCATGAACAACTGCTTATGGTTCTGTATGCTTAGAGAAAAGTATTGATTACCAGAACAGCACCCAATGCAGAAACAGACCATTCTAAAGTCATTCTGGGAGAGAGAGAGAGATCATCTCTTAAGCAAATGACTCTTTTTCTGGATAGCACAAGCATTTTTAAGGAGGTGTTTGATGCACCACTCCAAATCCTCAAACACTATTCTAAAGGTAGGTGAACATGAAATTTATATAGTGTTAGATTGTATCTTAAGTGAAAGATAATGACTTTGGAGACTTTGGTAGTTATACATGTAATGTATTTGTGCCAGGAGATGGTTAGAGATGTAAATTGGTCCAGTAAAAGAAAAAATCTAATCTCGAATAAAGATCTAGATATTATCAGAGGCAAGACTGTTTCTTTTTCAAATCAATTGTTAGATTGTGAATGAGGCCTGCCTTTACTAGACAGACACTCATTCGTGATCTAACAATGAAAGAAGCTTTAAACCAGAGAAATACCTGTACTGCTGGTTAAAATTATATTGGAAAGAAATAAGGAATGAGGGGATGAAGTAAAGTGTAATATATAATTGTATATTGAGTGTAAAGTGTATCTTGTAATTGTGTATTGAGTGTGTATATAATTATTAAGTGTATATCCATTTACTCATTGAAAGGGAAAGAGTGTAAAATATTTAATATGTATAATTTTAATGAAGGAAAATAATGTATATAAATTGAAATAAAGGAATGGCATGTATAAGCTAAGTCACACAAAGAAAACGTGATGACTAAGAGCTTAAAGGGCATGACCCTGACAAGCCCATATTGGAACTTACAAGCAAGGATTAACTAATTCTCTGAGAGGAGCTCTCTCTCACGGGTTCGCATTGAAGCAATTTGATGCGACCGTGAATGGGAGCTCCTTGGAAGAAAAAGGCGAATGATCGAAAGAACAAGAGAGAGGAAAAGTGGGGGGTACAGAGAGCGAAGGACACGAGGTGGAAACACAGGCCAAGAAAGGGAGGCGGGAAGTGAGGATGATCCCAGACTAGAAAGGAAACGTGATGTTTCCCCTTGAAGGATCCAGAAATCCCAGACAAGCATCTCAGATTTTCCTAGCTAATGGCGAAATTTTAGTGCGCGTGAAAATGTTAACTCTTTCCCTGAGATTTTGTCTAGATAAATTCATATTAATTTCCCAAGTGCATGCCTTTCTTAGAGAAAGATAAATGTGTTTAATATGTGAGATTTTCATGTGATATTGTTTGAATGTGGTTTAATCTAACTAAGATAGGAGAAGAATTGATCATTTCATGTCTAATGTAAATTTATTAGTGTAAAATAAAACTTTGTTTTGTCAATTGAAATCCTGGTATTAAATTTGTGTTTGAGACCGACGTTTTGCCACTCACTAAACTACGAACCATAATTAAGGGGAAAGAAAGATATAACCAAGTAGGAAAGAGAAGGGGCCACGACCGCAACATTTTTGAGAGCCCCCGAACATACCTAAGGTATAATAACTCTAACTGGTGCAGTATAAATCTAAATTTGTTAGGGTTTGTGGCCCAGGGAAAAACCTTACAATCCCTGACCACAGAAAAAGTAGTTATAAGACATTTTAAGAATTGAGTAATATAAACCCTTAAGGTACGATCTAACACAATCCATTGTTTGCATTCTACCTTTTAATCAACTATTCTGTCATCAAAGATGGTCTGTAAGTTTCAGACTGAAATATGTGGCCTTTTAATGAAATAAATTGTATTACCTGTGCCTTGCGTATTCATGTAAATAAGTAATATAACTGTGGCACAAGTTTCTCTAAAAGAATGAACGTATTGTCATTAGTAAAACTGTGGATAAGATTTGAAGTAGTGAGTGTCAGTCATTAATGTATAAGAGGAAAAATGTAGATACAAATACAGAGGCACTCTGCCATTAGTGGGAAATTCTGAAGAGAGGAAACCATTTGCCATGGCATAGTGTATAAACTTTTTTCTATTGCTCTCTTTAGTCAGATATCATTTAGTGAGATCACAAATTTATCATAATACACTGTCAAATCCAGTCTTATGACCTTGGATCATGCTCCTTCAGTGTTCCTATGCTGGATCCAGATGATAAAAATTTCAATATACAACCACCAAAAAATGCATCAGAAAGTGTGTCCTATTAAATTTAATGGTAGTCTAAGCCATTGAAGAGTTTTTATTTATAAAATAAGTTTTTTCAATTATTAGTGAAATTTATTCATTATTAGAAAGTTTACTCATTACTAAGCTAAAGCTTTCAGCAGATTGTGTTAAGATCAAGATAGTTTCAATTAAATATAGCTGTGGCTCAATAATAAATGACAATATTCAGCATGAAAGTGAAGAACCTTTATAAGAGCCTTTTCAACTGAAGGTGAGTTAGTCTTTCTCATATGAAGATGGCAAGGTTTTTCTTCCCAGAAGCTTGGGGTTTTAATCCTACAAAACAGATTAATCATCCAGAAAAAAGACACATAATTTACAAACATAATATAGTTGTTGTATATAGGTTTCTGTGGTTAAGCAGTTCAGTAGGTACCATCCATGTGGAAACATCCACTGATCCCAAGAATTTATGGAGCACCAAAAATTCATAAAAAAGATATTCCGTTATGGCCAATTATAGATAGGAGAGATTTTCTAACCTCAAACTTAGCGAAATATCTGACAAACATGATAACACCACACATAGGAAAAACAGAATCACTTATAAAGAATAGTTTGAATTTCATTGAAAAGGTAAAAGGTATAAATATAGAACCTTTAGACTTCTTAGCAAGTTTTGATATAGTCAGTCTCTTCATCAATGTACCTAGAAATGACACAATGGATCTACTTGGAAACCTTTTCCCACCGGATACTGTAGGACTTTCCAAATACTGCATTGGAACAAAAAGGACATGCCATTGGTTCCCCCTCCCCCCTTTTTCCAGCTCTAGTCAACATATTTATGGAAAATTTCAAAATAAATGTATTAAAAACCTATCAGAAAAGACCAAAAGTTTGGCTACGTTACGTCGATGATATTTTCGTTATTTGGCTGGGAAGGGTAGATGAGCTGATTGCTTTTAAAGATTATCTAAACAACTTGCATCCCAATATAAAATTCACTATTGAACTAGAACAGCACAAAAAATTACCCTTCCTTGATATCCTTGTTGAAGTAAACAAAGATGAAAAAAGGCTGTCCTCCGTATACAGAAAACCCACCACAACAGGAAGATTTTTAAATGTTGCTTCGCACTACCATCCATTGCAAAAAATAGGCATAATTAAAACTTTGTAAGACAGGTCATACAATATATCTAGCACACTGATTAAAAGAAACGAAGAATTACACTACCTGGCACAGAACCTCACACTTAATGGTTTCGAACCCAAGATGATCGAAAAAATTCCTAATATAGCTCCTGCAACTCCCTTAGTTAACAAGATTTCAAGAATGCAATCACGCTGCCGTACATCAAAAATGTCATGGACAAAGTGGCTATGATGCTTTGTGAGTACAACATAATAGTGGTGTTTCTAAATTTACAAAAAATATCACGATTCCTACATCTACCAAAACCTCCACATTACCCCATGAAAAACCAGGTGTCTATGAGATTCATTGCTCTTGTGGTATTTGTTATGTAGGCCAGATGGGAAGGTAAGGAGAGAGATCTGCATGTCTGAGCATGTAAAAGAAGTCGAAAAAAGAAGGGACCACAAATCAGGTTTAGCATTCCACACAGCCACTACTGGTGATCGAGTACTCTGGCAATAAACATTTATGTCATATATTAATAATAATTGTTTCACAAGAAAATTTAAAGAAGCTGCACAGATGCTTAGGATCTCTACATAGTGCAATAAAAATCAAGGCTTGATTTTACATCAAGTGTGGTCTGCCTTCATCAAGAATTTAACTGCCACGGACTTAGGATATAGCACACGTGAACTACAGAATGTGACAACAACTAGCAATGTTCCAACACACATACAATAATGAATATATCATTTGTATTCTGGTTTCTCAATTATTTAACAGTTGAAGTTATTAAAAACATCTAATATGTGTAATTAATTGTCAATATGCTTTTGTTGTGTAAAACATTCATGTACCATTACCCCTGATGATGTAAGTTTTATGACACATGAAACTTGTCAGGTTTTTTAATTGTTTATTTTTAATAAACTCTTTATATTAATATGTGGTCTCAATACCAAAAACTACCTGTATAATATATTAGTTTCATAATCTTAGTTATTTTAGTCATAAATCCAAAACAACTAATCAACCAATATGCATGACATGACTTTACATCACACGCATTTCCTGTATAATTTTTAGAGGTACCTGTGGCATAATAAATTAATAATGGAACACATAGACTACAGTAATAACTTTAATTAAATAAAGGTACAAATATTTTGTACTGAAAGTAACAGTATATCCTCAGTGTAGAACAAACAGTTAAAGGAATGGAATACAAAGTACAGAACAGTCGGTGGATCACCAAATAAAATTGTTGCCATGTGCCAGATTAATTACTAAAATATTATTAAATAATTCTTTAAAGATAATTATTTCATTGATGGTTGCATAAAATAAGAGTCTCCCAAAATTTTGAGAGAGAGAGAGAGAGAGAGACAGTCATTTCGATTTAAATTTGGCCGATGTAAGAGGGATTTGCAACTTTCTTTAAAAAGGCGTTCATATTTAAACTTGCATCTGTGGAGAAGACAAGCTTTATCCCACTGGATATTATGATTAGTGTCAATGCTATGTTGTGTTAGACCAGACTTATGAGGTTTCATGTATTCAATATAATATTGATGTTCCTTCATTTTTTTCCCCACAGAACGGCCTGTTTGTCCAAAATATGACAAATTGCATTCACATGGTATCTGGTAAACAACACCAGCCAATGATAGAGGTGACAGTTTGTCTTTCGTAGATGGCAACAAGTGAGAAATTTTGTTGATAAGAAAATATGTAGGAATATGATGATACTTTTTCAAAATTCTGCCTATAGGTTCTGAGATGCCTGAAATGTAAGGTATTGGAACTCTGTGGTCTGTTGATGAATCCTGAGGTGTTGGAACATAGGAATCAATTATATGTTGGATTTGATTAGGGTTGTAACCATTAGATTCTATTAACTTTTTTATAGTGAAAAATTCTTGTTGTAAGCTTGATGGAGAGGAGCACACTTTATGTGCTCTATTAATTAATGATTTGATAATGCAAATTTTTTGAGAGGCGTGATGAGCAGACTTTTGATGAATGTATCTGCCAGTAAAAGTAGGTTTTTGATAGATTTGTAGACAAAGTACCAGAGGATGTGCGTGTAAGGAGGATGTCTAAGAATGGTAAATTACCAGACTTTTTCCATGGCGAACTGAATGCGTGGGTGAAGGCTATTTATCAAATCCAACAGATAATTGACTCCTATGTTCCAAAACCTCAGGATTCTTCAACAAACTGCAGAGTTCCAATTCCTTACATTTCAGGCATCTCAGAACCTATAGGCAGAATTTTGAAAAAGTATCATCATATTCCTACATATTTTCTTATCAACAAAATTTCTCACTTGTTGCCATCTACGAAAGACAAACTGTCACCTCTATCATTGGCTGGTGTTGTTTACCAGATACCATGTGAATGCAATTTGTCATATTTTGGACAAACAGGCCGTTCTGTGGGGAAAAAAATGAAGGAACATCAATATTATATTGAATACATGAAACCTCATAAGTCTGGTCTAGCACAACATAGCATTGACACTAATCATAATACCAGTGGGATAAAGCTTGTCTTCTCCACCAATGCAGGTTTAAATATGAACACCTTTTTAAATAAAGTTGCAAAGTCCTCTTACATCGGCCGAATTTAAATCGAAATGACTGTCTCTCTCGCTCTCCCAAAATTTTGGGAGACTCTTATTTTATGCAGCCATCAATGAAATAATTATCTTTAAAGAATTATTTAATAATATTTTAGTAATTAATCTTCTGGCACACAGCAACAATTTTATTTGGTGATCCACCAACTGTTCTGTACTTTGTATTCATTTTTGAATACAAAGTATTCAAAGTTGAATACAAATTGTATTCTATTCCTTTAACTGTTTGTTCTATACTGAGGATGTACTGTTACTTTCAGTACGAAATATTTGTAACTTTATTTAATTAAAGTTATTACTGTGGTCTGTACGTGTTCCATTATTAACTATCTAGATAGACATTTCTTCTAATAACAGATTGTGTGATAAGTTCTGTTGAAATATTTTAACTTCAATAGAATCATTTGGCTTTGTCAAAAAATGAATAAAAAAAAATGCTTGCTGCTGATTTTGAGACTCTTTGGAATACTTGTTGGATGGCAACAACCAAAATCAATTTTACCTTATTATGATATAATATCTAACAAGATTTAAGTAGTTTTAAAGCATAAAATCTTTTAAATTCTTGAACTGTTTAAACTTAAAATATTTAATTTTTATGTTCATTTCTTAGGGTGATACTGGACTTGCTGGGCCACCAGGATTTCCAGGTGCACGGGGGCCACCAGGATTATCAGGTAGCCCAGGATTATCTGGACCAAAAGGCTCTCCTGTAAGTTTTTTTTTTTTTTTTTTTTTTTTTTTGTTTTTGGTAGGCTTTCATTAAGTTAAAAATAACTGCTAGTTTGACTTGAATTTTAAAATAATATGATTGTTTCTTCGAATTGAAGAAATGCTAAAGTATCCTATACCTCTCAAACGAGGTATAGGATACTTTAGCATTCCAATCCTATCAAGATTTAATAACACATTTCTTCTTAATGATGTTCTTCCATCGTGTTTGATCTTTTTTGGATAATTTCCTTTCTATTTTTTGCTTTAAAAATCCATTTTGTTAATTTTACATTCTGCTCTATTTAAATTATTCATACCATTTTAAATCAGCTAGCATGTTCTTTAATATTAATAATACCAAATTCTTTTCTAATGTCATCATTTTTAATAATTAATCATTCTGATAAATCATTAATTATTAAAACTGGTTCTGATAAACCATTAATTCTTAATACATATTTATCTAACTTGTTTGTGTAATTTTCAGATTATTATTATTATCATCAGACATCACTGGAGTCAAAAACTTATCATAGGCAGTCTTCTATCACATATAACGCTCAGAGAACTGTGCCTTACGTTCACTGTTCCACACAACACATTCTCAGACATTGTGTTACACTCATCAGCTCCTCTCCTTGCAATAAACCTGTTGCCTCACTTCCTTGCACAAACCCTCTTTAATACAATTTCCAGGCATAGTTTATTCTTTCCCTGCCTCTCTTTCTCTCTCCGTTTTGTGAAAAATAACTTCCATGTTAATCTGTTAACAGTGATCTACTACTTCTATGTCATAATATTATGTATGTATTTGTGTATCAATTGCAATATCCTGGAAGAAGAAAATCACTAGTGGCTTGCCTCAGGGATCCTTCTTAGGACTATTGCTGATTAACCTGTATGTTAATGATTTGGGGGAAGATTTGAATGGAGATTTTCAGTTGCTTGCAGATTATGGAAAGTTGGGACAAAGTATGAGGAGTAGAGCAGATGTTGTGACTTTACAAGAAGATTGAATAAACTCAGTGAATGGATACATGAGTGTGGTTACTAGTTAATGTCATGAAATTTAAGGTTTTAAAATTTAGAAAATGAAGATGGGATATAGAATTTACTCGTGGTGGGGATATATTGTTGGAGGTGGAGGAAATCAGAGATCTTGAGGTGATGGAGGTTAAGGATCTAAAATTCGGAGTATACATTGCCAAAATTGTGAACACAATAAATACTGGCAATGCTGTAGAAACACTGACTTGTAGAAGTAAGGAGATTCTGGTTATATCATATAAGGCTCTGATAAGGCCACATATGTGCTACTGTGTATGGATTTGGTCACCTGGTTTTTAAAAGGATGAAGAGATATTGGAGAGCGTCCAGAGGCAATTGATCAAAATAGTTTCTGATCTCTGGAATGTTGAATATGAAGAAAGATTGAGAAAATGCAATTTACAGAGTCTATTTGATAGGAAGAAGAGGGGATGATATGATTGAAATGTACAAGTTAAAGAGTTGTTATAGCATTAATGTTGAAGAGGTTTTTCATAAAATGGTGGAAGATGGGGGAGAACAAGATATCATTCCTGGAAGCTGCATAAGGGAAGTGTGAACAAGGAAGTGAAAAGCAGTATTATGCATGCAGAATTGTGAATGATTGGAATTTATTGCCTGGGAACGTGGTGTCTGCAAAGAGTTTGAATGTATTTATGGCACAGTATGATGAGGGGTGTGTATGACATAGGACCTCCTAGATGAGTCTTTGATTACATGGGGTCATAGGATAATAATAATAATAACAAATAATAACAAATTGGGCAGCGAGAGATATGAGATTCTTGCTTGAGGTTGTGTGAAAGAAGACACAGAGAGGAAAGATAGTATGTGTGTGTGTATGTGTGTGTTGCCTAGGTATGATAGTGAAGAGCTGAGCAGAAGAGCAGTAATATTGAATAACATAATAGCTAGAATGTGTCAGAAGAGAGGATTGGAATATGTGGATGCTTGGAGGGTGTTTGAGGACAGAGAGGAATTGTATGCGAGAGACCACTTGCATTTGAATGAGGATGGACGTAGGCATTTGGAGAGATTGCTGTTCTGTACAAGTCGGTGCATTCCAGGGTGGTCTCTTGTGGGAATGGGTACTTGGGAGAAGGTGGAGACGACATCAGGTAATGCTGAGCCCAGTAGAGTCTAGAGGAGATAATGCTGGGTATAGAAACAATGGCATTTTTATGCTTATACACCAATGCCAGGAGTATCCACAATAAAGGAGAGGAATTGATGGTGCTGATAGCATCAGCCTGGCCAAAGATTATTGGGATCACTGAGATGTGGTTGACAGAAGAGGATATAATAACAGGAATAGAAGTAGCAGGATACAGCATTTTTCGGCAGGAAAGGAAGGGAAAGTGTGTGGAGGAGTACTGCTTATGATAAATGATGACTTATGTCCTCTAAGAGTGGAGGCTTTGGAAGGCAGTGACACTAAGGATTTTGAAAGCATATGGTGTGAGGTACGGGTGGGCAGAACAGGATATTTAGTGGGTTGTTGCTACAGCCCAAGGAGCATAGAGGGTGGGGACCAGGAGATGTTTAGACAGTTGAGCTCGGCAAGTGCAAGAAGAATGATTGTTATGGGAGATTTTAACTAAAAATAATAAGGCAGGTGATTATAATAGTCTTAGATATCAACTTGGGGAAGTTTCATGGATGGAGGAATTAGAGGGATGGGATATCATAAGTGCTTGGGAAATTGTGAAGGAATATTTGTTAGCAGCAATAGTAAGCTGTATTCCACGAGTGAAGAAGAGGACACAATTTGGAGTAAAGTGGATGGCAATTAAACAGGAACTGCATGCAAAAAAGAGGTTATGCAAGAGATATAAGGAGACAGGTGAAGAGCAGATGCATGAAGAATATAAGACACAGGCCACACAGGCACACAATCACAGCTGAAGTATACTGTGAACAGTGCAATGTACTGAATGAAAAAATGAAAGAAAAGAGGTGTTCTCTGGTCATTTGAATGGGTGTTGTTTTTCACCATGATAATGCACTCCCTCATAGTGCATGAATCACCTGTATCATAGATTAAGGAACTCGGCTGGGAAAAGTTTCTACATCCTCCATATTCTCCTGATCTTCACATCTTCAGATTACCACTTATTTCGAAGTTTGCAACATTTCATTAATGAAAAAATTCTTCTTCTTCTTAATCCTTCCTCTTTTAACTTTTTATGGTGTTGAGGTTTTCTATTCTTGCAACCTCAATCGTAATGAGGATAAGGTGGTTAGCCTTATCAAGGGCTATGCCTCCCAGTGTGTCCAATGTTTGCAGATGTGTGCATTCACAGGGCCTGTTTGCCTGTTCTGGGGGGATAAAAAACTTGAGTTTCCAGGTGAAAAACAACCCTACCTCTGTATGAGACTGGCTAACTCACCTTTCATTGAAAGATACGTCACTGATGGGAATCGAATCCAGGTCTTTCGAACCAAAAGGCATCATCTATAACGACTGAGTTAATGAGGCGCTAATGAAAACAGTATTATATATTTGGGCACTGAAATTGAGCTTATGTGACTTCTTTGTCTCCAAACCTCCTGAATTTTATAGAAATGGCATTATGAAGCGTTCATAATGTTGGAAGAGTTTTTAATTCAAATGGAGAATATATACTTGATTAAATTATCAAGAAATTTCTCTTTTATATCCTTTCAAAACTTAATGTTAAAAACATTACTTTTGGGATGACCTGACAAAAATATTAATACTATAAAGAAATCCAAAACATGCTCTGTAATAGTCAAAGGTAAAAAAAGATTCTTCCTTGCTCAAATGGCAGTCAAGCCTTCTGTCCCTTGCTAAGGCTGTTAGGCACCACTTCTGCCCTTTCTTTTAGTGTTCATGGTGATCAGCATTCATTTTTGAAATTATTATTATTATTATTATTTTGACACCTCCAGGGAGTCCAAAGACTCATCGAGGGAGAGTGTGCCGACAGCATCGAACGATTGGCCCCCTTCCAACTACTAACCGCGCTCAAACTTACTTAACTGAGCCATTAGTAGCAGAGGCTCTACCAATCGACCAACCATTCTACAACCATGTTAAAATAACTCTTTTTATTATCCCGATGTTTCGATCTTCATATCAAGATCATTATCTGGAGCATACACAAATATACAAGATAAGCTGTGTTACATTACAAACCGTAAGCTAAAGAAACAATGAATTGATCACATGTTATTCTACTGGCATGACCTCTAGTGAAAAAAAAAAAGCCTTTCTATAAGAATTACATCAAGCTAGATTTAATTTATGATTACACGAATAAGCATTCTTTCTTACAGATAGTTTTCCTTCCAGTGATAGTGATGTCCTATTTTTTATTATTACAATTGTTATTTTTGATTTAAAAAAAAAATGATAAATTACAACAAGAATAAACATTCTTTCTTACAGATTTTTTCCTTAACAGTGATGTCCTATTTTTTAGTATTAATGAAAAATGAAAAATGAAAAAATGAATGAGCACAACTTCTGCCTTTTCTTATTTCTACCTCTCTCTCTCTCTCTCTCTCTTTTTCTCTCTCTCTCTCTCTCACACACACACACACACAAATGGTAACACAATAATACCACCCCTGAAGATGAGACAGACCTCTTGTCACCAATGTTTTTCTCCAATTTTACACAGGCAACCAAAGCAAATACCCTTTCACGATTGGCTGTTTTGACTTTTATATGCTGATTTACACTCATTATTAGGTTTCATGGAATGAATACAGCATATCTAAATAATTAACAAAGCTGAACAATACAGTAAATGTAGGCTTTGTTTATCCAGAGAACTTCACTGGCTAACCTTCTTGAAAAGGTATAGGGATATTGGAATTATGCCTACATGTGTTAAGTGTTGAAAATAAAATTTCGCTCATCTAAAGCTCTTCATATCTACAGGTGTGCTAGCTTTGCTTCACTTTGAGAACAAATTGGTGCAACATGTCTACTCTCTATGATTGATGGGATAAATCTTTCCATAAAGAATTTCATTTCTAAAAATAAAGAAGAAATATATCAAGAAATATAACAATCTTCTTAGATCTTTTTCTCAGCTGCAGAGGCAGCAAATTCAAGTTGTCATTAACCTTTTGTCAAAAAAAGCTGAATGAAACAGCTGTTAGCATCCTTAGCCTCAGCCACAACTTTACAGTAACGTTGTATCAAGTTCTATCTTTAGACTTTTTGCTGGACATAGAACATGGTATCTATTGCAACTTGCCTTCTGCCATTGCCAATATTATCAGGCTTGATGTACCTAACATCCTTTTTCAGTCTTTGCCCCTGGAAAACATTTTTCTATGGCTCAGATACATTAGACTGCTTTCTCCTCCATCTCAACAGCCAGCACCTCAGAATCTAGTTCACTATAGAAAAAGAAAATAAATAGCCTGCATTTTCTAGATACTTTAATCACACATCTTCCCAATGGCACCTATTGTTTCTCAGGTTGCTTGCAGAAAACCCACCCATACAGGTAGATACATACACAAACTTTCCCATCATCTCCTGTCTCAACAATATGGTGTAATCAAAACCCTTGTTAACAGAGCTGCCATTGTCTATTCTACCCAGGTTTCCCTTACAGTTGAGCTTTCCTTTATTTAGAATCATCTTGTCCAATGGTTACAATGTCAAAAAAAGTCAACAAATTAATTGTTCCTTCCATCCCTCTCAACATGCAGACTATGGTAATGCCATCATTGTTCCTTATATCTTAGGCACCTCAGAAAAAATAGCCAGAACCAAAAAAAAGTACAATCTTTGCACTGCATTCAAGCCTCATCTAAAGTTGGCTACCTTCGTCCACTCTCCCAAGGTTCCTCTACCTCCTCCTCTCTATTCCATTTGTTTACAAAGTTTCTTGTTCTTGCAACTTATAATATGGTCAAACTGGGAGATCTGCTAACATCCACCTGAAGAACATAAGCAATACATCTGCTGCCATAAGTATGGTCAGTCAGGTCTAGATGACCATGCCTTGGATACCTTGCACAGAATCAAATGGAAAAAAAAAAAAAAAAACTATTACACTTCACCACAACAAATGCAAACTTGAAAGACTTTTTTTTTATTTTTTTAAAAACTGCTGCTGATTTCAGAATCAGCAGCAGTTTTAAAAAAAACCAACCAAATCTCAATAAATATGGTGTTAAACTTTCCAAGATTTGAGAAACTTTGATTCTTGGGCCTCTTGTCCATCATCTAAGGCTAGCCAACAGCATCCATAGAGGGTGTCCTCTCATATGACATTAGGCTTGTAGTCTAATATTTTCCACTTACTGTTCTGTGCATTTTGGTATATGTTTGTACAATTTTAATATTGTACAAACTACATAGATAATAACTAAAAATATTTAATTATTGTGTCTCAGAATTAATTTTTTCCCACCAATTTCATGATGTCTCAGTGAGTGAAGCGAACTATTTATATGTGCTGTATTCATTCCATGAAACATAATAATGAATCCTTCCACTATACTGTAGACAGCTTAAAGTATATCCTTCTGATCTTTTGCCAGAAGGACATCAAAAAAATATTCAGTACTCTTGATAATAATAAGTCTCTTGCTCCAGATGATATCCATCCACTGCTAAAATCTTGCACTTCAGAATTAATGCTTATCTTGATATCACCTACACTATCTACCATACTTAGCTGGTAACTACCCAATAGCATAGAAACAAAACTTTAGCCTATAAAAGAGGAAGATCATAGCCAGCCATCAAATTATCCTCTTACTACCTTTACTTTATCACCAGGGGCAGCTCGTGCACAGGCTCTGCAGAACTGCAGCACCCCCAATTTTTCTTGATATATAAATATATTTATTAATTTATTTATATTTGCTTGTAACATTTAATTTTATCATCAACAATCCTATTCAATTCTCTTATTTTGTATAAAAAATAATAAAAATCCATCTTGTAGTACTTAGGAGGGCAAAGTATGCTAGTAGCACTGTGTTTACCACAGTGTCATATTGCTACGTGCGCAAGCATATGCACGTCATAGTGAGATGTGATCTATTAGCATAATGCAGCACTGTCCGTCGCGCAGTTCCACTGTTGTTTATATGCAGTTTGCGCCAGTAGTAGAGTGTTCGTAGTGCTTATCGTGTTTATGCCATCTCTTTAAGTATTTTGACATTACAATTAAAGACATAACATTTGTTATAGTTTTTATTTTAGAACATTATTGGGGTTATGATAATGGATTTTATTTTTAAGTAATTTTGAATTATACCAAACTGCATAATTTTATCGATAATAAACAATATTTTTTCATGAAACAAAACAAGAAGAATATATTTTATTTTTAAGTAATTTTGAATTATACCAAACTGTATAATTTTATCCATAATAAACAATATTGTTTCATGTTTAATTTTTTTAAAATTTTTACCATAATAATGATAATTTTGATATTTTATCCAAACATGTATACACTGTACTTACAGTGTGTATGTATATTTCAAAAGTTGCAGCACCCTTACGATTTCAAACCACGAGCGGCCACTGTTTATCACTATATACAAAGTGATGGAGAAGGTCATTAACAGCCAGCTTCTTCATTACCTAGAGATCCATCAGTTAATTAGATATCAACAATATGGATTCTGTCATCCTCGTTCTACAGCAGACCTCCTTGCTAAGTTTATCCACCTATAGGCTATGGAAAGATTTGGAAAAGCTCATGTTGTTGGTCTTGAAGTATATCATCTGGATATTTTTATTATATGCTTCTAACAAAATATCTAAAGAGGTATAATCTATAAATATATGAAGTATAATTATTACTTCGTATATTTTGCCAATGTTAAATCAGCATCTTCAGGGATTAATACACTGATATTAAACACATGCATGCCAACACACTTCAGTAACAAAGATGGAACAGGAGAGTTACAGGATGACCTAAAGTCCTATAATTATGCCACCTATTGACTTTGGTTGGGTGCTCTTGGCTGTTGGGCTGACTGTCTGCTGATGAGGGTTTCAATCCATGAGTGCAAAATATTTCAATATTTTACTTAAATTAAAATAAGCTATTCTTTCTTTTAATGTTATACAGTCAGCATTCATTGTGAAGAATTTATGGAGACAAACAAACCTGTGTAGGAGTGATTACTTTACTTATAATTATTATAATTGTTATTATTATAATTATAATTTTCATAATTGTAAGTAATTACTCCAACATGTGTAAGTAATTACTCCATAACATAGAAACATAGACTAGTAAGAGGAAAGATCACATGGAAGGAAAGAAATGGAATTTATCCACCTTCTGAGTGATTATTACTTGGAGCAGCATGTGATGGAGGGAGACTCTGGGTAGGATCTGGTTATAGAATCAGAATGGCTTACCATAACTCAGGTGACCCCATTACCTCGAACTGTGGAGAGTGATCATATGGTCCTGACTTAGGAGGTTACAACTCATCTGGAATTTTCAGTCAAAAAAAAAGATGACGAGGATATGTTGGAAAGGGTCCAGAGAAGATTCACAAAGATTGTAAGTGGTCTTTGGAATGTGGAGTATAAGGACAAATTGAGAGAATGTAAATTGCAAAGCCTCATGAATAGGAGGAAGATGATGGATATGATTGAGACATATAACCTAGTCAGGGGTTGTTATCAGGCTGACGTGGAAGAGATTTTTCATAAAATGGGAGAAGCCATCTCTGGAAACTGTATAAAGATGGTGTGAGCAGAGGCGTGAGAAGATGGTTCTTTGCATGGAGAGCGGTTGGTGATTGGAATGCATTGCCTGAGTGTGTTATGAATGTAGACCATTAAATCATCTTAAGGCACGGTTGGATGAGTATTGTGTGCAATAGTGTGTATCACCCATGATGAGTCTCTGATTCCATAGAGGTCAGATGTTAATAATAATAATAATAATTTTTGAAACTGCATGGCTGGTAACAAGCTTAGGAGGAAGCTTGAAGGAGTGCCATGGCATAAAAACATGCAAGACAAGGATGTTAGGTAGGATATCAGGTAGGAGTTTTATCATGCTATGAAATCTCATACATTATTGAACAAGTAATCTCTTAATTGTTGTAGTCTGAACAGCCGTGACATAAAAAAATAAAAATAATAATAAAAAAAAAAAAAAACAGATATAAGACACTGGCCATGATAAAAAAAACAAACATTATGATGAACAAGATGTAAGAATAAAGTATCCTGTAAACAGTGGCAGAATTCATACAAATACTAGACACTCATTTGTAATTATCTTAACAGCTAAATTTAACATGAATTTTTACATATTGCTACTCATTAAACAGTAACAAAAAAATAAATAAATAAATCTAATCTCCTATGTAGTTACACAGTTACCATTTATTTATGATATATCACCCTGCTTATTGAAGCTTGAAGTGATGAAAAACTTTAATGTTCGATCTCTAGAGCAGGGTTTCTATTTGTTTCTATGTTGGAATTCATATTAAAAACAACAGTAAAGACTTTTAATTCTTTAAAGAAAAAAAATTCAGGCTAATTAATTTTTATAGTATATTTTAATTGGGTGAGGTAAAGTATTGAAATATTTTGCAGCCATGGATTGAAATATTTTGGAAAACAAATAGTTGATAAGCAGATTTAGTAATATATATATTGTTTTAATTGATTGCTTAAATCATTTGATCTTAATAGGCAGAATTTTTTTATGTGGGATTTGTAACATTATCACATGAAGGTTAAATGAAATCAGTAAACTAAACATTCATAAAGTATTTATATTATAATTTTTTCTGTTATAAGGGACTTCCTGGTGAATCTGGTGCGAAAGGAGAAACAGGAAGAAAAGGAGAACAAGGTTCAGTTGGACCCCGAGGATTACCTGGAATTCCAGGACAAGCTGGCAAGCGTGTAATTACATTGATATTACTTTTGAAATGAAATATATTATTGAATTTTTTTTTTGCCATTATTCTTTAAAGACTACATTCATATTCCTTTTAACTGACTTCTTATTATGAAATGCCAAGAGAAATTTTTTTCCCCCATAGATGGGATGCAGAATTTATGCTTGATGAGGATACATTGTTGGAAGTGGAAGAAATAAGAGATCTGGGGGTGATAGTGGATAAGGATTTGAAATTCAGGGGACACATAGCCAAAGGAATGTGCCAGGGAGTTGACACCTGCCTTGACATATTTTTTTAATATGAGTCTTGTACTCGGTCAAGTTCCTATGGAGTGGAAGGAGGGCAAGATTGTGTCACTTCATAAAAGAGGTGATCTTACTCAAGCATCAAACTATAAGCCTATCTGCTTATTAAATTACTTAAGGAATTTACAATGTACAAATGATATAAATTAAAATTAAACTTTAATCTATATTCCAATATTTTGGCAATGTCACGTTGCCATTTTCACAGGAACTTAAAATAAAGACGTGCACGCAGCAGGAAACTTTTGATTCTCCTAAAGGTCCTGATGGTGCACCCTAGCGGGCTAAGTAAGTATTCTCGGCCGTTGGGCTGA
The DNA here is from genome assembly GCF_054136105.1 of Typopeltis vanoorti. Taxonomy (NCBI): domain Eukaryota; kingdom Metazoa; phylum Arthropoda; class Arachnida; order Uropygi; family Thelyphonidae; genus Typopeltis; species Typopeltis vanoorti. Next base: position 61,554,576 of record NC_143561.1, read on the forward strand.
AGGGCTTGTGATGTAAGTCTCCCAAATTTGGGGCAGTCTCATGCAACCAAATTTGTTGAGTTTTGGCATGTTTCTTAGGGCTGAGGCTGATTCCATGAATAGCCTTTCAAATTTGAATTTACTACGGTGTATAACCGTAGCTTTCTTCCACAGTATTCTGTAGCGAGTATCCAGAGCATGGTCTGCAAGACCAGAGTGACTGTACTGGTGAAAATGAATGTAGTCCTTGTGTTCTGAAATTCTGATATTCGGTGTCCTGCTTGTTTGGCCAAAATAGGACAGCTTACAGCTGCAAGGGACCTGGTATACACCAGGTAGGTCTAAGGTAGGTGGTTGGTCTTTAGTGGAGTAGATAAGGGACACCAATTTTTTATGTGGTTTGTAACAAGAGGTCAAGTTATGTTTTTTTAGGATTTTGGTAATTTTTTCCCAGGTGCCTCGGATGTAGGGAATGGTGATGGATTTAGAAAACGGGGGGGGAGAGTTTTGTGGTTAACTAGTGTCAATATTTTTTTTGGGGGGGGGAGGGGTAGCCATTGGCAGAGAAAGTGTTGAGGATGTGGTTTAGTTCCGTGGTTAGGGCACTGTGATTTGAACAGATAAGTTTAGCCCTGTTGTGTAGTGTCTTAATAACTCCATATTGTTGTGACAGGGTGTGGTGGAATTGTTGGTGAATGTATCTGCCTGATGGAACCTTGGTTTTCTATAAACTGAGAAAACCAAGGTTCCATCAGGCTGGTGGGTGACTAGTGTGTCTAAGAAAGGAAGGCTGTTGTTTTTCTCCTTTTCCAGGGTGAACTTGATTCTGGGGGTGTTGGTTGTTTAAGTGTGTTAGGAAGGAGAGGAGTGTATCAGAGCCATGTGACCAAATAGCGAACACATCATCAATGTAGCGAAGCTATATGGTTGGTTTCTGTAGGGCAGAGTTTCAGGCTTTCTCTTCAAAAGTCTCCATAAAAAAGTTGGCCAAGGGCGAGGAGAGTGGTGAACCCATGGCTGTCCCCCTCTATCTGTTTGTAGAATTTTCCTTGCCAAACGAAATAGTCAGAGTTCATAGTGAACTGAAATAGGGCTGAGATATCAGGAGGAAATTTAGCTTTGATTAGCTCTAAGGTTTCTTTGAGTGGGACATTTGTGAATAAGGAGAAGACGTCAAACTAACCATTATGTCAGTATGTTGGAGTGTAAGGTTTTGTATGCTGGCTTTGAAATGGGCTGAGTTTTTTTATGTGTGATGGTGTGTTGCCCGTGTAGTGTGTGAGCACTTTGACCAAATGTTTAGCTAAGTTGTATGTGGGGAATCAATGCCATCCACTATGGGACGTAATGGCACATTTTTTTTATGTATTTTTGTGAGTCCATATAAACGGGGGCGGGGGTATGAAGTTAAACGGTTTTAATTTGTTAGTGACTTCTACTACAGGCCAAGAAGTGACCTTCTTAAGGAGCCTTTGGATTTTTCTAATTTATGAGTTGGTGGGATTGTACTCAATAAGGAGGTAAGTGGTCCGATCTAATAATAGAGCTTTAAGCTTACCTGTGTAGTCCGTTTGGTAAGTATTACTGTGGCGTTACCTTTATCCGCTTTGGTGATTATTATTTTTTGTTATTATTTCTTTGTTTTTCTTTAATTAAAGGAAAACAAAGAAATAATAATAAGTACTACTGTGGCGTTACCTTTATCCACTTTGGTGATTATTATTTTTTTGTTATTATTTCTTTGCTTTTCTTTAATTAAAGAAAAACAAAGAAATAACAATCACCAAAGCGGATAAAGGTAACGCCACAGTAGTACTTAACTAAACGGACTACACAAGTAAGCTTAAAGCTCTATTATTAGATCGGACTACTTACCTCCCTATTGAGTACAAGTTAGCCAGTCTTGGGCGTGGACAGCAGGGTTTTTTCTCCAGCTTATTCTGGGGTTTTTCATCCCGCAAAGCAGGCAAACTGGCCTCGAGAACTCAACACTACAGGCCATAGGATACACCGGGGCATAAGGCTGACCACCTTATCCTGTAAACGGAGTGAGGTCCGATGATCAATGGACCCTCGACAACGCAAGGTAAAAGAGGGTATAAGGAAGATGAGATGAGATGAGATGAATTGGTGGATAAGAATATGATACTCTGTGAGGGCAGCATGAATTTGTGAATGGTTGATCATACCTTTGTAATTTATTAACTTTTTTTTTATAAGAGGGTGACAGCGAGTTGGATAAAGGGAATGGTCAAACAATGATTCTGCTGCATTTTTCAAAGACTGACAAAATACCACATGAATTCTGTTACACAAATTAGAACAAATGAGGATGGTTGTGACTCTGGTTATGTAGATAGGATGGTGGCTGATTAATAGATACTAAAACGAGGTTATGATGGAACAGAATCCAAGAGAAAGCAGGTAACTAGTAGTGTGCTGCAAGGTTCTGTTCCAGGACTGCTACTGTTTATTTTATACATAATTGATATAGGGAATAATCTGAAGAAGAAACATTCAGTTGTTTGCTGATGATGCGAAACTGAATAGAGTAATAGTTAATCAAGGTGATGTGGAAAAGTTGCAGGATGATTTAAATGAGCTATCAGTATGTAACAATTTAATATGGAGAAATATAAAGTTATGGGATAAATTGTTACAATCTGTGTACAACATTGATGGAACTGTAGTCCAGGAACTAGATGATTGTCCCCCCCCAGCAGTATTCATCTCAACTTTCCAAGCTGCACATTCTTTAACTCCTTTTGATACAAGGGTGGCATCTGTGTATTATGTCATCTCAGACATACCTTGCCAGAGAGAACTCAACCTAGAATTGCCTGACTTTGATCTTCTTTGGTTGGGAATCTTCCTTCCGGACTCAGTCAGATTTATTTGCTGTCTCTATCACTCCCCTGATGCCATCAGCCACCCTGAGCTCTTTAATTTCCTCTCCTTAAACAATGATTTTCTCCAGTCCCTAACATCAAAATCATCCTCCTAGGAAATTTTAATGTCCATAACATAACTGGTTTTCCTCCTCCAGTTTTACAGATCTAGCAGGCAGAGATGCTTAAACATTTGCCATCACTAACAACCTTACACAAATTGTTTACATGCCTACCAGAATACCAGATAACCCTAACCATTCTCCAAACACCCTAGGTCTTTTCCTCACCAGTGACCCTTTCAAATACACGGCAAATGTAGTGGGTCCCTAGATAATTCTGACTGCAGTCTACTGCTTGTCTCCTTCCCTATGCAACAACGCTTATACAGCCACTCTCATACAAGCGTAGTTTGGCATTTTCACAGTGCTAGGACAGCCTCCTTGACTTCTATGCCTCATTCCCATGGAATATATGCACTGAACATATCACCAAAGTAATCCTTACCGGCATGGAAAGATACATTCTCCACACTATTCTGAACTGTTGATCCCTAACTTAGTCCTGGTTCTCCAAAAGATGTGCCAAGGCTGTACAAATAAAAAATCAAGCATTCCACATCTGGCTTACATCAAGAACTCCATCTCCCTTTAGTGCTTATACTCAAGCCTTATACTATAGTATTAATGCTTTCAAAACAGAGTTTGAAAGAGCAAAAAGTAGGAAACTCGCAGCCTGTCCAAATGGCAGCCCAGCATTCTAGTCTCTCGCCAAGGCAATTGGTCATAACTTCTGCCCAACACTCTTTCCACTCCTACCATATCCAGATGGCTCTATTGCATCATCACCCACAGAAAAAGCCAATCTCCTGGCTTCACTTTGATTCCAGTTCATGCATAACTTACAATAGTAAATGTCCTCCAACCATTTCAGATGTCCAGTATGCAATGCCCCTATATCCTTTCACCTGAAAGAGATCAGAAAAATATTTTCCAAATTAGACACAAAAAAAAGTCTCCTAGCCCTAAATGGCACTCCTCCAATTGTCCTGAAGATTAGTGCACCAGAACTGACTCCTATCCTATGTAGCCTGTATATATACTCTCTTACTCTACTCTATCCCACAGCCTAGCAGTTGGCCTATGTTCAACCCATTCCTGAGAAGGGTGACATATCACTGCAATCAAACTACCGCCCTTTCTCACTCACCTCAGTCCTGTCTAAAATAATGGAGAATTGAGAGAACCATCAATTCCAAGCTCCTACACGATCTTGAAGGCACCCAGCTAATGAACGACCACATGTATGAGTATTAATTCTGTTACTGCCAATCAACAGTAGATCTACTCACATATATCACTGGACATGATGAATCTGGGGAATCTCAAGTGGCTGCACTTGATATCTCCAAAGCTTTCGACTGGGTCTGGCACAAAGGGCTTGTAAGCAGCAAAGGTTTATTGCATGCCTTGAGTATAAAAAGATATTATTATTATTATTATTAACACCAGACCTCCATGGAGTCAAAGGACTCATTGCTCGAGGCAAACACTGTTACACACCAAGTTCTCTCATTTTATTCTCTGCACTTAAGCTTCTAATTTCACACTGAGGATGAAACACCTAATGAACTGCTCACTGAATACTTTGACTATGTCTTCTGCAGCAGTTACCAATCTCCTACTTCCATCTATTAACATTATCTTACCATAATAATTCTTCTTCCTACTTCTTGCATTATGGGATACTAAGGCAATTGATGCAAAGTCATTAACCTTTGTATACAAGTAACCCAGTCGTAAAGATACTTCACGTGCAAACTTTGTTTGCTTACACTTGGATAAAGGATTAAACCAAGAATCTAATTTCTTGGCAGCTTTAATTTATTGTTTTGGAATCAGCAGTAGCTTTAAAACATTCCCCAACCTCAACAAGCACAAGAAGAGGCTGGTAAGGTCTGAACAAAAAAAAAAAAAAAAAAAAAAAAAAAAAAAAAAAAAAAAACGCCTAGAACAAAAATGATATTAAAGCAACTAATATAACCACAAGAAAGAACACATGATATAAGAACATAAATTACCTTCATAACATTGCTACTAGTATGCTCTTATTTATGTTCTTATTTATTTATGTTCTTTAACAAAGGTGTCAGAACAAGGTTTTTTGCCTGGAGGGTGGTGAATGAGTGGAATTCATTGCCTGACTTAGTTGTGAGCTCTTCGTCTGTAAATGAATTCAAGAAGAGATATGACAGATATTGTTTTGCTAGTTTGGGTCTCCCGCGATGAGTCTACTGACTCCATGGAGATACCCATAATAATAATAATAAAAATAATAATAATGATATAAGAACATAAATTACCTTCATAACATTGCTACTAGTATGCTCTTTCTTGTGGTTATATCAGTTGCTTTAGTATAATTTTTGTTCTAGGTTTATCAGACACCCCTGTGTCAATTAACCAAAAATCTAGGAGGCAGTCATTTTAAGATCAAAGTAATACAACTCTCTCTTTATCCAACATATGGCACCAATTAGAACGTTAGTTCCTTGTGTTGTCTGTTACAGTTTTCAACTAGCCCCACTTTTGACCAATAGTTGCTATTAACATACTATGACCAACTATTCTTTGTGCTGTGAGGATGCTGGGTATAACACCAGCGATATATCAGCAAATAAGTTAAATAAATATTAATTAAAATTATTCTTATGTTGTGAATTAAAACCATTAAAATAAACTAAATGTGAACTTCCAACACATAGCCTTTCTACCCATTTAAAAAACATGTTTTCTGATGCGAGTTCATTAAGAAAGAGAATAATTTTAGTAATTCTTTTTTGAATGACATTAACGTGATCAACATATTATGCATTTTTATGTGACTCCCAACCAATGAATAAGCCATGGGAAGGCTAATAGGTTTTTTTAATTAATTTATAAAAATACTTGTTATATTTTATCATTATCATCAACTTGCTGATATGTAACCTGAAAAAGTGTACAGGATACTATTACATTGCTACACATTTAAGTTGACATTATTACTAATGTCCAGTCAATGATTTTCCTCCAGATTTGTCTCTCACTTTTCAGAATTGGAGTCCAATATTATTTTTATTATTTATTTTATAATAAACATATTTATTAGATAAAAACTGGATTTTATTAGGTTGTGTAAAACTAAAAAGATAATGAAAGCCACTAGTTTTGCCACTAAAACTGGTGGCTTTTCTAGATAAAAAATACATAAAAATAAATGCAATAAACTTAACACAAAATATAATATTACTAAAACAAACTATGTAGTAATTGTTATAATCAGGGGTGGCTCGTGCATAGGCACTGCAGAACTGCAGCACCCCCAATTTTTCTCTATATATAAATATATTTATTAATTTATTTATATTTGCTTGTAATATTTATTTTATCATCAACAATCCTATACAATTCTCTTATTTTGTATAAAACAATAAAATTCCATCTTGTAGCACTTAGGACGGTGAAGGATGCTAGCAGCACTGTGTTTACCACAGTGTCATATTGTTATGTACACAAGCATATGCACGGTATAGTGAGATGCAAGCTATTAGCATAATGCAGCACTGTCTGTCGCACAGTTCCACTGCTGTTTATATGCAGTTTGCGCCAGTAGTAGAGTGTTCGTAGTGCTTATCATGTTTACTCCATCTCTTTAAATATTTTGGACATTACGATTAAAGACATAACATTTGTTATAGTTTTTATTTTAGAACATTATTGGGGTTATGATAATGGATTTTATTTTTAAGTAATTTTGAATTATACCAAACTGCATAATTTTATCGATAATAAACAATATTTTTTCATGAAACAAAACAAGAAGAATATATTTTATTTTAAAGTAATTTTGAATTATACCAAACCGTATAATTTCATCGATAATAAACAATATTTTTTCATGTTTAATTTTTTTAAAAATTTTTACTATAATTTTGATATTTTATCCAAACACATATACACTATACTTACAGTGTGTATGTATATTTCGAAAGTTGCAGCAGCCCCACGATTTCAAGCCACTAGTTACATTATAAACCAACTGAAACCATGTGAAATGTGGGAGGTGGCATGAGTTACTCCTTGTTCAGTGTTGTGTGCAGACAGTTGTCTGAAAAGTTGTAGTCTGATGTATGGAAAGATCTGAGAAACAGTTTCCGAAATCACACATCTTTGAATCCCATTAAGAATGCCTTGTGAAAAAAAATGATCAGTGTAGGTTCTTTTATGTTGAGAACAATAAAGGTGTCTTCATTTTGTGTGTGGATAAATGAAAAGCCAGACCTCAGTTGTCTTCTTTGTTGTTGTTGACATCTTTGGATGTGTTCTGTTTTCTTTCAAAACTTTTTGATGCTTGGTATGTAAGAAAGGTTACAAAAGTATAGAATACTACAGACTCCAGGGCTTTGGTCTTTAGGATAACGAACATCATATGGTGAAATAGGCTTGAAAGCCACCCTGATGTCACGAGTTTTAAGGAGACCGGTAATCTTGATAGTAAGTGAACTGTGCAACTTATGGAAACTGAAGTACTCTAGTGAATATCAGGATTTTGCTTTGGAGAAGAATTTAGAGAATAGTAATTGGTGTATGATTTTCTGTGAACATCTGTTGCAAACAAGCTGCTGAGTAAAGTTTCTTCATTAAGTTTTTCTTCATCTATTATGATAAAAGCTACTCTTTTTTGAGCATATATGTATTATTATTATTATTATTATTATTATTATTATTATTATTATTATTAAGAGTGCCCTCCAGGGAGTCACGGACTCATTGAGGGAGGCCTCATTCTACACGCACAGCTATCATACTTATTCTTGAATTCATTCGCACTGCTTGCACAAACAACATCCAATGGCAATCTTCCAATCAAGCACGACTCTATGAGAGAAAAATCTAGCCCCCACTCCCTTCTTAGCGGCATTCATTCTCAGCTTTCATGGATGCCCTCTTGTCCTTTCCCCACCCCTCCGTAAATTGAAAAATTCCATCAAGTGAAATCCTGTATGACCCTTTCAGTAGTTTGTAAGTTTCAATCATATCATGCCTCTTTCTCTTGTTTGTTAGTGTCTGCAGTATGCAAATTCTCCATCTGTCTTCATTATCAGTATTCTACAATCCTGATATAATTTTTAACACGCTCTTTTGCACTCTCTCCACTGTATCAGAATCACAATGGAGACCAGACCTGCACACAATAGCCCAAGTGAGATCTTTGTAATGTAATACCTAGTTTTTGTGACACATGGTGCAAATAAAATGAGTGTAGGTCCAATGGCCTGTATGAGTAGGCTTGTGATATGCATCAACTGAAAAGCCTTTTTCATCATTTTTGGTAAACATCTGGGAAGGGTAAGGTAGTTTCCCATCACTTTCTAGTTCCCAAGTAAATTTTATTTTATGGTAGAATGAGTTATGATAGATGCAAGAAAATCGTATAAATCAGGAGCACTATATTTCCAGATGATGAATGTGTCATCTATATATCTGAACAATACTAATGGTATATGGTTGGTTTGTCGATATGAAAAAATGTTATTATTATTATTATTATCATCATCATCATCATAAAACCCCATGCAGTCACTCGTATAGAAAGTCCCTTTGTCATACACACATCTCATCATATCTTGCCTTAACACATTCAAATTCTCTGCAGACACCAATCATTCACAACTCTGCATGCAAAAAACCTGCTTCTCACTCCCCTTTGTTCACACCCTAATTATACAGCTTATAAGAATGACCTCTTGTTCTACCCCAACTCCCACCATTTTATGAAGAACATCTTCAACATTGATCCTATAACAACCACTTACCAACTTGTACATTTCAATCATATCACCCCTCCTACTCCTATCCACTAGACTGTCAATTGCACCCCATCAAACCTTTTCTCATATTCAACATTCCAGAGATCAGAAACTATTTTGATAAATTGCCTCTGGACACTCTCCAATATCTCTTCAACCTTTTAAAAACCAACTGATCAAATCTGTGCACAGTATCCCATATGTGGCCTAATCAGAGCCTTATATAATGGAACCAGAATCTTCTCACTTCTACAAGTCAGTGTTTCTGCATCATTGCCAGTATTTGTTGTATTGCCCTCACAATTTTGTGATGTGTATTCCAAATTTTAGATCCTTAATCTCCATCACCCAAGATCTCTGATTTCCTCCACTCCCAACAATATATTCCCACCAAGAGTAAATTCTACATCTCATCTTTGTTTTCCAAATTTTAAAACCTTACATTTCACAACATTGAACTGGCGTTCCCATTCCCATACCCATTCACTCAATCTCTTAAAGTCTTCTTGTAAGGCCTGTTCATCCCAACTTTGCATCATCTGCAGACAACTGCATATCCCAATCCAAACTTCCCCAATATAATTAACATACAGGTTAAACAGCAATGGCTCTAAAACAGACCCCTGAAGCACAACACTAGCGACTACTTTCTTCTTCCGGGATATTGCTTCCCCCATACACAGCTTGCTGATACCTATTAGATAGTCAGTCTCCAATCCAATCCAATGCACTAGTCTAATATCTAACCCAATCTGCTCTACTTTGACTATCAACTTATTATGCGGTAATCTATCAAAAAGCCATTGCAAAATCTAACTATACTACTAATCTTTAAAGGTACCTGTCACATGACTATAAACAACAAATTACACGATAAACACAGTAATTAACTTTTAATTATGAGAAAGTACAGATATTTCGTACTGAAAATAACAATACATAGAAGTACATCATTCAGTACAGTTTCAGCGTATAGAAACAAGCAAATAAAAAATACGGGAACACAAGGCATACAACAATCAGTTTACCAATTAAAAACGGTTACCATGTGCTAGAAATTAATATATTAATAAATAATATCAAAAACCATTTTTGTTGGTTAATAAAATGAGAATCTCAAACATTCCGATTCAGATTTGGCCAATGTAAAAGGGCTTTGCAACTTTCTTTGAAATGGCATTCATATTTAAAACTGTTTCTATGGAGAAGACAAGCTTCATCCCACTGGATACTGTGCTTAGTGTCAATACTATGTTGTGCCAGACCAGACTTTTCAGTTTCGTGTATTCAATATAACAATGATGTTCATTAATTCTTTTATCCACAGCATGCCTGTCTGTCCAAAGTATGGCAGATTATATTCACAGGGTATCTGGTAAATGCCAGCTAATGATAGAGGTGACAGTTTCTCTTTTCTAGATGGCAACAGATGAGAAATTTTGTTGATAGGAAAATATATGAGAATTAAGGTGATAATTCTTCAGAATTCTACTAATAGGGTCAGAGATACCAGAAATATAAAGGATTAGAACCCTGTAGTCTGTTGAAGAAGCCTGAGGTGTTGGAACATAGGAGTCAGTTATCTGCTGGATTTGATGAGGGTTGTAACCATTAGAGAGAATTTTTTGTTCAAAAGCTTGAGGGAGATGAGCACACATTATGTGCTCTCTTAATTAAAGACTTCATAACACCAATTTTTTGAGAGGCATGATGAGCAGACTTTTGATGAATGTATCTGCCAGTAAAGGTAGGTTTACAATAAACACTAGTTGATAAATTACCATTGGCTTGCATAAGAAGGATTTCCAAGAATGGTACACTTCCAGCCCTTTCATTTTCCATGGTGAATTGAATGCATGGATGAAGGTTATTGATCTATTGTAAGAAAGTGGTAAGTTCATTTTCAGAATGAGGCCAAACAGCAAAAACATCAACATCAACTGTTGGTTATTGTGTAATTTGTTGCTTATAGTCATGCCACAGGTACCTTTAAAGATTAGTAGTATACTTAGATTTTGCCAAGGCTTTTGATACATTGGAGTTTGAGTGTGTTTAAGACACGGTATGATGAGGTGTGTGTGTGTGTGTGTGTGTGTGTGTGTGTGTGTGTGTGTGTGTGTGTGATAAAAGGACCTCCCAGATGAGTCTTTGACTCCATGAGGTCTTGGGGTAATAATAATAATAATAATTACGGCATGATAAGTTTCAAACTAGTGCATTGGATTGGAGACTGACTGTCTAATGGTATCAAGTTGTTGTTTAGGTATACTACTGTGTATTTATCCTCTTCATCTAATGAAGCCAGCACCTTATTGTAATAAGTAAGTAGTACTAAGACATGACTTCCATTTAGAATCCATGCTGTCCATCAAAGATAATATGATTGTTATCAACCCAATTCTGGATCCTATTTCTCACCAGCCTCGCCAGCACTTTAATCGCAACAACTGACACCCACAGATTGCCATAATTTGATGCTTGAGTTCTGTCACCTCCCTTATGAAGTAGCACAATCTTACTTTCACTCCCTTGGAACTTGACCCAGTGTAAGACTCATATTAAACAATCCTATTTCTCACCAGCCTCGCCAGCACTTTAATCTCAACAACTGACACCCACAGATTGCCATAATTTGATGCTTGAGTTCTGTCACCTCCCTTATGAAGTAGCACAATCTTACTTTCACTCCCTTGGAACTTGACCCAGTGTAAGACTCATATTAAACAAATATGTCAAGTCAGATGCCAGCTAACTGGCACAAAAATTTTCAAAATTTTTTAAAAGATTTTTCAAAGTTTTCTATAAATAAATTTGCACAAGGAGGAGATGGGGCTGCCCATTGCAAGACTGGAAAGCCGCTTGAAAATTCGAATAGTCGATATCTCTCAGCTATTCAAACATTGTCTCCACTTTAATTTCTTCAAATAAAATGGACAATTTTCAAGCAGCTTTCTGGCCATGCAATGGGCATTCCCTCATTTCCTCAATGTCTCACCCATTTAGTCTCATGATTTGTCCTGTGAAGGAACCTACATAAGCGCACCCCCTCCTCTCTTTCTCTCTCTCTCTCTCATAAAAGTTTATAAAGTTTATGTTAACTTCACAGAAGTAAGTATATATATATATATATATATATATATATATATATATATATATATATATATATATATATATATATATATACATACACAAAAGATAAGACCCTTTTTTGAATTTGCATCAGCAGTAAAAAATCTTCAGTATATTTTGATAACACCCCATAAAGTCAAAGACTCATCTAGGAGGTCCCTTTGTCATACATACACACACAGCTCATTACACCTTGCCTGAAATACATTCAAATTCTCTGCTGACACCACACTCTCAGAAAATGAATCCCCATCATTCACAACTCTACATGCAAAAACTTGTTTCTCACTTCCTTGCTCACATCCTCCTTATACAGCTTTCAGAGATGACCTCTTGTTCTCATCTCATCTCTCACCATTTTAAAGAAAATCCTCTTCAAAGTTGATCTCATAACAACCCCTTACCAACTTGTATGGGTCTATCATATTACCCCTGTTTGTCATGTCAAGTAGATTCTGTAAATTTCATCTTCTTAACCTATCCGCATATTCAACATTCCAGATATCAGAAACTACCTTAGTCAATCACATCTGGACCCTTTCCATCATCTCCTTACCTTTTTGAAAACCAGGCGACCAACTATGTGCACAGTAGTCCATATGTAGTCTAATCATGGCTTTATGCAATGCAACAATAATCTACTTACTTCTATAAGTCAGTGTCCTCTGCACAGTGGCGTAGCTAGGGGAGTGCAGAGGGGGCGATACTTTGAACCTTTTTGAACTTTTGCAGTTAATTCTAAAATACAGTCTCGAGAACTCAGTTCCAAATGTTGTAATACTCCTGCGAATTTTCCTCACAATTTCTGTAAGTGTTGCTAGTTGTCAGAGGAGTTTTTAAAATAACATTTGATTAAGAATTACCTACATTACTATGAAATAGAGTTCACCAATGCCATCAATGACTTTGCTAACAGAAAAGCAAGAAAAATAACATTTTATAATGTTGAAATTAAAGTTTTACTTCAAAAATAAACACAGTGTTTTAATTTATTTCCGTATATGTCATTTTGACTTTTTGTAGTATTTTTGGTGTGTATTGAGAGGGGCGGCAAACTCAGGGACCGCCCTGGGCAGCAACTGCTCTAGCTATGCCACTGCCTCTGCATCATTCCCAGAATTTATTGTGTTGCCCTCACAATTTTGGCAGTGTGGCTTCTAAATTTTAGATCCTTATCCACCATCACCCCAAGATCTCTTATTTCTTCTACCTCCAACAATATTTCCCCATCAACATTGATCCTATAACAACCCCTTAGCAACTTGTATGGGTCTATCATATTACTCCTCTTCATCCTGTCAAGTAGATTCTATAAATTTCATCTTCTTAACCTATCTGCATATTCAACATTCCAGATATCAGAAACCACCTTAGTGAATCGCATCTGGACCCTTTCCATCATCTCCTTACCTTTTTGAAAGCCAGGTGACCAACTATATGCACAGTAGTCCATATGTAGTCTAATCAAGGCTTTATGCAATGCAATAATAATAATAATAACAATAATTATTAATAATAATAATTATTATTATTATTATTAATTGTTAATAATAATTATTTAATATTAATTATTAATAATAGACTCATTTCGGGAGACCCAAACTAGCAAAACAATATCTGTCATATCTCTTCTTGAATTCATTTACAGACGAAGAACTCACAACTAAGTCAGACACTGAATTCCACTCATTCACTGCCCTCCAGGCAAAAAACCTTGTTCTCACACCCTTGTTTACCACACTCTTCTTTAATTTCCAGGGATGACCTCTTGTTCTTCCATCACTATCACACAGCTGAAACATTTCCCCTGCATCAATCCTATAAAAACCTTTCAGTAATTTAAATGTTTCTATCATATCCCCTCTTCTCTGCCTATCAACCAACCTCTGCAATCCACAAGCTCTCAATCTATCAATGTAGGGAGCATTTTTTACATCACTCACCAACTTAGTCACTGTTCTCTGAACCCTCTCCATAGCCTCCTCATCTCCAAGGAATCCAGGTGACTAGACCTGAGCACAGTAATCCAAATTTGGAAGTATCAATGCTTTATAAAGGAGAATAATAACCTCTTTATCTCTGGATGTCAGTGTGTTCCTCAACAACCGGTAATCCTATGTGCAATCTTGGCCACCTTAGCAATGTGTCCCCTGAACTTCATCTCCCTATCTACCAACACCCCCTAAGTCCCTAGCCTCATCAATCTCTTGGAGTACTGTTCCATCAATGTAGTACACAGCTGGTAATTTTTTAATCCCAAAATGCATGACTTTACACTTTTCCACATTGAACTGACATCCATTACCTTTTGCCCATTCTACCAGCTTATTTAAATCATCCTGCAAACTTTCAACATCAGCTTGATTTTTTATTGCACTACCCAACTTTGCATCATCAGAAAACAACTGAATATCTCCCTTTAAGCCATTTCCTATATCATTTATATACAAATTAAACAACAATGGTCCAAGCACAGAGCCCTGAGGCATACCACTGGTCACCTGCCTCATCCTGGACTCGGCTCCTCCATACACCACCTTCTGGTATCTCTCCCTGAGCCATTCTCCTATCCATGTCACCAATTTAATATCCATTCCCATCTGCTCCAATTTGTATAACAGTGTTCCATGGGGTATTCTGTCAAAAGCCTTAGCAAAATCCAGAAGTACCACTGTGTAGCCAGTTCCTTTGTCCAACTCTGATGTCATTCTATTATAAAAAGTTAATAGATTGCTAAGGCAGGATCTACCTTTAACAAAACCATGAGTATCATGGTTTGTTAAAGGTATCATATCCTGATCCACCCATTCTTGAATTTTGCCTTTAACCAACTTTTCCAATACTTTTACCACTACTCCTGAGATGGAAATTAACTACCGCAGTTTTACAGCCACCTTTATGCAAAGGAACCACTTTGCCTAACTTCCACTCCCTAGGGACCATACCAGATATCAAACTTAAGTTAAATATCCAAGTAAGGGGGGGGGGGGTTGACAATTCCTTTCCACATTCACGCAACACCCGAGCTGATATTCCATGTAAACCTACAGCATTGTTGCATTTAAATTTTGCAATATATTAAATACCTCTGATATCTACTTACTTCTACAAGTCAGTTTCCTCTTCATCATTCCCAGAATTTATTGCATTGTCCTCACAATTTTGGCAATCTGTCCTCTATATAACAATTAATAATAATAATAATAATAATTATTATTATTATTAATTGTTAATAATAATTATTTAATATTAATTATTAATAATTAATTAAAGATTGCCAAAATTCTTATCCACTATTACCTTATTCTTATCCACTATTATCCACTATTACCTTATCCACTTTTAGATTCTTATCCACTATTACCTCAAGATCTCTTATTTCCTCTACCTCCAACAATATTTCCCCATCAAGCATAAATTCTACAACCCATCTTTGTCTCCCAAATTTTCAAACTTTACAATTTGCAACATTGAACTGGCCTGAACATCTGCTTCCTGATTGTTCTTCCCAATTTTGCTTCATCTGCAAACAACTGAATATCCCAATCCAAACTTCCCCAATATAATTAACATACAGGTTAAACGGCACTGGCTCTAAAACAGACCCCTGAGGCAGGCCACTGATGACTTTCCTCTTCCGGGATATTGCTCCCCTATACACAACTTGCTCATAGCTATTAGATAGTTAAGTCTCCATTCCAATCCGATGCCCTAGTGAAATATCTAACCCAATCCGCTCTAGTTTGATTATCAACTTATCATGCGGTTGTTTATTACAAAAGGTGTCTATTACACCTTTTGTAATAATTAAGTAAATTACTAAAACATGACTTCCATTTAGCAAATTCATGCTGTCCATTAAAGATAATTTCACTGTTGTCTATCTGTTTTGGATTCTGGTTCTCACCAGCCTCTCCAACACTTTAACCACAACAACTGACACACACACACACACACACACACACACACACACATGCCCGTGCATGCATACACACACACGCGCGCGCACTCGCATGCACACACACACACACACACACAAGTCTACAATAGGCCTTCCTTCTACTCCTTTGGAATTTGATCAGTGTAAGATTCATGTTAAGCAAATATGTGAAGGCAGATGTCAACTCCCTGGCACATTCCTTTAAATATATAGGAATGTGCCAGGGTGATATATTATTAAGTTTCTCAGCCTTATTAATATTACGTTTGCTCCATTCCCCCATATACTTTTTGCTCTCTTACGGTCAATCCCTCCTCCTTGTCATCCCCTCTCTCAAACTCTCCATGATGCCACATTCACAAGAATGAAAGACCTTTATGAAATGCACATTAAATATCTCAACTATATCCTCTGCAGCAGTTGTTCTTATACCATTTTCTCCAATCAGTGTCATCCTTCCACAATCATTTTTTTTTGCTGGCTACATATCAAAAGAACTCCCTAGGATTTTTTTTTTTTTTTTGCTTCATTAGCTAACTACTGCTCATGCTTCATATTTGCTACTCTTACCAAGTGAGTCATTCTCCTTTCCTGTTCTTTGTAATTCTCATGGAATTGATTAGTACCAGTAATCTTATGTTGCCTCCATACTGCCTTCTCCTTCTGTATCGCATGTTCATATCTTAATTTTTCCATTTACACACCTACCTTATTTACCCTTGAGTCCCTGGAATACATTTAGACATTTCGTCTACTAAATAGTTCTCAAATATCACCCAAGTAGCATCGATCTCCTTTCCAACGAACTCCTCATTCTGTGCTACACCTGCAAGCTGTCTCCTGAGCTTCTTATAATCACCATCTTTGTAGTTCCACATATACCCTTAACTCACAGAAGTCCTCACACAATCACCCAGATAGACACTTCATGGTCGCTCCCACTTACTGGAGGATGATTTGACACCTCAGTTATAATAACATCCTCTAATGAGATGATCAAATCTAACATCCTCAATCCACGTGTATCCTCTGTTACATACTGCCTGATGAAGCTGACCCTCAAAAAACTCATTTTCTTTACTTCCAGTTGCTATCTCATCATCTCCTCTCTTTATTGTCATAATTAAAGTCAGCTATTCTTATAATGATCACCTTTTTCTTGTTTGTTTGGCTAATTTGATTATTACATTTCTTGGTCACTACCATCCATATTACTAGGTCTATAACAACATCCGACTAATTATTTCATTCTATTCACCTCTATCTCACACCATACTGTATTAAAGCTACTGCCACTATTTCCCTCTTTCATATCTACCTTGTATGGACATAACTCTTTTTCTATCATCAATAGAAAATTGATGATAGAAAAAGAGTTAGTTCAAAACTGGGGAAAATATTGCTCTCATGTCACCTCATTGGAAAATATGGAAAACCCCCCTCCCCACCATTTTTAACCTTTCTGTCTTCACGAAATTGATGTCAATAAAGGCGACAGGATTTGATGACATATCACCATGCATCTCAGGGGAATGTTCCAGGGAATTGGCAGTAGCATTGGCATGCCTGTTTAATAAAAGCCTTACAACAGCACAGGTTCCAAGGAGTGGAAGGAGGGTAAAATTGTTCCACTGCGTAAAGGTGGTGATAAGGCTGTAGCTTCAAAATAGGTTGTTCTGTATATCTGGAGTTGTGGTGACGGTACTGCACAGATTGGTGAGAAGTAGGATACAGAAATGGGTTGATAACAGCTGTATTCTCTGTGGTTATCAGCATAGGTTTATTAAGGGGAGATCATGTTTCACTAACTTACTTATATACTATAACAGGGTGACAAATACCTTGGATAGGGGAAATGCATATACAGTAGTGTACTTGAATTTTGCAAAGGCTTTTTATAGACTGCCACACAACAACCTCTTCTTCTTCTTGTTATTATTATTATTATATGACACATCCAGGGAGTCCAAAGACTCATCGAGGGAGGGCACCTACTCTACAACTCTCTGTCTCAGCCACTCAATCCACTAACTATAGTGAACCGCAACTACACTATAGTTCGCCCACAGATTAGAGACCCTTCTGCGCATGTCTCAAAAACGAGAATCCATTCCGATAATAGAGTAATCAATCCATCTTCTGGGATGAGTTTGTTTATTATTACAGGTCGGAAAATTTAGCTTTTCTTTTATGAACATTGTAGTTTTTAAAGTGTAACTATTTTGCTTGTGTAACAGTTGGAA
This sequence comes from Typopeltis vanoorti, assembly GCF_054136105.1. Lineage (NCBI taxonomy): Eukaryota > Metazoa > Arthropoda > Arachnida > Uropygi > Thelyphonidae > Typopeltis > Typopeltis vanoorti. Next base: position 61,572,606 of record NC_143561.1, read on the forward strand.
AAATGTACGTAGAGTATTTACAAAATTAAAAAATGGTATGGCATAAAATAAAAATAATTATACAGAAAAACAGAAATTTTTTTAAAATGAACTTAGATATTCTAAACTTACAGTTGAGAGAACTGAGACACTTTAATGTCCTAAACTGATTAATTATTTATGACTTGTTGTGACTCTTTTAACAAACCCATGCAAAAAAAATTGGAAAAAAATACCATTATCAAATCCTTCTAATCTTCATAGTCATCTGAATCGGTATCCGAATCGCCATCACTTTCACTTAAACTGATCACCAAAGGTTTGCATAATTCTTCAATAATTCCGTCTATGTCCCAATACATATTTTCCAATGAGGTGACATGAGAGCAATATTTTCCCCAGTTTTGAACTGCAATACTTTCAATCACCTGTTTCTGAAAGCTTAAAAAAGTTTCGACATGTCAATATCCCCAGTTACGTTGCAATGACGAATGAAACTTTTCACTTCTGCCCAAACATACTCAATAGCATTAATATAGCAATAGCATTAAAACTACTTAATAGCATTAAAACAAAATTTGATTTCATGAAGTATTTTCCTTAAAGTTTCTCTTTTCCAAGGAAAATTAATTCTTTCTTTAAGCACAGGAATCAATTTTGGAACAGTTGGCACTCTTTTCTGGACCACGTAAAATTCGTCAATAGTTCTTATAATGTCTACATCAAAATCATTCAAAGCTACGGTTTCGACAGTTGTCTTTCTCTGGCACTTTTTTTTTAGGAGATTTAAATTTTGGCTTACCTTCACCTTTTTATTCCCTATGAATTCTTTTAACAGTTGACCCCGATACGCCGAAATTGCACTTGCACGTTTTATGACTTGAGAAAGTGGAACAAGGAGACTGCCTTTTAACGATTTTTTTCGCAGAATGTCAGCACATTATTCAATATTCTTTTGCAAGAGCTACTGAAACATTTAACAACAGAACTTGTTGACTGTACTGGATCCATCATACAAATTAATAATAAAAAAATAATGCAAAAAAAGTGACAACAAAAATCAAGCTAGTACAGCGACAGACAAGAACGCACGTGATTTCACATGTTGGCGACCATTTTGTACATCCTTCATTTCTTTCTCTCCTTCAGCATGAGTCGACTATTCTTGGCAAAATGCCAAGCAGAGATCTACAAATGGTGGGCATAATATAATGCCATTTACCGCCCACCACCACTAGTATTTTCAGACAATCACAAACATTCACGCTCATGGCAGGATTCAAACCCGCAGCCTTTTGGCTGAACAGCAGATATGCTAACCACTCGGCCATGCAGGCCAAGCTCGCCTTATATAAATTGAAATAGATGGGATTGGATAACAGACTTCTGAGTTGGATCAGTGACTGGCTGTCGGATAGATATCAGAAAGTTGTTTATGAGGGTGCGGTATCCTGAAAGAGAAAAGGTCACTTTCGGTGTGCTTTAGGAGTCAGTTTTGAAGCCATTGTTGTTCAATTTTTATGTTAATAATATTGGGATGGGTTTAACTAGTGATATGCAGCTGTTTGCAGATAATGCAAAACTGGGGAGAGCAATGCAGAGTCAAGCAGATGTTATGGCCTTACAAGAGGACTTGAATAGATTGCATGAATGGACAGGTAAGTGGAATTATCAGTTCAATGTTGCAAAGTTTAAGGTTTTGAAATTTGGTAGGCAACAATGAGATACAAAGTATACACTTGGTGGGAAAACTTTAACGGAAGTAGAGGAGATGAGAGATCTAGGAGTGAGGATGGACAAGAACTAGAAATTCGGGGGCCACATTGCACAAGTTGTGAAGATATCAGTTCAAATAATGGCAATCATGCAGAGGACTATGACATGCACAAATAGAGAGGTTATGATGCCATTGTATAAGGCCTTGATCAGGCCTCATCTGGATTATTGTACACAGATTTGGTCGCCTGATTTTCATGGTGACGAGGATATGTTGGAAAGGGTCCAGAGAAGGTTCACGAAGGTGGTCACTGTTCTTTGGAATGTGAAGTGTGAGGACAGATTGAGAGAATGTAAGTTGCAGAGCCTCATGAATAGGAGGAAGGGGGGGGGATATGATTGAGACATATAAGCTAATCAGGATTGTTTTTGGGTCGACATGGAAGAGATTTTTCATAGAATGGGAGATGGGGGGGGAGTAGAACAAGGGGCCATCACTGGAAAATGTATAAGGAGGGTGTGAGCAGAGGAGTGAGGAGAGTGTTCTTTGCATGGAGAGTGGTTGGTGAGCGAAATGCATTGCCTGAGTGTGTTGTGGGTATAGACACATTGAATCAGGTTAAAGCACGGTTGGACAAGCAATGTGTGCAATAGTGTGTACCTCCTACACTGAGTCTCTGACTCCATGGAGGTCAAATGTTGATAATAATAATAAATACATCATACTCTTACATTTCTATTTCTGTCAGGATGTCATCCTCATCGAACCATGTCTCACTTATTCCAACAATTCTTGGGTGCAAAATTTAATTGCATAAAACAGTTTAGCTTCTCAGAAATTTTCATCCTCCTTCCCTTAGCTCAACCATTGGCCAACTCGCAGCTTATTTTAGTGTCATATGCTTTAGTTTCATTTACTCATATATTTCCTACATGCACATATCTTTATTTTATTTATTTGTACACTGTTCTTCAAAGATTATAATTAGATCTTGATAAAATTCGATCTTGATATAGGTTGCAAGAATTAAACTATTTTAGTTATTATTATTATTATTATTCAGATCTCCACAGAGTCAAAAGACTCATCGTGGGAGGTCCTTTCTAAGAAACACAAGTCTATCAAGACTCATTGAGGGAGGTCCCTCCTAGGAAACACAAAGTCTATCATATCACTCCTTAAATGCATTGACCATTCTCACTCTCTCACCACTCCATAAGGCAGTGCATTCCATGGTTCAACCACCCTCCATGCAAAGAAACCACTCCTCACCCTCTTTCTCACAGTTTCCTTTTGTAACTTCCATTGATGGCCCCTTGTCATGACTCCTTCCCGCTGTTCAACCAAGCGAAAGAGCTCCCCAGTGTCAACCCTGTAACCACTTTTCAACAGTTTAAAAGTCTCAATCATATCACCCCTCTTTCTTCTATCCACCAAACTCTGCAGTCCACACTCCCTCAGCCAATCCTCATAACTAAAATTTTACAGTCCCAACACCATCATTGTTATCCGCCTTTGTACCCTTTCCACAGTTAATTTATTCCCTTCAAATCCTGGGAACCAGATCTGAGAACAATAGTCTAAGTGTGGTCTGATCATAGTCTTATACAACGGAATGATAACCATTTATTCTCTGCAGGTCAGTGTCCTTCTCATTATTGCAGCAATCCTCTGTGTTACCTTCACTACCTTTGCAATATGTCCCCTAAATTCCAGGTTTCTATCAATCATCAAACCCAGATCTCTTGTCTCTCCTGCTTCCTCCTCCAGTATAACTCCTCCCATAGAGTATGCAGCATCCCATCGATGTGTCCCAAACCTCAAGACCTTACATTTTGCTGCATTAAACTGACACCCCCCCATTCATTTCCCATCTATCTAGCTTATTCAAATCCTCTTGCAGGGCTATCACATCTGCACTATTACTAATAACCCTTCCCAGCTTCACATCATCTGCAAACAACCGAATATCCCCTTGCAATCCACAAACAATGTCATTGATATGAAGGTTAAACAATATAGGTCCCAGTACTGAGCCCTGTGGAACCCCACTTGTAACCTTCTGCCTCTTTGATATTGCTCCACCATACACAACTCTCTGATACCTATCGGACAGCCATTCGTGAATCCAGTTGACCAATCTGACATCCAGACTCCATGTGCTGCAACTTGAATATCAGCTTATCATGTGGCACCCTGTCAAATGCCTTTGCTTAGTCTTGTTTAGTTATTATATCATCTACAATTAAAAATTTGAGTTTCATTTAGACTTTTATTTTTATATGCTTTTTATAAACTTTGTTCTTTATATAAACTCACTCATAAGATTTATATTAATTATTTAAATAATATTAATTCATTATCATTATGGTCATTAATTTACAGTATGTAAGTAGTCAGAAGTGTACATAGTGTCAAAGCATTTCAACATTGTTGTGAATGACAATAACAAAAGCAGGAGAGTGTGAATGTTAGAGTGCATGAGGATAGAAATGAATGGAGATGGAAAAAAAATGTGAATGATGAGTGTGAAGGAATGGATTAGTTATTATATAAACATAAAATGAATGGTATTTTCACAAGTCTGGTTCATTTAATTTTCTTTATTTGTTTATTTATTTGTTAAATATATATACCCATATATTTGTTAAAATATATGGGTATATTTTATAGTAAGGGTATATCAGGCTAATTGTTTTCCTTATGTTTTAGGGGAAAATGGGATCTCCTGGTCCACCAGGTGGAGTAGGACCTGCTGGTGAAAGAGTAAGTTTTTACATTCACTCATAAGATATATATTAATTTTTAAAATAATATTAAGTCATTATCATTATGTTCATTAATTTACATGTGTAAGTAGTCAGTCGTGTACATTGTGTCAAAGCATGTCAGCATTGTTGTGAATGACAATAACAAAAGGAAGGAGATTGTGAATATTAGAGAGCATGAAGGTAGAAAGGAATGAAGTTAAAAAAATAATGTGAATGACGACTGTGGAGGAGGGATTAGTTATATATATGACTGAAACAGCAAAGGATGAGAACAACTTGATTTGACTTGACTTATTGCTCTTTACACCTATAAGGTGCATGAGGCCATGAGTTTAGCTTTCCATACTCTTCGGTCCAGTGCTGCTTCACTTCATTTCCCCCAGCTCAACCATCCTAGTTTGTTTCGTTCTTGGATTACCATCCAGCAGCATGTCATTTTGGGTCTTCCCCTCTTCCTTTTATCATCAGGCATCCATGTCAATGCTATTCTTGTGTGTTCTGATGTTAGCATTCTCAATACATGGCCTCCATGTCCACCTGTGTTTCTTTAACTCTATTGTAATGGATTTAGTTTTGGTTTTGTTGTAAATTTCATGAAATTTTATTTGGCCAGTAAATTTTGAGAATTCTGCAAAGACATTTTGTTTGGAAGGCATCCATTTTATTTTCTTGTTGTTTGGTTAATTTCCATGATTCACTTCCATAAAGTAGCAGATTTAACAGTTCAGTTAAAAATTTGTTTTCAAGTTTGTTTTATAAAAACAAACTTTTCCGTAAAAAAAAAAACAAACAAATTTTCCATAAAGTTTTAAATGCGTAGCAAGATTTTTTATTCTTATTGCAATTTCTTCATTGGTACCACCTTCAATGTTGATGGTTGCTCCGAGGTAATTAAAAGTGTTTGTCACTTCTACTTGATTTCCATTCATAAAGATTGGGTCATTCTTTTTACTGTTGATTTTTAATATTTTGGTTGTCTTCTCATTGATGTGTAAGCCTATTTGTTTAGCAATTTCCTCTAACTCTGCTGTCTTAATTTTTATGTCTTCAAATCTAGATGATAGTAGTATAATGTCGTCAGCATAGTCCAAATCTTCTAATGTGGTGTCATTGTTCCATCTTATTCCAGTTTTCAGGATTTTCAGGGTATGCCACATTATCCAATCTATGACAGTGATGAAAAGTGTTCCAGACATGACACAATCTTGCTTAACCAGTTTTTATGTAAAAACTTTCAGAAACTGTTCCATTTAATAGAATTTGTCCTTTACTTTCAGCATACAAATCTTTTACAATATTTATTATTTTGTCAGGAAATCCATAAATTTTCAGGATTTTCCATAGACATTCTCTGTCTATGCTGTCAAAAGCTTTGCAAAATCAATAAAACTGAGATACATAGTTGAATTTATCTTTCTTTTAAGGTTACACAGTGATCAGCATTCATATTTATGAATTTAGGGACACAAAACACACATGTTGAAATGATTATTTTACTAATTATTAATAAAATCTGTTTGGGACAGACAGAAAGTTTTCAAGTAACAGTTGGCTTACATCAAGGGTCAGCATTAAGTCCGTTTCTGTTTAATATTGTGATGGAGGTGGTAACAGAGGAGGTGAGAGAAGATGCACCTTGGACAATGTTGTATGCAGATGACATCTTGCTGTGTGTAGATTCAAGAGAAGAAGCGGAAACTAAACTGGAAAGATGGAGAAAAGTACTGGAAGAGAGAGGTATGAGACTGAGCAGAAGTAAGACAGAGTATATGTGTTGCGCAGTGGGCGGTGGCCAGGAGACAGATCTGGAGCTGGAAGGAAATGCCATCAATAAGGTGAGAGACTTTAGATACTTAGGTTCAACAGTGGAAGAAGATGGAGGAGCTGAGAAGGAAGTGGGATGCAGGATACAAGCGGGTTGGAGGAACTGGAGGGAGATGGCTGGAGTGTTATGCGATAAGAGGGTGCCGATCAATCTGAAAGGCAAAATTTATAGGACAGTAGTGAGGCCAGCTATGACATATGCTATAGAAACTGTGGCCCTGAGGAAAAATAACATCAGCAGGATGGAAGTAGCAGAGATGAGAATGCTTAGGTGGATGTGCGGTGTGACCAGAAAGGATCATCTGAGAAATGACTATGTCAGGGGAACAGTGAAAGTTACGAACTTAGGAGCGAAAATACAGGAGGCAAGGTTGAGATGGTTTGGTCATGTGATGAGGAGGGAGGACGAATATGTGGGAAGAAGGGTCATGCAGATGGATGTGCAAGGAAGGCGAAAGCGTGGGCGGCCAAAGAAGAGATGGAGGGAGCTGGTAGAAGAGGACTTGAAGATGAAGAACTTGGATGTGGTGACAGCCCAAGACAGGAAGGTGTGGAGGAGACTCATAACAAACAGTGACCCCACTTAAGTGGGAGAAGCTGTAGAAGAAGAAGAAGAAGATTAATAAAATAACACTTGACATTTCGACCCCTGTATTGAGGTCATTATCCGAAGGATACATGTATATAGGGAACCAAGCTACATGCTCTTGCACTTTATACCAGTAAATTAAATCTATGCTGTTAATTAATCTTTTTCTTAGCCTGACCTCTAGCAATAATAAAATAAAATAAAATAAAATAAGAATTGAAAAAATTAATTTAAAAAAATAATAATAAAATAAAATAAAATATATAATAAATAGATTAAAAAAATTAATAATTAATAAATAAAATAAATAAAAAACTACAATAAACTCTGCTAAAGTCCTCATGTACCTAAGAATCTTCTTGATTTGTACAGTTCAGATTATACTATGATTTTCTTCGGGAATTGTACAGTTCATGTTGCTATTGAATGTTAAGGGAGGGGGAGAGAACACTTCACCAAGTCTTCTTGTAGTGGGATTTTTCTTCGGCTTGTTCTGGTTGCTATAAAGGTTGCAAATGGGTCCTCCACATTCTTGGAATGGTTTGGCCATCGTTCCTTATACACATGTATCCTTCTGATGATGACCTCAATACAGGGATCGGAACGTCAAGTGTTATTTTATTAATAATTAGTAAAATAATCATTTCAACACATGTGTTTTGTGTCCCTAAATTCATAAATATGAATAATTGAATTTAGTTCAACACTCTGTTCAGTTATAATAAATTTAGTTTAAGTTTAGTAAAAAGTTAAGTTAAGTTAAGTTTAGTAAAAAGTGTGAACAAACTTTGTTTGTTCACACTTTATCCAAGTGTGAACAAACAAAGTTTGCGCCTGAAAGTATCTTCAGGACTGGGGTAAGGTGGTACAACACCGGGAAACTCGTTGCAAAGGTGAAGCAAGCTAACATCACTCCTATCTCAGTATCTCCCATAATGCAAAACATAAGATAGGAGTGCTGTTAGCTTGCTCCACCTTTGCAACGAGTTGCCTGGTGTTGTACCACCTTTCCCCAGTCCTGAAGATACTTTCAGGCGCAAACTTTGTTTGCTCACACTTGGATAAAGGATTAAACTAAATTTATTATAGTCTAATCAAGTGAAAAATAAACTTTCAACATCTTTCTCTAAATCCAGAGTAATTTATTAAAAAGGTGGCACACCGTTTGGCAACTCCTATAGGTAGAGATGACCTTGCTAATGGTTCTGCATATCTCCACATGGGCCTGGCTCCCACTGAAGAGACCTCAGTAATTGTAGAAAGTATTTTACCTTGGGTATATTAAATGTTAAAGATACCAAGCTATTTTAAACCTGGTTTTACTCCATTTCCCAAGTAAGCAAACAGACAAATAAGTCAAGTTTGCGCCTGCACGTAATGCAAGTCTAGCTGACCCTGCAGGTAGTGCAAGACCAAGGTAACTCATGGTAAAAGTAGAATAAGGTCTGATCACTAATCTTAATATTTACCCATAATGCAAAGCACATCTCCTGGAGGAGATGTATGATGCTTTGTATTAAAGGCAAGGGGCCACTACCCAGACTGGTTTCGACCTTTATTGAGGTGTATTTAAGTAAAGACCTCTCTAAAAATTAGGACGATCCCTAGACCACTCCATAGTGGCCAAAAGACCGTCCAACTCAGCGTTGTTCCACTCAGTAACAGGCTCACCCCATCACCGAGAAGAACTTCTCAGTGTTGGCTCTACCCAGTGGCAGGCTCACCCCACCACCAGCCAGAGCCATAATCTCAGCAGTGACCCTACTCAGAGACAGGCAAAAACCTATCCCCAAGCAGAGCCTCTCAAAGCCAGTCCCCATCAGTGGAAGCCAGGCTAGAAATATCAAGATTTTAGTAATACAGAGCTTATAAGTATTTTACCAGAACAAGTTACCATAAGGTGTTTTAACCTTATTAAATAAAAATCTCAGGAGGAGATATAAATGTAGAAAGTATTTCACCTTGGGTGTATTAAATGTTAAAGATACCAAGCTATTTTAAACCTGGTTTTACTCCATTTCCCAAGTAAGCAAACAGACAAATAAGTCAAGTTTGCGCCTGCACGTAATGCAAGTCTAGCTGACCCTGCAGATAGTGCAAGACCAAGATAATTCATGGTAAAAGTAGTAGAAGGTAAAAGTAGGTAGTGGCCCCTTGCCTTTAATACAAAGCATCATACATCTCCTCCAGGAGATGTGCTTTGCATTATGGGTAAATATTAAGATTAGTGATCAGAGCTTATTCTACTTTTACCATGAGTTATCTTGGTCTTGCACTACCTGCAGGGTCAGCTAGACTTGCATTACGTGCAAACTTGACTTATTTGTCTGTTTGCTTACTTGGGAAATGGAGTAAAACCAGGTTTAAAATAGCTTGGTATCTTTAACATTTAGACCTCAGTAAAGGTTTAAACTAGTCTGGGTAGTGACCCTTCCCTTAATGCATAACATTAGACATATCTGCAAGGAGATGTGTTTTGTATTATGGGCGATACTGAGATAGGAGTGATGTTAGCTTGCTCCACCTTTGCAACGAGTTGCCTGGTGTTGTACCACCTTACCCCAGTCCTGAAGATACTTTCAGGTGCAAACTTTGTTTGCTCACACTTGGATAAAGGATTAAACTAAATTTATTATAGTTTAACCAAGTGAAAAATAAACTTTCAACATCACTCTGTTCAATTATGTTTCTAAGAATAAAAATTTGATTCATTATGCTTCTTCCATTTCTAAACCCTGCTTGTTCTATTCTCAGGATTTTCTCAATTCTATTTGTTATTCTGCTTATTATGATTCTAGTGAAGATCTTTGATGGTACTGACACTAGGCTGATTCCTCTCCAATTGGTACATTCTGTAAGATCACCTTTTTTTTGGAATTTTGACTATTTGTGATTCTTTCCAGGTAGGAACCTTCTCAGATGCCCATATGATATTAAACAGTTTATACAGTATAGTTGCTGATGTTTTTAGGTCAGCTTTGAGCAGTTCAGCACTAATGTTATCATTTCCACTTGCTTTTCTATTCTTTTGGATCTTGATTGCTTCCGTGAGTTCTTGCACTGTGATCTCTCCCATGTTTACATGAAATTCGAATTGTTTTGGCATCTCTTCAAAAGTGGATTCGATAATTGGATTTATAGAGTCGTGCTTAACATTTAATAATTCTTCAAAGTACTCTTTCCATCTTTGTTGGACTTCTTACTCTTGATTTAGTAGTTGACCATTTTTATCTTTAACCCCACATTCATTCATCTGATAGGTTCTTCCAAGTTGTCTTATAATTTTATAAACTTCTCCAAGATTTGCAGTATCATTTGCTCTCTGAGTATCCTCAGCCAACAGCTGATAGTAGTTTCTCTTGTCATTTCTGGCGAAGCGCTTTACCATCTTATGTACTTTTTGGTATTGCTTCTGATATTCTCCATGTAATCTTTCTGATTTACAGTTGTTTATTTTCTCTTTTATCTTCTTCCTTTCTTCAATTAGTTTTAATGTCTTTCCTGTAATCCATTCTTTGTGTGACTTCCCACTTGTCACTCCTAAAAATCTTCTGCAGTTTTATTGAAGGCTTCTTTACACTTTTTTCAGTTGGCTTCAATCGTATTTTCCTCATAATTTTCATTTGATTCTTCCAAAACTGAGAATCTATTCTTCAGTTAATTCATTGGTAAAATTCTCTTTTATTTTATTTTCCTTCAGTTTATCAATGTTATATATAATTTTCTTATTCTTTTTTAGTTTTGAATTTCTTGCTAACTTTAATTTAACTATTGCGGTTAGCAGAAAATGGTCTGAAGCTGCATCAGCTCCTCTTTTAACCCTTACATCTTGTAATGCTCTTGAAAGTATTACAAATAGCAATGTGATCGATCTGGTTTTTTGTTTTTTCTTTGGGGAAGATCCATGTTAGTTTGTCAATTTCCTTATGTTTAAAGATACTATCTCCTATAATGAGGTTATTTAATTCACAGAAGGATGTAAAAAAGCTCTCCATTTTCATTTTGCTCACCACTCGCTTTGTTTCCTATAGCACGTTCATCCTCTGTCTTTCTTTTCCCTACTTTAGCATTCCTGTCTCCCATCAAAATTAACAAGTCGTGTTTATGGACTTTATCAATCACTTTTTGGAATTGTTCATAGAATTGTGCTTTCTCCATTTCTTCGGCATCATTTGTTGGTGCACATACTTGTGGAATAGTCACTTTCATGAACCTGGAGAAAATCTAGCTTTAATTATTCAGTTATTTATTGGGTTCTATTCCATCAGCATTTCCTTGCCTTTTCACTTACAATCACTGCAACTCCTTTCTCATGTCTGTCATCATCTCCCGAATGCAATATGCAATATTTGTCGGTTATTCTTATCTCACCAAAACCTTGTTATCTCACCAGCAATTTCTAAGATATCAAGACCATATATTTACTCATCTCACTGACTATCTGCCTAGATTTTCCAATTTTGTACATTGTGCAAACGTTCCATGTTCCAATTTTAGGTTTAATTTTAGGGTGAGTCATCCGCAAGTGAGATTCCATGAGGCTTTGCCCCTTCTGCATCATAGATGTTGGCTCCCCCCCCCCTAAAGTCATGTAAATATATTGTCTGTTGGGAGATCACAGGTCGTAGCACTCTGCCCCAAGGGATTTCTTGCTTCACTCGTGGTTTCTGTAATCATGTTTTTTTTTTTTTTTTTTATGAGGATTGGTGATTAGCCCATCACTCAACCGTCCTCTTTTAACCTGGCTTAGGACCGGCATAGGGACGAGCATACGCTTCACCTATGGCAGAGTTTGAGAACATTAGTAAGGTAGAAATAGCACCCCTAATGGCAAGTATTGCACCAAACAGAACATGATCTGAAGTGAGAAGAATGATATCTGTAAACTGTGGTGAAAACATAGAAAGACAGAATGCAAGGGACTACACAGGAAGGTATATAAAAAAAAAAAAAAAAGAGAGACAGAGAGAGAGAGGCAGTAGTTTTTCTTTGACTCCACAAACAGAATATACTTGATAAGAATGTTACAAGATGTTTTTCCTAGAGTAAAAACGAAAGCTATGACAGACATCACTGTTAGAATGCAAAAAGTGAAACAGTTGATAGTTTAGCATCTTAGACAATGTGTAGTAGATGGAACACAAGTTCATGAGTTTTAGGTGTGGTCTAGTATCTAAGGATGTTATTATCCTTAGATAATAACATCCTTAGATGCTTATCATTAGATAATAACATTATCTAAGGATTATTTAAATTAAGGGGATATTTAATCCCACATTATTTCAAAGCCGAATAAGAAACTCTAAGATATTTAAATTAAGGGAATATTTAATCCTACATTATTTCAAAACCGAATAAGAAACTCTAAGATAGAAATCGAAGAGTTTCATGCCGAATATAGTAAGCTATAAAAGTTCGGTGAGTCCAAGCGTAAGCAAATACCTGGGTAGTACAACACCGGGCAACTCATAGTAAAGGTAGATAAAGCTAGGATCACTATTCTTAGTATTAACCCTAATGTAAAACTCATCCCCTAGGAGATGTATGTTGTTTTACATTAAGGGAGATAGGTCACTATACCCAGACCGGTTTCAACCTTTATTGAGGTCTCATCAGTGAGTAGGTAGACCAATAAATACCAAGATTGTTGTTATAACAGTTTTAATACTTTACAGTACGAGTTGTTAAAGAGGTGCACAAATAAATTAATGAAATAAAGAGCCAAAAGGCTTCACTTCTGCGATGTAAAAATTATTTAAATTAAGGGGATATTTAATTCCACATTATTTCAAAGATGAATAAGAGACTCTAAGATAGAAATCAAAGAGTTTCATGCCGAATATAGCAAGCTATAAAAGTTTGGTGAGTCCAAGTGTAAGCAAATACCTGGGGATTAATATCCCCTTAATTGAAATAATTTTTGCATTGCCGAAGTGAAGCCTTTTGGCTCTTTATTTCATTAATTATCTAAGGATAATAACATCCTTAGATGTTATCCCCCCCCACCACCACCACCCATTGGAAGGGCAAGAGTGACATCTCGGTAAAGCTTAACTTGGATAATGAATAGACACACATAGAGGTATTAAGAGAAAAGGCATTTATGTGGAATTATAAGGCAGGTGACTATAATAATCTTAAAAATTAGTTCGTTCAATCCCATGGGTTGAAGAAATTGGAAGAAACTACTGAAGAAATATTTATTACCAACAATGGCAAGCGGGATACTTCAAGTGAAAAAGATAAAACCTTTTGTTGTGAAGTGGGTAACTAATAAAATCAAATATTATTATTATTATTTGACACCTCCAGGGAGTCCATAGGCTCATCGAGGGAGGGCACCTGCTCTACAACTCTGTCTCCACTACTCAATTCATCAACTGATCGCAACTACACAAACGCCATCTACTGCCGACCACCACCACTAGTATTTCCACAGACACTCACAAACATCCATGCCCATGGTGGGATTTGAACCCGCAGACTTTTGGCTGGAAAGCGGATACGCTAACCACTCAGCCAGCCAGGCTGGCAATATGAACTACAAATGAAAAAGAGGTTGGAAAAAAAAGGAAAAAGAATAAAGAGACATGGTGGAAATAAGTTGCATAAGGAAAATACAAAATCAGGCCACAAAAGTGACTAACATAGTAAGAGGACAAAACTGGAATGTGAGAAAAGATTAGGCTTACAAGCCAAGGAAAATTCTAAGGAAATTATATCAAACTTGCCAAGAAATTATATTTTGGTTTAAACTTTTATCCAAGTGAAGGAAAACAATTTGTTTGTGAAGAGTCCTCACGATTAGGCTATTTGTATATAGAAGTTGATAACTTCACATCAACACTTAGTATCCCATAATGCAAAGCACACATCCTTTCGGACATTTGAGAAAGGTCACTATCAGATGTCATCAGCTTCTATATAAAAGTAAACTAATTGTGAAGATACTTCACATACAAACTTTGTTGCTTGCACTTGGATAAAGGATTAAATGAGAATATAATTTCTTGGCAAGTTTAATTTGATATCCAACCAAATGAAACCATTTTTACAGTCATCTCTAGTCCTTAGGACTATATTTCAATATGTGACTGGTAGGTAAAGATATGAATGTGGAAAAATGATATTGTTAGATGAAATGGAGTTGACCAATGCAGATGACATTTAAGTATCCCTTCATTTAGATATTTCTTCTGTACTGGAAAAGTAGGTTTGATTACTAGAGAAATGAACAATAATAATAATGATAGTAATATAATACTTTCATATACATGAACTGAATTATAAATAACTATATTCTGAGTGGATAATTTTTAACTAGATTTCAGTTTATTATTATTATTATTATCCCAAGATCCCAAAGACTCATCTAGTTTAAGGCACAGTATGGTGAACTGTGCCTTAAACACATTCACATTCTCTGCAGACACCATGCTCTCAGGCAATTCATTCCAATCATTCACAATTCTACATGCAAAAAAAAAAAAAAAAAAACTACTTTTCACTATCTTCTTCACCCCCCCCCCCCCCTCCTTACACAGCTTTCAGGTATACCTCTCGTTCTTCCTCAATCTACCACCATTTCATGAAAAACCTCTTCAAAATTAATCCTGTGAAAACCATTTACCAACTTGTACTTCTTTCTCATATCAACCCTCTTCCTCCTATCCACTAGACTCTTTAAATTGCATCTTCTCAACCTTTCTCATATTCAATATTCCAGAGATCACAAACTATTCTAGTAATTGTCTTTGGGCCCTCTTCAACATCTCTTCATCCTTTTGAAAACCAGGTGACCAAATCTCTTTGCAGTAGTCCATATATGGTCTAATCAGAGCATTATACAATGGAACCAGAATCTCCTTACTTCTACAAGTCTGTGCCCTCCACAACTTTGCCAGAATTTGTTGCGTTGTCCTCACAATTTTGGCAATATGTTCTCTAAATTTTAGATCCTTACCCATCATCACCACCAAGATCTATTTCCTTGCCCCATCAAGAGTAAATTCTACATCCTGTCTTTGTTTACCAAATTTTAAAACCTTACATTTCACAACATTGAACTGGTATTCTCACTTCCATGCCCATCCACTCAGTCTATGGTTATGACACAAGAATTCCAGTCTTCTTGTAAGGCCACAACATCTGCTCTACTCCTCATAACTGATTATGAGTACCTTCGCTTAACCCTCAGTATGACTGCATACCAAGACTGAAATCAAGCAGGCTGTGCTGGAAAAGAAAATGTTATGCAGGATGTACAAAAAAGTTGGTGATGATCAGATCCATAAAGAATATAAGGTGCAGGCTAGAAAGGTGACGAGCATGGTAAAGAAAGAAAAGGTGCAGTATGAGAGGAGATTGGCTGGTCAGGCCAAGGTTAACCCAAAGGAATTTTTCTGCTACATGGCAAGCAAGAGGAAGAATAATTATGGCAGACTAACATTGCTGGATAGTCATGGCAGCAGACTAATAGCTGCAAAGGATATAGTGGAATTATTGAATGAGCACATTATCAGCATATATCATATTGGAATAAATGATCCGGTACAATATATGAGAGAGGCAAGTATTAGGAGAATTGGAAGTGAAAGAAACAGTGGTGTATCAGATGTTGGTTTGGTTAGATAAGGCTGTGGGAATGGATGCCATATCACCATGTATGCTTAAGGAATGTGCAGGACAATTGGTTATGCCATTGACTTGGTTATTTAATGAAAGTCTTGCAGTGGGTAGGGTTCTTAAGGAGTGGAAAGAAGGCAAAATAGTAATTCTCCACAATCATGGTTCTAAGACAAAAGTCTCCAACTATAGGCCAGTCTGTATAACTGCAGTTGTGGTCAAGGTGTTGGAGAGATTGGTAAGGAATAGAATACAGAATTGGGTTGATGAACATGGCATTCTTTCTGAAGGTCAGCATGGATTTGTAAAGGGTGGATCCTGTTTCAGTAATTTACTTGCATTTTATGATAATGTGACGAGTGTGTTAGATAAGGGAAAATCATATATAGTGATATTCTTAGACTTTGCAAAAGGGTTTGATAGATTACCACATGATAAGTTTGTGTACAAGCTGCAAAGGATGGGAGTAGATGGTATATTGGTTATATAGATCAAAGAGTGGCTCTCTGAATGATACCAACAAGTTGTGTATGATGGAGCAGTGTCTCAAAAAAGAAGGGTAGCCAGTGGCATGCTCCAGGGTTCTGTTCTTGGGCCCCCTTCTGTTTAACTTGATTGTAAACGATATATCATATGGACTGACTGGGGATCTTCAGTTCTTTGCTGATGATGCAAAGTTAGGAAGAATTATAAGTAGCACTACTGATGCTGAATCTCTTCAGGAAGGTTTGAATAACTTTTTACTTGGACAAAAGAGTGGGTTGTAGTTTTAACATCAATAAGTGCAAGGTGTTGCATTTTGGAGTGCAGAAATATAAGGCTATGTACTATATCGATGGTGCTGTACTTCAAGAAGTGGATGAGATTAGAGATTTAGGAGTGATGGTTGATAGTAGACTGAAGTTTAGGGGGTATATTCCTAGAGTTGCAAAGATTGTACATCATAGTGCACTAATGATAAGGAGCACTCTAACATGCAAGGTTAAGGAAGGTGTGCCACTGTATAAGGCACTGGTCAGACCACACTTGGACTATTGTGCTCAGATCTGGTTGTCTGCTTTTCAATGTGATGTGGAGACATTGGAGATGATCCAGACAATTAAGTTAGTGAGAGGACTTTATCAGATTAATCCAGAGGGGATTATGAAAAGAGTAGAAGGTGAGAGGGGAAGAACCAGAGGTCATTCCTGGAAGTTATATAAAAGTGTGGTGAAGAAGGGTGTGAGGAATGGATTTTTTACATGGAAAATTGTCAGTGAATGGATTGCATTACCAGAGTGTGTTGTTAATGGGTAGGACTTTAAGATTCTATATGATAAATATGCTGTCAGTTGAATGAACCTCCCACGATGAGTCTGTCGACTCAATGGAGGGTGTAATAATAATAATAATAATAATAATAATAATTCATCCCAACTTTGCATCATCTGCAAACAACTGAATATCAATATCTCCATTCAAATCTTACCCAATATAATTAACATATAGGTTAAACATCAATAACCCTAAAACAGACTGCTGAGGCACACCATTAGTGACTTTACTCTTCTGGGATATTGCTTCCCCATACACAACATGTTGATATATATCAGACAGCCAATCTCCAATCCAATGCATATCCAATATCCTTCTTGCCTGTTCTAGTGTGACTATTAATTTATCATGTGATAATCTATCAAAAACCTTTTTCAAAGTCTAAGTATACTCCTTTGTATCCATCTGCCATGTCCAATGTCACCGTTACTTTATTGTAATAAGTAACAGTGGCATTGTAAGTAAATTACTAAAACATGACTCACTTTATCAAATCCATGCTGTCCTTCAAAGATAATACCATTGTTGTCAACCCAATTCTGGATCCTGATTCTGACTAACCTCTCCAACACCTTAACCACAACACCTGACACACACACACACACACAGAGCCAGCTGGTGGCGTGTGTGAAGTGTGCAATATACACAGGTGCCGCAGAAGAAAAGGCACCTAAAAGATGTCAAAAAATATGAGATAAGAGTTTAAATGAACAATGAATGGTACAGAATGGTACATATAATTATGAATGTACGTCATCTTCCGTTCGGGCCTCTTCAGATCTTCCCGGAAACGAACAAATAAATTCTGAAATTGTATCCTGGACCCGATTATATCACTGTATGTTTTTGATTAAAATTTACGAAAATATACCTAAAATAGTTCTTATTTATTTTTCGATGTATCATAAATCAACTTATGATTAATTCTTGAGTTCCGTGTAAGGGCTGTATCCTAATTTTAATCGGATTGGATGCATGTGGTCTGGCCCTAAAAGTCGGCTTACTACTGATAATTCATTCTTCTCGACTTTATTCAAAAAAAACTTTTTTGGAAAGGTGCTGAACATTAATCGCACACACAAAAAAAAATAGTATGCACCAGTCCTGCACACACACACACACACACACACACACACACACACACACACACACACACACACACACACACACACACACACACACACACACACACTCTGATTGGCCTATAATGTGATGCTTGAGTTCTGTTACCTTCATTGTTATGAAGCATAAAATCTTGCCTTCCTTCTACTCCTTTGGAACTTGACTGAATGTAAGACTGATATCAAACAAATTGCCAAGGTTAGATGTCAATTCCTTCACACGTTCCTTCAAAATACATGATGATATATCATCAAGTTTCTCAGCCTTATTAACATCAAGTTCTCAATTCCCATATACCTGTTGCTCACTCAGAGTCAGTCTCTCCCTATTCACTGCTCTCAAACTTTCCATGATGTCACATTCACAAGGATGAAAGACCTCTATGAACTGCTCATTAAATACCTCCTCAGAATACCACTATATCCTCTGCAGAAGTTGTCCTTATGGCATTTTCTCCAAGCAGTGTCATCCTATCATAATCATTCTTTTTTTTTTTGCTGGTCAACCAAGTTCTTGCCTGTTCTTTGTACTCTTCATGCAATAGATCATTGTTTCTCAAACTGTGGTGCATGTACCACTAATGGTACATTAATTTATTTTTGGTGGTACAATTTTATTTAAATAAATATTTAAATAAATGTTCAGAAAAATGTATTTTAATATTGTAACGAGTATGTAAAAAATTATAATAAACAAAGTACATATAACATGATGAAAAACAAAAGCAATATATTGTTGCAAGTTTAAGAGTAATATATTATTTTACGTGAAAATGTATTTTATTAAGATAATTATGTGATATTCCAGTAAAAAAATAATGGTGGTACATATATTTATAGTGGTACATATATTTCTTGATTCTTATTTATGTGGTACAAAATGTAAAAAGTTTGAGAACCCCTGCAATAGATTATTACCACTCCTCTTATGTTACCTCCATAATGGCTTTTTTTTCCCTCTGTATTGCATGCTTAATCTCTTCATTCATTCACTTCACTCTTACCTTATTTAACCTTCCGACCTCTGGAATACATTTAGACATTGCTTCTACTAGAAAGTTCTTGAATATCACCCAAGCAGCATTGATCTGCTTTCTACCCAACTCCTCATTTCTTGCTACAGCTGAAAAACTGTGTCCTGAGCTTCTCATAATCACATCCTTGCAGTTCCACATATACTTACATGTATTTTTTTTTTTTTTCAGAAATATTTCAGATTTTTATTATTTTTTATTTTATTATTTTTTTATTATTTCACCCATTTTCAAAACATAAGTAAACAAAAATAAAAGAATACTGTTGTCTCTGTTGAAACAGGTGTTTTATAAAATCATGTTATTTCTCAGTAATTTGAGGTGGATAATGAACTGAGATTATTAATTTTTTTTTAACTATTATTGTTATACAGTAAATTCTGGTTAAATGGGTTGTATTGGCAATAGCATCATAATTTGGCCCAGTTAAGAGGCTCTGCCAATTACCCGAAGTTTCATATATAGAGTTTGAAAGTTGTGCATAAGGCAAAATACAAGTTTCGACCAGTTTTTCATTAATTTCACAGCAAAATTTGTGACTTATAGATAAATGTAAGCAATTCTCTTTAATTCAAGTGAAATATTTGCCATAAAAATAATTTCTCTTATATACAGTGTGGCCTGTAAAGGGTTTAACATTTAATAACTTTTTTATTTATTAATTATTTTTATTCTTTTTTTTTGTTATAATGAAATACAGAACATAAGATTTTTTTATTAGTTATGAAAAATGACATCATGTTGAATCCTTCCATTTTCAGCTTCACAAAGAGACAGGTTCTTTCACTGGCATGTTCATTGATGGCTGTTAATGTTTCTGGCTGCAGTGCCCTAATTTTTGCACAAATGTTCTCCTTTAGCTGTTGGGTTATCTGAAGCTTGTTCACCTTTTCTTCAGGTAATCCCATAGGAAGAAGTCTGGGGCTGTTATATCTGGAGAATGTGATGGCCAATTAATTGCAGATCATCATGAAATTATTCATTTGCCAAAAATGTGCCTTAGGAGTTCCTTTGTTTCTATAATGGTGTTGGCATTGGCTTCATCTTGATGAAACCACATCTTGGATCTGTCCTCTACTGCAGGATATACATAATTTTCAATTGCTTCCCATTGGCCATCACTGCATTATCCCATGGTCATTTGAAAAAGGTAAGTCCAGCAAAGGAGGAAAGCATGATTGTTTTCTGAACTGACTGTCTTCAACTTTGCAAAATTGGATTGCCAGTTCTCTCTCTGATCAATCTCAATGCATAAGTGGATGGTGTTCTCTCTTCAAATTTTCCTGTTAAAGCCAGAGTGAAAATGACAAAAAGCCAGGTGAAATGACAGAGTCCCTCAGGGCTCTGTCATTTCACCCTCCTTCTTCCTGATTTATATAAATTACCTGCTATCATTGACTGCAAAACCCTTTCATAGTTTTGCTGATGATAGTACCTCAACAAGCATTGAAGTGCTCAAAGATATCAATCTTCAAGATCATCTGTAAAAAGTGCCCTGAACACTGATCTCCACAGTATCCTTGATTTGGATCAAAACAACCTAGTGACCTTCAATACTTTCAAAACATAGTTTTGCTTGTTTTCTTGCAGAAGACCACAGATCATCTTCTCTTACTTTTGATAATGCTCAGTTCGACAGTCAAGACCAAATCTCTCTTCTCTGACTGACTCTTACTCCAAACCTTTTCTGAAGAAACTTGCCTTTTTTTTTACTGCTTAAGATGGTACCTACCTCTCTTCTGAATAGGTACTTACTCTGTATAAATCCCAAATCCAGCTAACCTTGGAATACTGTTCTCGTGTTTGAGGTGGTGCACCTAAGATCTCTCTAAAAATTGTTCTTGCTATTCAGAAAAGGTTATTTCGTTGATTAATGACAGACATCTCTTACAGACTGTCTTTAGCTACTTTCCCATAGAAGATCAGTTTCTGTATTGTATCCCCTCTACAGATATTTCCATGGTCATTATTCAGCAGAATTAGCATCCATTATGCTTTCCATTTCTGACAGAACTACAGGAACTTGAGCAACAGCTACTAAACATCTCTTCACAGTCAAACTGCATACTCACCAAATCAGTCTCTCTCAGTCAGCTTACTGCTGCCACTGAGAGTTGTTCTTTCTGGTCCCTTGCCAAATTTGTTGGGTGCAACTTTTGTCCATTTGTGCTTACCACCTCTATCTCACTTCATCCACCTATTTCATTCCATCTGCCTCAATTCTTTTATGGGATTGGATTATACAATATTAGTGTGAACAAGAGGATAAGGCTGATTGACATATATCAAAAAGTAGTATATGGCGATGTGAGCCTGCAAGATTTAATGTGACCAGTAGTGTATCACAAGAATCAATCTTTGGTCCATTATTATTTAATCTTTACATTGACGATATTGGGAAGGGTTTCACTGGAGACATACAGCAATTTGCTGATGAGGCAAAGATAATCAGGAATGTAGGTGATGTGAATACTTGCAGAATGATTTGAATATGCTGGAATTGCTGGCATACGAAAATGGCTATTCAGTTCAATGTTTGTAAATGTAAAGTCATGCACTTTGGTGTAATGAGATATCTAATGTGATATTGTGTTGGTGGGATTATGCTAGAAGGAACTGTTTGGCATAGGAATCTTGGAAGTAGATTGGAAGTTGAAATTCAAGGGTCATATAGTAAAGATTGCAAATACAATGCAGAGGATAATTGCAATCTGAAACAAACCTTAACATGTTTGAATAAGAAAGTTATTTTGCCTCTTTACAAGACCTTGATATGACCTTGCTTGGACTATTGTGTACAGGTACTGCTCTCCTGGTTTCCATGATGATGCTGATACAATGGGGAGAATACAAATTATGAAGATAGATTGAGAATTTGTAAATTATGAAGATAGATTGAGAATTTGTAAATTATGAAGATAGATTGAGAATTTGTGGACTGCAAACACTAGAAACAAGAGAAAGAGAGAATATAATTGAAACTTACAAATTTATGAAAGGGTTATATGAGATACCAGTAGATGGATTTTTCATTTTATGTAGGATGGTGAGAGAGCAAGAAGGTGTCATGGAAGTTGAGAATTGCAGTCAAGAAGGGGAGGTGGGGGGGTGAAGCTAGATTTTTTTTATCACATAGAGTGGTGCATGATTAGAATGGATTGCTTTTGGAGGTTGTGAGTGCAGATAGCGTGAAAGAATTCAAGAACAGATATGACAGCTGGTGCAGGTAATATGGAGCATCCCTCGATGAGTCCTTGATTCCCTGGGGTCTCTCTTAATAATAATAATAATATTTTATTGCATTAGTTGCAAGTTAGGCAGAGGTTAGTAGGTGCAAAATAATTTCTTTCTTAACTGCGTAGTTGGTTTGTAATTAGCAGTTCTGAGAAAGCAGGAAGAGGAATGCAGCTCAAAGTATTGCAAATAACTAGTTTTAGATTTATATCTTTCTTGAATCTTATAAATTTTGTGATTAGTGTAAAGATATATTTGTGGTTTCATATAAAGAAAATAAGTACACAAGGTGTATTCATTCTGTTTAAATACCTTATAACAAGGATTATTATTACAAAGGTACTTCTATGGAGTCAGAAAACTCATTGCGGGAGCCTCATTATTCACACATTAGCATCATTTACACAATACCTATCATACCTCTCCTTAAACTCATTCACTGACGAAGCACTACTCAAAACCACCTCTGACAACCCATTTCCCCCATTCACCTCCTTCCAATTAAAGAATCTAGTTCTAACACCCTTGATAATCACACTCTTATATAATTTCCATGGGTAACCCGATATTCTCTCCCTTTCTACAAGGTACAAAAAAAAAAGTATTCAATTGTCAATCTTATAAAGCACCTTTAATAACTTAATGCTTCTGCCATGTCTCCTCTATTTTGCCTATCAGCTAGTCTTAGAAGCCCACAGATTTTCAATTTATTCTCATTGGGAGCATTCCATAGACCTGCAACAATCTTTGTCACTTAGTTCTGGATCTTCTCCACCACTTCTGCATTTCAGAAGTGGTGTAGAGAAATGTAAAATCTTCCATAGAATTTTCCAGACAGTTGTGTAAGCAGATCCATGTGTCTTGATACAGTACCTGCACTGCAGGAACCAACACTATTATTCATGGCCTGCTTCACAATGGCAGTAGCAACTTCATTCACTTGTTGTGAACTGATGGCTTTGTGACCTCTGACAGTTCTAACGTCCAATCATCCTGTTTCTTCAAACTGACTAATCATTTGTCACAGAGTACATGGAGATAGTGGACCTATTGACATTTGTTCAGGCA
The DNA here is from genome assembly GCF_054136105.1 of Typopeltis vanoorti. Taxonomy (NCBI): domain Eukaryota; kingdom Metazoa; phylum Arthropoda; class Arachnida; order Uropygi; family Thelyphonidae; genus Typopeltis; species Typopeltis vanoorti. The sequence goes on from NC_143561.1 coordinate 61,595,882, forward strand.
ATGAAATTTGTGGAGTGCAGCAACAGCATTGCAGTTGTTTAGGTAGTACAGCTTCATGAGTAAAGCATGTTGGGACATGGTTGGTGCCATCACTGTAAACAGAATTAACAACCAGAATGAAGGAAAAAAATCCTGTTTCCATCTTTTTAAACCCTCCTGGTACTTGCTGAGTTGTTTGATATGCAAATTCCATGTATTTGGTGCTTATAATGCCCGTGGTGGTGGATTTTGGAACGACTTTTTTTTTTCTCATATATTGCTTTCACATGATACATAATGTATTTCTACAAATTTTTGCAGTATTTGAATTACTGGTGCTCCACAAGGCTTTAAACAGGGATACTTTGAGACTATTACACTTTTTTTTATATAATCTTTGTCAAGTAGCTTTATTTTATCCTCCTACATGTTTCGCCAATTTTTCTATTGGCATCCTCAGGGAATACAAACTAGTAAGCTAAAATGAAGGTTACAGACTAGGTTATAACTTGAGGGGTCGGATGCCGGGGGGGGGGGGGGGGGGGGAGGAACTTTTTCGTTTTCAAAATTCGAGTCATCAGAATTCAAGGAGAACTGGCCTACCAGTCCGGAACTCGGGAGGGGGAGGGCGACCCCTTTCGAGTTTTCAAAATTCGAGTGATCAGAATTCAAGGAGAACCGATCTACCAGTCCTGAACTCGGGGTGGGGGTTGAGCACTGGGGGATCCCCCCCCCCTTTCGAGTCATCAGAATTCAAGGAGAACCGGCCTACCAGTCCGGAACTCGGGGTGGGTGAGTAGGCATCGGGGGGGGGGGGCAGATCTCCCCTAGTATATATATAATATAAAACATCCTGTTACATATTTCATCCTATTGGCTTCTATCTCATACCAGATAGCCTCAATTGAACTGCCTTCTGCATCCTTGTCTCCCTGATCTACTACTCTTTTTGGCGTCATTTCCCTCTGTTATCATTAACAAAATCTCTCCCTCCGCCTCTTCCTTCTGTCCTCTCAGAAGACACCGTATTCCTTACATTCTATTCCTATGACAATATCATACTCTGTCAACCAAGTCTCATTAATACCTATAACTTTTGGCCAAGTTAAGCTGATGAATGCCAAAAACTCCTCACTCTTATTTCACATTTTTCTAGCATTAGTATACATAAACTGCAATACTCTATTCATCCTACAAACTTCCCATTACACCTTGTTTTGCATATTCCATTAAAGTTAAGAACCTTCAGTGCTACATTTAGCATCATGTCTTCACTCTCCCACTTACTAACCTCGAGGTTGCCTGGACTCATAGTCATCTGCATCCCTCTCCCCTCAAAAAAAAAACATTGTAATTTCCTTGAAGTGCACTTCTGAACTCTCTCTCTGAAAATCTTCCTTCCTTCCATCAAACACATTGCATACATCCATAAACTCCACATCATTCCTCCTGCACAATCTGTGCACTGACTCATTCTTGATCATGGCTCTCCATCTCACCTGGCCTCTTATCATATCATACGTTTCATGTGTATTAACAACTCTTTCATATCTTTTCACATACCACACTTGTCACCTGATAAATCATTTGTACCAGACAAAAACATCTCTTTCACCTTCACTCTCTGCATCCTTAATCTTGGCACCAGGAAAATATTATTTTGCCATTATGAATAATGACATATAATGACAAATAATGAACAACAATGAATAATTCCAATCTAGTTGGCCGAGTGGTTAGCGAATCCGCTCTCCAGCTAAAAGGCTGTGGGATCAAATCCCGTCATGGGCATGTATGTTTGTGATTGTCTGTGAAAATAGTAGTGATGGTGGTGGTAGGCGGTAGATGACAGTGGTGTAGATGATGAAGATAGCTGCAGTTGGTGGAGTGGTGGAAATGGAAAGTTGTAGAGTAGGTGCCCTCCCTTGATGAGTCTTTGGACTCCCTGGAAGTGTTATATAATAATAATAATAATAATAATAATAATAATAAACAAACCTTAACTTCAGGACAAACAGCAACTTAAAGATGTTAATGTAGTGTTTATAATTGCATTGTTTCATGAAACAGTTCAATTATAAACATCCAAATTCATTAAGAACAGAAAGAAACATGTAATTTAGCAAAATTAACACAAAAGCAACTAATTATATTGTTAATAGTGATAGTTTCTCACTGTTTGAGGACACAATAATATACAGGAGATTTGAAATAGGTAGTGATGATTGTTTAGTTTTGAGCAAGATAAAAATGATTATCATATTGAAAAAAAAATATGTGCAGAAGTTCAAAATGAAATAAAGGTGCTGGTAAACAAGAATCAAACCTTGTGGACTTGGTGGCACACACTCTCAAAAATTCAATAATTCAGCAAGACATGCATGTGGTGAAGTTGTATGCAAGCATAGAAGAATCAGAGCTCTATGATGGACTCACAAGTTAACGGAAACGAAGTAAGTTTAGTAAGTGTTAGCATGCACTCTGAAAGGATGCAGAGAAAGATGTTTAAAAAAGTAGCCAAATGATAATCATGAGTGGAAATGCTTTTGTAAGAATATAGGAGATAAATATCAAAGTAGCAAAATGTTCTGGAGGCTGTTGAACAGATTAGAAATGTTACTTAAAGGAATCAATGATGGTAAAGGTGGTGATATATAAACTGAAGACAAAGATATTCTAGATATTATTATTATTATTATTATTATTAAAGAAGACCTCATGGAGTCAAAGACTCATCTGGGAGGTCCTTTTATCACACACACATCTCATCATACCGTGTCTTAAACACACTCAAACTCCTTGCAGACACCACACACTCAGGCAAGACATTCCAATCATTGACAACTCTGCACGAAAAAACCTGCCTCTCACTCCCCTACTCACACCCTCTTTATACAGTTTCCACGGATGACCTCTGGTTCTCCCCTGATCTCCCAATATTCTCTGTAGAACTTCTCCACCATTGATCTTATAACAACCACTTACCAGTGGTTGATCTTATAATCAACCACTTATAATCAAGTGATTGATTATAACAATCACTTGTAGGTCTCTATCATATCTCCGCTCTTCCTTCTCTCCACCAGACTCTGCAAATTACATCTTCTCAATCTTTCCTCATACTCAACATTCCAGAGGTCAGAAACTACCTTAGTCAGTCACCTTTGGACCGTTTCCAACATCTCTTCATCCTTCTGGAAACCTGGTGACCAAATCTGGGCACAATAGTCCATGTGTGGCCTAATCAGAGCCTTATACAATGGAACAAGAATCTCCCTACTTCTACACGTCAGTGCCCTCCGCATCATTCCCAGAAGTCTTTGTGTTGTCTCCACAATTTTGGCGATGTATCCCCTAAATTTTAGATCCTTATCCACTATCACCCGCTGATCTCTTATTTCCTCTACTTCCAACAATATATCCTCACCAAGCATAAATTCTGCATCCCATCTTTGTTTTCCAAATTTTAAAACCTTACATTTTGCAACATTGAACTCGCATCCCCAATAACTCAATTTATTCAAGTCTTCTTGCAAGGCCACAACATCTTCACTACTCTTTATGGTTCGTCCCAACTTTGCATCATCTGCAAACAACTGAATATCTCCATCCAAATCTTCGCCAATATCATTAATATACAAGTTAAATAGTAATGGCCCTAAAACAGATCCCTGAGGCACTCCACTAGTGACTTTCCTTTTCCTGGATATTGCACCCCCATACACAACTTGTTGATACCTATCAGATAGCCAGTCTCCAATCCAATGCACTAATCTAATATCCAACCCCATCTGCTCTAGTTTGACTGTCAACTTATCATGAGGTACTCTATCAAAAGCTTTTGCGAAATTCAAGTATATTACTGTGTATCCTTCTCCTCTGTCTAAGGAAGCAGTCACTTTATTGTAATAAGTAAGTAGATTACTAAAACACGACCTCCCTTTATCAAATCCATGCTGTCCATCAAAGATAATACCATTGTTGTCAACCCAACTCTGGATCCTAGTTCTCACAAGCTTCTCCAACAACTTAACCACAACACCTGACACACAGATAGGCCTATAGTTTGATGCTTGAGTTCGATCACCTCCTTTATAAAGTGGCAAAATCTTGCCCTCCTTCCACTCTTTAGGAACTTGACCAAGTGCAAGACTCATATTAAAAAAATATGTCTAGGCAGGTGTCAACTCTCTGGCACATTCCTTCAGAATACGCGGTGATATATTATCAAGTCCCAGAGCCTTATTTACATCTAGTTTACTCAACTCCCCAAACACCTCTTGCTCACTTACAGTCAGTCTCTCCTCCTCATCATCAACTGCTCTCAATCTCTCCATGAAGTCACATTCACAAGATTGAAAGATCTTTATGAACTGCTCATTAAGTATCTCCACCACACATTTTGCATCAGCTGTCTTTATACCATTTTCTCCAATCAGTGTCATCTTTCCATAATCATTCTTTCTTTTGCTGGCTACATATCGAAAGAACTCCCTAGGATTCTTTTTGGCTTCATTAGCTAACTGCTGTTCATACCTCTCTTTAGCTACTCTCACCAAGTCACCCTCCTTGCCTGGTCTTTGTAGACCTCATTAAATTGGTTACTTCCACTTCTCTTATGCTGCCTCCACAATGCTCTTTTTCTCTGTATCGCATGCTTAATCTCTTTATTCATCCATCTCACACCTACCTTATTTAACCTTCTCTCCCATGGTATACATTTAGACATTGCATCTACTAAATAATTTTTGAAAATCCCCCAAGCTACATTGATCTCTTTTCCACTAACTCCTCATTCCATGCTACACTTTCAAGCTGTCTCTTGAGCTCTTCATAATCCCCCCCCCCCCCCCCCCCTTGTAGTTCTACATATACCCTTTTTTTCACAGGGGTCCTTGCACTGCTGGCAACCACCCAGATAATCACCTCATGGTCACTTTCACCAATTTTTGGATGATTTGACACCTCATTTATAATTACATCCTGCAATGAGATGACCAAATCCATGACCCTTAATCCTCGTGTGCCCTCTGTTACATACTATCTGAGGTAGTTATCCCTCAAAAACTGAAGAAACTCCTTTTCTTTACTTCCAGTTGCTATCTTTTCATTCCAGTTTATATTGCCATAATTAAAATCACCCATAATGATCACCCTTTTCTTATTTGCTTGGCTTATTTTACTATACATTTCACTATCACCACCATCCACATTACCAGGTCTATAACAACATCCCACCAAGTATTTGATTCCATTCACATCTATCTCACACCATGCTGCCTCAACACCACTGGTTTTGTTTCCCTCTTGCATCTCTACCTTGTATGGACATAACTCTTGCTCTATCATCAATAGCACTCCCCCCTCCCTTTTTATCCCTTCTATCCTCACAAAACACATCATACCCTTCCATCTCTATTCCTGTCAGGATGTCATCCTCTTCCAACCATGTCTCACTTATTCCGACAATCTTTGAGTGCACAGACGCAATTAGTGCAACCATTTCATCCGCTTTGTTTCTTATACTTAGACCAAGATGATAGCAGGTCTGTGGAATGAACCGTATGAGAACAGGTTGAGGATTTGTGGGTTGCAAAAATTGGTTGATAGGCGGAGGAGGGGAGATATGATTGAGACATTCAAATTACTGAAGGGTTTCTATAAAATTAATTCAGAAGATATTTTTGAGAACAGGGCTGGTTGTGGGAGGACTAGGGGACATCCATGGAAACTGGGCAAAAGTGTGGTTAGTAAAGGTGTTAGAGCTGGGTTCTTTACTTTTAGAGTAGTGAATGATTGGAATGCGCTCCCTGAGTCTGTGGTGGATGCTGTGACAGTGAATGAGTTTAACGCGAGGTATGATAGATACTGTATGAATGTCAAATAGTTGTGATGAATATGATTTGGGGCCTCCCTCGATGAGTCCAATGACTCCCTGGAGTTGCTGTAATAATAGTAATAATAGTAATACTTCTAGCATTGGTATACAAACACAACAGCTCATTTCTGGATCTACAGCTGGTTCCACTGATACCACCCACTTGATGTGATCTCTCCATGCTGGACTGGGGCCATTTCTCTTTCTGCTTCTTCATTTCAGAACCCTTTGCAATTCCATCTGTTTCCTCTTGATCCCTGGTCATCCCATTTCTTTCCTGCCTACACATGCTCTCACCTCCTCTTGGAGCATCCACCTTTCTCACGCTGTGTACCCCTGTCCACCCTAGCCTCCCCGTTTCCCTGCTCCTCTTGCACACCCATTCTCTCATTTTCTATACTCATACCACTCACTTCCCGATTCATTTTCACTTCTTCAATCTCCCCTGTCTTACTCTCCTGCTCTTCCACATCACTCCCCTCTCGATCTGATTCATTTTCTCTATTTACTTCTCTACCTTTCAGCAGCAGTCTCTCCAAGCAACTCACATCATAACCACTCAAATGCAGTCCATTGCTCCCATACAGCTCACTTCGTCCCTCAAACTCATTCCACACATTAACAAACTGTACTCCCATCTCCTCACACATTTCAGCCAGAATATCATTCATAATCCTTGCTCTCTGCCTCATTTCACCACAATCATACCTAAGCAACACACTGACTACCCACATTGAAATATTGTTAAATGATACAAGAAGTGACATAACAGTAAAAAGTGAAAAACTTAAAATGTGGAAAAACAGCTGGAGTAGATGATATTTAAACAGAAATGCTCAATTATGGAGGTATAAAAATGTTGTTGTAGCTGTACTGCATAATCCAGAAGGTTGAATTCCAGATGATTGGAGTGAAGCTCTCTCTTACGGCTATCTATATAAAGGAAAATAAAAGTCACTGTGGGAATTACAGAGGAATTTTCCTACTGAGTGTTTCATGTAAGATTTATGCAAACAAACATAATTTGAGACGAGGTTAAGAAATATTGTGAAAATAAAACTTGGAGAGGAACAAGCTGGTTTAGGTGAAATTGGAGTTGTCAGGATCAGAATTTCATTTTAAGACAAATGATCAAGAAATAATGAGAATTTAAGTTTTGTAGATCTGACAGAAGTATACGGAAAGGTGCCAAAAGAAAGGCTATTCAAAATGCTACCTTTATGTGGTGTAAACAGGACATTATATAAATCAATACATAATCAATATCTAAGAACTAAGTACTTAGAAATGAAGGAGGTACAATGTAAACAAAGGTGCACATCATCTCCAGTGTTGTATATTATGTATATTAAACACTTGATGAAGGAAAGTAGCATTAAACCAGATATCAAAATTGTAACTGTTAATTTTAGATGTTTATTTTATGCAGTTGATGTAATAATCTAAACTAAATCCAGTACATGTCTTTGGGATTCCTTAACTAAATTAAATAACTGATGTAACAAATTTGGCATGAACATCATCAGTAAAAATATGAAAATAGTAAAACTAGGAAAATAGGTAGGAAGATAGAAAACATCCGCTGCATCCTGCACCCACAGAGCAAGCAAAATATTTCCTATTTAGTAACAGTTTTTAGTAAAGATGGCAAATGTTTGAAATAGACAATAGAATGATCAATAAATTTAATATGGAATATTAGTTAAAACAAGAAATTAACTGTATACAGCTAATTTCTTGTTCATGCATCTTGAGAGTTGGGTTAGGAATAAAATTGATGACATAGAAATAAAAGTTCTGAGAAAAATTAGGGGAGAGAACAAATGGAATCAAGAATAAATAGGAAGAAACTTGAACTTAATTAGGAATAAATGTGGTTACTTAAACAGAATTGAAGAGCAAAGTCAGCACGACAGATGTTTGATGCCAGGTTGTCAGCAAAAAAAGACCCAGAGGAAGATCAAAGCCTAGATGGATTGATGAAGTTAAAAGTGCTTCTAAACTGAATTATAAGATTCAGCAATGAAATCCTGATAAAACTATGTTTTACCAGGATTTCATCAACTTTTCTACAAGGTTTGTAGAAAAGTTATCGATAGGAAGTTAGTAGTAATATAAACTTATCATTATGGCAGAATAGTGTCCTGTATACCCCTTGATGGGTGTATATGCTACTATGACTCCATGATACCATGGCTACTTGATTCTTGATAACTGATATCATGTATCAAGTATCAAGAATTTCATGATGATGATGATATTATATATGAATCTCCATAGCATCCATGATCACAGAAACCACACTAACTTTTATACACATGAAACCTATCATACCTCTCCTTAACCTCATTCACTCAGGCCACTCATGACTAATTATTCTGTCAGTCCATTCCACTCATTCACCACTCTCTATGCAAAAAATCTAATTCACACACCCATTATGACATGGAAGTTTCTCTCTCTCATTTTCTGCTGACATTAAAAACAAAATGTATGACAAAATAAAAAACATAAAAACATAATGTATGCATTTAGTTCTATTCATCTGTTTACATAAAAATTGAGACCCAGCTATGAATGCAATTTAAATCCAGTTATTCTCCTTAGCATGAAAGATTATCACACCTTGTACTGGAGAGAATGGATAGCTTAAATACTGATAGCTCATAATTTGGATAACCATTCATGTAATATTACATGATTATGTCATACCCTTCACATTCTTGGTTTGGTCAGCATCTACAAAGGTTATGGCTGGTAGGGAGGTTAATGATACCATTCACCCATTTAACCACTACCTGATTTACACTCCTGATCCCTGTGTATAAAGTCTGATACTGCCTGATTCAAATACTCCCTGTCCATTTCTCTAAAATTTAACTAAAAATTTGAGACATGCTTAGATGCATCCCAGATCAAGACTGCATCATCATGTAGTCTTGACCTGGGATGTATAAAAAATGACACAGGATATGAAAGCTGAGTTGGTTAGGAGAAGGCAAGAGATGAAACGGATGAAGAATGAAATGAAGAGAAGTCAAGATATGTGTATGGCAGAGCGAAGAAGATGAAAACAAATTATGTCGGTAGGAAAGAGGTAACGAAAAACTCATGAGTGGCATTGTATGGGGGATGCCATTATTAGAGGTGTGGTAAACGAGAAGATGCACAAGGCTTGTTCTAATGGAGGTAAAATGAATAGCATGATTGAGGCATTTGATATAAGCAGTAAGCAAGCAAAAGAGTTGGTAGCAGTAATAGGGAAAATGACTCTACTGGGAACAAGGAACATGTAAGATTGGATATCAGGAAGTTGTTGAAAAGAATAAAAGATAATAGTGTGATAGGAAAGGGAGTGTGTTGCCAAGGTATGACAGTGATGATATGAGGCAGGAGATGAACATTGTGAATGATATGTCAGAGGAAATGTGTGAGAATAAAGGAGTGCACTTTGTTAATGTGTGTGTGTGTAATGAGTTTAAAGGACAAATTCAATGGTATAATTGTGATGGATTGCATTTGAATGATTTTGTTGAGAATAATTTGGAGAGCTTACTGCTGTAAGGTAGAGAAATCAGTGCAGAGAATGAATCTGATCAAGTAAGAAGTGACGTGAAAGAGCGGGAAGGCTCTGAAGGAGAGATTCAAGTGGTGGTTATGAATAAAGAAGTGGGTAGCATGAGTGTAGAGAATACTCTAGAGAACAAGTGAGCAAGACAAACAGGTAAACGGGGAGTCTCAGAGTGGACAGGGAAAAACAGCGTGAGAAAGGTTGATGCTCCAAGAGGAGGTGAATGCATGTGTAAAAAGGAAAGGGGATGACCTGGGATCAAGAGAAAACAGTTGGATTTGAAGAGGGTTCTAAGATGAATAAGGAGAAAGAAATGACTCTTTTCCATACTCAAGTTGAGTATGGAAAAGTCACATCTAATAAGTGGTATCAATGAAATTGTTATACATCCAGGAATGAGTTGTTATGCAAATGCTAGAAGTTTAAAAAAACAAGGCAAACGAAATTGCATTGATTCAGTTTGTTGACCCCAAAATCCTTGGAATAAGTGAGATAGGATTGGATAATGATGACATCCATGGGAAAAGAGATGGAAATGTATGATGTGTTTCGTGAAGATAGAAATGGTAAAAAAGGATGGGGGGGGGGGGGCTATTGATGATACGGAAAGAGGTATGTCCATACAAGGTAGAGATGCAAGAAGGAAAGAGTGGTATTGAGGCAATAGGGTGTAATATAGAGGTGAATATTACAGAACGGAATACTTGGTTAGATGTTGTTATAGAGCTGGTAATGTGGATGGTAGTGACCATAAAACATATAATCAAATTAGCTAAGCAAATAAGAAAAGGGGTAATCATTATGGGTGATTTCAATTATGCAATATAGACTGGATATTGAGATAGCAACTTGAAGTAAAGAAAATGGGTTTCTTGAGTTTTTGAGGCACAACGACCTCAGGGAGTATGTAATGGAGGACACACGAGGATTGAGTGTCTTGGATTTGATCATCTCATCAGAGGATGTTATTATAAATGAGGTGTCAAGTGTCAAATCACTCTCCAGTTGGTTAGAATGACAATAAAGTGATTATCTGTGTGGTTGCCAACCATGTGAGGACTTCCGTGAGGAAAGGATATATGTGGAATTACAAGGTTGGTGATTATGAGAAGCTTAGAAGACAGCTGCATCTGGAGAATGGAAGGAGTTGGAGATCAGTGCTGCTTAGGTGCTATTTACGAACTATCTAGTAGAAGCAATGTCTGAATGTATTCCAAGCATCAGAAGATTAAATAAGGAAGGCGTGAAATGGATGGATAACGAGAATTAAGCAGGCAATACAGAGAAAAAAAGGCATTGTTTTTCTAATAATCATTTAATAATCATTTTCATGACGAATACAAAAAACTGGCAAGGAGGGTCACTCAATTGGTAAGGTTAGCAAAAAGATAATACGAGCAGTAGTTAGCTAATGAAGAAAAAAGAAATCCTAGGGAGGTCTTTCAAAATATAACCAGCAAAAAAAAAAGAAAAAAAAAATTATGAAAGGATGACATTGATTGGAGAAAATGGTATAACAACAACTGCAGAATAGGATATAGTTGAGATATTTAATAAGCGGTCCATAAAGTCTTTCATTCTTGAGAATGTGCCATCATTGAGAGTTTGAGAGCAGTAAGAGCATTATCCCCTCCCTGTAGTGGTTCTCAGTAAGATCTGAAAAATAACTCTCTACAGTTGCAATCACTTCATGATTTGAAGAAAACGCTGACCAACAAGGAAGAGTGTTAGTTTTGGGAAGAGACAGAAGTCAGAGGGAGCCAAATATGGGGAATAGGATGGATGTTTCAACAATTCATAGTGCAGATCACTTAATTTTCCCATTGCCAAACCACCTTCGTGGGCAGGTGCAATATCCTGATGAAAGATGATATTTTTCTTCTGCAAACTGGGTCTTTTCTCATGAATTTTTTCATCTAGTCTGGTTAAAAGATCAGAATAATATTACCCGGTTATTGTTTTACCCTTTTCAAGATAATTAATAAACAAAATACCTTCAGCATCCCAAAACACTAATGCCATGACCATTCCTGCTGATGGAACCGACTTTGTCTTCTTTGGTGCTGAACAACTAGCTTCTGTCCACTGTTTTGACTGCTGTTTGGATTCTGGTGTTTGACTGCTGTCTGCTGTTTGGATTCTAATGGTGAATCCAAGTCTCATGCATTGTAAAAAACTGACACGCAATGTCAGTTTTATTCTTGTTAAAATGCTCCAAGCACTGTTAAGAGATTTTCATGCAAGTGCGTTTTTGATCTGCTGTGAGCAAGTGTGGCACCCATCTTGTGCAAAGCTTTTTTATTTGCAATTCTTCATGTAAAATATATCTTACACGTTCTTTTGAAATGCCTATAGTCTCAGCAGTTTCATTCACTTTGACTCGCTAGTCATCCAATACCATATCATCCACTTGATCAATTATTTCTGGTATTGTTACATTTTTTGGACGTCCTTCACGTGGATCATCTTCAAGGCTGGTATGGCCACATTTAAACTTGGCAGCCCATTTCTTAATTGTCAAAAATGAAGGAGAAGAGTGCCCATAAACTTTAATGAACTTCGAACGAATTTCTTTTGGCATTAAACCTTCTTTTACAAAGAATTTTATAACTGCGTGATACTCAATTTTATCCATTTCAAGGGATACAGACAACGTTTTTTCTTCAGACAGCTGTGTAAGTTCCAAAGGAGTGGAAGGAAGGCAAGACTTGCCTTCATAAGGGAGGTGACAGAACTCAAGCATCAAATTATAGGCCTATCTATGTGTCAGTTGTCATGGGTAAAGTGTTGGAGAGGCTGTTGAGAACCACAATCCAGAATTGGGTTCACGACAGTGGAATTATCTTTGATGGACAGCATGGATTTGCTAAAGGGAGGTCATGTTTATCTACTTATTACAATAAGGTGACTGCTTCATTGGACAAAGCAGATGGATACACAGTAGTATATTTAGATTTTGCAAAGGCGTTTGATAGATTTCCACGTGATAAATTGATAGTCAAACTAGAGTAGATTGTGTTGGATATTAGATTAGTGCATTGAATTGAAGACTGGCTATCTGATAGATGTCAGCAAGTTGCGTATGGGGGAGCAATATCCTATAAGAGGAAAGTCACTAGTGGCATACCTCAGGGGTCTGTTTTAGGACCATTGCTGTTTAACCTGTATGTTAATGATATTGGTGAAGATTTGAATGGAGATATTCACTTGCTTGCAGATGATGCAATTTGGGAAGAACTGCGAGGAGTAAAGCAGATGTTCTGGCCTTACAAGAAGACGAGTAGATTGAGTGAATGGGCAAGGGGTAGAAATGCCAGTTCAGTGTTGCAAAAAATGTAAGGTTTTAAACTTTGGGAAACAAAGATGGGATGTAGAATTTACTCTTGCTGGGAATATATTGTTGAAGGTGGAGGAATAAGAGATCTTGGGGTGATCGTAGATAAGGACCTAAAATTTAGAGGACACATTGCCAAAATTGTGAGGACAGCACAATGAATTCTGAGAATGACAATGACTTGTAGAAGTAAGTAGATTCTTGTTCCATTGTATAAGGTCTTGATTAGGTTAAATATTAACTACTGTGCACATATTTGGTCACCTGGTTTTCAAAATAAATGAAGAGATGTTGGAAAGGGTCCTGGGGCGATTGTCTAAGGTAGATTTTGATCTGTGGTATGTTGAATATGAGGAAAGTTTGAGGAGGTGCACTTTACAGAGTCTAGGAGTAGGAGGGGTGATATGATTGAGACATACAAGTTGGTAAGTGGTTGTCATGGGATCAATGTTGAAGAGGTTTTTCATAAAATCGTGGAAGCTCAGGGGAGAACAATAGGTCATTCTTGTAAGCTGTATAATGAGAAGAAGTTTTTTTTTTGCATGCAGAGTTGTGAATGATTGGAATGCCTTGCCTAAGAGTGTGGTGTCTGCAGAGAATTTGAATGTGTTTAAGCCAACATATGATGAGCTGTGTGTATGAAAAATCTTAGATGAGAGTTTTACTCCATGGAATCTTAGGATAATATATAATAATAATAGTAATAATAATAATAATAATGATTCCTCAGTTGGTGGCAAAGTGGCTACCTTGATTATGTACAACTTCTCTGATTTTGTCAGCAGATTCTTCTTTCTCAAACTCTGGATCTCCTTTATGACATGCTATTTTAGGTTATCTGCATTAAATTCCATTTCTTTTCCTTCTTACAGTGTATGTCTCTATATTTGAAGGCTTTCATAATAATTGCTTCTCCTTTTGCTTGTTAAATTGCCAATTGCCTTGCATAAGCATTTTTTTTTTTTAAATGGGCTCCCACCCATGAAAGGTTATTTGCAAACCTATAGTACATTAGCACTATGGGTGGACTAAAATAATAAGTTTAGTTTAATCCTTTATCCAAGTGTGAGCAAACAAAGTTTGCACCTGAAAGTATCTTCAGGACTGGGGTAAGGTAGTACAATACCAGACAACTCGTTGCAAAGGTAGAGAAAGCTCTCGTCACTCCTTTCTCAGTATATCCCATAATGCAAAGCACATCTCCTTGCAGATATGTGTAATGCTATGCATTAAGACAAGGGCCACTACCTATACTGATTTCGACCTTTATTGAGGTCTCGTCAGTGGGAGCCAGGCCCAGTAGTGGAGACACCAAGGCAGAAGCAATGAGAGGTCATCCCAACCTATAGGAGTCTTTGTTTGCTCACACTTGGATAAAGGATTAAACTAAACTTATTATAGTCAAACCAAGTGAAAAATAAACTCTCAACATGGATGGACTAAGTTTTTTTTTTTTATATTTTTATTCATTGTATATATATATATATATTTTTTTTTTTTTGTATTAAGTTATTTTTTTAGGTAGTCCAGAAACCTACTCTAGAGACCAAACATGGAACTTATTCAAGCCACCTCATACCTCTGATAAGCAGGATGGTGGTGGTGTCATACAATGTGATGAATTTCAGCTTCCATTTAAAGACAGTCACACAGTCACTAAAGACATCCATGTTCACAGTGGGATTTGAAATTGCAACCTGTTTGTTGGAGAGTGATTATGATTTTGACATATTGTCTTTTATCTCCACGTAGTCTCAAATACATTGTAACTCTGCCTTTCTGCTGAACTTTTACTCTTATTGGTTGCAGTTCTCTTGTTGTTATCAATGTTCAAATGTCACTCCTGGAAACTGAGTAAGTGTGCTGCTTGTTATGATGTGAGTTCTAGACTTTTATTTTATGCTTGGAAAGTGGCGAACAAGTGGAATATGGTTGTAGTTAAATGATATGATTAGTGCAGACCTCTAACAGTGACTACTTGGACTTCATGATGGTACTGAGATAGTAATTTTTAAGAATCGATTAAAATTAATTTATTATTAAAAGAAATCTGTTTTTGAATATATATATTGATTTCAAGGTTCAGTTTGAATTTCTCATTACACATGGTTATATTTTTGAAATTTTAGGGTACCCCAGGCCCCAGAGGTTTACCAGGTCCAGATGGACCTATAGGCATGAAGGGCTCTCAGGGAGATCGTGGACCTCAAGGATCACAGGGTTCAAAGGGTGCTCAGGTAAAAATTCATTTCTAAAAAAATGTGTTTTAATGTACAGTATTTCATAGATAAATTATTATTATTATTATTATTATTATTATTATTCAGGCCTCCAAGGAGTCAAAAGACTCATCGAGGGAGGTCCTTTCTAAGACATAAAGTCTGTCAAGACTCATCGAGGGGAAGTCCCCCCCTGAGAAACACAAAGTTTATCATACCACTCCTTAAACCCACTGACCGTTCTTGCTCCCACCACTCCATCAGGCAATGCATTCCACGGCTCAACCACCCTCCACACAAAGAAACCACTCCTTACCCTCTTGCTCACAGTTTCCTTTCGTAACTTCCAGGGATGGCCTCTTGTCATCACTCCTTCCCGCTGATCAACCAAGCGAAAGAACTCCCCAGTGTCAACCCTGTAACCACCTCTCAACAGTTTAAAAGTCTCAATCATATCACCTCTCCTTCTTCTATCCACCAAACTCTGCAGTCCACATTCTCTAAGCCGATCCTCATAACTATCC
This sequence comes from Typopeltis vanoorti, assembly GCF_054136105.1. NCBI lineage: Eukaryota > Metazoa > Arthropoda > Arachnida > Uropygi > Thelyphonidae > Typopeltis > Typopeltis vanoorti. The sequence continues at coordinate 61,611,387 of NC_143561.1, forward strand.
TTGTACAGCCCTGAAACCATCTTTGTCATCCGTCTTTGTATCCTTTCCACGGTTAATTTATCCCCTTCAAATCCTGGGGACCAAATCTGAGAACAATAGTACAAGTGTGGTCTGATCAGAGACTTATACAACGGAATGATAACCCTCTTATCTCTGCAGGTCAGTGTCCTTCTCATAATAGCAGCAATCCTCTGTGTTACCTTCACCACCTTTGCAATATGTCCCCTAAACTTCAGGTTTCTATCAATCATCAACCCCAGATCTCTTGTCTCCCCTACTTCCTCCAGTATAACTCCTCCCATAGAGTATGCAGCATCCCATCGATGTTTCCCAAACCTCAAGACCTTACATTTTGCTGCATTAAACTGACACCCCCATTCATTTGCCCATCTATCTAGCTTATTTAAATCCTCTTGCAGGGCTACCACATCTGCACTATTACTAATAATCCTTCCAAGCTTCGCATCATCCGCAAACAACTGAATATCCCCCTGCAATCCACTGGCTATGTCATTGATATAAAGGTTAAACAATATAGGTCCTAGTACTGAGCCCTGTGGGACCCCACTTGTAACCCTCTGCCTCCTGGAAACTGCTCCACCATACACAACTCTCTGATACCTATCAGACAGCCAATCCTGAATCCAGTTGACCAATCTGACATCCAGACCCATGTGCTGCAACTTAAATATCAGCTTATCATGTGGCACCCTGTCAAATGCCTTCGCCAAGTCTAAGAAAATTGCAGTATATGCCTTTCCCTCATCTAATGCTCTTGTAACTTTATTATAAAAGGCTAGCATATTGCTAAAACAAGAGCGTCCTTTCACAAATCCATGTTGATTCTCACAGATAACATTACCCTCATCTGCCCAATGCTGTACACGGTCCCTCACTGCTTTCTCCAAGATCTTAACAACTACTGATGACACACAGACTGGCCTATAATTAGACACTTCCAGTCTGTTACCACCCTTATGCAATGGCACTATCTTACCTTCCTTCCATTCCCTGGGCACCTTTGCCAAATCCAGACTTTCATTGAAAAGCCACGTTAAAGGTATTGTCAATTCCCTAGCACATTCTCTCAAAACTCGTGGCGAAATACCATCCAGTCCCACAGCTTTACTGACATCCAGAGTACTCAGTATCTGAAACACACTCTCCTCCTGTACCTCCAGACCTCGTACCAGTCCTATCCCTCTAGCATTAAAACTGACTCCTCTAGGATGAAATACTCCAATAAAGTGTTCATTGAACAATTCCACTATGTCCTCTGCATCAGTCACTCTATTCCCATTTTTATCCCACAATATCATTCTTCCACAGTCATTTCTCCTCCTACTGGCCACATAGCTAAAAAATTCCCTAGGATTTTCTTTGGATCTTAGGGCCAATCTCCTCTCATATTCCAGTTTCGCTTTCCTTACCACACGAGTCACTCTTCTGGCCTGTGTCTTATATTCCTCATGCATCTCTTCACCTGTCTCCTTATATCTCTTCCATAGCCTCTTTTTCGCATGCAATTCCTGTTTAATATTGTTTGTCATCCACTTTACTCCAAATTGCGCCCTCTTCTTCACTCGTGGTATACAACTTACCATTGCTGATAACAAATATTCTTTCACAATTTCCCACGCACTGGTGATATCCCGGCCTTCCAATTCCTCCCTCCATGAAACTTCCCGAAGTTGACGTCTAAGACTATTATAATCACCTGCCTTATAATTCCACATAAGTTCCCGTCTCTTTGATACTCCTGCATGTCTATTCATTTTCCAAGTCAAAACCATATGGTCACTCTCTCCAACTGGTGGGAGAGACGTCAACTCAGTTATTATCAACTCTTCTGATGCTATAACCAAATCCAAAATTTTTGAACCTCTTGTTCCCTCTGTTACATGTTGCCTAAGACATTTGCCCCTCAAGAATTCTAGAAATTCCATTCCCCTATTGTTACATGCATCTTCCTCTCTCCAATTTATACTACTGAAGTTAAAATCTCCCATAACAATCATTCTTCTTGCACTTGCCAAACTTAGCTGTCTAAACATCTCCTGGTCCCCATCCTCTGTGCTCCTGGGTCTGTAGCAACACCCCACTAAATATCCTGTCTTACCTACCTCTACCTCACACCATACGCTCTCAAAATCATTTGTCTCACTACCTTCCAAATTTTCCACTCTTAGAGGACATAGGTCATCACTTATCATAAGCAGCACCCCACCACCACGCTTTCCCCTCCTATCCTGGCGAAAAATGCTATACCCAGTGACTTCTATTCCTGTTTTTATATCCAATTCTGTCAACCACGTCTCAGTGATCGCAATAATTTTTGGCCGTGCTTTTTATTCATTTTCTTTACTATATAGTAGATGTTATAAGAATGTCTGCTTGATGTAGACACACACAGACTTCCTCCTCCCTTTTTTTTTTAAATCTAATTTCCACAAATTTTATGATCCAGAATTAATTTGATCTATAACCTTGTAGAATGAACTTTCTGTGAAATTATCTATTTATTAAAAAAGAGTTGTCAGTTGTTGATTTTGCATTTCTTAGAGGACACAAGATAGCTGCTATGATAGTATGTGACTTACCTTAAAGATTCTGATTATAAGTTTTTTTTATTTATTTTATTTATTCACTTCAGAATTTATTTAGCCAATGTTCAGTTGTTATGCAAATAGAAATTGTTAATCATTGTATGGAGAAAAATTTTTTCTTTTTTTCAGTAGTATTCTGAACTTGTGGTTAATGCATTTTTTATTTATTCAACATAATTTTACATTTAACTGTGATTTTTAATGAGATTTTACTTTGAAATCCTTTTATTGTTTAAACAACCATGTCAAAATAATATTTTTACAAAATAAAATATTCTTTTGCAAGCACCAAAATTAGAATTTCCACATTACATCTTCTTTCTTCTTCCTAACATGGATTTTAGGGCAGGTGGCCTGTTCTGGTCTCATGCCATCTCTTTCTTGATCTTCTGATTCTTCTTTTTCCACTTATTTTATATCTGTATAATATTTTTTGTAGTTTGTTGTTGTCCATTTGATTTAAATGTTATATCCATTTTAGTTTATACTGTCTTATGTAGTTATTAAAAACAACACGTAAGTCCACAGTAATAACTTTAATTAATAAATAAGGTAGATATTTCGTACTAAAAATAATTGTACATCTTCAGTGTTACAAACAGACAGGAATAGAATACAAGTAATGAATACTTGGTGGATCACCTATTAAAATACAATGTTGTCGTGAGCTAGGAAATGAAAGACATTAATAAATAATTAATATTTAAGATAACTAGTTTTTTAATGATTACATAAAATAAAAGTCTCCCAGATCTTCGAGAGAGAGAGAGAGAGGCAATCATTTTGATTTAAATTCGGTCAGTATAAAAAAGCTTCACAACTTTCTTTAAAGAGGCATTCATATTTGAACCTGCATCTATGAAGTAGAATAGCTTTATCCTACTGAATATTATGGGTAGTGGTAATACTGTGTTATGCTAGACCAGACTTCTGAGGTTTGTTGTAATCAATATAATATTGATGTTCTTTAATTCTTTTTTTTCACAGAACGGCCAGTTTGTCCAAAATAAGAAACATCGCATTCACAAGGAATTTTGTAAACGCCAGCCAAAGACAGAGATGACAGTTTATCTTTTGTAGAAGGCAATAAGGAAGAAATTTTGTTGATAGGAATATAAGTGGGAATCAATTGGTAAATCAATCTTTTTTAAAATTCTACCTATAGGTTCTGAGATTCCTGGAATGTAGGGGGATTGGAACTCTGCGAACTGTTGAAGAAACCTTAGGTATTGAAACATATTGGACATCCTGCTTACTCGAACTTCTTCTGGTACCTTATCTACAAGCGTTTTTCGAAAGCCCACATTTACTGGCAGATACATTCATAAAATGTCTGCTCACCATACATCTCAAAAATTTGGCATTCTTAAATTTCTGATTAATAGGGCACATAAAGTTTGCTCTTCTCCAGAAATCTTACAACAAGAACTTTCCATCATTAAAAAGTTAATGGTATCTAATAATTACCACCCTAATCAAATCCAACAGATAATTGAATCTTATGTTTCAATACCTAAGGTTTCTTCAACAGTTCGCAGAGTTCCAATCCCCTACATTCCAGGAATCTCAGACCCTATAGGTAGAATTTTAAAAAATTACCAGTTGATTCCCACTTATATTCCTATCAACAAAATTTCTTCCTTATTGCCTTCTACAAAAGATAAACTGTCATCTCTGTCTTTGGCTGGCGTTTACAAAATTCCTTGTGAATGCAATGTTTCTTATTTTGGACAAACTGGCCGTTCTGTGGAAAAAAGAATTAAAGAACATCAATATTATATTGATTACAACAAACCTCAGAAGTCTGGTTTAGCACAACACAGTATTACCACTACCCATAATATCCAGTGGGATAAAGCTATTCTATTTCATAGATGCAGGTTCAAATATGAACGCCTCTTTAAAGAAAGTTGTGAAGCTTTTTTACATCGACCGAATTTAAATCGAAACGATTGCCACTCTCTCTCGAAGATCTGGGAGACTTTTATTTTATGTAATCATTAAAAAACTAATTATCTTAAATATTAATTATTTATTAATTTCTTTCATTTCCTAGCTCGTGACAACATTGTATTTTAATAGGTGATCCACCGAATGTTCGTTACTTGTATTCTATTCCTGGCTGTTTGTAACACTGAAGATGTACTATTATTTTTAGTACGAAATATCTACCTTATTTATTAATTAAAGTTATTACTGTGGACTTACGTATTATTTTTAATAATTATACTATGCCACAGGTCCCTCTAAAAATAAAAATGTCTTATGTAGTAATTAATTGGTTTTATATTCAGGGATTATAAAATTTTTTCATTTGTTTTATGGTCTCACTTGGTATATTATTATTATTATTATTATTAAACAAGACCTCATGGAGTCAAAGACTCATCTAGGAGGTCCTTTTATCTCACACACATCTCATCATACCGGGTCTTAAACACATTCAAACTCCTTGCAGACACCACACTCTCAGGCAAGGCATTTTAATCATTCACAACTCTGCACGAAAAAAACCTGCCTCTCACTCCCCTACTCACACCCTCTTTATACAGTTTCCAGGCATGACCTCTGGTTCTCCCCTGATCTCCCACTATTCTCTGTAGAACTTCTCCACCATTGATCCTATAACAACCCCTTACCAACTTGTAGGTCTCTATCATATCTCCCCTCTTCCTTCTCTCCACTAGACTCTGCAAATTACATCTTTTCAATCTTTCCTCATACTCAACATTCCAGAGGTCAGAAACTACCTTAGTCAGTCGCCTTTGGACCCTTTCCAACATCTCTTCATCCTTCTGAAAACCAGGTGACCAAATCTGGGCACAATAGTCCATGTGTGGCCTAATCAAAGCCTTATACAATGGAACAAGAATCTCCCTACTTCTACACGTCAGTGTCCTCCTCATCATTCCCAGAAGTCTTTGTGTTGTCTTCACAATTTTGGCGATGTGTCCCCTAAATTTTAGATCCTTATCCACTATCACTCCCAGATCTCTTATTTCCTCTACTTCCAACAATATATTCTTACCAAGCATAAATTCTGCATCCCATCTTTGTTTTCCAAATTTTAAAACCTTACATTTTGCAACATTGAACTCACATCCCCATTTGCTTGCCCAATCACTCAATTTATTCAAGTCTTCTTGCAAGACCACAACATCTTCACTACTCTTTATGGTTCGTCCCAACTTTGCATCATCTGCAAACAACTGAATATCTCCATCCAAATCTTTGCCAATATCATTAATATACAAGTTAAATAGTAATGGCCCTAAAACAGATCCCTGAGGCACTCCACTAGTGACTTTCCTTTTCCTGGATATTGCACCCCCATACACAACTTGTTGATACCTATCAGATAGCCAGTCTCCAATCCAATGCACTAATCTAATATCCAACCCCATCTGCTCTAGTTTGACTGTCAACTTATCATGAGGTACTCTATCAAAAGCTTTTGCAAAATCCAAATATATTACTGTGTATCCTTCTCCTCTGTCCAAGGAAGCAGTCACTTTATTGTAATAAGTAAGTAGATTACTAAAACACGACCTCCCTTTAGCAAATCCATGCTGTCCATCAAAGATTATACCATTGTTGTCAACCCAACTCTGGATCCTAGTTCTCACAAGCTTCTCCAACAACTTAACCACAACACCTGACACACAGATAGGCCTATAGTTTGATGCTTGAGTTCGATCACCTCCTTTATGAAGTGGCACAATCTTGCCCTCCTTCCACTCTTTAGGGATTTGACCAAGTGCAAGACTCGTATTAAAAAAATATGTCAAGGCAGGTGTCAACTCTCTGGCACATTCCTTCAGAATACGCGGTGATATATTATCAAGTCCCACAGCCTTATTTACATCTAGTTTACTCAACTCCCCAAACACCTCTTCCTCACTTACAGTCAGTCTCTCCTCCCCATCATCAACTGCTCTTAATCTCTCCATGAAGTCACATTCACAAGATTGAAAGATCTTTATGAACTGTTCATTAAGTATCTCCACCACACATTCTGCAACAGCTGTCTTTATACCATTTCCTCCAATCAATGTCATCCTTCCATAATCATTCTTTCTTTTGCTGGCTACATATCGAAAGAACTCCCTAGGATTCTTTTTAGCTTCATTAGCTAACTGCTGTTCATACCTCTCTTTAGCTACTCTCACCAACCAAGTCACTCTCCTTGCCTGGTCTTTGTAGAACTCATGAAATTGGTTACTTCCACTTCTCTTATGCTGCCTCCACAATGCCCTTTTTCTCTGTATTGCATACTTAATCTCTTTATTCATCCATCTCACACCTAACTTATTTAACCTTCTCACCCGTGGTATACATTTAGACATTGCATCCAGTAAATATTTTTTGAAAATCCTCCAAGCTGCATTGATCTCTTTTCCAGCTAACTCCTCATTCCATGCTACACCTGCAAGCTGTCTCCTGAGCTCTTCATAATCACCCCCCTTGTAGTTCCACATATACCCTTTTTTCACTGGGGTCCTTGCACTGCTGGCAACCACCCAAGTAATCACCTCATGGTCACTTTCACCAATTGGTGGATGATTTGATACCTCATTGATAATTACATCCTCCGATGAGATGACCAAATCCAAGACCCTTAATCCTCTTGTGCCCTCTGTTACATACTGTCTGAGGTAGTTATCCCTCAAAAACTCAAGAAACTCATTTTCTTTACTTCCAGTTGCTATCTCTTCATTCCAGTCTATATTGCCATAATTAAAATCACCCATAATGATCACCCTTTTCTTATTTGCTTGACTTATTTGACTATACATTTCACTATCACCACCATCCACATTACCAGGTCTATAACAACATCCCACCAAGTATTTGATTCTATTCACCTCTATCTCACACCATACTGCCTCAAAACCACTGGCCCCATTTCCCTCTTGCATCTCTACCTTGTATGGACATAACTCTTTCTCTATCATCAATAGCACTCCCCCTCCCTTTTTACCCCTTCTATCCTCACGAAACACATCATACCTTTCCATCTCTATTCCTGTCAGGATGTCATCCTCATCTAACCATGTCTCACTTATTCCGACAATCTCTGGGTGCACAGACGCAATTAGTGCAACCATTTCATCCGCCTTGTTTCTTATACTTCTAGCATTGGTATACAAACACAACAACTCATTTCTGGATCTACAGCTAGTTCCACTGATACCACTCACTCGATGTGATCTCTCCATGCTGGACTGGGGCCATTTCCCTTTCTGCTTCTTCATTTTAGAACCCTTTGCAATTCCATCTGTTTCCTTTTGATCCCTGATCACCCCATTACTTTACTGCCTACACATTCTCTCATCTCCTCTTGGAGCATCCACCTTTCTCACGCTGTGTATCCCTGTCCACCCTGAGCCTCGCCGTTTCCCTGCTCCTCTTGCACACCCATTCTCTCATTTTCTATACTCATACCACTCACTTCCACATTCATTTCCACTCCTTCAATCTCTCCTGTCTTACTCTCCTGCTCTTCCACATCACTCCCCTCTCGATCTGATTCATTCTCTCTATTCACTTCTCTACCTTCCAGCAGCAGTCTCTCCAAGCGACTCACACCATAACCACTCAAATGCAGTCCATCGCTCCCATACAGCTCACTTCGTCCCTCAAACTCATTCCACACATTAACAAACTCTACTCCCATCTCCTCACACATTTCAGCCAGAATATCATTCATAATCCTTGCTCTCCGCCTCATTTCACCACAATCATACCTAGGCAACACACTGACCACCCTTCCTGTCACACTATTCTCCTTTATCTTTCCAAGCAGTCTCCTGACATTCATTTTGACATGCTCTTTGTTCTCTCTCAAATCATTCGTACCAATTAATACAATTAACTCTTTTGCTCGTTCCTGCCTCATATTCAATGCCTCAATCACTCTACTCATTTTACCGCCTGGAAAACATACCTTGTGCATTTCCATCTGTATATCCATCTGTTTTTCTGAGAAATTTCATTGCTGCTGTTTGAATTCGTTTTTCATCTTTTCCTTTTATGGTCCATGTTTCTCTTCTGTATAGTAAAGTTGGTTTTGACAAGACATTATGTAGTCTAATTCTAGTGTGTTTTTTGTAATAGGGATGGTTTTTAATATATTATTTATAATGCCATTTACTTTGACAAAGTTTGATATTTTAGTGTCTGTGTCTTTTTCTTCTTCATATGATAAATCACTTCCCAAGTATTTGAAAGTATTTTTTAATGTTCTATTATTTTATTATCTATCAGTATTTTACTTCTTATTGGATTTTCTCCTTTGAATGGCATTATCTTTGTTTTTTCTTTAGATATTGTTTTGAGATATCATTTAATGATTTTAATTCATTTCATTTCATATCGTGATTCAACGACTGTGAGCCCCTTTTATGGGGAGGTACTGCACCACTTCAATCCCACCTATTTTTTTATAGGGGGGGGGGATTGTCGACTATGCCGGTCCTGGGCACGGAACCGGCATAGCTGACAATTCAGACCTATGACTGGAGGGATTGTCTTAAGTATTCCTGACTGTATCCGTGTGTGTTCACGGGGCTGGTTTGCCTGCTTGCAGGATGAAAAACCCCAGATAAACTGGGGGGAAAACTCTGCTGTCCATGCCCAAGACCGGCTAACTTGGCTATGGCTGAGGAAGATCCTTAAGCTCTTCACATTGTCAATGGGAATCGAACCTAGGACACTCTTTCTCCCAGGCATAGCCTAGGTTAGCCTAGTGGCTATATGAAGTGCATAGCCACTAGGCTAACCCCTGCAGACCTATGATTTTAATGATCTTTGTAAATCATCTTCTGATGTAGCTAATACTATTTGATCAACTGCAAATAGTAGTGTATCTATCCTCATTTGTGGGGTTATTTGTGTAGCAAATAAGGTTATATTGTTTCCAGATTGCTATAATTTTATTTATACATATATTGAAATGCAGAGGTAAGAGGGTACATCCTTGTCATACTCCTCTTGATATATCTTTCCATTCTGAGATGTGTTCTAATTTAACTGCTATTTTATTTCCTGTATACATTTCTTGAATGGATTGTAAAAGTTGGTTTGGTATATTTAAATCGGTTAATATTTTAAACAATTTTTGTCTACTAATTTTGTCCAAGGATTTTTCATAATCAATGTGTGTTTCTTTTTGAAATTCCCTTCTCTTTTCTATTAATAATTTTAGAGTAAAAATTGGATTTATGCAGGATCGGCCTTTTTGGAAACCATTTTGTTCTAGTAGTTTGTCCTCTACAATACTGTTTAGCTTCTCTTTTAATATTCCTGCATATATTTTATATCCTGTATGTTCCCTCCCACAATGAGTCCTGGAACTCCCTGGAGCTGTCACGTAATAATAATAATAATTTATCAGACCAATTCCCCTATAGTTATTGCAATTGTCTTTATTTACTTTTTTAAAGATTGAGATAACCAGTGCTTTTTTCCAAGAGTTAGGAGTTTTTCCAGACATCCAAACCATATTAAGAAATTTCAGAAGTCTTTTATTAAATTTTTCATCTACATTTTTGTATACTCCATATTTATACTGTCTTCTCCTGGTGTTTTCCTATTTTTCATCTCCTTTATTGTATTTTCCAGTTCTAACATTGTGATATTTTCTGTTAGTCATTCTTTGTTTTATAAAAACTTGGATATGAAATTCCTAAAAATAATATTAACTTCAAATATGAACTTCAAAACAGTTCATGTTTGTCAGGACATCAAAATGAATTTAATTGGGATAAATGTGCAATTTTGTCTATTTGATAAAAAAGATATGAAAAAAGATATAAGTTGGATATGAAATTCCTAAAAATAATATGAACTTCAAAACAGTTCATGTTTGTCAGGACATCAAAATGAATTTAATTGAGATAAATGAGCAATTTTATCTATTAAACAAGGAAAAATTAATGACACTAGCAATTTTAATTTTGACCTGGAGAGGTGTCTAAAAGCAATTTCAGCTAATGAACATTCTAGGAATAGTAGAAGCCAATGATAGTCTCCACTCAAAAGTTAAAGAGCAAGCAGCAGCACAATACATAAAAAGAGTCAGGAACATTCTGAGAACAAAACTTAATGTATTGAACACAATTTGAGTGATGAACTGTTGGGCTACACCAGTCATATGATACACAGCTGACATAGTAGATTGGACAAAAAAATCTGGACAAATTGGACCACAAAACTCAAAAATTAATGATCCATGAAGTGATATTGACTGTCTGTATCTACCAAGAGAAATAGGTGGATGGGATCTTCTGCAAGTGAGACAAACTGTTGAAGAAGAAGTTTAAAAATTACATCAACAATAGCACTGAGCAAATGCTTTATGCCATTTCACAAGAAGGCCTTCGAAAAGCAATAGGGAAATAAATTTGATTACAAAAAAGAACAGCAAAATAACCTATATGTGCTGGAAAAATATATCTTTGCCTGGCCAATTTCTGTGCAATTAAACAATTAAGCTGAATTAAAAATTGACCAGACCAAGATGTGGCAATGGCTATAATCTGGCTATATTAAAAAATAAACTGAACAATTCACTCTAGCAGCTTGAGCAAAGGTATTACAAGCTAATGCAACAAAGCAAAAATTGAGAATATCAGTAATAACAGTAAATGTAGATTCCTTTCCTTCATGCTTACACGGTGATCAGAATACATCATGAAATTTATGGAAACAACTACCGTGTTAAAGTGAGCAGTACAAGGCTCAAGCTAGGAAGGCTACCAGCATAGTAAGAAAAGCTAAATCAGATTATGAGAAGACCTTAGGCAAAGAGATGAAGAGTAATCCCAAAGAGCTCTTCCACTATGTGGCAAGTAAATGGAAGAATGACTTCGGAAGGATAACTTTAGTGGGTGCTGATGGTATTGAGGTGACAAAATCAGATGTAATAGTTGAGTTACTGAGTGATCACTTTTCAAAAGTCTATCACTCAAGGGAGGATATCTCTGTACCTGTAGCAATAACTAATGTGAGAATTGAAGCTAAGAAATCAGAGGTATTTAATATATTGCAAAATTTAAATGCAAACACTGCTGTAGGCTTAGATGGAATATCAGCTCAGGTGTTGCGTGAATGTGCAAATGAATTGTCAACCCCCCTCTTACCTGGATGTTTAAATTTGTCTAACTTCCACTCCCTAGGTATTGCCCTAGGGAGTGGAAGTTAGGCAAAGTGGCTCCTTTGCATAAGGGTGGTTCTAAAACTGCGGTAGTTAATTACAGACCAATCACCGTCTCAGGAGTAGTGGTAAAAGTATTGGAAAAGTTGGTTAAAGACAAAATTCAAGAATGGGTGGATCAGGATATGATACTCTATAGAGGCCAACATGGTTTTGTTAAAGGTAGATCCTGCCTTAGCAATCTATTAACTTTACATAATAGAATGACATCTGAGTTGGACAAAGGAGCTGGCTACACATTGGTACTTCTGGATTTTGCTAAGGCTTTTGACAGGATACCCCATGGAACACTGTTACGCAAATTGAAGCAGATGAGAATAGATACTAAATTGGTGATATGGATAGGAGAATGGCTCAAGGAGAGATACCAGAAGGTGGTGTATGGAGGAGCCGAGTCCAGGATGAGGCAGGTGACCAGTGGTGTGCCTCAGGGCTCTGTGCTTGGGCCATTGTTGTTTAATTTTTATATAAATGATATAGGAAATGGCTTACAGGGAGATATTCAGTTGTTTGCTGATGATGCAAAGTTAGGTAGCGCAATAAAAAATCAAGCTGATGTTGAAAGTTTGCAAGATGATTTAAATAAGCTGGTAGAATGGGAAAAAGATAATGGATGTCAGTTCAATGTGGAAAAGTGCAAAGTCATGCATTTTGGGATTAAAAGATTACCAGCTGTGTACTACATTGATGGAAAAGTACTCCAAGAGATTGATGAGGCTAGGGACTTAGGGGTGTTGGTAGATAGGGAGATGAAGTTCAGAGGACAGATATGATTACTTGGTTGTTGAGGAACACAGTGACATCCAGAGATAAAGAGGTTATTATTCCACTTTATGCAGCGGTGATACCTCCACATTTGGATTACTGTGCTCAGTTCTGGTCACCTGGAATCCTTGGAGATGAGGAGGCTGTGGAGAAGATTCAGAGAAGAGTGACCAAGTTGGTGAGTGATGTAAAAAATGATGTTCCCTACATTGATAGATTCAGAACTTGTGGATTGCAGAGGTTGGTTAATAGGCAGAGAAGAGGGAATATGATAGAAACATTTATTTTACTGAAAGGTTTTTATTGGATTGATGCAGGGGAAATGTTTCAGCTGTGTGATAGTGATGGAAGAACAAGAGGTCATCCCTGGAAATTAAAGAAGAGTGTGGTTAACAAGGGTGTCAGAACAAGATTTTTTGCATGGAGGGTGGTAAATGAGTGGAATTCATTGCCTGACTTAGTTGTGAGCTCTTTGTCTATAAATGAATTCAAGAAGAGATATGACAGATATTGTTTTGCTAGTTTGGGTCTCCCGCGATGAGTCTACTGACTCCATGGAGATACCTGTAATAATAATAATAAAACTTTAGTTTAATATAAAGTAAAATAAACACTCAACGTTTTGACCTTCACATTAAGGTCATCATTTGGAGTATATACAAAGAAACAAGTTGCACTACAATCTACACTGCATGCTAAAGTTAGTGACCAACTGTTACAACTATTGGCCTGACCTCTGGTGGAAAAAAAAAACCTTACTACATCAAAGCTAGAGTCCTATTATTATTATTACTATTATATTACTATTATCTGTTATGTTACAAAATGGCAAACTTTGAATGCCAATCATACAAATCTAACCCAATCAGGACATCTTTTCCCCAGCAAGCAACTCCAACAGTGAACAACAAACAAGGGAGACAAGGAGCCCAACCACATGCAAGTGATAGTCATGTGATCAACCTATCTAGCCACACCTTAAATAACGGTCAACTTGCATTACTTGATAAAGAGTTAACTTTGCAGTAGCCTAGAACTACTAATAAACTGAATGTTATATACCACATAGAAAGAGGCATTAAGTCTCTTCCAAATAATATAGCCGATAAAATTCGTTTAGAAACCAGCAGTGTGTTGAATAAAAAGAAAACCATATGTAGCAATCTTACAAAAACAGAACTAGCAGCAATCAATCAAGTCATTAAAGCTAATCAAGATATAATTATAATGAAATTAGACAAAGGTAATGCAACTGTTCGTCCTTGACAGATCAACTTACATCATCAGCTGAATCAACTAGTCTCTGATCACAGCACCTATCAGCTTGTGAACTATAATCCAACATACAGGATAAAGAAAAACACTGTGAAATTACTTAAGTCTGTCACTTCTTAGCCGTCAGACACTATTAAAAAACTTATACTCCATTACACTCGTTCTCCCAGATTATACGGTGTTCCCAATAACATTCCTCTTCGGCCGATAGTTGAGGGAATAGACAGCCCTAATTATCACCTAGCCAAGAAATTAGCATCAATACTCAAGGAGTTGGTAGGTCATTACCCCTCCTATATAATGAACACACAACATTTTATAAACAAAATTAAAAACACAACACTCAGCAAAGATGATTTATTAGTTAGTTTTGATGTTTCTGCCCTTTTCACAAATGTCCCAATCAGTGACACAATTCTCCTACAGAACAAATTTCCGCTCGACATTACGACTCTCTTTGTCCACATACTACGTTCCGGTTACTTCATGTGACAAAATAAATTTTACCTACAAAAAGAAGGTACAGCCATGGACTCACATCTATTCCCCCCAATTGCTAACTTTTATATGGAATCTTTTGAGCTACATGCTCTTGATTCCTTTACTCTAAAATCTACAGTTTGGCTCAGATACGTTCATGATGTTTTCATTATCTAGCCACAGGATCCAGAAAAGTTAAACACATTCCTTAGCCACCTGAACAAACATGAGCGCATACAATTTACTATTGAAATTGAAAATCAGAACTCACTCCTTTTTCTGGATACACTAGTCACACGTCTTCCTTCAGGCTGTCTTTCCTTCACTATTTACCACAAACCTATACATACTGGCCAATATATACATGCCAACTGATATCACCACCCTTTGCAAAAATTTGGAGTCATTAACACCCTCAAAAACAGAGCTATAACAATTAGCTCTAATGAACAAGCTCTTAAACAAGAATTAAAAATTATTAGCAATACATTTATAAATAATGGTTATAGCAAAAATACTATTAATAAAGTTCTTCATAAAACTTCATCAAAAATTAATATAGATTACAGTAAAACCATAGCTATCCCATACATTAAAGGGTTATCAGAAAAAATTAATAGAATCCTACACCATTAAAATCTTAATGCCACTTTTAAACTACCTTTAAAATGAAAAAACATATTCAACTCCTCAAGGATCCTCTCTAACTGTAACTCACCTTGTATTGGGGAAACTGGACATACAATCTGTATCTGTAAAAAAAAAAGAGAGCACAAAAATTGTTGCATTTAATGTGTCATTTGTAACAATTTTTGTGAAGCAGGCCTCTCAGATCATGCTCTTAATCCCCTACACCAAACTGATTGGAAAAGTACTTGCTTGTTACATCATAGAAAAACCTGGTATGAATGGAAATTTAAAGAAGCCTGTGAAATTTTAATCAACCACTCTAATCTTAACAATGATGGTGGCATAAAAATCCCAAGAATTTGGATGGCACACATTCATCCCACCTAGTTTCCAGGAAACCCTGACTTGAGGACTCTAAGCAATTTTTCAGCTTTTATTGGCCACTATCATACCAGTTAGTTGTAATTTATATGTATACTTATATAAGTACTTTTTTTATTTTTATTTATTATTTATTAATTTTTTCCTTTTTGTAAACATGTTGCTCTCCAGCTTAATTTAATTTTGTAACCTAATAGATAATAATAATAATTATAATAATAGGACTCTAGCTTTTTTTTATTATTATTATTCCTGATACCTCCAAGGAGTCTGAAGGCTCATCGCAGGAGGACACCTACAACTGTCTCAACCACTACATCAAACCTCTACTACGAATCATCTCCATCGATGCCATCTACCACCCACCTCCACCACCACAACTAGCATTTTTGTCTGTAAAAATTGCGTGTGTTCGGAAGGGCCGATTTGGCTGTATGCGGGATGAAAAACCTGAGTTACCAGGAGAAAAAACCTTGCCACCTCCGTATGAGATCGGCTAACTCACATTCTATTGAAATCGTCCAGATAAAGATTCCTCCCGTCACGACGAGAATTGAAGTTAGGCCTATTCCAATCAAAGGGTGCAATGTACCATCGTTCTTCCAATTGCACTATGGAGGCTATCATATATGAGGATTTAGCAAGTCTCATACAGAGGTGGCAGGGTTCCTTACTCCTGGAAAGTCCAGTTTTTTGTACTGCAACCAGACAAACTCTCCAGGAGAACACACACACACAACTGACAGACAAAAATATGTTACTAATAGCATTATCTACTAATAGCCTTGCCTGTATGGGCCTTGCAACTGTATCCTCATATGCAAATTTATTAACTAATCTGTGCCAATAAATATCTGGAAGATAAGGTTTATCTGCAAATGTAAATTCAATCCAAGAGTAGTATATATGATTTCAAGATATCAGTTATATTTTACATAACTAAGGACTGGGGGCCAGATAATGTAGAAAAAATCGATAGCTTTCAGCAGTCCTTTCTACATAGATCCTCAAAAATCATAAAGCAAATTAATGTATTATACACACAATTATTTAAGGAAAAAATATATAATGTATTAATATAAACACATATTTCTAATGAGCATCTTGTAATGTCCTTTGTAATGTTTGTTTCAGTCTATTCATGCTTCATATAGCAGTTATCTGTGGACAAACCACAAATATGTGGTTTGTCCACTCTGAAGCTGTAGTGATATACTCACAAAATGTGTTTTTACTACCAAATACTTACTTTTTTCTTTATGGAATATGATGTGTATCGTCTTCTTATGTCTATTATAATAATATTAATAACCAAAATGTGTTGAAATGGCAGTGAATTATCTACCAAAGTTCACAGCAAGCTAGAAGCTATCTGTTTCATCTGTAGTGATAAAAAAAAAAAACTATTTTTTTGACAAGGAGCAGAAAGAACAAATGCAAATGAGATAACTCATCTGCATTCACGTACTCTCAGGCCAACAGAAGACTTCAGTCGTTACTCAGGAAAAGTAAATAACAACAATAAAAAATCATCAGATACATTTTCATTCCCAAAAGTGAGTAGTAAGTACTCTTCCCAAACTGTTAGGAAATCTCCATCTTGCACCATAAAAAATGAATGCATTCCCACAGTATGCTAGATAATTAAATGTTAATAATTAGCATACATGTTTTGCAGTACATTTTACTGAGTTGCAGGATTAAAACTGTTTCTTTCAAGAGGTAAAAAATGTCTCGTTTGTGCCAAACATTAAGTAACTCTAGAATCAGCTGAAAAGAAACCTAGAAAAAATCTCCCTAGTAGTAATTAGAATCAAATCATTAATGATTCTTAATTATTATTATGATGACTCAGGCCTCCATGGAGTCAAGACTCATCGTGGGAGGCCCACCCTAGAAAAACAGTCTATCAACTCTGTGAATCCATCTCCTACCACTCTATCAGGTAATGCATTCCACCATTCAATGATGTAGTAAGGTTCTTTTCCACCAGAGGTGAGGCCAATAGTTGTAACGGTTGGTCAGTAACTTTAGCATGATATGTAGATTATAGTGCAGCTTGTTTCTTTGTATATGCGTATACTCCAGCTGATGACCTTAATGTGAAGGTTGAAAGTTTATTTTGGTTTATAATTATCTAAAGTTTTACTCTAACACGGTAGTTGTTTCTATAATTTTCGTGATGTAAATGCAGATTATGTAATCAGAAAGATGAAACCATAGAACATCTGATCAGTGCCTGCAGGAAGATAGCCCAAACATATTACAAATACCGCCATGACCAAGTGGTCAAAATAATTCATTGGCTTGTGTTAGATCTAGAATAAGGGTCCTAGCATATTTTGAGCCATTTTTCTAAGATCTAACAAGAAGAGACAAAATTACACAAAGATATATTATTATTATTATTATTATTATTCCCCAAGACCTCATGGAGTCAAAGACTCATCTGGGAGGTCCTTTTATCACACACACATCTCATCATATTGTGTCTTAAACACACTCAAACTCCTTGCAGATACCACACTCTCAGGCAAAGCATTCCAATCATTCACAACTCTGCACGAAAAAAACCTGCCTCTCACTCCCCTACTCACACCCTCTTTATACAGTTTCCAGGGATGACCTCTGGTTCTCCTCTGATCTCCCACTATTCTCTGTAGAACTTCTCAACCATTGATCTTATAACAATCCCTTCCCAACTTGTATGTCTCTATCATATTTCCCCTCTTCCTTCTCTCCACCAGACTCTGCAAATTACAACTTCTCAATCTTTTCTCATACTCGACATTCCAGAGGTCAGAAACTACCTTAGTCAGTTGCCTTTGGACCCTTTCCTACATCTCTTCATCTTTCTGAAAACCCGGTGACCAAATCTGGGCACAATAGTCCATGTGTGGCCTAATCAAAGCCTTATACAATGGAACAAGAATCTCCCTACTTCTACACATCAGTGTCCTCCGCATCATTCCCAGAAGTCTTTGTGTTGTCTTCACAATTTTGGCGATGTGTCCCCTAAATTTTAGATCCTTATCCACTATCACCCCCAGATCTCTTATTTCCTCGACCTCCAACAATATATTCTCACCAAGCATAAATGCTGCATCCCATCTTTGTTTTCCAAATTTTAAAACCATATATTTTGCAACATTGAACTCACATCCCCATTTGCTTGCCGAATAACTCAATTTATTCAAGTCTTCTTGCAAGGCCAAAACATCTTCACTACTCTTTATGGTTCGTCCCAACTTTGCATCATCTGCAAACAACTGAATATCTCCATCCAAATCTTTGCCAATATCAGTAATATACAAGTTAAATGGTAATGGCCCTAAAACAGACCCCTGAGGCCCTCCACTAGTGACGTTTCTTTTCCTGGATATCGCACTCCCATACACAACTTGTTGATACCTATCGGATAGCCAGTCTCCAATCCAATGCACTAATCTGCCTGTACTTTCGAGAAAAGGAGATGATAAACACTTTCTGGGGGAAAAAGCATGTCACAGTCTAATTGGAAAAGGGTATTAAAGTTAAAATTATAATGTATGATTAAAGAAGATAAAAACATGGAACGTGTAGATTAAAATTGAATTGTGTTAAGTGTTATAGTCAAAATTCTAAAATGTGTTAAACTACATGCCTAACAAAAAAAAATATTTAATGTTGAAAACATAGATGTAAATTATGTTCTGTGCAAGAAGAAAAAAAAAAAAAAAAAATCTACACATCTACCAGCCAATGAGAGTCCAAACGGTCACTACCTAATGACGACATGATGATGTAACACAAGGTGAATAAGCACTCGAGGAAAACAAGCATGGCATACTTCCATGAGAGCAGTACTAAAAGAAGGGAAGGGATGTGATGTCATCCATAACAATGAATGGGAATGAGACATGGAATATGAGTGAAGTATTAAAAGAGGACGCTGTAAAGTAGAATAAAAGTAACCGCGTGCAATTTGAAACTCCCTCTTGATTTTCTGTACCTGCGTTCCCGTTCGAGCCAGCATGGCTGAGAAAGCTTGTCACCAGTGACCAGCAACTACCTTCCATTGCTGTTAGATTCGAGACGAACAAAGCTACCTGCGGAATGATGCCAGATTCTCAGTAAGGAGCCATTGGTAAACCATACCAATGTAAAGACAGCGAAGACATCCTTCGAGGAAGAAATAAGTGAGTCGCAGCAACCATGAAATTGAGCGGCTGATTGATAAGGAAGTCTTGCCATATCCGAAGTGACCACGTGGAGGAAACCATGGAACCCTCCTTTGTAAGGACAAGATTGTAAAGTACAACACTTTAATTTTCTTATATAGTTGTAAATCGTGAAGGAGAAAAAGGGGACAAAGAAAGGAAAAATTCTAAGCATATGTTTGCTCTTAGTGTTCTAGTGACTGTTTTGACTGATTGTCTGGCATAGAAGACTTGTGCTATTCTTAATTTGTACAAAGGGGAGACATGACTTTTGAACAGTTTGTTGAATGAAACTATTAATTGTAGTGCTGAATGTGAGCCTAACTTACACTTAAAGTGTGGACACAATAGTTACAGAATTGAACTTTGTCCTCTATATTTGATTATGAAATAGTGTGAATTAATTATGCCATGTGTGAGCCTTACTTATATATATAGAGATTGAATATTGCATAATTTTGTGAATATTGATTGAATTTGAGCTTGATTGTAATGCAGAGATATCTAGTTAAGATACTTAAACTTAGTAGATGATTTTTTGATGACTTAAATTTTGAGGGAGGAATTTAAGAGTTTAAATTTTGAATAACGGATAACTTGGTAGTGAGATTATTGATTCATATATTTTTAGAACGTGTAATCTAAACGTAACCTTTCTTTTGCTTTAATAAATGTTTTTTTAACTTTAATTTGAGAGTTGTCTAAATGCGAGACTGAATTACCACTTACAAAAATTTCGGACCTATGCAGAGAGGGGATACCATAGATTTAAGGGAAAGTGTCCATGACTGCAAATCACATGATCTGTA
The DNA here is from genome assembly GCF_054136105.1 of Typopeltis vanoorti. NCBI lineage: Eukaryota > Metazoa > Arthropoda > Arachnida > Uropygi > Thelyphonidae > Typopeltis > Typopeltis vanoorti. Next base: position 61,631,749 of record NC_143561.1, read on the forward strand.
ATGTTATTTAAACTCTTAGTCCGTTTAGATAGAAAATTTAATTTCTGGTATACTTTCTTGGGATGAGAAAAATCTCCGTCCCTAGTTTCTGACTGACGCAGTTAAAATCTAAATTTTGTCAGAGATAAAAGGGAAAGTGCCTCCGCAGAATTAAAGCTAGGAGTAGGTTATAGTAAGCACGTATAGGACGACACATACAATAAATAAAGTAATAAGAGGAAGTACACAATATAACACTTGTATGCAAAAAGTATGGTTTTCCTACTTCTGATAACTGGTAGCAGCATAAAATAGAGACAGTATTGGAAAACAAAACAGAAAAATTCCCTGAGACTTTAGAACACAAAATAATCAGCCTTTAGAACACAATAGATCTGACATCACATTAGTAAACATCAACAAGTTTAGATTATTGACATTGCAGTATTTAGTGATAACAACATCAACAATAAAGAACTGTAAAAAATGACTAAATATTAAGATTTGGCAATTGAAGTTTTCCAACTATGGCTTAAACATACCAAGTCATTCCAACTGGTATCAGTGTTGGTGCAATTTCAAAGAAGCTGTTCAACTATTTACAAGAATTAAACATCAATGAATTAACCACATATGATCTAAAAAAAAACATTATTTGGAACAGTACATATTTTACAATGTTACCCGACAGACCATTCTTAGATTCTTAATTAGAATCTGGATTGCTCTTTATCAACAGTCAAATTGTTGTTTGAATGATATCTTATTTTGGCCGTGTTTCATTTGTGTGAATAAATTCCTAATAATAAAAGCATAAGTCATTCCAAGAAGAGAAATCATATCTTGTCTGGAGATCTGAATATTATGAAAGATAAAGGGAAATGAAGAATTATTCTTTTTATGAGAAATAAGATAGTGTTTTGGTAGCATTAAAGTTCTCTAGGTATTCCTTTTTCACTTGAGAAGTAAAAATTGGTGTACAAGGCATTCATTATGGAAGATCTTGAATGAAGAAGAGGAAAGATTGTTAAATGAAGACGTGGAGAGATTGCACTGTCCTTAATGAAATCATTGATGATTTCATTAAGGATTTGTGAATTTGCACAATTAATTTATTGTATGGATTTTTTTGTATGGACAAAAGTGCAGAGCCTTGAAATACTCTGACATTAGTGTGAAAATCTGAAAAATTGGCAACCCACTTGTTAAAAATGGAGGGCAGACCATAAGATATACTTTGATAAGGAAGCTTTTGAACCAGATCTCATCAAATAGCCTGAAATAGTTAACAGCAACCACATGAGTTTCCAAACCTTTCCATGGCTTGGAAGTATGAAGGTTAGTTAGGAAATCTTCTAGGAAACATGCATGGTGATGGTCAGTTAATTTGTGAGTTTACAGGTGGTGGTTTAAGTTGTTGTCTGTTGTTTATCTTCTCCATTATTATTTTGAGAACTGAGCTGAGGCAATAGTATGATAATTTGATTGTTCACTTTTATCTTCCTGAAAATAGGCTTGTTTCCATGTTGTATAGCAGATGCCAGATGTACATGAAAGGTTGGGAAGATGATGTAGGATATGTGTTAATATTGCAACACAATTTTGAACTTGAAGTATACCATCAGGGTTAGATTTCTTAAGATCTAAGCACTTAAAGATTCTTTTGATGTGAAAAAAGATTTTCCTGGTGTGTTAATATTGCAACACAATTTTGATCTTCCCTTTCATCAGGTATAGATTTCTTGATATCTAAGCACTTAAATATTCTCCTGGTGAAACACCAGACAAGGTAATAATTAGACAAGTAAGGCTGTACTTGTTATAGTGGGAAAGATTTGCTTTCATTAACCATATTAGAGGATGGAAGAAACGAATGATACCAAGAGATTAACCTTATCTGAGGAGGGACCAGAATGCTCAACTGACATTTAAGGAGGGTTGCTCTGTTTATTATTATTATTATTATTCAGGACCTCCTTGGAGTCATAAGACTCATGATGGGAGATCCATCTTGAACAATACAAAGTCTCTCACCATTCCATAAACTTTAAAAGGTTTAAAAGGTTTTTATAAGATTGATGTAGGGGAAATGTTTCAGCTGTGTGATAGTGATGGAAGAACAAGTTGATCCAATGGTGAGGACCAAAAACTGCTGAAAAACCGGTGTTAAAATGCTATGGAGAATTTGCCATTGTGCAGCCCACGTAAGTGTTTTGAGATGCTTTAACGGTAATAAATTTCACCATCATACACGAAACTGCAGGGGGAAAACCATCTGTCCATTCTGCTCTAAAGAACATAAGTTCAGTGAGTGTCCACGAAATAAGTCTGAGATGAATTGCATAAATTGCAAAAATCACAACAAGCATGCCAAAAACCAAAAATGGTTGCAAACACATGGCACTAAGCAAAGACTGCCCGACATACAACTACTACAGACAGCTCAAAATTCAGAACATAGATTATGGAAAGCAATCTTGTAGAAACAGCACTACTTCCCTGGCATGTCTTCAAATAAATCTACAACGCTCTATCAAGGCTGTCAATAACATAACAGAACTCATAAATAGAAAAAATATAGGACTGGCATTAATACAAGACCCCTACAATGTCAACAACAAAATAAGCATCTTTCCAAGTAATTATAAAATAATTTCCAAAGGATCTGAAAGAAAGAGAGCTGGAATACTCGTGTTCAACACTGAAGTTGAGGCAATATTAATTTCTCAGCACAGCAACGAGAACTTGGTACTTATCGAAATTACATACAGAGGAATTAAAACTTTTGCTGCAAGTATGTATCTAAACTATCACACTGACATAAAATATGACTTAGAAAAAATGGGCAACATCATGGATTTTACCATCAACTACGGCTTAATTGTGGGAATAGATAGCACCGCCAATTCAGTTTTATGGTTTAATGAGAGCACAAACAATAGAGGTAAAAATTTGGAAGAGTTCATAGCATCAAACTCCCTACACATACTAAACGACGACAGTAACACTCCATCATTTGAAAATACCAGAGGAAGCAGCTTCATTGATCTGACACTGGCAAACAACGCTATTTTACCCTGGGTTTCTGAATGGAAATGCGAAGAAGAGGAAAGCTGTTCTGATCATCGCATTTCAAGTTTTAATATCATTTATATTTTTGTTACTGATATTAAAACTTGAAATTAATGGAATAAACAACACAAAACCATCGCATTAACATCAAGTACTTCACCAGTAAAACTAATCTAGAGATATTTGCTAAAGTATTAAAAACCAAATTTTCATGCCTAATCTCAGAACATCACTTTAATGGGATCAGCAATCAACAGCTCAGCTTAGACATGAACCTAGCCTTCTGGGCATCAGAACAAGCCGATACAGACTTCCTTACATATGTGCTTTCATCAGGTCTGAAAAAATCTAGCAACCAAACACTCAGAACAGCCAAGAAGCTAAACATCGAAGGAAGAAAATCAGTACCTCGGTGGAATGCTGAATTATCATTCCTGAGAAAACGTGTTAACGTGCACAGACGACTATAATTGAAGAACATACAATAACCAAGATTTAAAAAAGAGCAGAAGGCAGAACTACTATAAAGCCAAATACAGCTATCAGTCCAAAATTACAAACGAGAAAACAGAATCATGGAAAAAATTCTGTGCTGTTTCAACCATATAGAATCCTTGGAATTACATATATAAATTAGCAGCAAGCAAGAATAAGTCAACACCTACATTATCAACAATCAAGAAAACAGATGGCACCTACACTAAAAACTTAGCAGAAACTGCAGCTATTATGATCAACAAGTTGATTCCTGTTGACGATGAATCAACAGACAAAGAAATCCACAAAACCTACAGACAAAGAATGAAAACAGACATAGATACTCCTAATGATGACTTATTTATCAACTAAAGAAATCGAGTCAGTATTAAGATCAGTGGATTCAAGTAATACTGGAGAGGACGGAATGACCAGTGATATACTACTAAGAGCATTTGTCGAATTCTCCGAATTCATAACAACAGTTTACAATGAATGCCTAAAAAGAGGGCAATTTCCTTTAAAATGGGAACGTTCTAAAATTATACCCATAATAAAACCACGAAAAGAAACATCTGACGAAATTAGCAAATACAGGCCAATCAGTCTCATAAATGTCGCTGGTGAGGTGCTAGAAAAACTTCTGATAAAACTGAATAATGCACTATGTCTACTCAAGAAACCTATCAAGCAGCAATCAGTGTGCATTTAGACCTCAATCCAGTACAGTAAAACCAATTATGGAGGCAAAAGAGTTCACAGAAGACAGTCTAAAGCAAAAAACAAGACGTACTACTGCTCTCACTCAATGTACAAGGAGCTTTCGATGCTGCATGGTGGCCAGCCATAATCAATCAATTAAGAGATTTAAAATGGCCAAAAAACTTAATTGATCTTACAAAAAATTATTTTACAGACAGAACAGCAACCATGCTATTAAAAACCACAGCTGTAACGAAAGAAGTCAAATGAGGCTGCCCTCAAGGCTCCTGCTGTGGATCAAGCGTCTGGAACATCCAGTATGACTCGCTATTAAGACTTCCTTTCACTACTGAAACAAAAGTCATAGCTTTCGCTGATGATGTGATGATCATGATTCAAGGACGCGACGGCTTACAACTAGAAGTAACAGCCAACGAAGAACTCTTTAAAATTGCAGAGTGGGCACGTGAGAAGAAAGTTACATTCAATAGCGGCAAGTCTAAAGTGCTTCATATTTCACGTAAAAAATCAAAGCAGCCTGTTGCAGTCTTCCTAAATGGAGAAGTTCTCAAGGTAGCTAGTGAGCTAAAATACCTAGGGGTAATAATAGATGAAAGATTTACCATCAACAAGCACATCTCATATGTTGCTGAAAAAAGCTTACAAATTGTAAACCTTCTAGCAAAGTCGGCAAGGATTAAGTGGGGATTAGGCCAATGAGCGCTGAAAACAATATATACTGGAGCTATACTACCATTAATATCTTATGCTGCACCTGCCTGGAAACATTCACTAAAATCAAAGAAAAATTGACAAAAGCTAAATAGAGTTCAACGCCTTATAGCCATACGTATAATTAAAGGATACAGGACAATATCTTTCAAGGCAGCTTGCATTATTACAGCTCTAACACTGATCTGCCTGAAAATACAAGAATTATCTCTAATATACGAAGTCAATTCCGGAAGATATACCAAAAATTCTAACATTGATCCAAATTGCCATGAACATCTGCTTCACTACAGTAAGTGTCCTCACCCAGCAAAGAAAACAAATATCAGTGAGAAGGAAAGCTCTGAATTTGACGAATTCCATATATACACTGACGGAAGCAAAACTGGAGAGAACGTCGGCTGTTTTTTCATTGCATATAACAGGCAGTCCATTATACAAGAACACTGCTCTAGACTGTATCCTCTCTGTTCCAACAACCAAGCAGAACAACTTGCTATAGTTCATTCACTTATATATCTCCAGGAATTAGAAGTCAACACCTCTCATCAAAAGACAGCAACAATTTAACGTGACAGTAGAAGCATTACAGACGGCATAAAAAACCGGAACCATATAGCGTTAATAGAACAGACAAGAAAGCTGGTTTGGAATCTCACTCTATCAGGACGGGAAAACAAGTTCTGCTGGGTGAACACACATACTGGGGTTTGCAGGAAATGAGATGCAGATCAGTTGGCTAAAGAAGCAGTTAGAAACAAACAGCTAGAAACAAGTTACCAAAAGTACTCGAAATCTGCTATAAAAACACTTGCAGAAGAAAGAAGAATGGAAAACATCAAAATTCCGGCTGAAAAAACACTCCATTTCTTCAGGTTTAACCGCGCTACTAATGGGACATGGAAAACTAAGACACTACTTACACAGATTCCATATCCTGGAATCACCATCATGTATTTGTAGTTCACAACTTCAACAGACTGTTGACCACATACTTTACAACTACCAGCTACTGGACTACATACAGATACCCCTAATGCAACACATCATTACTTCTGAAGACAAGTGGTCAGTGTCAAAACATAGACTTATTGAAAAGTATTACTCAGAACTAATTAAATTTTCCAATAAGATCAACTACCAGTCGTTGTAAAGTAACATAAATTACTGATGTTGTATGAATTATATAGTGTAAATATACGTATATATAAAAATATAAATATGGATGTAAAAGTCAGAATATGTACATATAGATGTAAAAATATAAATGTAAATATGAATACTGATATAAAATTGGAAATGTAAATATGAATACTGATACAAAATTGGAAATGTAAATATGAATACAAAATTAGGAATGTAAATGTTAATCAGTACTTGGAAGCTACATGTAATGTATTCATTGTATTCAATGGAGCATGTAGGAATAAATTATCTCCTGGTAGGGTTGTTATTAGGAGGAAAATGCAAAACATGCATGCACGCGCACACACGCACGCACACAATCAATCAATCAATCAACCTGTAATTATTTCAGTTCTTCAGTTCCGTCCCCTCCTCTACCCTTTTGTGAAATAGAACAGTTTTACCTTTCTTCCGCTCTTTGGAAAGCTCCTTCTTGTAAAGCTTTTGTTAACATATCAGGGTTGACATCTTGAGAAACTTTAACATTTCCTTAAAATATGCAGAAATGTCATCAATTCCTCTTCCTTTATCAACATTAAGCAAACTTAATGTTAATAAACTCATCCTCATTCAGTAGTCTCTTCTCTACCATTCCTTCCTTTCCCTAGCTTTACACAATATCACATTTGTGAGCTTAAAATATCCTGATGAATTTCTCATTAAATACCTCAGCTATATCTTCCACAATTATTAAATATATCTATCATTTTTCATTTAATATCGTCTTCATATATTTATTCTTTCTTCTAAATTCTGGATGTTTTTTTTTGTTGTTGTTGTTTATTTTATTTATTTATTTTTTTTTTATTGGCTGAGTGCTGATTATACTTCCCTTCGGCTTTCCTTCCTTACCAACCTGGGAAGAAGAGTAGTCTTCTTATCCTGTTCTTTATAAATTTAAATGACTTTTTATTCCCACCTTATGCCATCTTTATAATAATACCTTCTTCTTCTTCCAGATTATTCTTAATCTCACTATTTCTCCATTTTACTTCTATTCTGTTTAACCTCCTAATCATTATTACCAGTTCATTTTCCTCTTATAAAGCAGCTTTACTATCATAGTAGTTAATATAATGGGGGGGGGAGAATTCTTTATATTTTTAATGATGAACAGTTATATTTGAAATCATTCAGCTGTGTTAACTAGAAAAAAAAAGTTTTATTTTATTTTATTTTTATATCACTCTTATACATGCAAGATGGCTAGGCTTATAGCAAATAAATGCCATGTGTGTGGTCCTAAATCTGTTAAGTGCTAAATCTTATAATAACAAAACGTTAGCCATAACTAGTATATGTGCATTAAAGCTTATAGTTTAAACTTAATACTACTGCATTCATCTCTTAATGACTTTTCTGATAAATTAACCAATACGGCATAGTTTGATGTTTTATTCTTAACTAGTTACAAAGTGTATAACTTTTTTCCATCCATAGTTTTATACTAATACTTTAATAAGTCTCAGTTAATAAGTATTTACTAAATGACTTGAACAAGAATTGATAAAATACTAATAATTGTATCAATTTTTATCAATTGTATCAATTATAATTTTTGATCTTAAATCTTAATTAAGGGTGTATATTCTGCTTGAATAATTATTAATGTTGTTTTTAACTTTTTATAGGGAATTCCTGGACGCCCAGGTCCATCAGGATTACAAGGATTACGAGTGAGTTCTAAATGCATTTTATTAACTTCAGAAATAATTTTAGACTTTTTGATTTTGACATACAGTATATAGTATTTGTGTGATTGTAAAGTAGTGTTATTAGTACTTAGTAACTTTACAAAGTACTAATAACACATCATATTAACAAATTTTTAAATGTGTACTTCGGTAAATACTTTAACATATATTCCTTGAATATATTTTAAATTTATACCCATAAATATATATTTCTTGAATAACAATAATATTTTAATTTTTTTAGGGTTTGTCTGGAAGACCAGGCATTCCAGGAAAAGATGGTGCTCCAGGTGAAAGAGTAAGTATATAGGAAATGTAGGAAGGGCTGGACTTTCTACTTTTTGTTTATAATAGTTTAGCATGTAATACCAAATATGGGTATGCACTGAGTGAAAACATTCCTGCTCTCTCTCTCTCTCTCTATATATATATATATATGTTGACAAAAGTATTTCGACACCTGGTTGTGGTCAAAAAAATTATGTTTTAATTATAATTCTAGTACCCAGTGGGATCACCTTTGGCCTAAATGACAGCAGCTACCCTTTGGGGAATGCTTTCAACCAATTTCTGATACATCGCAACAGGAAGGAATGCTCTTCCATTCCTTGTGCAAAGCTAACCCCATTGCTAATTCTGATGATGGCCACTGTGGTCTGGAGCAAATTCAGCATTCAAATCCATCCCAATGGGTTGAGCTCTGGACTCTGAGCTGGCAAGTTCAACACTTCAACTTTTTTTTTTTTTTTTTGTGGAAACCAGTCTCAGACATGTAGTGCAATATGGCATAGAGCATTGTCCTGCTGAAATATGCAAGGGTCGCTTCCGAAGTACTTCCACAACATCAGAGGCATGAAATTTTCCAGAATGTTCACATAGCCATCAAACATCATGGTTTTGGGCACGTTCACCATTGAACCATGCCCTGTTTCCAACTCAAATACTCCCATGCCATTAATAAGCCTCTGCCAAACTTGACAGTTCAAATGATGCAGTCCTACTGGAACCATTTCCCAGGTAATCTCCAGATCCAAACACAACCATCAAAGTGAAATATTTGGAAGCATGATTCATTGTTCCACAGAACCCTTTTCCATTCATTAATGCTCCAGGAACAATGTGCAAGACACCAGTTCAAAGATCATTTGGCATTGAGGTGATGTGTAGCTCATTCAAAACAGATCTGCCATGATAGCCTACAGCATTCAACTGTCTGCAGACTGCTGACAGATGTCTCTCAGCATTTTCCAGGTTGACTGCAAGGTCTGCCACTGATGACATGCGGGATGCTCAAACATTACAAGACAGAACTAATCGATCTCAGTCACTGAATGTTGGTAGCCTCCCAGCACATTTTTCTGCTGTGGAATCACCATGAACTTTCTATCTATGAATGACATATGCAATGGTGCATTTCAGTATACTGAGACAGGTAGCAATATCACAGACAGAAATACTACTAATCTGATGCCCATCTAGCATCCCATGTTGGAAGTCTGTTAGTTCAGCTGAACGTGGCATCTTGGCATCAAGTACAGTGCGAAATGTGTAGCACATCCCACATTTTATTACCAGACTTCATGTAGATAAACTTATATGTTGGTGATACATAACTCAATTTTTAGGGAAAGAAAACATATACTGTTATATTAATTAAAAAACTTTAATTAATACTAGCTATATATTTGGGTAATGTTACATTACCATCTTCAGGGAACATAAAATTAACGATATGTGCACGCAGGCACTAACACTGAACAAATATGGCTGAAGTTGGTGTGTTAGAGTCCTAAAAGGTGCCACCTAGTGGGCTAAATTGGGTAGTAGTCTTGATTGTTGGCTGACGTTCTAAGAATGCAAGCTTCCCATATTTGGGGCAATCTCATGCATCCAAATTTGTTGAGGTTTGGGGAGTTTTTTAGAGCTAAGGCTGATTCCAGGAATAATCTCTCATATTTATACTTGCTGCGGTGAAGTAAGGTAGCTTTCTTTCAGCATATTTTGTGGCAGGTGTCCAAAGCATGGTCAGCAAGTCCTGAGTGGCTGTATTGGTGGAAACGGATATAATTCTTATGTTCAGATATCCTGATATTAGCTGTCCTGCCTATTTGGCCATAGTAAGACAGTTTGCAACTACAAGGGACCTGGTATATTCCAGGTAGTCCTAGGGGAAGTGGCTGGTCCTTGGGGGAGCGGATAAGAGATGCCAATTTTTTATATGGTTTATAACAAGTTGTCAAGTCATATTTTTTGGGGATTTTTGTTAGCTTTTCAGAAGTACCCCGAATATAAGGAATGGTGATAGATTTAGTCTTTCACCATTCCTTATATTCGGATTTAGGATTTAGTCCCTGTTATGGGGAGGGAGGGAGGGAGGTTGAGGTTATTTTTTGGATTTTATGGGGATTGTTGCCATTGGCTACAAAGGTGTTAAGACTATGATTAAGTTCAATGGCAAGGGCATTGTTATCTGAACTGATTAATTTTGCCCTGTTATATAGAGTTTTTATAATCCCATATTGTTGGGAGGTTGGGTGGTGTGATTGCTGGTGAATGTATCTACCGTATGTGTCTTTTTTCTGTAAAAAGAGAGAGCCAGGAATCCATTTTTTAATTAATATAACAGTATACGTTGTCGTTCTCTAAAAATTGACAGTTATGTATCACCAATGTATAAGTTTATCTACAAGAATTACAACAATTCACGGAGATTCCATCGCATGCAAGGCCCATCAATATGGCAAGTTAAAACTGAAGATTTCTAGACAACTGAATTGATTAGCCTTTCTAAAATGCTGCTGGGATAATAATGTGATCCCTAAGTGTGTAAAATTAAAGCACCGATTCACTTCACCTAAAGCTCTTTGCATATATATAGACGCACTAGCTTCACTCTGTTATGGGAACAAATTGCTGCTACCTGCGTTCTCTTGGCTGACACTAACTTGGCTATTCGTGTGCTAGAAGAAGAGCTTGCCACCATGCTGAACGATGACCTTTGGATGATCCTCTCTGACATCTCTAATTGTTGCAGAAAAGGAATTACAAAAAGTACATAAAAAAATTCAAAGTTTAAAAAAGAACTCAGCTTGCAAACCTAAACACAGTAATAAATCTGTCATCCCTTACTTTGAAGCCTGAAGCAATCAGCACACTCTCGCTAGGCCACAACTTTGCCATAGTGCACATAGTGCGAAAAAAATCCCTTCTGAAGAAATAATATTTCAGGTAGAACGTGGTATTCGCAGCATTCTCAACTATATTGCCAACAATATCAGGCTAGATGTAGCTGGTGTTCTTACCCAAGATAAACCTCTAAAAAGCAACCTATCTAAAGAAGAATTCAAACTTTTACAGGAAATAAAAAATAACAGTAAAATAATAATTACTAAAGCGGATGAGGGAAATGCCACTGAAGTTCTAAACAAAACTAACTACACAAGCAAGCTTTCCTCTTTACTATTAGATCGGTCTATTTACCTCCCTATAGAATATGATCCCAAATCAGAACACTCCATAGGTTCCTTAAGAAGATTACTTCTTGGCTGGAGGAAGTGACTAACAAACTAAAACCTCTTAACTCTGAACTTCCAAAAATCCATAAACAGAATGTGCCATTACGTTCCATTGTGGATGGCATTGATCCCCCCCACATACCAATTAGCCAAACATTTAGCCAGAGTGCTCACACAATATACTATCAACACACCTTCACACACAAAAAATTCAGCCCACTTTAAAGCCAGTGTAGAAAAACCTCTCCCTCCAACACACTGACATAATGGTCAGTTTTGATGTCTCCTCCTTATTCACCAATGTCCCGCTCAAAGATACTGTGGACCTCGTCCAAGCCAAATTTCTTCCCGATATCTCAGCTGTATTTATTATTATTCAGGCCTCCATGGAGTCAAAAGACTCATCGTGGGAGGTCCTTCCTAAGAAACACAAAGTCTATTATACCACTCCTTAAACTCATTGACCGTTCTCACTCTCACCACTCCATCAGGCAATGCATTCCATGGTTCAACCACCCTCCATGCAAAAAAAACCATTCTGCACCCTCTTGCTCACAGTTTCCTTTCGTAACTTCCAGGGATGACCTCTTGTCATCACTCCTTTCCGCTGTTCAACCAAGCGAAAGAACTCCCCAGTGTCAACCCTGTAACCACCTCTCAACAGTTTAAAAGTCTCAATCATATCACCTCTTCTTCTTCTTCTTCTTCTATCCACCAAACTCTGCAGTCCACATTCCCTCAGCCAATTCTCATAACTCATTTGTACAGTCCTGAAAGTATTCTTTGTTATTCACCTTTGTACTCTTTCCACAGTTAATTTATCCCCTTCAAATCCTGGGGACCAAATCTGAGAACAATAGTCCAAGTGTGGTCTGATCAGGGTCTTATACAACGGAATGATAACTGTTTTATCTCTGCAGGTCAGCATCCTTCTCATTATTGCAGCAATCCTCTTTGTTACCTTCACCACCTTTGCAATATGTCCCCTAAATTTCAGGTTTCTATCAATCATCAACCCGAGATCTCTTGTCTCTCCTACTTTCTCCAGTATAACTCCTCCCATAGAGTATGCAGTGTCCCATCGATGTTTCCCAAACCTCAAGACCTTACATTTTGCTGCATTAAACTGAAACCCACATTCATTTGCCCATCTATCTAGCTTATTCAAATCCTCTTGCAGGGCTGCCGCATCTGCACTATTACTAATAATCCTTCCCAGCTTCGCATCATCTGCAAACAACTGAATATCCCCTTGCAATCTACTGACAATGTCATTGATATAAAGGTTGAACAGTATAGCTCCCAGTACTGAGCCCTGTAGGACCCCACTTGTAATCCTTTGCTTCCTTGAAACTGCCTCACCATACACAACTCTCTGATAGCTATCGGACAGCCAATCCGGAATCCAGTTGCTCAATCTGAGATGCAGATCCATGTGCTGCAACTTAAATATCAGCTTGTCATATGGCACCCTGTCAATTGCCTTCGCTAAGTCTAAGAAAATGGCAGTATATGCCTTTCCCTCATCTAATGCTCTTGTAACTTTATCATAAAAGGCTAGCATATTGCTAAAACAAGAGTGCTCCTTCACAAATCCATATTGACTCTCACAGATAACATTACCTTCATCTGCCCAATGCTGTATATGGCCCTTCATTACTTTCTCCAAGATCGTACTAACTACTGATGTGACACACAAACTGGCCTATAATTAGACACTTCCAGTCTGCTACTGCCCTTATGCAATGGCACTATCTTACCTTCCTTCCATTCCATGGGCACCTTTCCTGCAGCCAGACTTTCATTGAAAAGCCAGATCAAAGGCACTGTCAGTTCCCTAGCTGTCTAGCACATTCTCTCAAAACTCGTGGTGAATTACCATCCAGTCCCACAGCTTTACTGACATCCAGTGTACTCAGTATTTGAAGCACACTCTCCTCCTGTACCTCTAAATCTTGAACCTGCCCAATCCCTCTAGCATTAAAACTGACTCCTCCAGGATGAAATACTCCAATAAAGTGTTCATTGAACAATTTTAATTTACCATGAATTCAGGCTATTTGGTTTGGCAAGGAAAATTCTATAGACAAATAGAGGGAATAGCTATGGGTTCTCCACCTCTGGCCAACTTCTTTATGGAGACCTTTGAAGAAAAATCCTTAAACTTGGCTCCACTTAAACCTACTGTTTGACTTCGCTATGTAGATGATGATGTGTTCTCTATTTGGCTGCATGGCTTGGACACACTCCACAACTTCTTATCACACGTAAACAGTCAACACTGCATGATCCAGATTACCTTGGAAAAAGAAAAACAATAACAATCTCCCTTTCTTAGACACTCTGATTGCAAGCCGGCCTAATGGATCCCTGGCTTTCTCTGTTTACAGAAAACCTACACATACAGGTAGATACATTCACCAGCAATCACACCTCCCAACAATATGGGATTATAAAAACCCTGTATAACAGGGCAAAATTAATCAGTTCAGATAACAATGCCCTTGCCATTGAACTTAACTATATTCTTAACACCTTTGTAGCCAATGGCTACAACCCCCATAAAATCCAAAAAATAACCTCAACCTCCCTCCCTCCCTCCCCATAACAGGGACTAAATCCTAAATCCGAATATAAGGAATGGTGAAAGACTAAATTTATCACCATTCCTTATATTCGGGGTACTTCTGAAAAGCTAACAAAAATCCCCAAAAAATATGACTTGACAGCTTGTTATAAACCATATAAACATTGGCATCTCTTATCCGCTCCCCCAAGGACCAGCCACTTCCCCTAGGACTACCTGGAATATACCAGGTCCCTTGTAGTTGCAAACTGTCTTACTACGGCCAAATAGGCAGGACAGCTAATATCAGGATATCTGAACATAAGAATTATATCCGTTTCCACCAATACAGCCACTCAGGACTTGCTGACCATGCTTTGGACACCTGCCACAAAATATGCTGAAAGAAAGCTACCTTACTTCACCGCAGCAAGTATAAATATGAGAGATTATTCCCCAAAAAACTCCCCAAACCTCAACAAATTTGGATGCATGAGATTGCCCCAAATATGGGAAGCTTACATTCTTAGAAAGTCAGCCCAACAATCAAGACTACTACCCAATTTAGCCCACTAGGTGGCACCTTTTAGGACTCTAGCACCGACTTCAGCCATATTTGTTCAGTGTTAGTGCCTACGTGCACATATCATTAATTTTATGTTCCCTGAAGATGGTAATGTAACATTACCCAAATATATAGCTAGTATTAATTAAAGTTTTTTAATTAATATAACAGTATACATTGTCTTTCCCTAAAAATTGTCAGTTATTACCTGACTTACGCAGACACTCCCTGAATATTTGCATGTCGTAGAATCCAATTTTCGTTGACATAAGGTGTCCAAATACTTTTGTCTACATAGTTCACACACACACACACACACACACACACACACACACACACACACACACACACACACACACACACACACACACACATCAGAGGTGAATATTCCAGATGTACTAGGTGTGTGGTGCACGTCCATGGAATATCAATATCATCGATATTATATTTTTAGATTTATTCCCATTAGAGACTCTCTTAATTGTTTCCTGGCTTCGTATGATTTCTAAAATTAAACACAATATACTAATGCTTCATGAAGATTCATGAAGAGGACACTATTCAACATGTAAACATTGCATCACATTTCCATTAAGCCCAGGTGTGCATTCAAAATACATGCACCTTTGATCAGATGTACAGAGGGCACAAAGGGTCAAATTCTTAGCATTCCAATGGTTTTAAACCAACCAGAAGTGAGCGCTGGACAATAGCACCTAGAAATTAGTGGCTGTTGATTGGTTATTGTGTCAACCAATCCAAATGAATGTTATTTGTCATGAGTTGCTGTTTTTGTTTTCTGAGTTTAATCTGTTTTGCGTGTGTGAAATGTGAACTGACATGGTAGGCAAATTTTTATATATAATATAGACAAGTTTTTAGTATATAATTTTCCATAAATGTTTAACTTTTTTGCCCATATTTACAATGGGGAACAATGTTGACAATCTAATGAATGTCTTGTTTTCTTCCAGAACTCTTTTGGATTGTACGATTGGAGTTGAAAGCAGTAAGCCTCCACCTCCTCCTCTTCAGTAATCCACATGTTAGCACACCCAACCAAAATAGACATGCGATGCCACTGATATGCACGCGCACACACACACACACACACGCACACATAGTATTGTGTATGTGCATATGTATGTATGTATGTATGCACATAGACAATATCTGTAATGTTATACTTTACCTAACTTATTCACTGTTGATATACTAACCATCTACTCTAGCAAGAAATCCTGTGCAGCTTGCTTTTTCAAGTGTTACAGGATTACTCAAAATCTTTCAACACTGATCTTCCTTTCCATATGCATGGTATTAATGATAATAATAATAATATTATTATCATTATAACTGTGCCTGTCTAAGCCAGTAATAAGTCCCAGTAATAACCCATTTTACATTCAGCATGAGTGATGAAAAGAACTTGAAACTTACCTGCTTCTTAATCATTCCATTAATCAGCTTTCAGAAGATATAAGAAATAGATGGAAGGATAGATACAATAGAAATCTACCAACTGATAAGGGGATCTTACACATACAAGTGAGATTTGCTTGTGTCAGATGTGTATGCACAGGGAAGGAGATGAACGTCTGGCACAAGCTGCAAAATCTCACTTGTATGTGTAAGATACCCTCCTTCCATCTATTTCTTATATTCTCCTAGTCTCTTCACTTGCACAACTCTTCTTATGCACCGAACCAAGGTGATCATATTATTATTATTGTTAGGCCCATGGAGTCAAAAGAATCATCATGTGAAGTCCCACTATCACACTCATTTTCATGATGCCGTGTGTAAAATACATTCATCATCTCCATACTCACAACACTGGCAATGCATTCCAGTCAACTATCAATTTCCATGCAGAAAACTTATTCTTCACCTTCTTGATCATGTCCTCATAAAACTTCCAGGAATGGCTTGTTGTTCCCTGCTAATTCCCTGAAAAACCTCATCTACATTAATTGGTAATAACTTCATCACCAACCTATATATAATATTTCTCAGTCATATTATTATTATTATCTTAAGACCCCATGTGATCAAAGACTCATCTAGGAGGTCCTTTTGTCATACACACAGCTCACCATACCAGGACTTAAACACATTCAAATTCTTTTCAGACACTACCCTCTCAGGCAAGGCATTCCAATCAGTCACAACTCTGAAGCAAAAAAAACCTGTTTCTCGCTCCCCTGTTCACACCCTTCTTATATCCTGGAATAGTTAGAATAACGCATAAAGATAGGGGTGGGACAAAGGGACCTCTGGATTTCATGTATACTAATGCCAAGAGTATTAGGAACAAGAATGAAGAATTTTTGGCCTTGGTTAGCTCCCTGGCCACAGGTTATTAACATTAGTGAAACATGGCTGACAGAAGATGATATAGTTAGTGGGATAGAATGCTTAGGTTATAGTGTGTTTAGGAGGGACAAAGAGAATAAAATGGGGAGAGGAACGTTATTGATGATAGCTGATTAACTACAGCCAAGGAGAATAGAAGTTGCATCGCAGGACAGTGAAAAGAGCCCATTTGAGGCTATTTGGTGTGAGATTGAGACTAGCAGAACAAAATATACAGTTGGGTGCTGCTATAGACCAGGTGATGGAATAGCTGGTGGAAATAGTATGCATAACCAAATTGATGAAATGAGTGAAAGGAGGATAATTATTATGGGGGGGCCGATTTCAACTATGGTAACATTGACTGAAAGGAGGAGAGGACATATGTGAGGAATGAACTGGATTTTATTCAGTTACTAAGGGATAACTATCTGAGACAGCATGTAATAGAAAATACTAGGGTTTTGAGAGTGCTTGACCTGGTAATAGCATCTGAGAATTTGACTGTAATGAATATGACCATGTTGCCACCTATTGGTGAGAGTGATCATAAGGTCTTGACCTGGGAGGTGGCTAAAGGTGTGGAATTTTTGATTAAGACAGGATATATGTGGAATTACTGTGCTGGAAAGTATGACAAGCTTAGGAGATTGCTTGGTTCATTGCCATGGCATGTAAAATTGCAAGGGCTGGATATCGATAGAGCATGAGAAGTGGTCAAGGAGCATTTGCAGGAGGTTATGGCTGATTGTATACCTAGAGTCTGAATAGTAAAACAAGTAGGGGTTAAATGAATGAATAACACCATTAAGCTTGAGCTGCAAAAAAAGAAACAACTGTGAAGGAAATTTAAAGAGAAAGGTGACCTTCAGGCACACGAACGGTATAAAGCGCAGGCCAGAAGGGTAACGCGTGTGGTACGAAAAGCAAAAGCGAATTATGAAAGGGAATTAACCATGCAAGCTAAAGAGAATCCCAAATAGTTTTTTCGATATGTTGCAAGTAAAAGAAAAAATGTACACGGCAGAATGATTTTAAGGAATGCCGTTGGCAAGGAGGTCACTGAATCAGTCAATATAGTGGAATCACTGAGTGAGCACTTTGTAAGAGTATATCATCTAGGTGGTGACATTGAAAGAATGAAGGAAACATTAGTTTATACCGGAATTATGGTGAACGAAGTGGAGGTGAATAGTCTATTACAGAACCTTAATGTGAATACATCTGTGGGATTGAATGGTATACCAGCATGGGTCTTACATGAAGCGGCTAAAGAATTATCAGTGCCCTTGATTATGTTATGTAATCTGAGTCTCGGGTGTGGTTTAGTCCCGAAGGTGTGGAAAGAGGGGAAAATAGTTCCACTGCATAAAGGAGGATCCAAGACTACTATTGCAAATTACCGACTGATCAGCATATCAGGAGTCGTTGTCAAGGTCTTGGAGAAAGTAGTCAAGGGAAAAATACAGGAATGGATTGATGAAAAGGAGATACTGTATTGGGGACAGCATGACTTTGTGAAGGATAGATCATGCCTCAGTAACTTGCTCAAGTTTTATAACATGACGGCTGAATGGGTTTACAGTGATACTGCTGGACCTGGCTAATGCCTTTGACAGGATACCACATGGAATGCTAATCCATAAACTGCAACATATGGGAATGGATAAAGGGTTGGTGAGATGGATGGGCAGGTGGTTGATGAAGAGATATCAGAGAGTAGTTTATTCAGGAGTAGAGTCCAAAGGACGGCCTGTGACTAGTGGTGTGCCGCAGGGTTCTGTTCTTGGACCACTGCTGTTTAATTTGTTCATTAATGATATAGGGAAGGATCTAAGAGGAATTGTTCATTTGTTCTCTGATGATGCAAAGTTGGGTAGGGCAATAATGAATGCAGAAGATGTCAAAATCTTGCAAGATGATTTGAGGTCTGGGCTAAGGAGAATGGATGTCAGTTTAATGTGACAAAATGTAAGGTTATGCATTTTGGGGTGAAAAGATTAGCAGCAGTATACCACATTGGTGGAACTGTACTCCAAAAGATTGATGAGGCCAGTGACTTGGGTGTGTTGGTGGATAAGGAGATGAAGTTTAGGGGCCACATTGCAAAAGTGGCTAAATCAGCTCATCAAATCATTTGGTTGCTGAAGAATACTTTGACGAGCAGAGATAAGCAAGTTATTGCTCCTCTGTACCAAGCCTTGATAAGACCTCATCTCGACTACTGCGCCCAGATTTGGTCACCTAGGTTTCTTCTTGATGGGGAGGAGGTTGAGAGGATTCAGAGGCGAGTGACCAAGATGATGGCAAGTCTATGGAATGAACCTTATGAGAACAGGTTGAAGATTTGTGGGTTGCAGAAATTGGTTGATAGGTGGAAAAGAGGAGATATGATTGAGCCATTCAAATTGCTGAAGGATTTCTATAGGATTAATTCAGAGGATATTTTTGAGATCAGGACTGGTGGTGGGAGGACTGGGGGGACATCTGTGGAAGCTGGGCAAGAGTGTGGTTAGCAAGGGTGTTAGAACTGGGTTGTTTACTTTTGCAGTGGTAAATGAGTGGAATAAGCTGCCAGAGTCTGTTGTGGGTGCTATGACAGTGAATGAGTTCAAGGCAAGGTATGGTAGATACTGTGAGAATGTCGAATAGTTGTGTGGACATGATGTTTAGGGCTTCCCTCGATGAGTCTAAGGACTCCTTGGAGTCACTCGTAGTAATAATAATATAGCTTCCAGGGATGACCTCTGGTTCTTCAATGATTTCCCACCATTCTCTGTAGAACCTCTTCAACATACATCCTATAATAACCCCCTTACTAACTTGTAGATGTCTATCATATCACCCCTCTTTCTCCTGTCCACTAGACTGTAAATTTCATCTTCCTAACCTTTCCTCACATTTGACATTTCAGAGATCAGATACTACCTTAGTCAGTTGTCTCTGTACTTTTCCAACATCTCTTCATCCTTTTGAAAACCGGGTAACCAAATCTGTACAGCAATCTATGTGGCTTAATCAGAGTGTTATACAATGGAACAAGAAGTTCTTTATTTCTACAAGTCAGCATCCTTTGCATCATTCCCAGACTTCGTTGTGCTCTCTTCACAGTTTTGCCAATGTGTCGCCTAAATTTCAGATTCTTATCCACTATCATCCCGAGAGCTCTTATTTCCTCCATCATCTTCAACAATATATTCTCAGCAAGAGTAAATTCTTCATCCCATCTTTGTTTCCCAAAGTTTAAAACCTTACATTTTGCAACTTTGAGCTGGCATTTCCACCCATTGGCCCATTCACTCAATCTATTCAAGTCTTCTTGTAAGGCCAGAACATCTACTCTACTCCTTGTAGTTCATCCCAAATTGCATCATCTGCAAGCAATTGAATATCTCCATCCAAATCTGTATCAATATCATTAACATACAGGTTAAATAGCAATGACCCTAAAACAGACTCCTGAGGTATGCCACTAGTGACTTTTCTCTTATGGGATATTGCTCCCCCATTCACAACTTGCTGATACCTATCATGTAGCCAGTCTCTGATCCAATGCACTAATCTGATATCCAACCCCATACTTTCTAGTTTTGCTGTCAACTTATCATGCAGTAATCTATCAAAAGCCTTTGCAAAATATAAGTATGCTACTGTGTATCCCTCTCCTCTGTTCAATGAAGCCATCACCTTATTGTAATAAGTAAGTAGATTACTAAAACATGATCTCCCTTTAGCAAATCCATGCTGCCTATCAAAGATAATACCATTATTGTGAACCCAATTCTGGATCCTAGCTCTAACCAGCTTCTCCAGCACTTAACCACAACATCTGACACAGAGATAGGCCTATAATTTGATGCTTGAGTTCTATCACCTCCCATATGAAGTTGCACAATCTTGCCATCCTTATTCTCCTTTGGAATTTGACCCAGCGCAAGACTCATATTAAAAACATATGTGAAGGGAGATGCCAACTCCCTGGCATATTCCTTCAAAATACATGATGATATTTTTCAAGTACCACAGCCTTATTAACATCAAGTTTGTTCAATTCTCTATATATAGAGAATTGAGATACCTCTTGCTCACTTACAGTCAGTCTCTCCTCCTCGTCATCTACTGCTCTCGACCTCTCCATGATGTTACATTCACAAGAATGAAACACCTTTATGAACTGCTCATTAAATATCTCAATTATATCCTCTTCTGCAGTTGTTCTTGTACCATTTTCTCCAATCAATCATCCTTCCATATTTACTAAAATAAAGAACCAAAAGGCTTCAGTTCAGCGATGCAAAATTTATAAAAATTAAGTGGATATTAAATTCAGCATTATTTCAAAACTGAAAACAGAAACTATAAAAGTTTCGTATGAAATTTGACCAGAGAGCTTACGTGAATCCGCGCGGTTAGCCTAGTGGCTATGTGCTTTGAAACCATATGCCTGGGGAAGGAGTGTCCTAGGTTCGATTCCCGTCAGTGACCTGAGGAGCTGAAGGATCTTCCTCAGCCATAGCCAAGTTAGCCAGTCTTGTGCATGGACAGCAGGGTTTTTTCCCCAGTTTATTCTTTGGTTTTTCATCCCGCAAAGCAGGCAAACTGGCCTTGAGAACTCAGCACTACAGGTCATAGGATACACCGGGGCATAAGGCTGACCACCTTATCCTGTAAACGGAGTGAGGTCCGATGATCAATGGACCCTCGACACTGCAAGGTAAAAGAGGGTATAAGGAAGATGAGATGAGCTTACGGGAATACGTTCGCTGGCATTTACGAATTGCCCTAGCTGGACCTAATAGGTGATGACGACTGCTATCAAGCATCCGTATATTTGCCTCCTATTGGTCCATTTTGATAAGGTTTCATTGTCCTGACAGCTGTTTCGAAGTTATTTTCATCCTCAGAGACCAGGAAGAAACCTTACAGAGCGCAAAAACTCTCTTATAATACTAAGGAACTTGAAATGTCGGAGAGGTGTATTTTTCATAAGCAAACTCTCGGCCGGTGCTTCAAAGTATTTTACTAAATAAAGAGCCAAAAGCCTTTGAAATTCGGCTTTGAAATAATGCTGGATTAAATAATCCACTTAATTTTTATAAATCATTCTTTATTTTGCTGGCTATATAGCGAAATAACTCATCAAAAGAACATATCAAAAGGGTGATTTGACACCTTATTTATAATTACATCCTCTGATGAGATGATCAAATCCAAGATCCTCAATCCTCATGTGCCCTCTGTTATATACTGTGTGAGGTCGTTGTCCCTCAAAAACTCAAGAAACTCATTTTCTTTATTTCCAATTGCTATCTCATCATCCCAATCTATATTGCCATAATTAAAATCTCCCATAATCATCACACTTTTCTTATTTGCTTGGCTAATTTGACTATACATTTCACTTCACCACCATCCACATTACCAGGTCTATAACAACATCCCACCAAGTATTTGATTCTATTCACCTCCATCTCACATCACACTGCCTCAAAATCACTGGCACTATTTCCCTCTTGCATCTCTACTTTGTATGAACAAAACTCTTTCTCTATCATCAATAGCACTCTCCCTCACTTTTACCCTTTCTATCTTCATGAAACACATCATACCCTTCCATCTCTATTCATATCAGGATTTCGTCCTCAAGGAACCATATCTCACTTATTGCAACAATTCTTGGGTGAACAGACTCAGTTAAATCAGTCATTTCGTTTGCCTTGTTTCTTACACTTCTAGCATTTGTTTACAAACATAGCAGCTCATTCCTGGATCTATAGTTAATTCCACTGATACCGCTTATTTGGTGTAACTTCTCCATGCTTAACTCGAGCCATTTTTTTCTCTTATTCATCTTAGAACCTTCTTCAAATACAACTGTTTTCTTTTGATTCCACATCCACATTCTTCTTCTGTCTACTAGATTCTACAAATTGCATCTCCTCAATCAGCCTTCGTAGTCGACATTCCAGACCAGAACCACCTTAGTCAGTCATTTCTGAACCATCAGTATCTCTTCATCATTCTGAAAACCATTTGACCAAATCTGTGCAGAGTAATTTATATTCAGCCTGTTTCAGATCTTGTCTTATTCGCTTGTCTCTGGATTCTCTAATGTGTCCACATCACAATGAAACGCAGGTGACCAAATCTGGACACAATAGACCAAGTGTGGGCAAACCAGTGCTTTATACAATGACACAGCCACCTCCTTATCCCTGCATGTTAGTGTACTTCTTATATGATACAATGGAACAATACCATCCTTACTCCTCTGCATCACGGTCCTCTGTATCATTGCCATAATGTGCTGGTTTATCCTCACAATTTAGTACCATCTCCATGAAATTTTAAGTTCTTATCGACCATTAGCTTCAGATATCTTATCTCCTCTACTTTCTTTAAGATATCCCACCAGTTTTATACTCTGCATTCCACTGTTGCTGCTTGACAACATATTTATCGTACTGAATCATAAAATCCTCAACACTCCCTGCATTACCAACATACTCCAGAAGTGTGTTCCGTTCACCCACAATTCCCCATCTAAAAAAAAAACCTACTCATCCCACCTCTCTTCACCAAACTCTTACATAACTTTGAGGGATGGCCTGTGGTAGATTAATCTAATAAAATCCCCTCACTAGCTTAAATGTGTCTATCATGTCACCTCTTTTCCTTCTATCCACTAAACTATAATCCACATTTCTTTAACCTCTCTCTCTCTCTCTCTCTCTCTCTCTCCATAGCCAAATATTCGAGAGCCCTAATCTTGTTTTATTTGCTTGTCTCTGGACTCTCTAACATTTCCACATCACAATGAAAACCAGGTGACCAAATCTGGACACAATAGACCAAGTGTGGTCAAACCATTGCTTTATACAATGACACAGCCACCTCCTTATCCCTATGTGTTAGTGTACTTCTTATCATAGTGGCACTACAATGTGCAGTCTTTGTAACACTTGCAATATGCCCTCTAAACTTCAGTCTACTCTCAAACATCACTCCCAAATCTCGAATCTCATCCACTTCCTGCAGTGCCATCAATAGTGTACACAGCCTTATATTTCTGCACTTAAAAACACAATACTTTGCAGTTATTAATATTAAAATACAACCTCAATCCTTTGTCCAAGTCAAAAGTCTATTCAAAGCTCCCTGTAGGATGATCATAAAGTTTTGCTACCGAAAGTTTGAATTTGTACTAATTGTTTCCAAATCATTATAATCATTCCTTACGCCACTAGATGTCATCATCATATTATTACAAACTACCAGGGATGCTGAGTTCACTGTGACATGTACAGGTTGTTCTCAGTATAGGTTTGTTCATTGTGAAAGTGAAATATGTTTTTCCCACCTGCAATGAGTTTTCATTTTGGAAAGTTATTTCGCTAATAGTTCTTATGCATATGTTGCCGGGGAATTTTGTGAGAAATATCCGAGTACAGCAGTCCCTCAGAAGTCAACGATAACGAGATCAGTGCAGCATTTTAAGGAAACTCTGTTGCAGATAGGAATCACTTTGGAAGAC
This sequence comes from Typopeltis vanoorti, assembly GCF_054136105.1. Classification (NCBI taxonomy): domain Eukaryota; kingdom Metazoa; phylum Arthropoda; class Arachnida; order Uropygi; family Thelyphonidae; genus Typopeltis; species Typopeltis vanoorti. The sequence continues at coordinate 61,656,125 of NC_143561.1, forward strand.
CCTTCATTTTGACTGATGATAAAATGGATGAGATGAAATGAGCACTGCAGTGGTCCTCAACAAAAAGCCTTAGGAAACTTGCCATGCAATCATCAATGTCATACAGTAGTGCTCTGAAAGCCAAGATGGTTAACCTTCATCTGTATCATGTGCACTCAGTCCATGAACTGAAGGAACCAGATAAAGGCAATCGAATAATCTTCTGCAGATGGTTATGCTCATTCTTTGAAGGACATGGTATAGAGATGCTTGATACAGTTTTCTTCAGTGATGAGGCCTGGTTTCACCTCAGTGGGGTATGTGAACAGTCAAAACAATAGAATTTGGTCATGTGAAAATCCACATGCTTTTCATGAAAAAGTTTTACATTCTCAAAAAATTGGAGTTTGGTGTGCAATATCATGGTGTCGTATAGTGGGACCCATTTTCTTTGAAATGACGGTGAATAGTTCTGTCTACCAAGACATCACAACGCAGTTCATGGCACTCCTTGATGTCCGCAAATGCCATTGTTGGTTCCAGCAAGACAGTGCCACATGTCGAATAGTACCATACAATTTTTGTAAGAATTTTTTGGTGACTATCTAATCTTGAAAGAATTGCAGCCTCCAAGATTGCCATATTTATCACCACCAGATTTTTTTCCTTTTACAGTATCTCAAAGATGTTTATTAGAATAATCCTCACACACCGGATAAACTAAAAATGAACATTTCAACAGCGATTGAAAACATCATTGTGCAGGTGCTTCACAAGGTGGCATCAAACCTGGTAAAAAGAGCAGTTTGCATTCACAAAGGAGGTGGCCACTTTCAACATATATTACAATGAGGTTCCTGCTCTTCTTTTGTTATAAAGTTCCGATTGTAACCTGTATTTGTACCTATTTCATTTTTCATATACTTGTAATTAATCTCAAAACAGATATACATTATTTCTGGGTTGTGCAACTTTACGATCACCCTGTACTTATAATTCTACTCAGCTTTTTATTTCCATATACAAATAGCCCAGTCGTGAAATGACTTCACAAACTTTGTTTGCCTATATTTGGCTAAAGGATGAAACCTAGAGTATAATTTTTTGGCATCTTTAATTTATAGTATAACCAAGTGAAAAAACTTTCAACCTCTATTTCTAATCCAGAGTAGTTCAGTAATAAGGTGTGAGACTTTTTGGCTACTTGTATATGGAAATATGACTTATGCATTACTTCAACTTTGGTATCACTTCTGGGTCTGGCTCCCACCCGTGAGACCCCAATAAAGGTCAAAACCAGTCTCGGTAGTGGTCCTTCCCATAATGCATAGCATTATACATGTCTGGAAGGATATGTGTTTTGCGTTATGGGATACTAAGGTAATTGATGTGAAGTCAGCCTCTATATACAAATAGGCCAGGCATGAAGTGACTTCACATGCAAAGTTTGTTTGCCTATAATTGGATAAAGGATGAAACCAAGAATATAATTTCTTGGCATCTTTAATTTATGCCATAATTTAAATGCATTCATTGTATTCACACTTACTGCACTCCCAGGCAATGCATTCTATCCCATGACACTCCATGCAAAAAAACCTATTCGTCATTCCTTTGCTCAAACTCTCCTTATATAGCTTCTAGCAATGGCCTCTTGTTCTCCCCCCCCCCATTCTATGAAAATTCTCTTTTCTTCCATATCAACCTGATAACAACTCCCAGCTAGCTTATATGTCTTCATCATGTTTCTCCTCATCCTTCTATTCACTGCACTCTGCAATTTGTATTCCCTCAATTGCCTTCATATTCTACATTCCAGAAACGAGAAACCACTTTAGTAAATCATCTCTCAATTCTTTTCAACGTCTCTTTATCCTTTTTGAAAAACTAGTGAGCAAATCTGTGAACATCATTACTTTGATATGTCAGCATGCTCTGCATCATTGTCATAATCTGCTGTGTTATCCTCACAATTTTAGCAAAATGTCCCTGAAATTTCATGTCTTTATCCACCATCACTATCAGATCTTTCATCTCTTTACCTCCACTAAGGTATCCCCCACCAATCTTATACTCTGCATCCCATCTTTGCTTCCCAAATTTTAAAACTTTACACTTTGTTACATTGAACCAACATCCCCCCCCCCCCTCACACACACAGACACACACACACACACATCCATTCAGAAAGTCTGTTCAAGTCCTTTTGCAAGGCTACAATATCTGTTCTACTTCTCATAATTCTCCCCAACTTTGCATCATCTGGAATCAACTATATATCACCATTTAAGCCCCTTCTGATGTCACATACATACAAATTAGTCCTGAAACAGACCACCAATGGTAGACCACTAGTGACTTTTCTCTTCTATGATATCCCTCATCCCAACACCTACTGACACATATCAGACAGCCAATCTCCAATTAAATGCACTCGTTTTTTGTTCAGCCCCCATCTGTTCCAATTTAATTACCAGCTTGTCATGTGACAATCTGTCAAAAGGCCTTTGCAGTATCTAAATATATTACTGTATATGCATTCCCCTTGTTCAACACATTCATCACCCTTGCTATTATAAGTAAGAAGATTTTAAAACACGATCTTCCTTTAGCAAACCCATGCTATCCATCAAAGAGAGTGTTGTCATCAACCCAATCTGAATCCTTCACTTGACTTCCACTGACTTCCATCACTCTTTCTTATTTCTTTACCACAACCCCTGACAAACAGATTGGCCTATAATTCAAAGCCGTAGTCTTATCACTCACTTTATGAAGCAGAACAGTTTTGCCATCTTTCCACTTTGGAATTTGGACAATTCTAGACTCATGTTAAAGAGGTAAGTTAAATCTGGTGTTCACTGACTGAAACATTCTCTCAAGACATGTGGTGATATACCATCAAGTCCTATGGCTTTATTGACATCAAGTTTACTGAATTTCTCATATACCTCCTCAACTCACCATCTAGCTTCTCCCTCCCCCCCGTCCTCACTGCTCTCAAGTTCTGCATGATGTTATGAGAATGAAATATATGATATTACTTTCACGAGGATGAAATATTTTTATAAACTGCTCATTTAACATCTCTACTATATTCTCCTCGGTGGTTATCATTCTACTATTCTCTCCAATCAGTATCATCCTTCCATAATTATTATTTTTTTATTTTATTTTTTTTTTGTTGGGCACATATCAAAAAACCACCCTTTAAGCCTCATTACCTAACTGCTCATACTGCGCTTTTGCTATCCTTATCAAGCAAGTTACCTCTCTTGCTTACTCTTCGCATTCTTCATGGAAACCGACTATTTTCACCACTCACCTTATGTTGCCTCCATAATGCCTTCTTCTTCCAAATTGGATGCTTCACCTCTTCATTCATCCATTTCACACCCACCTTATTCAACCTCTTGACTTTTGGAATGCATTCAGATATTGTCTCTGCCAGACATTTCCTGAATCAGTCCCAAGGAGCATCGATCTTCTTTCCTGCCATCTCTGGAAAAAAAAAATATACAGCTCATGATACAGCTGCAAGCTATTTCCTAAACTTCTCATAATCACTAGCCTTATAGATTCAGATTTATCTCACAGAACTCTTCATATGGCTGGTTGCCATCCAAGTAATTACCTCATGGTCACTTTCATTTCATCACCTGGAGGGAGATTCAATACGTCATTTATAATTACATCTTCTGATGAGATAATCAAATCCAAAACCCTTTATCCCCATGTACCCTCTGTTATGTATTGCCTAAGGTAGTTTTCTCTCAAAACCTCAAGTGAAATTCATTCTCTTTGTTCCAGACACTGTCTCTTCATTCTGGTCTATATTACCATAATTAAAATCACCCATAATGATCACTCTTTCTTATTAGCTAAAGATTTGCCTATCCATTTCATTACCACTGCCTTCCACAGCATTCCAGGTCTATATCAACACCAACCCTGTATTTCATTCTGTTCACCTTCACTGCACATTATTGCTTCAAAACCACTGCCATTGTTTGTTAGTTTCATCTCCGCCTTAGATGGAGATAACTCTTCTTCTACCTCTGCCTGCCCAGCTTCATGAAAAACATCATATCCATTCATCTCTGTTCTGTCAGAATGTCATCCTCATTCAACCATGTCTTACTTATTCCAACAAATTTTGACAAAAATACTGTATTAATAACTACACTTTCATTTCCTTTATTTTGTATACTTCTAGCATTTCTTATTATGGCTATACAATCCATCAATTAAAAACTATATGAAATATAATAATATTTCACTGTAACAGGCAAATGAATCTTTGTTTGCAGTAACTATCTCATCTTTGGTTCCCATATGTTGTTGTTCTGATATAATAGTTTTTTGCTAGAACTTTTGCTTGTTATAGCTTGTTTGTGTTTGTTTTGATATGTTGCAAAACATCAGAACATCCTCCATGTCCAATATAAAATTGTACATTACATTACATATGGTTCCCATATGTTGTTGTTCTGATATAATAGTTTTTTGCTGGAACTTTTGCTTGTTATAGCTTGTTTGTGTTTGTTTTGATATGTTGCAAAACATCAGAACATCCTCCATGTCCAATATAAAATTGTACATTACATTACATATGGTGCACTGAACTATTTCAATGTCATTATGTTCATGACTCTTTTTCAAAAAAAAAAAAAAAAAAGTAAATTCTTCCTTGACTGATTCACTAAATTTATATCTTGTTTTGAGTATGGATATAGATTTTGGTGGCTAATTAAAATCTTGTTGTAATTTCAACTCTCTCTCTCTCTCCCCCTCAGATCTCATGTCTGAGGACTCGTGACCTTCCTGATGATGCTTTGCCATTTCTTTCTCTCCTGTGCCTCTCTTATTGCTTGTTCTAGTTTAAGTTCAGTGATTCTTGATATTTGGTCAATCCACCTGTTGGGTAGTTTTCCTCTTTTTCTTTTCCCACATGGTTTATCTTGGATGATTACTTTTTCTAGGCAGTTGCCTTCCCTTCTACATATGTGTCCAAAATATTGCAGTATTCTCTTTTAGATTATGTTTATCAGTCCTGTGTGGATATTCAGTTCTTCTAGAATACTTTTGTTTGCTCTCTTTTCTGTCCAAGACACTCTTAACAATCTTCTCCAGCACCAGAGCTCGAATGCCCCAATTCTTCTTCTGTCATCTTTTGTTATAGTCCAAGACTCAGAAGCAAAGAGAAAGATTGAAAAAAACTAAGGTTTCTACAAGCTTAATTTTTGTCTTTTTAGAGATGTGCCTGTCTTTCCAAATCTTGGTTAAATCATTCATTGCTTCTTTTAGCTGATATTCTTCTTCTTATCTCTTTTTTACATCCATCTTTTTTTGTTATCATCACTCCAAGGCAGTTGAAATGGTTGACAATTTCAATTCCTTCTACATCTATCTCATCTGCGTTGTTTAAAATCATTATTTTCGTTTAATCCTGATTTATTCTCAAACTGTGGCTTAGGCTTTCCCATTCTAATTGATTCAGGATGGATTTTAATTCTTGTTCACTTGTTGCTATTATCACTGTGTCATCTGCATGTCGTAGGTTAGTGATTGTTCGGCCACCTAATTTAATGCCTCCATTCCACTTTTCTGGAGATCTTTTCATTATAGTTTCACGGTAAAGTTGAATTGTAATTTCAACAATATATGATAATTCAAAAGTAATAAAAGTATAACAGAGTAAAGTAGTATAAAGTATAACAGAGTAAAGTAGTATAAAGTATAACAGAGTAAAGTAGTATAAAGTATATAAAGTATATAACAGTCATTATTAACACTGTTAGTGGTATTCAATTATCTATGCATCGATATCATCAAGAGAAAAGTACAAACTGTATTCCATTCAAATGAATCTGTTAACTAGATGATGTTGATATCTATGCACTGTACAGTGTACTATAGCGTGGAGTGCTTTTGTTATGTCCATTAGCAATGTCACTGTTAGCTCTTTTGGTCTTACACTTAAAGAAAGAAAAAAAAGCCCACATTTTGAAAAGAAAAAAAAATAAATCCATATATAATCTACAAGATATTGGAATATAATAATCTATAACACTTATTTATTTCTTTTATGAATGATACATGAAAACATTGCATCTTGGAAATTAAATATTAAAAAATAGGACATATTAGCATCCTAATAGCTGTTTGGGAACTCCAGGGCAATTTTCATGAAAACAGGACTATCCCACTCAAAATGGGACATGTGGACATCCTGGACGAAGACTGCCTTTAGCCCAAAGGCTGTTATATTTATGTAACTGATGACTACAAGGGATAGAAATATCACTGTTAAGATCATGTATGTCATGAGAGTAGGGAGGAGCTATAAGGACCATATGGGAATATGATGATAAAGGCTTGTATGTCATGAGAAGATGTGTGATGAGGAAATATAGCATTTTAGTTAACCAATGAGTTGAGGCTAAAAAAAGTTTTAGCTGAAGTAGTTGTAAGAGTGGTGTACTGGAACAAGCATAGCAGTGTATGTATGTATCTGTCAGTGTATATGTGTATGTACTTTCTGTATAAGAAAAAGACAGTCATCAGATACACAGGAATCCATGTCAGGGACTGCTATTCAGAATAAACACTTTCAGTGCAGTGGCCATAAGAGGGAGCATGCCATGCCTTCAGTTCTCTTTTTCCATTACAATTTAAATTATTTTCACAATTTGTCAGAAGTCTTTTTGTACTCTTATAAGGCTTGTCTGAATATACAATACTAAACAGCTTAATAAATTATGTAGTTTATTGGTTCTTGTACAGACATTGCGAGTTAACATGATATAAAGGATATTATTATGATTATTATTAACATTTGACCTCCATGGAGTCAGAGACTCATCATGGGAGGAACACACTATTGCACACAATGCTCATTCAACCATGCTTTAAACTGATTCAATGTGTTTACACACTCAGGCAATGCATTCCACTCACCAACCACTCTCCATGCAAAGACCACACTTCCCACTCTTCTGCTCACATCCTCCTTATACAGTTTCCAGTGATGGCCTCTTGTTCATTCCGCCCCTCTCCCATTCTATGAAAAATCTCTTCCATGTCGGCCCGATAACAACCCCTAACTAGCTCATATGTCTCAATCATATCCCCCACCCCCGCTTTTCCTCCTATTCACAAGGCTATGCAACTTACATTCTCTCAGTCTGTTCTTGTACTTCACATTCCAAAGACCACTGACCACCTTTGTGAATCTTCTCTGGACCCTTTCCAACATATCCTCGTCATCATGAAAATCCAGCGACCAAATCTGTGCACAATAATCCATGAGGCCTGATCAAGACGTTATACAATGAAATAATAACCTCTCTATTTCTACATGTCAGAGTGTTCTGCATCATTGCTATTATCAGATGTGAAGTCTTCACAACATGGGAAATGTTGCTACTGAATTTCAGATCCCTGTCCACAATCAATCCAAGATTTCTCATCTCCTCTATTTTTGTTAAACTTTCCCCACCAAGTGTATACTTTGCATCCCATCGTTGCTTATCAAATATCAAAAAACCTTACATTTGCAATATTGAACTGATAGTTCCACTTACCTGCCCATTCATGCAATCTGTTCAAGTCCTCTTGTAAGCCATAGCATCTGCTTGACTCTGCATTGCTCTCCCCAGTTTTGCATCATTCTGTAAACAGCTGCATATAACTAGTTAAACCAATCCCAATATCATTAACATACAAAATGAACAACAATGGCCTCTCTGGCACACCACTGGTGATCTTTCTCTTTTGGGACACTGCGTCCCAATATACAACTTTCTGATACCTATCCGACAGCCAGTCATCTCACTGATCCAAATCAGAACTCTGTTACCCAATCTCAGCTGTTTCAATTCATTTAAGAGTTTGTCGTGTGGCAGTCTATCAAAAGCTTTTGCAAAATTTGCAAGTCAATCAAAAGCTTTTGCAAGTACACCACTGTATATGCATCTCCCCTGTGCAAGGTATTTGTTGCCTTGTTATAGTACGTAAGTTAGTGAAATATGATTTCCCCTTAACAAACCCATGCTGATAACCGCAGAAAATACTGCTTTTATCAACCTGTTTCTGTATTGTACTTCTCACCAATCTCTCCAGTACCTTCACCACAACTCCAGATATACAGACCAGCCTATAATTTGAATCTACAGCCTTATCACCATCTTTATGCAGTGGAACAATTTTACCCTCTTTCCATTCCCTTGGAACCTGTGCTGTTGTAAGACTTATTAAACAGCCATGCCAATGCTACTGCCAATTCCCTGGAACATTCCCTTAAGGCACATGGTGATATATCATCAAATCCTATTGACATCAAGGTAATTTATTTCCTCAATTACCTCCTGCTCACTCACAATTAAGCTATCCCCCTCCTATGTCCGAGGGTTAATCGATAAGTCCATGCAAAAATGAAGAAAATATAATTTTTTTGGAAATATTTTTTATTTTTCAACATAGTCTCCTTTTTGAGGTCTATACACTTAGTCCAATGATGCTCGAGTTATTTGATCCCATCCATATAGTATGATTTTGTCCACCTCTTCAAAATAGACAGTTAAAATTGTTTCAGCAATCACCTCATCATTTGATGAAAATCTCTTTCCTGCCAGTCATTTTTTCACATTTGGAAACAGATAATAGTCTGAGAAAGCCAAATCTGGAGAGTAGGGGGAATGCAAAAGGACTTCGTAGTGTAAATCGAACAATTTTGCAGTCACAATTGCAGAAGAGTGAGCAGGTGCATTGTTGTGGTGAAAAAGAAGATTCTTTTTCACCAGCAAAAACACATTAAATACATTCCAGTAATTGTTTTGCCCTTATCCAAGAAGTCTATAAAGATTATGCCACGAGTATCCCAGAAGACAGTGGCAATAAACTTTCCTGCTGAAGGAACGGTTTTCACTTTCTTTGGTGCAGATTCCCTGCTTGCAACCCATTGTTTTAATTGTTCCTTGGTCTCAGGCTGGTAGTGATGAATCCATGTTTCATCCACTGTTATGAAATGACACAAAAATTCCTCTGTATTCCATTGAAACAGCTTCAAGCTGTCCTTGCAACAGTTCGCACGTTGACACTTTTGATCCATTATGAGCAAACACAGCACCCATCTTGCGGATAGTTTTGTCATATGTAAATGTTCATGTAAAATATTATGTATGTGGTCATTTCAGATGCCCAGCCTTAGCAATTTCATGAACCTTCACTCTTCTATCATCCATCACCATATCATGGATTTTTTTCAATAATTTCTAGAGTAGTAACCTCAACAAGGTGTACAGCATGTTCAGTGTCACTTGTGCTCATATGGTCACTTCAAAAGTTACTAAACCACTTATAAACCATTCTAATCGAAGGTGCAGACTCACCATAATGTTTATCAAGTTGAGCTTTGGTTTCCTGAGCTGTTTTGCCTTTCAAAAAGTAATGTTTAATCACTACACAAAATACTTTCATACTTTCATCCATTTTTCACAAATCACAGTACTTGATCGATTCTAATGAACACCAAACACAGAGTAATAGATCCATCTGACTGAAACTTATGTGTGATCCCCCAACAGTTGCCAGCAACTAAAAATAACCTCGATATGCACTAGTGGCGCTATCTCTTAGACTTTGCATGAACTTATCAAACAGCCCCTATAACTTCCTCATGATAACACCCTGATCAGGATGAAACACCTTTATAAACTGATCACTCAATACCTCAACAATATCTTCTGCAGCAGTTACCATTCTACCACTTTCATCCATTAGCTTCATCTTACCATGTTCATTCTTCCTTCTACTTGCCACGTATCTAAATTACTCTCTCGAGTTTTTCTTTGCCTGATTTGCCAATTTCTGTTCACACTCTACCTTTGTTTTCCTTACTAAGTGAGTCACTCTCCTAGCTTGTTCCTTATACTCTTCATGTGACTGATTATTACCATTATTCATCTTGTACTTCCTCCAAAGTACTTTCTTTTTCCAGATTTAATGCTTAAGCTCTATATTCATCCATTTTACACCTACTTTATTCCTTTTGGCCTTTGGAATACATTTGCACATTGATGCTGTTATGTATTTCTTTGTCAGTTCCCATGCAGCATTTATTTCCTTACCGCTCCACTCCTCGTTCCATGTTATAGCTCCAAGCTGTATCCTAAGCTTGTCATAATCACCAGCCTTATAATTCCAAATATATCCTTTCCTCACAAAAGTCTGAATACGACTAGCCACAACACAGGTGATTACTTCATGATCACTTTCACCAAGTGGAGAAAAATGTGAAACCCCTTTCACATTTACATTGTCTGATGAAATTATCAGATCTAGAACTCTCGATTCTCACGTGCCCTTCTTTATATGCTGCCTGAGATAGTTATCGCTCAAGAACATGAGAAATCCATTTTCCTTATTCCCAAATCCTATCTCTTCATTCCAGTCTATACTGCCATAATTAAAATCACCCATAATAATTATCCTTTCTTTGTTCACTAGTTCAAGTTGTTTATACATTTCTTCATCACCACCCTCCACATTTCCAGGCCTATAGCAGCATCCAACTAAACATGTCTTCCTTTCAACCTCAATGTTACACCACACTGCATCATAATCATTGCCACTATTTCCCTCTTTTATGTCTACCTTATGTGGACTTTATTCTCCTGCTATCATCAGCAGCACTTCCCCTCCCTTCTTGCCCTTTCTATCCTCATGAAAATTACTGTATCCTTTCATTTCTGTTCCTCTTATGATATCATCTCATTCAACCATGTTTCACTTATTCCAATGATTTTGGGGCAAATAAACTCAATCACTGAAACCATTTCATTCCCCTTATTTCTGATACTTCTGACATTTGTAAACAAAAACAGCAGTTCATTCTGAGGTCTATAGCCAGTCCTATTCAAGTCATGTGTTGATTGTAATTTCCACACCATACCTGTCTAATCACCCTTTATCACCACTTACTACATATATCTGCTCAGTTTCAACTTCCTCACCCACATTGCAATATACTCCATCTTCATACACACATTCACTGCCACTTTCAAAATCCATTCATTTCAAAATTCATGGGAATGCAAGAGGAATAGGGACCCCCATTTCTCTATTCCTCTTGTATTCCCATTCTCTCTTCATCTCTCACACTACTAATGTTTCCACTGCCGAGCACTTCTGTCTCTATTCCAATCAAAATTTTTTTCAATCATCTTTCATCTCTTTCTTCTGACCTCTTGCAGGCATCACACACACACTGTATTTTCATCTGGCAACACTTTCCAACACCATTTGAATGCAACCCATCCCTGCCTTGGGCATGGATGTTTGTGATTGGCAGTGAAAATACTAGCAGTGGTGGTCGGTGGTAGATGGCATTGGTGTAGATGATGGAGGTAGTTGCATTTGGTGGAGACAGAGAGTTGTAGAGTAGGTATCCACCCTCAATGAATCTTTGGCCTCCCTGGAGATGTCACGTAATAATAATAATAATAATTTGATTCTTCCCTGAAACACATGTCATACATCCACAAACTCCACTCCCTTCTCCTCACACAGCTCTGCTAGCATACCATTCATGGTTATGGCTTTCTGCACAACTCATCATTATCATACCTCGGCAACACACTGACAACCTTTCCTACTACACTATTAACCGCACTCTTCTCAATAGTCTCTTGAGATTCGTCTTCACATACTTCTATGCCCAAGTAATCATTTGTCCCTACAATAACAACTAACTCTCTTGCTTGTTTCTTCCTCATGTCCAATCCTTAATTATGGGTCACAACATAAACTATTAGAAATTTCAGAGGGAATATGAGCAAACTGCTGTGGAATGATACATAATGCTATGGATTAACTCGCAAAAAAAACAATAATCAAGTGCCTTAAATACATAAACATGGAAAAAAGAAAATTAGGAGAGAAAGGGGAAGTGAAAGGTATAATTCATTTTAGTAACAAGAATGGTAGGGGAAATTGACAATTGTTTGGTCTTGTCTGGGATACAAAGTTTTGTTTATTTATATGTGCAAGAATTGATATGTTATGAATAAAGAAGAACAGAAAGAGGAATTTGCAACATTGTAAGAGCTGCCATGTACCAAAATTACAAGCATGAGACTTGGTTGACTGAGGAGACAAGTTTAAAAAACAGAAGAAGAGATATGAAAATTTTTGGAATATATGAGATAATATAGAAAAATGAAGCTATTGTTGATAATTGAAGGTTTATTATTATTATTATTATTATTATTATTATTATTATTATTATTATTACTTCTACTACTACATGGGGCATCTCCATGAGGTAGTAAGGCTCGTCATGAGAGGTCATGCCAAAATTCACACAACACCCATAATTCCTCTCCTAAAACTCCTTCACTGCCAGAGCAAGCCTTCAAAAGTACCTCTGGCAAACCACTCAACTCATTCAGGTGAGACCAAAATGGTAGTAAACGATAATAGTAATAGAGTGAGAGATAATGATAAGAGAACAAGAATTCAAGATATGGAAATGGGGGAGGTCATGGTGGACAGGTAGACACCTGTCCACCATGACCTCCCCCATTTCCGTATAAGAAAGCTGAATGTCGAAAGTAGTAGTGAATGTGTGTGTGTGTGTGTATGAGGATGGTCAGTATGGGAATGGGATGGTTCAGGGTGTAGTTGAGTCTCAGGAGATAGATAAGATAAGTGGTGATAAAGGCAATTGAGAATGGTTAGATGGAAATAACAACTAAGTGACATGGGCAAGACTGCAGACATAAAAGTGTACTGTTGTGTTAATTTACAAATGCCAGGAGCATCAGAAATAAAAGGGAGATGAAATGGTTTCACTGACTGAGTTTATTCACCCAAAAATTGTTTGAATAAGTGAAACATGGTTTGGATAATGATGATATCCTGATGGGAATAGAAATGGAAGGGTATGATATTTTTTGTGAGGAAAGATGTTGTTGATGATAGCAGGTGAAATATGTTCGCACAAAGTGGGGATGTGAGATGTAAATAGTGGCAATGTTTTGAGTCAGTATAGTGCGAGGTGGACAAGAAGTGATATTTAGTCAGATGCTGCCATAGGCCAGGGAAAGTGGAGAGTGATGATGAAGAAATGTATAAGTTGAGCAAATGGGAATAGATATGAAGCTGGTGGCATGGATGGGGGATGGCAGACAGGTTGACTAGTGGAGTTGAAGGTGACTAGTTGAGTGCATCAGGGTTCTGTATTAGCATGACTACCCTTTAAGTTGTATATTAATGATATAAGGAATGATTTAAGGGGAGGATATCCAGTTGTTTGCTGACAATGCAAAACTGGGGAGGGCAATAGTTGATAAATATTAGGTAGATGTCCTGCAAGGTAATTTAAATATTTGCTATTGTGGACAAAGGATAATGGTTGTCAATTTAATCTTGCAAAATGCAAGGTAATGCACTTTGAGATGAAAAGATTATATACTTTATACCATATTGATGGTACTGGATTGTAAAAAATTAATGAAGCTAAGGATTTGGAGGTGATGGTTGACAGAGATTGGAAGTTCAGAGGACATATTACAAAAGTTAGCAAATTAACCCAAAGGATTGCTTGGATGATGACAAGTTGACAAGTAAAGATCTGGAGGTTATTATCCCTCTTTATAAGGCTATGATTTGTCTGCATCTTGAGTACTGAGAACAGATTTGGTCATCTGGGTTTCTTAGGATCAGGAGATGGTGGAGGGGATTCAGAGTTGACTAAGCAAGGGAGACCCTAAAAATCATGACAAGCACTAACCAAGCTTTGAACTCATTCACAGTCATGGCCCCCACAACAGACTCTGCTACCTATTCTACTCATTCACACTCTCCAAACAAAAAATCTAACACCTTTGCTAACTATGCCCTTGCTCACTTTCCAAGGATGAACCACTAGTTCTCCCACCACCAAATCTGTTCTGAAAATTTTCTACTGTATTAATCTTGTAAAAACCCCTTCAATAATTTGTATGTCTCACACAATATCACCCATTTTCCACCTGTCAACCAATTTCTGTAACTCGCAAATCTTCAACCTGTTCTCATAAGGTTCATTCCATAGACCTGCTACCATCTTGGTCACTCACCTCTGGATCCTCATCACCTATTCCTCATCACCAAGAAACCCAGGTGACCACATCTGTGTGCAGTAGTAAAGATGGGATCTTATCAATATTCAATAAACAGGAATAATAACCTGCTTGTCAAAGTATTCTTCAGTAACCAAGTAATCTGGTGAGCTCCTTTAGCCACTTTTGCTATGTGCCCTCTAAACTTTAACTCCCTATCCGCTAACACTCCCAAATCTCTGGCTTTGTCAATTTCCTGGAGTACAGTTCCATCAATATGATATACAGCTGGTAATCTTTTCACCCCAAAATGCATAACCTTTGCCACATTACACTGACATTCATACTCCTCAGACCCCGACTGCCAGTCTATCCATGATGAGTAGGAAGAGAAGAGAAGAAGGGGTCAGTCCTAGAAGTTATGTAATAGTGTGGTCAGAAGTACTTTTTGCTTGGAGAGTGGTAAATCAATGGAATAGATTGCCAGAAGTAGTCTGAAGTGATGCAATAGTGAATGAGTTTAAGGAGAGGTATGATAGTTATTGCGTGAAAATTTCGAGCGTCAGTCTCCCACAATGTCTTTTGACTCCTTGAAGATACCTGTATAATAATAATAATAATAATAATAATAATAATGAGGTGACTGTTATCCTTCAGTTAGTGAGAGTGGTCACTAGTAGGAAGTAGCAAATCATTTGAGAGTTACTTAAATATAAAGAGCCAATAGGCTTCATTTTGGTGATATAAACATTATTTAAATTAAGGGGATATTAAATCCCACATTGTTTTAAAACTGAAAAAGAAACTCAAAGATTGGAATCAGAGAGTTTCATGCCGAATATAGTAAACTATAAAAGTATTGGCGATTACTAGCGTGAGCTAATGCAAGTAGTCCTAGTACGTAGTACAATCTCGGGCAACTCGCTGCAAAGGTGGTAAAGTTCTGATTGCTATTCTTGGTATTTTCCATAATGTAAAAACACATTTCCTAGAAAACGTATGCTGTTATTACATTATGGTGGGAGGTCACTACCCAGACTGGTTTCAGCCATTTTTGAGACTTCATCAGTGAGTAGCTAGACCAAATAGATACCAAAGGGTATAGCGAAAAGAACTTATATACTCTGCTACACGAGTTGTCAAAAAGGTGCACCCATTAAGTTACTTAAATATAAAGAGGCAACAGGCTTCATTTCGGCGATATAAACATTATTTAAATTAAGGGGATATTAAATCCCACATTGTTTTAAAACCGAAAAAGAAACTTAAAGATTGGAATCACAGAGTTTCATGCCGAATATAGTAAACTATAAAGGTATCGGCGATTACTAGCGTCAGCTAATGCTAGTAATCGCCGATACCTTTATAGTTGACTATATTCGGCATGAAACTCTCTGATTCCAATCTTTGAGTTTCTTTTTCGGTTTTAAAACAATGTGGGATTTAATATCCCCTTAATTTAAATAATCATTTAAGGAATTAAGTTGAAATATTAGGCAAGAAATTATAATAAACTGAAAAGACAGCTTCACATGGAAACAGAATGGCAGAGGAATAAGCAGAACATGTGAAGTAGTGAAAAGGTATCTGAAAAAAGCTACATCATGCATCCCTAAAGTTGAGGATATAATGCACTGGAAGTAGACAGATGAAGAGAAACGAATGTCTAGAGAGGTTGTTATAGGACTAAAATGAACTGGTAATCAAGAGAGCTCGTGATATAGGTAAGAGAGAGAGAGAGAATAGCTGATTGATAAATATCAGAAACTGATATATGACAGTGTTGAATCTAAGAGAAGGAAAGTGACAACTAGAATAATACAGAATTCTGTATTTGAGCCAACATTGTCTAACTTGTTTGTTTATGATAGTGGAGATAGTCTAGAGCAGCATTTCCTACAAGCTTACTTACATCTGTTCATGCACAATACATCTCTTGACGTACATGGGAAATTCTGTAATATCTTCCAAATAATTTTTCAAGGGTGATTAAAGGTCAAAGCTGTATAACTGAGAGGAGACCTCCATATAGTCTTTAAAGGAATGTGGAGAACTGACCAGAGTTTCTACCTAATGCCCAATCCTCACTTTCTCGTGGTACATACTGTTAGGTATCTACCTGGATACTGAACAAATGAGAATGGGCTGGCAATTTGGGATGTAGCCGAAAAAATTGTATTCTTGTTGGCTTAAACCAAAATATAAAATGGTGGTACAGTATGAAAGAATTTCATGTCGGCTTAGGCGTCACCCGGTTAAACACGGGCCTCCGTTGTTTTAGCCAGGGAACCAGGGCAAACAACGAAAAGTCAACTAGTGGAACAAATCCTAAAATGCACCCCGACTCAACATCACCATAGTTCAAGATCGGTACTATCAACATAAGAAGCTTGAATGGCAAAGAAATCGCTTTAGCTGAGGAATAATTGGATTAAGTACCAGATTGATATAATAGAGGACGGAAACAAAAAAGACAAAAAACTGGTGAGATCTTTCTGAGCAATAAATACAAAATGTTATATTTAGGCAATGACAATCAAGTAAAAGAAGGAGTAGCCACAGTATTTGTCATAGGAGTAGTCAATGGTAGGCAGTCTCAAGTAGAGCTGTGATGCATGCAAATATGAGAATGGGGAACTGGACAATGAGACTTATTTGTGCCTATGGTCCCACAGAAGGTTCTACTAAGGTAGAAGTGGAGGAATTTTTTGAAGCTTTAGAGAAAGCAATTGACACAATGAAAAAGGAAAAGTTGGTCTTTGTTGGGGATCTAAATAGCAGAATAGGAAATGATTGTCAGACTTGCAAAAATATTTTGGGAAAATTTGGAGAAAAGAGCGAAGCTAATAATAATGGCAAATACCTGTTGGACTTATGCTCAGAACATGGACTGGTTACTACTAACAGGTTCCAACAAAAAAATGTGCACAAATTAATGGAGAGAAGAGGCATTATTACTAGTTATTACTAACACAATGTTCCAACATAAAAATGTACACAAATTCACATGGAGAGAAGAGGCATTATTACTGGTTATTACTAACACAATGTTCCAACATAAAAATGTGCACAAATTCACATGGAGAGAAGAGACATGGAATAAGAAAAGTCTCATCGACTATGTTATTATTGTTGATAGTGATGTTTTCTCCCTGTGCAGGACACAGGATTTGAAATTGGAAGTGATCACTGTCTAGTCTTGATCAGGATAAAATTGAATTTCATATTGAAAAGAAGAACATGTAAGAAAGTTTTAAAGCGAATAAAAGTTGATCATCTCTCAGATGTGAACTATAGACTAAAATACACAAACATTATTGAAGATAAAATGAAATAGTTTGAGAACAGGAACCAAACCTTAGAGATTCAGTGGCAAGCCCTGAAGAAAACATTGACTGATTCAGCCTGAGAGGCATGTGGTGAGGTTGTCTGCAAGGATAGAAAAATCAGAACTCCGTGGTGGACACAGGAAGTTAAAGAGGTAGCGAAGGAAAAGAAGAAAGCATATCAAAAGTTCCTGGCAAATAAGTCAGCTTGTGCTCTTAGAGAATACAGAGACAAATGTAAGAAAGCTAAACACTATGTAAAACTAGCTAAACAAAAGTCATGGGAAGACTTTGGTAAGAACATAGAACATAAATATCAAGAAGGTGGCAAGATTTCTGGAAGTTGTTGAAGAAGCTCAGAAATGGAAGAGGGATTGATGTAAAAGAAATTAGAGATGATAAAGGTGACATGAAAACTGGAGAAAAAGATATCCTTGAAGTATGAAGTAATTAATTTGAAAAATTGCTAAATGAAACAAGTAGTGACAGCACAGTGGTAAAAAAAAACTCAACAGGCATGCAATCAGGAATACATATCCATACTTGAAGTAGAAAAAAGCCATCAAAAGCCTGAAATGTGGAAAAGCAGCAGGAGTAGATGATATTCAGCCAGAAATGTTCAAGTATGGAGGTATAAGAGTCTTACAGTGGCTGCACTGCATAGTTCAGAAGATCTGGACATAGGGACAAATTCCAGATGATTGGAGAAGAGCTCTCATAGTACCCATATATAAAAAAAGGAAATAAAACTGAATGTGAGAATTAGAGAGGTATTTCTGTACTGAGTGTTCCTGGTAAGATTTATGCAAGTATACTTGAGAAATGGTTGAGAAGGGCTTGGTTGGCCGAGTGGTGAGTGCATCCGCTCTCCAGCCAAAAGGCTATGGGTTTGAATCCCGCAGTGGGCATGGATGTTTGTGCTTGTCTGTGAAAATACTAGTGGCAGTAGTTGGCAGTAGATGCCGTTGGTATAGATGGTGAAAGTAGTAGAAGTTGGTGGACTGAGTGGTGGAGATGGAGAGCTGTAGAGTAGGTGCACTCCCTCGATGAGTCTTTGGACTCCCTGGAGGTGTCACGTAATCATCATCGTCATCATAATAATAATAAAAGCTTGGTGAAAAACAAGCTGGATTTAGGCCAAATAGAGATTGTCAGGATCAGATTTTCACTTTACGACAAATAGTTGAGAAATCACGGGAATATAACAAAGATCTGTATTTAAGTTTTGTAGATCTGGAAAAGGCATATGACAAGGTGCCATATGGTGTCAATGGGGCATTGTATTAAACAACACTTAGTCTTTATTTGAATTGTAAGTCAGCAGTTAAAATTGACAATACAGAAAGATGGTTTAATGCAAATGGTGTCAGACAAGGATGTACATTATCCCCTCTGTTATTCATTATCTATATGGATCACATTATGAAAGAAAGTGGTATTAAACCTGATATCAAAACTGAACATGTTAAATCTCAGCTCTTTTCTTTATGGGGACAATAGTATACTTCTAAATAAATCCACTACAAGTCTGCAAGATTCCTTAACTAAATTGAATAACTGTTATAATAGATATGGTCAGCAATAACAAGACAATGAAATAGGCAGAAGCACTGAAATATCAACTGCATTGTGAATGGAGAACCTATAGAACAAGTAAACATTTCAGCTACTTAGGCACAATTTTTACTGAAGATGGTAAATTAAATATGGAAATAGACAACAAAATCAACAAAGTTGGTGTGGTTAAGAAGTCAACTGAATAAATTTATATGGAATATTAGCCAAAACACTAAATTACCTATATACAAGACAGTGTTCAAACCAATTTTAACTTATGGATCTGAGAGGGCAGGGGGGGGGGCAGAAGTAAAACACTTGACCAGAGACCACAGATATGACAGTCCTGAGAAAGATTAGGGGCATAAACAGATGGCATCAATGGCAATATCATATTAAAAACGAGGATATTAGGAAATAACTTGACATTGTCAGCATCCAGGAATACATTAGCAGAGCCAATCTCAGGTGGTATGGTCACTTAAATAGAATGGGAGAGGAAAAATTAGCAAAACAAGTGTTCTCTGCCAGGTTGGCAGGAAAAAGATCCAGAGGAAGACCAAGATATAGGTGGATTGATACAATAAAAAGTGCCTTAGAATACAGAAAAATAAGATCTGTAATGTTGGCAGGTAACAGACTGAATTGGAGGAAAATTATAGATAGGAAGTTAGTAATGATGTAAATTTTTCGTGTAGTACTGTCATATCCTGTACACTAACTTGAGGATAAATGGCAGGAATTTGATGATAATGATGATGATGATAATTTTTCAGTATCTAATATATCACTGCTTTAAAGCAGGAAATTCTTAACTAGAAAGGATAAGCACATGCACAGATAGACAGACCAATGAAGACTAATTTTAAAAATTGATCAGTTAATTTTTGGCTTAGTAAATAAACACTCATCATACAAAATAAAGTAACTGCAGTTTTGTTACCATTTGCAACATTGTACTTATGAGGAAAAGTAAAACAAGCATAGAAATAGACCTTAAATGTTAAAGATACCAAGCTATTTTAAACCTGGTTTTACTCCATTTCCCAAGTAAGCAAACAGACAAATAAGTCAAGTTTGCCGCTGCACGTAATGCAAGTCTAGCTGACCCTGCAATTTTTATTTAATAAGGTTAAAACACCTTATGGTAACTTGTTCTGGTAAATTACTAAAATCTTGGTATTTCTAGCCTGGCTCCCACTGATGAGACCTCAATAAAGGTCGAAACCGGTCTGGGTAGTGGCCCCTTACCTTTAATACAAAGCATCATACATCTCCTCCAGGAGATGTGCTTTGCATTATGGGTAAATATTAAGATTAGTGATCAGAGCTTATTCTACTTTTACCATGAGTTACCTTAGTCTTGCACTACCTGCAGGGTCAGCTAGACTTGCATTACGTGCAGGCACAAACTTGACTTATTTGTCTGTTTGCTTACTTGGGAAATGGAGTAAAACCAAGTTTAAAATAGCTTGGTATCTTCTTTAACATTTATTATACCCAGGGTAAAATACTTTCTACATAGAAATAGACCAAATACTGGACCAGATCTCAAACTGTCTTTCATTGTGGGTTCCAGAGATTAAAAATTTGAGTAAAGTGAAATTTGTGTACATGTTACATTAACTGGAAAAATAAATACTAATAATATATAATATAATATAATATAATAATAAATAAATAATAATAAAATATAAATTTGCCAAGGTAGTGTGTACTGGAATATCAGCATGCTTAGAGATGAGTCAATATTTAGATATATTATTCATGATATTTTTGATAATTACTGGTTGTAGTATCCTTGTGTATGACTGTTTGAATTTGTGTTTTTTTTTTAATATTTATTTTATTTTATTTTTTTAATATTTTAATAATTTTTTTAAAAAAATTTTGCAAGTCTGGTTGGTCGAGTGGTTAGTGTATCTGCTCTCTAACCAAAAGGCTGTGGGTTCGAATCCCGCCATGGATGTTTGTAATTGTCTGCGAAAATACTAGTGGTGGTGGTCGGCATTAGATGGCATTGGTGTAGATGATGAAGGTAGTTGTGGTTGGTGGGTTAATGGAGACGAAGAGTTCTAGACTAGGTGCCCTCCCTCGATGATTCTTTGGACTCCCTGGAGATGTTATGTAATAATAATAATAATAATATATTTATACCATGTATGATAAATAAATAGTGTTATTCGTAGCACAGATGAGAACGAGAACAATGGCAGCCAAGACATCATTATCCTTGTGTGTCTGTCATAGGGGGTATTTTGTAAAATGTAGTGTGTGTGTGTGTGTGTGTATGCTATATATTTGTTGCTAGGAGAAAATGAATTGTGCTGTGAGAGTGAAGAGTAGGGAGGGAGAGAGAGAGAGAGAGACTCATAGATGTTTTATGTAGAAATGCAAGACTTGTTGGAAGAAAGAAAATGAAGTAACAGCAGTTAATGCTGAAAGCTGTGAAACTGGAAGTGTTGTGTGTGAATGGAGTTCCAAGTTTAAATGATAGTGAAAGAAATGCAAAAGAAAGCACAAATGAGGTGGTTGAAAATAGCAGTAAGATAGTGTTTGCGTAAGTTAAATCAATGGACTGGAAGATAACGAGATAGTTAGTGAGGACAAAATTATATCTGACCTGGTAGAGATGGTGAAGAGCAGCGAGAAAGTAATTCACAATATGAAAGCAGAGTTGGTAAAGATGAAGCAATTATGGAATGAAATGAAGAGAATAACAGGTATGTATGGAGGAGAGAGGAAGGAATAAAAGATGGCAATGTAAAAGAGGTGTCTAATTATTTGAGAGCAGCCATGTATGGGCATTAAATTATTGGAGGTTTAGTAAATGAGAAGGTGCATAATGTTTACTATTCAGCGGGGGGAGGGGGGGGATAGATTGAATAGAGTGACTGATGTATTAGATATGAAGGAAGAAGCAAGAAAAAGAGTTGATAGTGGGTAGGCACAAATGATTTGATCTGGATGGTAACAAGGAGAATACAAGGATAGATATCGGGAGGTTGTTATGAAGAGTAAAAGATAACAGTGTGGCATGAAAAGTAGTTGGTATGTTGTACAGGTATGATAGTGATGAATTGAGACAGTGAGGAAGAATGATTATGAATGGGATGTTCATGAAGTTGTGTGAATAGAAAGGAGTTCATTTTGTGAATGGGTGGGATTTATTTGAGGGACGGGTGGAGCTGTATAAAAAAGATGGGGTATGTTTAAATGGATTTGGTGCAGGCCAGCTGAAGAAATTGTTGCCACAAGAGAGAGAGTAATAACTAAAGTGAAGGAAAGACCTGAGGAAGCAAGAGGTGGTAAAGGTGATATGGAAGAGCAGGTAAGTTCTGCATTCACAAGTTCTTCTAACTTGTGAATGCAGAACATAAGAGAATGAAAGAGAAGGAACAAAACAAACAAGGAAATGAGGAGGTCGGGATGGACAGGGAGACACTGCACAGAAGAGTGGATATGTGGATTGGGATGACCAGAGATGTTCGAAACAAACAGTTCTGAAAAGAGGTGTAAAATCAGTGATGATAGAGAAGAGTGGCTGACGGGGAGTAGTGATGGTAAAGCTTGTTATAGAACCAGAAATAAACTAGCATGTATGTTTACTAATGCGCTGTATGAAAATAAAGTTTTCTTGCTCTTCTACTTTCAGTGCCATCTCTTATTGGAGGTTGGCAATCACCTTGGCAAATTTTGAAAATGAAGTAATAAATAGTATGGGAGTGATTGGGAGTCAACATAATGAAAGCACAAGAGATCTAGAAGAAATGAGATGTTGTGAACGTGAGGGAGTAAGTAAAAGAGCTTTGAGGGGAAAAATGAAACTGGGAGAGAGTTATGCTGAATAGTGTAGAAAATGAGGCCATGAGTGATAATTGTTTGGATTTGAATGAAGTTATGAGTGGTACAATATATGGTGATTCTATGATTAAGGGCATGGAGAGCGGTTTGCCTGAGGAGTGCTTGGCTGGTGGAACAATAGAGAGAGTGACTTTAGCAATAAAGAGAGGGCATGATGCAGAAAAGATGATAGTTATGGTGGGTACAAATGACGTGAGTTGTAGTATTAATCGAGTAGCAAAAGATTTAAGAACATTGTTAGATATCATGAAGAAGAAAAGTGTTAAAGGGAGGATAGTATGTGCGCTGCCTTGTTTTGACAATTATGAGTTAAGTAGAAGCAATGATAACGAATGATATGATTGCAAGAATGTGCAAAAAAAAAAGAGATCTGGAATTTGTTGATGTCTGGAGTGTGTTTGAAGGCAAAAGACAGCTGTATGCAAGAGATGGGATGCATCTGAACATAGAGGGTCATAAGCGATTGAAGAAGTTACTGTTTTCTGAACAAGTTGAAGTAATTGGGCATGGAAACTAAAATTGAAAATGTTGAGTGTAAGAGGGAGAAACTTATGCAGTGAATGTATATTTGTTGATCCTTTTTCGCAGAATAATTTGAAGAATAGAGTGGATAAAAAATTGGCATGGGACTACTGAAATTAGTGACATGTATATCAGTTCTAAAGCTGGTACAAGAACTAAAGGGAATCTGTAAATTTTGTATACTAATGCAAGAAGCATTCAAAATAAGAGGGAAGAATTTTTGGCATTAGTCAGTGCAGTCTCACCAAAAGTTGTAGGCATTAGTGAAACTTGGCTGTCAGCAGAAGATGTAGTTACTGGAATTGAATGTGATGGATACAGTATTTTCAGGGAGGATAGAGAATATAGAACAGGGGGAAGGAGTACTGCTAATGATAGTTGATGAGTTGCAGCCAAAGAAAGTAGTAGATTAAGAGGATAGACATGTGAATGATAGTTCATTTGAGGCGGTCTGGTGTGAAATAGTGACCTACGCAACCAAATATACAGTGGGTTGCTATAGGCAAGGGAGGTACAGGGGTGATGTTGAATTCATGCACCGGCAAATTAGTGCAATGAGTGCAGGGTTAGTGATTATTATGGGGGATCTTAATTATGGTGATATCAATTGGAAGGAGGAAGTATCATGTGACAAAAAGGAAATGGAATTTATACACCTTCTAAGAGATAATTACTTGAAACAGCACATAACTGAAGGGACTTGTGGTGTGAGAGTGTTGGATCTGGTCATTGGTTCAGAGGACATATGCATAAGTAAGGTGTCCTTCTTACCTCCAATTGGTGAGAGCAATCATTGGGAGGTTGCAAAATTTCTGGATTTCTCTCTTAAGAAGGGATATATATGAACTACAGACTAGGTAATTATAACAAGCTTCAGAGTGAGCTTACAACCATCCCATGGCAGAACATATTGCAGGGGAAAAATGTTAGCAGTGCATGGGATAAAATCAGCAGGTATCTGAGGAAGGCAATATCAGAATGTATTCCCATGGTCAGGAAGACAAACAAGGTAGGTGTTAGATGGATGAGCAGTAGTTATCTGGCTTTATCTGCAAAAAAATAAAATGTTATGGAGAATTTACAAGGAGGAAGGCTGTCAGTGCACCCATGAGCAGTACAAGGCTCAAGCTAGGAAGGTTACCAGCATACTAAGAAAAGCTAAATCAGATTATGAGAAAACTTAGCCAAGGAGATCAAGGGTAATCCCAAAAGCGTTCTTCTGCTATATGGTAAGTAAAAGGAAGAATGACTTTGGAAGAATAACTTAGTGGGTGCTGATGGTATTGAGATGACCAATTCAGATGTAATAGTAGAGTTACTGAGTGATCACTTTTCAGAAGTCTATCACCAAAGTGATGATATCTCTGTACCTGTAGCAATAATTAATGTGAGAATCGAAGCTAATAAATTAGAGACTTAGTATATTGCAGAATTTAAATGCAAACTTTTGTAGGTTTAGATGGAATATCAGCTCGGATGTTGCTTGAATGTGCAAAGGAATAAGTGTCAACACCTTTTACTTGGTTATTTAACTTAAGTTTGAACTCTAGTATGGTCCTTAGGAGTGGAAGGAAGGCAAGGTCTGTAAACCTTTGCATAAAGGTTTACAGACCAATCACCATCTCCGGTGTAGTAGTAAAAGTATTGGAAAAAGTTGGTTAAAGACAGAATTCAAGAATGGGTGGATCAGAATATGATACTCTATAGTGGCCAACATAGTTTTGTTAAAGGTCGATCTTGCCTTAGCAATTTATTAACTTTTTATAATAGAATGACATCTGAGTTGGACAAAGGAAATGGCTACACAGTGGTACTTCTGGATTTTGCTAAAGCTTTTGACAGGATACTGTTAAGCAAATTGGAGCAGATGGGGGATGGATACAAAACTGGTGATATGGATAGGAGAATGGCTCAGGGAGAGATACCAGAAAGTGATGTATGGAGGAGCAGAGTCCAAGATGAGGCAGGTGACCAGTGGTGTGCCTCAGGGCTCTGTGCTTGGGCCATTATTGTTTAATTTGTACATAAATGATATAGGAAATGGCTTGAAGGGAAATATTCAATTGTTTGCTGATGATGCAAAGTTGGGTAGCACAATAAAAAATCAGCTGATGTTGAGAGTTTGCAGGATGATTTAAATAAGCTGGCAAAATCAGCAAAAGGTAATAATGGATGTCAGTTCAATGTGAAAAAGTGCAAAGTTATGCATTTTGGGATTAAAAGATTACCAGCTGTGTACTACATTGATGGAATAGTACTCCAAGAGATTGATGAGGCTATGGACTTTGGGGTGTTGGTGGATAGGGAGACGAAATTCAGAGGACACATTGCTAAGGTGTCCAAGATTGCACATAGGATTACTTGGTTATTGAAGAACACACCTAACATCCAGAGATAAAGAGGTTGTTATCATTCCCCTTTATAAGGCATTGATACATTTGGATTACTGTGCTCAAGTCTGGTCACCTTGATTGCTTGGGGATGAAGAGGTTGTGGAGAGGGTTTAGATGAGAATGACTAAGTTGGTGAGTGATGTAAAAAATGCTCCCTACATTGATAAATTGAGAGCTTGTGGATTGCAGAGATTGGTTGATAGACGGAGAAGAGGGGACATGATAGAAACATTTAAATTACTGAAAGGTTTTTATAAGATTGATGCAGGGAAAATATTTCAGCTGTGTTGATAGTGATGGAGAACAAGAGGTCATCCCTGGAAGTTGAGGAAAAGTGTGGTTAAGAGGTCATCCCTGGAAGTTGAGGAAAAGTGTGAGTCATTGCCTGACTCAGTTGTGAGTTCTTTGTCTGTAAATGAATTCACGAAGAGATATGATAGATATTGTTTTGATAATTTGGATCACTTACGATGAGGCTACTGACTCCATGGGGATACCCATAATAATAATAATAAAATAATAATAATAATAATAATAATTTTGAGCAATCCTCAACCACTCTGAACAGTTCCTCAGAGCTCATGCCAGTCCACTGTCTGATATCTGCCAGCTGAGATTTTCTTCGTCTGCTTTGTCCTCTTCTTCCATTTATCTTCCCTTTCATAATCCATTGAAGTATCTTATATTATTTTTCATTGCGAAGTAAGTGACCAATATATGCAGTTTTTCTTCTTTTTATGGTATCTAAAAGTTCGTGTGATTTTCCCCATTTGTTCCAGTACTTCTTGATTTGACATTTTTTCCATTCATGGGATTTTTAACATTCGTCTATATAACCACATCTCAAAGGCTTCAAGTTTTTTTATTGATGTTATCTTCAAGTTCCATGTTTTTGTACCATACAGCAGTATAGACCATACATAGCATTTAACCATGCATACTCTGAGCTCTAAATTTAAATTGTGGTTGCTTTTATCAGTAGAAAATTTTTTCTTCCCATTTCAATTCTAACTTTTATTTCCATTTCTGGATTGCATTCTTCATTTAACCAGCATCCAAGATATTTAAATTTTGTCACTCTTCTTGTTTGTTTCCCATTTAAAGAAAGTGCTGAATTAAGAATTTAGCAATTTGGTTTCTTGCTTATGACCATGAATTTAGTTTTGGTGATATTTATTCTGGAACAAGTAAACACTGATTTAAATCATCTGGAACAAGTAAACACTGATTTAAATCAAGTTAAATTTATCACCATTAGTTAATAATTCTAATGAAATGACATAAAATTAATACTAATTTTAATCTGTTACTATTTACCAGAAGAAGAGTTCAAAGAAAAGCATTGGAGTTTACTAATTTACCCGAAGAAGCATCTGATTTAATCACAATCATATTTTAAATCTTTCGGTGCCAGGTTTGTTTTTCAGGGGTTTTTCTTTGTGCAAGACATTGACATTCAAACTGTATAATTGACACAGGCAGACTATGTAAATAGGATTAACAGTTCTATTACGGTGTTGAAAGTGAGAGCGAAAGTAAAAATACAGAGCGAGAGAATGGTTTAACGGGTAAAAAAATGAAGAGTTAGTTGCACTGAAGGAGATCGCACGGTTGCGTGGAGTGATACATAGGGCGAAGCGGCAGCTGGAGCGATTGCAAAATTGTTTACCGAGCGCATCAGCTAATGAAAAGCAAATGTGTGATAAAAAAAATTAGAGAATGATCAGGAGTGTAAGAAAAATGAAGGAGCGAGTGTTGTACGGTGATTATTAGTAAGAGGTGTAATAGATGAGAGTTTGTTAAAATCATACTTACCGGATGCGAAAATTAAGGATGTAAGTGAGTCTATTAGAGTGCAAAAGCAGAGGGTGAAAGAAATGTTAGTAGTGGCAGGAACGAATGATTTAAAAGGAGAAAAAATGCTATGAAAGAGGACTTGCAGGAATTACTAGAGGTAGCAAAAGAAAAGAGTGAGAGAGTTAAGATAGTGAGTCTGTTGCCACGGTATGACAGAGAAGAGTTGAGAAGGAGGGCCATAATTGCAAATGACTCTATGCACAGGTTATGCAGGAGGTGTGGTGTGGAGTTTGTGGATGTGTAGAGTGAGTTTGATGGGTGAAAGGATTTATACAAGATGGATGGTTTGCATCTGAATGGATTTGGTGTGCGGAGGCTGGAAAAAAGTGTTGTTGAATGAAGTGAAAGTGGATGTGCAGAATCAGGGACACTAGAGTTATTAATGGGAGGGGGAAGTGGATATGCAGACTTCAGGGAGGCAGTTGAGTGTAAGAATGTGTATAATATGCCTGAGCTAGTATGAAGGACATCAAATCAGAATGGGATTAGTATAAGGCATCAAGATAGGGATGTTACTAATGGGGCTTCTGCATTTCTTGTATAATAATGCCAGGAGTATTAGGAACAAGAAGGAAGAATTTTTTGGCCTTGGTTGGCTCTTCCTGGCCACAGGTCATTGGCATTAGTGAAATATTGCTGACAGAAGATGATATAGCTAGTGGCAGAGAATGTGAGGGGTATAGTGTGGTCAGGAGGGACAGAGAGAATAAAATGGGGAGAGGAGTGTTATTTATGATAGCCGATGAACTGCAGCCAAGGAGAATAGAAGTTGAACTGCAGGATAGAGAAAAGATCACATTTGAGGCTATTTCGTGTGAGATTGAGACTAGCAGAACAACAGTTGGGTGCTGCTATAGACCAGGTGATGGAATAGATGGTGGAGATAGATGCATAAACAAATAGACACAATGAGTGGAAGGAGGGTAATTATTATGGGGGACTTCAACTATGGTAACATTAATTGGAAGGAGGAGAGGACACATGGGAGGAAGGAAATGGATTTTATGCAGTTATTAAGGGATAACTATCTGCGACAGCATGTAATGGAAAACACTAGGGGTTCGAGAGTGCTTGACCTGGTAATAGCATCTGAAATTTTGATTGTAATGAATATGACCACGTTGCCAACAATTGGTGAGAGTGATCATATGGTCTTGACCTGGGAGGTGGCTAAATGTGTGGAATTTTCAATTAAGACAGGGTATGTGTAGAATTACCGGGCTGGTAAGTATGACAAGCTTAGGCGATTGCTAGGTTCAGTGCCATGGCATGTAAAACTGCAAGGGCTGGATATCGAGAGCATGAGAAGTGGTCAAGGAGCATTTACAGGAGGTTATGGCTGATTGTATATTACCTAGGGTCCGAATAGTAAAACAAGTAGGAGTTAAACAGAAGAATAACACCATTAAGCTTGAGCTGCAAAAAAAAGAAACAACAATGGAGGAAATTTAAGGAGAAAAGTTATCTGCAGGCATACGAACGGTATAAAGTGCAGGCCAGAAGGGTAATGAGTGTGGTAAGAAAAGCAAAAGCGGATTATGAAAGGGAATTAGCCATGCAAGCTAAAGAGAATCCCAAACAGTTTTTTCGATATGATGCAAGTAAAAGAAAAAATGTATACGGCAGAATGATTTTAAGGAATGCCGATGGTAGGGAGGTAACCAAAACAGTCGTTATAGTGGAATTGCTGAGTGTGCATTTTGCAAGAGTATATCATCCAGGTGGTGATATTGCAGGAATGAAGGAACCAACAGCTTATTCGGGAATTGTGGTGAATGAAGTGGAGGTGAATAGTTTATTACAAAACCTTAATGCGAATGCATCTGTGGGATTGGATGGTATACCAGCTCGTCTCTTACATGAAGCGGCTAAAGAATTGTGAGTACCCTTGACCATTTTGTTTAATTTGAGTCTCAGGTCTGGGTTAGTCCCGAGGGGATGGAAAGAGGGGAAAATAGTTCCACTGCATAAAGGAGGTTCCAAGACTGCTGTTGCAAATTGCTGACCGATCAGTATATCAGGAGTCATTGTCAAGGTCTTGGTGAAAGTAGTCAAGAGGAAAATACAGGAATGGATAAATGAAAATGGGATACTGTATGGGTGATAGCATGGTTTTGTGAAGGGTTAGGTTACAGTAACTTGCTCACGTTTTATAACACAGTGACGGCTGAACTGGATAAGGGTAAATGGGTTTACACTGATTCTGCTGGACCTTACTAAGGCCTTTGACAGGATACCACATGGAATTCTAATCAGAAAACTGCAGCATATGGGGATGGATATATAGGGTTGGTGAGATGGATCGGAGGGTGGTTGATGGAGAGATATCAGAGAGTAGTTTATTTAGGAGTAGAGTCCAAAAGAAAGCCTGTGACTAGTGGTGTGCTGCAGGGTTCTGTTCATGGACCACTACTATTTAATTTGTTAATTTACGATATACGAAAGGATTTGAGAGGAACTGTTCATTTGTTTGTTGACGATGCAAAGTTGGGTAGAGCAATCGTGAATGCACATGATGTCAAAATTTTGCAGGATGATTTGGATAGATTGGAGGACTGGGCTAAGGAGAATGGATGTCAGTTCAGTGTGGCTAAATGTAAGGTTATGCATTTTGGGGTGAAAAGATTACCAGCAGTATACCACATTGGTGGAACTGTACTCCAGGAGATTGACGAGGCCAGGGATTTGGGAGTGTTGGTGGATAGGGAGTTGAAGTTTAGGGGACACATTACAAAAGTGGCTAAATCAGCTCATCAAATAACGTTCCTGAAGAATACTTTGACGAGCAAAGACAAGAAGGTTATTGTTCTTTTGTGTCGAGCCTTGATAAGATCCCATCTTGATTACTGTGCCCAGATTTGGGCGGCAGAGTTTCTTCTTGATGGGGAGGAGGTTGAGAGGATCCAGAGGCAAATGACTAAGATGATAGCAGGTCTATGGAATGAACCTTATGAAAAAGGTTGAAGATTTGTGGGTTGCAGAAATTGGTTGATAGGCAGAAAAGGGGTGATATGATTAAGACATTAAAATTACTGAAGGGTTTCTATAAGATTAATTCAGAGGATATTTTTGAGAACAGGACTGGTGATGGGAGGACTAGGGGGCCATCCATGGAAACTGGGCAGGAGTGTGGTTAGCAAGGGTGTTAGAGCTAGGTTTTTTACTTGGAGAGTGGTGAATCAGTGGAATAAGCTGCCAGAGTCTGTTGTGGGTACCATGATTGTGAATGAGTTCAAGGCAAAGTATGAGAGATACTGTGTGAATGTTTAATAGTTGTTATTGAGATGATGTTAGGGCCTCCCCTCGATGAGTCTAAGGACTCCTTGGTGTTGCCCATAATAATAATAATTACTATTCGTGATTCATGAATTGTTCATAAGTACATTTTTGTCACCTCAAGCAGTAAGAAGAACAGTGATAAGACTGACATGCACAAGAGATTTTTATCATTTATTGTTATTATTATTATTATTATTGTTATTGTTCTGGGAAACTCCAAGGAGTCGACAGACTCATCGAGGGAGGCCCTAACTTCGTGTCAAGAACAACTATTCAACATTCACACAGTATCTATCATACCTTGCCTTGAACTCATTCACTGTCGTAGTACCCACAACAGATTCTGGAAGCTTATTCCACTCATTCACCACTCTCCAAGTAAAAAACCTAGCTCTAACACCCTTGTCAACCACGCTCCTGCCCAGCTTCCATGCATGGCCCCTAGTCCTCCCACCACCAGTCATATTTTTAAAAATATCTTCTGGATCAATCTTATAAAAACCCTTCAGTAATTTGAATGTCTCAATCATATCACCCCTCCTTCGCCTATCGTCCAATTTCTGCAACCCACAAATCTTCAACCTATTCTCATAAGGTTCATTCCACAGACCTGCTATCATCTTGGTCACTCGTCTTTGGACCCTCTCCACTTCCTCCCCATCACGAAGAAACCCTGGTGCCCATAACTGGGCACAGAAGTCCAGATGGGGTCTTATCAAGGCTCGATACAGAGGAACAACAACTTGTTGGTCACTGCATGTTAAAGTATTTTTCAGAAGCCAAGTGATTTGGTGAGCTGTTTTAGTCACTTTTGCAATGTGCCCCCTAAACTTCAACTCCCTATCCACCAACACTCCCAAATCCCTGGCCTCATCAATATCCTGGAGTACGGTTCCACCAATGTGATATACTGCTGCTATTCTTTTCACCCCAAAGTGCATAACCTTACACTTTGCCACATTAAATTGACATCCATTTTTCCTAGCCCAGTCCTCCAAACTATCCAAATCATCCTGTAAAATTTTTACATCCTGTGCATTCACAATTGCTCTACCCAACTTTGCATCATCAGCAAACAAGTGAATACTTCCTCTCAAATCCTTTCCTATATCATTGATGAACAAATTGAAAAGCAGTGGTCCAAGAACAGAGCCCTGCGACACTCCACTAGTCACAGGATGTCTTTTAGACTCCACTCCTGAATAAACCACTCTCTGGTATCTCTCCTTCAACCACCCTCCTATCCATCTCACCAACCCTATATCTATCCCCATCTGCTCCAGTTTACTGATTAGGGTTCCATGTGGTATCCTATCAAAGGCCTTGGCAAGGTCCAGTAGTATCACTGTAAACCCATTACCCCCTATCCAGTTCAGCCGTCACTGTGTTATAAAACATGAGCAAGTTACTGAGGCATGATCTACCCTTCACAAAACCATGTTGTCCCCCATACAATATCCCATTTTCATCTATCCAATCCTGTATTCTTTTCTTGACTAATTTCTCTAAGACCATGACAATGATTCCTGATATGCTAATCGGTCGGTAATTAACAACAGCAGTCTTGGGACCACCTTTATGCAGTGGAACTATTTTCCCCTCTTTCCACCCGTTCGGGACTAACCCAGACCCGAGACTCAAATTAAACAAAATGGTCAAGGGTTCTGACAATTC
Organism: Typopeltis vanoorti; assembly: GCF_054136105.1. NCBI lineage: Eukaryota > Metazoa > Arthropoda > Arachnida > Uropygi > Thelyphonidae > Typopeltis > Typopeltis vanoorti. The sequence continues at coordinate 61,688,681 of NC_143561.1, forward strand.
TTTAGCTGCTTCTCGTACAACACGAGCTGGTATACCATCCAATCCCACAAATGTATTGACATTGAGGTTATGCAATAGACTACTCACCTCCACTTCATTCACCACAATTCCCGTATAATCTACTGGTTTATTCGTTTCTGCAATGTCACCACCTGGATGATATATTCTTGCAAAGTGCTCACTCAGTAATTCAACTATCTCAACTGATTCAATTACCTCCCTACCATTGGCATTCTTTAAAATCATTCCCATGTACATTTTTCCTTTTACTTGCTACATATCTAAAATACTGTTTAGGATTCTCTTTAGCCTGCATGGCCAATGTTCTTTCGTAATCCTTTTTTTGCTTTTCTTACCACACTTGTCACCCTTCTGGCCTGCGCTTTATACCGTTCATGTGCCTGCCAGTCACCTTTCTCCTTAAATTCTCTCCATAGTTGTTTCTTTTTTTGCAGCTCAAGCTTAATGGTGTTATTCATCCATTTAACCCCTACTTGATTTATTATTCGTACTCTAGGTATACAGTCAGCCATTGCTTCATGCAAGCACTTCTTAACTACCTCCCATGCACTGTCAACTTCTAGTCCTTGCAGTTGTACATGCCATTGCACTGAACCAATCAAACTCCTAAGCTTGTCATAGTTTCCAGCCCGATAATTCCACATGTACCCTGTCTTAATTGAAAATTCTACACCTTTAGCCACCTCCCAAGTCAAGACCCTATGATCACTCTCACCGATTGGTGGCAATGTGGTCATATTTGTTACAGCCAAATCCTCAGATGTAATTACTAGGTCAAGCACCCTCTGACCCCTAGTATTTTCCATTACATGCTGTCGCAGATAGTTATCCCTTAATAACCGCATAAAATCCAATTCCTTCCTCCCGTGTGTCCTCTCCTCACTCCAATCAATGCGACCATAGTTGAAATCTCCCATAATAATCACCCTCCTTCCACTCATTTCTTCTATTTGCTTGTGCATACTGTCACCACCATCTTTTCCATCACCTGGTCTATAGCAGCACCCAATTGTATATTTAGTTCTGCTAGCCACAATCTCACACCAAATGGCCTCAAATGTGCTCTTTTCTCTATCCTGCAATTCAACTTCTATTCACCTTGGCTGTAGCTCATCAGCTATCATCAACAATACTCCTTCCCCCATTTTATTCTCTCTGTCATTCCTGAACACACTATATCCATCACATTCAATCCCACTAGCTATATCATCTACAGTCAGCCATGTTTCACTAATACCAATAACCTGTGGTCTGGAAGTGCCAACCATGGCAAAAACTCTTCCTTCTTGTTCCTAATACTCCTAGTATTAGTGTACATGAATTTAAGACCCCCATTAGCCCCAACCCTACCTTGATGCCTTATATTAACTATCCCACTCTGATTTGTTGTCGTTATTTGCTCTGGCATATTATATTCATTCTTGCATTCAACTGCCTCCCTAAGGACTGTATATCTACCCCCCCCCCTCCCTTAATAAATCTAGTTTCCCTGAATTTGCACATCCACTACATTCAGCAACATTTTCTCAAGTCTTCTTACACCGTAACCATTCAAATGCAAGCCATCCATCTTATATAGATCCTTTCGCCCATCGAACTCACTCCCCACATTCACAAATTCCACAACACTCGTCATACACAACCCAGGCATAAAGTCATTGGCAATTATGGCCCTCCTTTTAAACATTTCACTGTCATTCCGTGGCAAAAGACTAATCATTCTAACTCTCTCACTCTTTTCTTTTGCTACCTCAAACAATTCATTCAGGTCTTCTATCATTTCCATTTTATCTCCTTTCAAATCATTCGTACCTGCCACAACAATCATTTCTTTCACCCTTTCCTTTTGCTTTCTAATAGACTCAGTTACATCCTTTATGGTCGCACCAAGTTGGTACGATTTTGTCAAATCCTCTACTAACACACCTCCTACTAACGAGTCTCCATACAGCACTCTATCCTTCATTTTGTTCATGTTCACATTCATGCATCTATTTTTCCTGTCATACCTTTTATTATTGGTTGGTTCATTCAGTCGACTTTTGTTCATGCACTCTAGCTGCTGTTTTGCCCTTTCTATCGCACCATTCAACAACGCGATCTCACCCAATGCATCTATCTCATCTTTTTTATTCTCTGAGAAACCATTAATACTATCATTCACACTTTCTACATTCACACTCTCACAATTCTCATGTACAACCTTGCCGTTTCTTGTCATATCCCTATTTTCTTCATTCTGAAGTTTGACAAAAATATCACACTCACGATCCGAAATACACTTCAATTCCTCATTCTCCCTACATTTTCTTCACACATTCAATCCTTTATTATCATCTATCCACACTCCGACCGCACTCCACAAAGCATACATTCACAGCTAGTGCACTGACTCATTTCTTTTATACTACCGTTCTTTGATAAAGATGGTGAACCATCATTACTGGCCGCCATTTTCCTTCGTACAGGTGCCATACTTATTTGCAACTTGTTTTATCAAATTATAAGTTATAACACACCAAAAACACACAAACAGACGCACTAAAATACGCAGGGCAAACAAAACTACGCAATATTAAGTAATTTCATCAATGATAACTGAAAATAATACTTATCTTATCAGGAGCTTGCACGAACACTACACACTACGATATAACCTCGAACCAATAATCAAACTTTTTGCATTTATGCATATCATCAGCTTGGTTTTTGAAAATGACTGAATTATTGTGTCATTTAAGATGTCAGAATTATTCATTAAAGGATATGTCTAGAAATTATATATATATATATATATATATATATATATATATATATATATATATATATATATATATATATATATATATATATATATATATATATATATATATATATTAGAATTTCTGTAGTACTTTATTTAAAATATATTTTAGTGGGAGACAAAAAGCCAAGTTATTTTGTCATCCATTTATTATCAATAAGGAAAAAACTTTTTATAATATGTTTCTGATATAATATATTGCTTTGTGTCATTGTAGGGCCAACCTGGTGCTGATGGAAAACCAGGAGAACCAGGACCACAGGTTTGATATGTTTTTTATTTATGTACAATTATTTTTAAGTGCCCCCCCCCGTGTCACTTGCATATAAAGGGCTGCAATGCCTAGTGCAAATCAGTAAATTGATGCCATGTGTGTGTGTGTGAGTCAGGATCAGGAGAAAAGTAATTTGTTGATATTCTTCAGATAAATAGCAATAGATTACTGCTAAAGATTCTAATCTTTAGCAGTAATTATTGTTTTGTAAACTTGTGAACCTAGTAAAACTCATAAAATGAGTTTTACTAGATTTACAAGTTTTTTTTTTTCTTCAAGTATCCACAAAATTGAATATGTGAACATTAACTGCAATAAATGCTAAAATTCATAAATACAGCATTTCAAATCACATGTGCATAGCTACTATACACTATCTCCCAATAATTATCTGGACACCCATGTTACTTGAAGTTACAGAGGATTTCAGGTTTGTTAATAACATAAAAACTGGTGTACAGATAATAGGAAGCAGTATTTCATCATAGCAGTTGAATACAGGTGGTATGGCAACATGGCATGAACTCTGTGACTTTGAGAAAGGTGTCATCGTGGGCTGTCACATTAGTGACATGTTGATATGTGACATTGCCGTTCAATTGGAGCATTCAAAAGTCTGAGTGCAGTCCTGGCCGAGTGGTTAGCATATCCACTCTCCAGCCAAAAGGTTGCAGGTTCGAATCCCACTGTGGGGGCATGAATGTTTGTGATTGTCTTTAGAAATACTAGTGGGGGTGGTCGGCAATAGATGTTGATGTAGTTGAGGTCATTTAGTGGATTGAGTGGCAGAGACAGGAGTTGTAGAGCAGGTGCCCTCCCTCAATGAGTCTTTGGACTCCCTGCAGGTGTCTAATAATAAGAAGAAATAATAAGAAAATCAACTGTTGGTGATGTGATCAACAAATAAAGACATTCTGGCATCACTAGTGCAAGAAAACACCCAGAGTGACCACCGAAAAATGACTCACAGGGACACGAGGGTATTAAAATGGGTATCACGCAAAAACTGGCTGCAGTTGGCACAGAACCATCTGTGATGAGTTCCAGAGCACACTAATGCCATGGTGAGCACTAATACTGTATGAAAAGAACTCTATTTACTTGGTTTCCATGGAAGAGTAGCAGCACAAACCGAACATCACGTTTCCAGTCTGATGGCAGGGTGTGGATGTGGTGAACGCTTGTTACCACATTGTGTTGTTGTACCCACACTAAAGTTTGGTGGTGAAGAAGTAATGGTGTGGGATGCATTTAGCTGGTTTTGAGTAGGACCACTGGTTGTTGTCAATGGTTCCATGAAGGCAGCTCAGTACCTTGCTATTCTAGATAATCAGGTGCTATCTACATTGGAGATTTTATGGAATGGACCCATGTTACTATCAAAATGACAGTGCTCCATGCCACAAAGCTGCAGCTGTTATGGAATGAGATGAAGAGATGGGTTTTAAATGACTGCCCTGGACTGTGCAGAGTCTTGACCTCAACTCCATTGAACACTTGTGGATGAATTGGAGCAATGATTGAGGTCGAGAGCAGTACATCCTCAATCTGTTGCTGAACTCAGTGCTGCTTTGATGGAGGAATGGAGACAAATTCCACCTGATGTCTGCTGCGCATTGGTGGAATTTGATCACCTCCTGCATCCTCAAAGGATGCAGGAGGTGATCAAAGCCAGAGGTGGACATACCTGATATTCGGGTTAAAATGGCAAAATACAAAGAACCTTTCCACCATATTAGAGGAAGAAGATTTAACAGCCCAAACCCTCTATCTCCACAAGGGACTTAACGAAGCTTTTCAACACATAGGAAAAGCAACTGAGCATTTTGAGTCAAAAGATTCAAATTTCAAGCACACTAGTTATTGATTTAAAAATATGCTTATATATTATTGTAAAATTTATAAAGAAAAGAGAAGACTGTCTTGGAAACAAGACACTCTTCTTGAGTCTTATAATTTTCCAGCTTTTTTTAAGGCTTTGTTTTCATTTTCATTTCTATGGATAAATAAAGCATTGTTTAATAAATAAATTATTATTTAACATTACTATGGTCAACTTTCATTGTTGAGAACTAATTCCTATTTTTAATATTATGTCTATGAGAAATAAATTCCTGCTTTATGAGTTCTCATTTTGAGAACCACGTCTGGTGAGAGACCACAGTTCCACCATATTAGAGGCCTGAAGTTGCTTGAAAAAGTTCCATGCTTTGTCACTAAAGCAGGGTTTCCAGATTATGTAAAAAATAAATACAGAAGAAATACATAACACTAAAACTAGAAGAAAACAAAAGCCTACTCACAGAACTCATGTTCTATAGGTTTATAATCTTTTGTGGGTGAGAATCACATTAAAAAAAAGAAAGATAACTGGACAAATACTTTACTTCAGATGAAGTCTATTACAGAAACAGATGGAAAAACCTACTGATCAAAAATTAGACATAAATGATCCTGTTAAGCTGTTGAAGTAGAAGGGTTGATTCAATTGAGCATATCAAATTGTTTGCTGAGAATGCTGAACAGTAGAGGGCAATAGTTAATAAAGTTGATGTGGGAATCCTGCAGGATTATTTAAATAGAGTGAAAGTGTGGATAAAGAATACTTGTTTCCAATTTATTGCAGCAAAGTGTAAAGTTTGGAATCTCAGCTGAAAACATTATGAGTTGTGTATTACATTGTTGGAACTGGAGAACAAAAAACCTGAATGAGAGTAGAAATAATGAAAAAAAACCTGAAGGTCACTCTTAATGATTATTATTATTAAGAGTGACCTTCAGGGAGTCAGGAACTCATTGAAGGAGGCCACATATCATCCAAACCAGCTGTCATACCTTTTCTTATAGTGTCATACTACTTGCACTCACCACCTCAAAAGGCAGTCAATTCTGATCATGCAGCCACTCTATAAGAGAAAAATTTAGCTCTCTCACCTCCTTCTTAACTGCATTCTCAACTCTATATTCTCAACTTCCATAAATGCCCTCTCATTGCTCTCCATAAAATGAAAAATTCCATCTTCTAGTATCCTGTATGACCCTTCAGAAGTATGTAAGTCTCAATTACATCATCCCTCTCCCTCCTATTTGCTAGTGTCTGCAGTTCACAAATTCTCAATTTTTTATTATCTGCATTCCACAGTCCCAATATCAACTTTAACACTCTTCTTTCCACTCTCTCTCTACTGTATCAGCATTGTCAGCATCATGGAAATCAGGAGACCAGATCTACACACAGTAGTCCAAGTGAGGTAATTATCAAGGCTTTATAAAGAGACAAAATAAATTCCTTATCCTTACATATCAAGGTTCTTTTGTGCATTTATCCTCTGAATTGCAATATTTGCTATATGGCCCTTTAACTTCTTATCTATTAAAACTGCAAGATCCCTAACTCGATCAGTTTCTTTTAGCATAATTCCACTAATAACATTACCATCCTTTGACCATTAGATATCCCATTACACCAAAGTGCATAACTTTACATTTACTAACACTGAACTGAAAACCATTTTCACATGCCCGTAATTCCAGCCTATTCAAATCATTCTGCAAATACTGCATATCAGTCCCCCCCCACCCCCCCCCCCCCCCACCCCCCCCCCCCCCCACCCCCCCCCCCCCCCACCCCCCCCCCCCCCCACCCCCCCCCCCCCCCACCCCCCCCCCCCCCCACCCCCCCCCCCCCCCACCCCCCCCCCCCCCCACCCCCCCCCCCCCCCACCCCCCCCCCCCCCCACCCCCCCCCCCCCCCACCCCCCCCCCCCCCCACCCCCCCCCCCCCCCACCCCCCCCCCCCCCCACCCCCCCCCCCCCCCACCCCCCCCCCCCCCCACCCCCCCCCCCCCCCACCCCCCCCCCCCCCCACCCCCCCCCCCCCCCACCCCCCCCCCCCCCCACCCCCCCCCCCCCCCACCCCCCCCCCCCCCCACCCCCCCCCCCCCCCACCCCCCCCCCCCCCCACCCCCCCCCCCCCCCACCCCCCCCCCCCCCCACCCCCCCCCCCCCCCACCCCCCCCCCCCCCCACCCCCCCCCCCCCCCACCCCCCCCCCCCCCCACCCCCCCCCCCCAACCTTAATATCATACCAGATTGCTTTAACAGCTACCCCTCCCACCTCTCCTATTCTTTTTGGTTGCAATTCATCTGCTATCATCAGCAGCAGTACTCCTTCCCCATCCTGTGTTCTCTATCTTCCCTGAAAATACTAAACCCTTCACATTCAATCCTTGTAACCACATCATCTGCTGTTAACCAAGTCTCACTAATGCCTATAACGTTTGTCACAGTTGCACTAACCAATGCCCAAAACTCTTCTCTTGTTCCTGATACTTCTGGCATTAGCATATAAAAACTTCAGCATTCCTTTAGGCCCTAGCCACCTTTATTTTCTGAATTGACCACTCTATTCAATATTTTCGCTTGAGAGACCAGATTCCTCACCTGGTCATTCTCACTTGCTTCATGGATGCCTTCACACAAACTCACTTGCTTCTGCCCTTATTGCCTAAGTTTCCCTGAGCTTCAGCATGCTCAGTGAACGAAGTTCTCTCCAGGCATCTAACACCAAAACCATTTAGATGCAGTCCATTAGCATTGTACAAATCCTTCTTTCTCTAAAACAGAGACCACGGATCCACAAATTCTATGTCATTCCTTTTGCACAATCTACATATAGACTCATTGGCTATCAGTTCCTCCTCCTCGGTTGGCTTCTATCATAGCATGATAGGAGACTTATAATCTTCACCTTCTCGCTCTTCAGTTTTGCCTCTTCTACCAACTCCTTTACATCTTCTCTCATAGAATACTTCTTGCCTCTCAAATCATTTATATGTACCAACCAAGACAATCATTTACTCTGACTTACTTTTTTTTGCATGCAGATGGCGTGACTAATATGTGAATCTTTGCACCTGGGAAACACGATTTTGTCATACTTTCATTAAGTGCTCCTCTGATCATTGAATCTCCATATGTAACTTCCTCCTTAACTTGTTTGTTTAGTCGGTCTTTATTATTCCTTCGGATCATCTGCTTCTTTCTTTTTTTTAGTCCTGCTTAACTCTTGCTGCATCTGCAATTGTATGGAGGAGGAAATTAAATGTCTAAAGAAGTGATTAAATATACAATAGGTTGCTGCTATAATCTGGGAGAAGAGGGAAAATGAGAATAAATGTAAATGCCATGCACTGGCAAATTAGCATGATGAATGCAGGTCGAGTAATTATTATGAGGGATTTCAACTATGGTGACATAAAATGAGAGGAGGAATGAGTCATAATGGGAAGGAAATAGAATTAATACAGCTGTTAAGAGATAATTACTTGAGACAGCATATAATGGAGGAGATATGAGGTTCGAGAGTGCTAGATCTGGGCATCAGAGAACTTAACACTAAACCAAACTAGCTAAGCTGCCTCTGCTTGTGAGACAGTTATCATGCAGTCTTTACCTGTGAGGTTGCCAACATACATAATTTTCTATTTAGAAGGGATATATAATTACAAGCAAGTAATTATGACAGGAAGATGAGTCAGCTTTCAGCAGTGTCATAGCATAAGAATTTGGAGAGGGAGACATGTTGATGGTGTATGGGAAATGGTCAAGTGGTGTTTAAAGTAAGCAGTATCATTTTACATATACAGAATCAGAAGGTGCAGACAAAGAAAAAGGCCAGTCTGGTTGGCTGGGTGGTTAGCATATCTGTTCTCCAAGAGGCTGTAGGTTCAAATCCACTGTGGGCATATATGTTTGTGATAGTATTTAGGTAGGAGATGAATTTCATTGTCTGGTGTGAGACCACTGCTGCACTTTTTTGGAGGTATTTTAAAAAGTTCCATTAGAGCAGGGTTTCTAGATTATATAAAAATAAAAGGTAAAATAAATTAATAAAATTAAATAAAATATTAAAAAAGAAAAAACATTAGCCCACCCATGGTATGAATGCACTATAGGTTTATAGATGACTTTTGTAGATGGGAGCTCCATAAAAAAATAAAAATATAAAAAAAAAATAAAGAAAAAGGTGATCAACAAGTGCTTGAGCAGTACAAGACACAGGAAAGAAGGGTGACCTGCATGGTAAGGAACTCTCCAAAGCTAATTATGAGAAAAAGCTAGGTCATGAGGACAAAAGAAATCCTGAAGAGTTATTTCACTATGAGTTAAGTAAAAGGAGGCATAACTAATGAAGGATGACCTTAAAAAGTTTTGATGGTGGGGAGATAACAGATGCAAACCAAATCGTTGAGTTACTGAGTGATACTGCAATGCCAAATGTGACATTGACTGATGGGAGCATAGAGGTTGCAGAATTGGAAGTGCTTAGAATATTCCAGAATCTTTATGTGAACTTGGTCATGGGATTAGATAGTATATCAGCCTGAGAATGTTACAAGAATGTTCGAGAAATTATCTGCTACTCAGAACAAAGCTGTTTAATTTAAGCCTCAGTTACTGCAAAGATGCCAATGGACTGGAAATATGGCAAACTAATCCCACTGCATGAAGGGGGCTCCAAGACAGAAGTAGCAAATTATAGGTCAATCAGTAACTCAGAAGTGGTAATTAAGGTATTGGAGAAATTGGCAAATGACAGAATTCAAGACTTGATGGATAGGAATATGATATTTTATAAGGGGCAACATGGTTTTGTTAAGGATTGGTCTTGCCTTAGTAATTTGCTTACTTTTTATAATAAAGTGATAATGGAGTTGGAAAAGGGAAATTACTACTCAGTGATGCAGCTTCTGTGCTGGATTTTGCAAAGGCATTTAACAGGATTCCACATAGAGCTCTGTTGTATAAATTGGAGCAAATGGAGATTGATATGAAACTGGTGATATAGATTAGAGAGTGGCTGATGGATAGCTATCAAAGCATGGTTTATCAAGGAGTTGAATTCAGTTGATTACTAATACACTGACTACTACTTTACAAACCCAGCATTCCATTTTTATTATATATACATGAAAATTTTAAAGATCAAAGTATCAATTAAAAGATTAAATATCAAATGTAAATAAGTTAATTTTATTGGCCATACTGTCTCTATTATTTGATATAACTTCCATATCCATTTCTTTTTTTTTTTTTTTTTTTTTAGCACAAATAATTTAGCATAGATCAGAACTGCAGTAGCAACTTGTAAGGAAATAATTGATATATATAAATGCACTTTTTCCATAACTGTTCTAAAATGATGCATGAGAAGCATGTTTTCTAAATTTATTTAAAATATATTTTAGGGTATACAAGGACTTCCTGGTCTAATTGGACAGGCTGGACCCAAAGGTGATCAGGTAACAGTAATTAATTTGCTCTTGTAAATTTAGAAATTCTTTATATTAAATAATCATAAATTGATCTTCTATATATGAACTTATTTTGCCTAGGGTGAAGCTGGACAGGATGGTCATCCAGGTCCCTCAGGACCTCCAGGGCCACGTGGTGATTCAGGAAAAGAAGGGGCTTCTGGGCCACCAGGACCAGCTGGGCCACCAGGTGAAGCAGGAGAAAGAGGACCCCCAGGCCCTCCAGGGGCAACAGGATTTCAGGTATATGATATTCTCATTTCCAAGTAAATCAGTAGCCCACTACTTAACAGGTTGACTGTATTATTGGCAAATCTTTTTAAGCAAAATTTGCATTTATGGGATGGGGAGAAGCAATATGTAACATGTTTCTCACAGAGATAGGCAAAGTAATAGTCCAAACTTGATGGCATGCACTGGTGACCAAAAAATAATACATAAAATATAAATATTAATATTATTATTGTATACATACCTGTATAGACAGAGTGAAGATTCATCTTAGAAGGACCACTCAAACTGTTATTTTCACATTATTCCCCCCCCCCCCCCTATTTAAACTCATTTTCACTTGCAAATCACTTGACTGCCTCTGGCAGTTCCACTCACTCGTTCATCACTTTCCAAGCACAAAATGCAGTCACCTTGCCCTTGCTTATCACACTCTTACACAGCTTCCAGGGGCAATGATTTGTTCTCTTCCATCCTGTCATATATTCAAAAATTTCTTCACTGTCTACTCTCTGAAACTTCTTTAATAGCATGTGTTTCTATCATATCATATCTATCATATCCCCCCTTTTCTGACTGTCATTTAAACTTTGTAACCCTTAAACCTTTAGCATATCTTCATGCAGTGCACTCCACAAACTGATATCCATTTTTCACTCCTAGAAACCCAAGTGACTATATTTATGCACTGTATTCCAAATGTTGTCATATCAGTCTTATAAAGAGGGATAATAACCTCCTTATCTTTGCTTGTTAGTGCATCATTCTTCTTCATCGCATTGTCCTCTTAACTTCAGCTTTCTGTTTTCCAGAGTGAAGAACAGAAAGAAAGAACTTATCCCCCCCCCCCCCCCCCCACCCAACATACACATCTGTGGCCTCATGAATTTTCTGCCCTCCATTTCTATCACATAATAGTAAGTTTTGTTGATCTGTAAAAGGCATATGACAAGGTACCAAGAAGAAAGCTCTTCAAAATTTCAAAATGCTATAGTTATATGGTGTGAATGGGATATTATATCAAGCAATACATAGTCTCTCTCTCTCTCTCTCTTTAAGCTGTAAGTCAACAGTTAGAATTTAAGGAGAGGTACAGGAAGATGGTTTGAAGTAAAATCAAGTGTGCGACAAGGGTGCACATTATCTCCACTGTTATTCATCATCTATATGGATTGCATTATGAAGGAAAGTGGTATTAAATCGGATATCATTTTATTTTATTTTATTATACTTTGTACTGAGAGCAGTACTACTCTTAAAACACGTCCAAAGGACTGAAGAAGGCTGAAGCCATAACAATAGGCCAAAGCCTTTACAAGTGTTAAAGTACAAGGGTATCACCCGACACCAGTCCTTGGTATCCTATTTGTCATATGCTGATGGTAACACCAGACCACCAGTATAAAGAAGAGCAGTAATATTGAATGACATAATAGTTAGAATGTGTGACAAGAGAGGACTGGTATATGTGGATGCTTGGAGTGTGTTTGTGGAGAGAGAGAGAAGAATTGTATGCGAGAGACCACTTACGTTTGAATGAGGAAGGACGTAGGCATCTGGAGAGATTGCTGTTCTGAACGAGTCAGTGTGTCCCAGGGAGGATGATAGCAAGGGTGGCCTCTTGTGGGAATGGATATTTGGGAGAAGGGAGACAACATCAGGTAACACTGAGCCCGGTGGAGTCTAGAGGGGATAATGCTGGGTATAGAAACAATGGCATTTATATGCTTTATACTAATGCCAGGAGTATCTGGAATAAGGGAGAGGAATTGGTGGCACAGATAGCATCAGCCTGGCTAAAAATTATTGGGATCACTGAGACGTGGTTGACAGAAGAGGATATAATAACAGGAATATAAGTCGTTGGGTACAGCATTTTTCGGCAGGATAGGAGGGGAAAGCGTGGTGGGGTACTGCTTATGATAAGTGATGACCTATGTCCTCTAAGAATGGAGGCTTTGGAAGGCAGTGAGACAAATGATTTTGAGAGCATATGGTGTGAGGTAGAGGTAGGCAAGACAGGATATTTAGTGGGGTGTTGCTACAGACCCAGGAGCACAGAGGATGGGGATCAGGAGATATTTAGACAGCAGGATGCACTACCTGAGCATTAATTACCCAGACACCACCATCTTTCCTCATTTATCTGGCTTTCTAATGCCAGAAGTGATTCTATAGTGTGGTTCAACTGTGGTCTCCCAACCTTTGTTATTATAATGGTTAGCCAATATGGAGACCACAGCATCATGTCTCTTCACATGAACACCATATGTTGGGAAACAGCTTTGAGAAATATGTGACAAAGTCTCGGGGTAGCGGCAGCCAGCCCTACAACTAATGTCATCACTGCCCCACTGGGATGTGCGGGCCCTAGTAGGCAGAGATTTTATTCTAGTCCTTATTAAATCAACAAACTCAAAGTCAGGAAGTAATCTGGTTCCGTCACATACCCACTGATGTTAGGGGGGTACCAAGTGTGACTCTGCTAATGAGGCACCGTCTATAGTACTGTAAAGCAATGATGCCTATCTCTTATACTCATCTCATGCTGTCTCAATCTGGGAACCCTGATATTGGGTCCACCCTTTCACGCATCTAAAGTCATCTAAAGGCTATGGAAAGCCTCTCTACAGATAGGAGATGATGAAGCTGCAAGTTTTCCTGTTCTAGAATCAGGTGTGCGACACATTATCTCTACTCTTATTCATTATCTATATGGATTGCATTATGAAGGAAAGTGGTATTAAATCTGATATCAAAATTGGTTATGTTAATCTTAGCTCTTTACTTTATGCAGATGATATTATACTTCTGAATAACTCCATCACAAGTCTGCAAGATTCCCTGACTAAATTGAATAACTGTTGTAATAGATTTGTTATGGAAATCAGCAATAAAAAGACAAAGACAATGAAAATATGCAAAAATACTGAAAACATCAACTGTATCCTGAATGGTGAATTTGAACAAATAAAACATTTCAGCTATTAGGTACAATATTTAGTGAAGATTATAAATTAAATATGGTAATAGACAACAGAATTAGTAAAGTAGGAAATCAACTGAATAAATGTATATGGAATAAAAAAGAAATTAGTCAAAACACTTGATTAGCTGTATGCAAGACAGTGTTCAAACCGATTTTAACTTTTGAATACAAGAACTGGGTTAGAAATAAAATACTTCATCAAAGACTGGAGACCTTTGATATAAGAGTTTAGTGGAGTGAACAGATAGCATCAATGGCAGCATCATATCAAAAATGAGGATATTAGGAAAGAACTCGCCATTGTTAGCGAATTATTACTAGAATGGGGAAGGAATGATTAGCAAAACAACCAAGACTCTGTGATAAATCTGACAAATTCATTGCCAGGACTCTGTGACAAATTTGACAAAAGACTCAGCCAGAAAGCTGAGTCTTTTGTTTTCAGAGGAACACCAAGATGTAGATAGATTGATACAGTAAAAAGCACCTTAAAAGGCAGAAATATAAGATCTGAAACTATTGGAATCTTGACAGATAACAGATTAATTTGGAAGAAAATTATTGATTGGAAGTTAGTAATGGTGTAACTTTTTCATGTAGTACTATCATAATTATCCTGTCCCCCCCCCCCCTTAAGGTACATATCAGGAATTTGTTGATGATGACGACGATAATAGTAATCACTGCTTGTAATCTTTTCAACCTGATGTTACACTTTGCTACATTAAACTTGCCATTTTTTCATGCTGTCAGTCTGCTTTAATCATCCTGCATATCTACATTATCTTTGTTAATTATTCCACTGCCCAGTTTTGCATCTATATATTCAAATAGTTGGTTATTTCTCCTGAAATCATTCCTTTATCATTAGATTACAGATTAGATTAAATCTGTAATCTAATGATAAATATATATCTAATGATAAATCTGTAATCTAATGATAATAATAAATCAACAGCAAGTACAGATGCCCTTTGATGTCTGTCCACCAGCCAGCCTCTTATCCATTTCATTATGTTTTTTTTTTTTACAAAGAACTCATCCACAAGAAGTTGGTCAGTCTATAGTATACTTATACCATGGATGGGCAATAAGGAACTTGTTCACATTTGACTTAAAAAGTTGTGGATTGTATTCCTTGGAAAACACATAGTAGGAGGCTATGCCTTATAGGCAGCAGTGGAAGGGATGAGCAGAAAGGAGAAAAAATTTGTTCTATGGATTTGAAGTTGTACTGAGAGAGGGTATTAATTGGCTGCTGCATGCATTTGGATGGATTTGACAGAAGGTAGGGGACTTATTGATGCCCGATCTGATGAACATTGGCTATTGAAGCATTTATAGAAGAGACAGACTATGGAAACTGAACTTCTGTTTGAAAGCAAGTGGAGTATAGTGATGAAAGAAGGGTCATCAAATAATCTAATTGCCCCTTTCTGTATAGAATCCAGTATTTTTGGGAGCTCCCATTTGCTTCATATCCATCTCCATCTGATCCAGTTTATGTATTAGCATTTTGTGCAGTCTCCTATCAGTAGACTTTGCAAAGTCCAGCAGTACTATGGTGTAGCCATTTCTTTCATCTTACTCAGCTGTCCTTTTATTATAGATAGTAAGTAAGTAAATTACTAAAATGAGATGACATGCTCTTCACAAATCGTGCTTCCCCCACAAAACTCTGCTTTCTTCTCATGCCAAATTTTCAATGGAAAGACCGCATACAACTTTTATTCCAAAGTATGAAGTACAAACTGAATAATAAAGAACCAAATTTCTTTCTTTCTTTCTTTTTTTTAATTTCAAATTTTTGATAATTATCCGACCTTCAATTATCAGAACTCTTTGTGATAACTGGAAGGGTCAGATAAATGATATGTTACTGTGTATATATATATATATTTCAAGAGATAGGATGTTAGAGTTGTTCTTAAGGATATAAAGCATTTTATTAATATTTTGCATTATATGCTGAATATTAAGTGTACATTTTAATCACAAAAATATTTTTAGTGTTTTTAATTACAAAAAATAACCTGAGTGTTTTAGTGGCTGTAAAGTGTATATTTTATATAAGAATATCCAAGCATGCATTGTGTTTAAAGGAGCACCCTACCATAATCTTTATTTGGCTGCAATTTATGTATAATTATAACGTGAATATTGAAAATATCTTATTCATGACTTATTTTTCACGGTATTAACAACGGCACAAACACTTTTATCAACAAAGATGTTTTATTAACGCTTATATTTCGCTGATTTTCAATTCAGCATCATCAGAGCACAACACACTTGTAAACGCGACAGTGAGTGAGTGAAACAATATAATTGCAAAAGACAAAAGATCTAAAGTCCTATTTTTTGGCACCCTCTAACGGAAAAAAAAAAAAAAAAAAAAAAAAAACCAGCAGTTATCCAGGAGTTTTTCTTAGGATAACCGGCTCCCAAATGTTTGGCAAATTAATGCAACCATATTTGTTAAGGTTGGGAGAATTCTTCAAAGCCATTGCTGACTCAAAAAATAATCTTTCAGATCTATAACGACTCCTAAATAGCACATTCGTTTTCCTCCATCTAATCCTGTGTGAAGGAGTGTCCAAAGCATGGTCTGCCAGTCCCGACTTGCCATAGTAATAGTAGCGAATGTATCTTTCATGTTCTTCCAGGCGGATGTTCACTGATCTTCCTGTTTGCCCATAATAGGCCAAGTAATAAGATTGGATATCAGGTGATTGTTGAGAAGAATAAAATATAATAGTGTGATAGGAAAGGTAGTCAGTGTGTTGCCCAGGTATGACAGTAATGAAATGATGTAGGGAGCAAAGATTGTGAATGGTATGTTAGCGGAAATGTGTGAGGATAAAGGAGTGCAGTTTTTTAATGAATGGAATGAGTTTGAAGGATGAATTCAACTGCATAAAAGTGATGGACTGCATTTAAATGGATTTAGTGTGAGTCATTTGGAGAGACTGCTGCTGGAAGGTAGAGAAATGAGTGCAGAGAATGAATCTGATCAAGTGAGAAGTGATATGGAAGAGTAGGAGAGTAAGGAAGAGGAGATTGAAGTGGTAGTTATGAATGAAAAAGTGGGTAACATGAGTATAGAGAATGAGAGAACAAGTGTGCAAGACAAACAGGGAGGCTAAGGGTGGAAAGGGGATCACAGCAGGAGAAAAGTTCATGCTCCAATCAGATGTGCATGCATATGTAGACAAAACAGGAAGGGGAGAACCTGGAATCAAGGAAAAACAGTTGCATTTGAAGAAGGTTCTAAGATGAATAAGGAGAAAAAGAAATAGCTTGAGTTTAGCACAATGAAGTCACATGTAATAAGTTGTGGTATCAGTGAAACTTGTTATTGATCCAGGAATGAGCTGATATGTTTGTATTCAAATACTAGAAGTATAAAAAAAACAAAGCAAATAAAATAGTTGCATCGGTTGAGTTTGTTCGATCAAAACTTTTTGGAACAATGAGACATGGTTGGATGAGGATGACGTTCTCACAGGAATAGAGATGGAAGGATTATGATGTGTTTCCTGAAGATAGAAATAGTAAAAAGGGAAGGGGAGTGATAATATTGATAGAGAAAGAGTTATGTCTGCACAAGGTAGAGATTCAAGAGGGATAGAGTGGCAGTAGTTTTGAGGCAGTATGGCGTGTGAGATAAAGGTGAATAGAATCAAGTACTTAGTCAGATGCTGTGATAGACCTGGTAATGTGGATGGTAGTGACCAAGAAATGTAATATTCAAATTATCCAAGCAAATGCTGGCCTAGTGATTAGCGTATCCGCTCTCCAGCCAAAAAAAAAGAATGTGGGTTTGAATCCCGCCGTGGGCATGGATGTTTGTGATTGTCTGTGAAAATATTAGTGGTTGTGATGGACAGTAGATGATGTGGTTCGCTGTAGTTGGTGGAGACAGATATTGTAGAGCAGATACCTTCCCTCGATGAGTCTTTGGACTCCTTGGACGTGTCACATAATAATAATAATAAGAAGAAGAATCACTATCAAATCACCCTCCATTTGGTGAGACTGACTATGAGGTGATTACTTGAATGGTTGCGAGCAGTTTGAGGACTTCTGTGAGCAATGTGTATATGTGAAACTACAAGGCTATTGATTATTAGATTCTTAGGAGATAGCTTGCAGATGTAGCATGGAATAAGGAGTTGGCTAGTAAGGAAATCAATGCTGCTTGGGTGATATTCAAGAACTATCTAGTAGAAGCAATGTCTAAATGTACTCCAAGGGTCTCAAGGTAAAATAAGGTAGGGTGTGATATGGATGAATGAAGAGTTAAGCATGCGATACAGAGAAAAAAAAAGGCATTATGGAAGTAATATAAGACGAGTGGTAATAATCAATCCCATGAGGACTACAGAATAACAGGTAAGGAGAGTGACTTGGTTGGTAAGGGTAGCAAAGTGAAGTATGGGCATCAGTTAGCTAATGAACCAAAAAAAAAAAAAAATTCCTCCTATGGAGTTCTTTTGATATGTAGCCAGCAAAAAAAAAAAAAATTAGAATATGGAAGAATGACATTGATTGGAGAAAAGTGTAAAAGAACAACCGCAGCTGAGGATATAGTTGAGATATTTATGAGAAGTTCATAAAGGTCTTTCATTCTTGTGAATGTGACATAATGGAGAGTTTGAGAGCAGTTGATGAGGAGGAGGAGTAGAGATTGACACTGTAAGTGAGAAAGAAGTATATGGGGAATTCAGCAATTCAGAGGATGTTATTATAAATGAGGTGTCAAATCACCCTCCATTTGGTGAGGGTTATTTGATGTTAATATGGCTGTGGGACTTGATAATATATCATCACATATTTTGAAGGAACGTGCAAGGAAGTTGGCATCTTCTTTGACATATTTGTTTAATATGAGTGTTGCATTGGATCAAGTTCCAAAGGAGTGGAGGGAAGGCAAGTTTGTGCTGCTTCATAAAGGAGGTGTCAGAACTCAAGCATCAAATTATAGGTCTATCTGTGTGTCAGTTATTGTGGTTAAAGTGTTGGAGAGGCTAATGAGAACCAGGATCCAGAAATGGGTTGACAACAGCCATATTATCTTTGATGGATATCACGAATTTGCTAAAGGAAATTCATGTTTTAGTAATCTAATTACTTATTACAATAAGGTGATATGGCTTCATTAGACAAAGGAGATGGATACATAGTATTATACTTAGATTTTCTAAAGGCTTTTGTTAGAATACTGCAAGATAAATTGATAGTCAAATTTCAGCAGATAGTTTGTTATTAGATGAGTGCCTTGGGTTGGAGATTTGCTATCTGATAGATATCAGCAATACTGTTCATGGGTGAGAGCAATATCCCAGAAGAAGAAAGTCAATAGTGGTGTGCCTCAGGGATCTGTTTTATGGCAATTTCTGTTGATCTTCGATATTAATGATATTGGGGAAGAGTTGGATGGAGATATTCATTTGTTTGCAGGTGATGCAAAGTTGGGTGAATTATGAGGAGTAGAGCAGATGTTCTAGCCTTGCAAGAAGACTTGAATAGATTGAGTGAATGAGTATGAGAGTGGGGACATCAGTTCAATGTCGCAAAATGTAAGGTTTTAAAATTTGAGAAACAAAGATGGAACGTATAATTTACATTTGGTGGGGATATATTGTTGGAGGAAATAAGAGATCTTGGGGTGATGGTGAATAAGGATCTAAAATTCAGAGGACACATTGCTAAAATTGTGAGGACAACACTATGAATTCTGAGAATGATGTGGAGACACTGACTTGTAGAAGTAAGGAGATTCTTGATGTATTGTATAAGGTCTTGATTAGGCCACATATGGACTACTGTGCACATATTTGGTCACCTGGTTTTCAACAGGATGACAAGATATTCGAAAGGGTTCAGAGGCAATTGACTAAAATAGTTTCTGATCTCTGGAATATTGAATACGAGGAAAGGTCGAGAAGGTTTGATTTACAGACTCTAGATAGGAGGAGGAGGGGGTGATATGATAGACCCATACATGTTGGTAAGGGGTTGTTATAGGATCAGTATCGAAGAGGTTTTTCATAAAATGGTGGGAGATTGGGGGAGAAGAAGAGGTCATTCTTGGAAGTTGTATGTAGAGGGTATGAACAAAGTGTGAGAAGCAGATTTTTTGCATGTAGATTTGGGAATGATTGGAATGCCTTTCCTGAGAATGTAGTGTCTGTAGAGAATTTGAAAATGTTTAAGGCAAGGAATTATGAACTGTGTATGACAAATGGATCTCCTAGATGAGTTTTTGAGTTCATGGGGTCTTAGGATAATAATAGTAATGAGTTTGATGCTAATATTTGCATTAAATGGATGATGAGAAAAGTAATCCACTGACTTCAAAGCTTGAGTTAGCTTTTCTGAAGCCAGTGGGATTAACGATTAACTGAACTTTTTTTCTTTTTTAGAGTTTGTTACTGTGGTTAATATGTTATGTGAAATGTATGGTAACTGTTTCAGTTCTAAGTGTGCTGATACAATTTCCATAGTTCAGTTTTTAATATTCTGTAACTGTTCAATGTTTTACCTTATATGGTAATAAGTTTTAAAAGAGGTATACCATGAGGAGACATATCGATACAAAATTAATAACGGAAAACTCACGTACAAGATTATTTAATAGTATAATTTTTACCTATGTGTCACAGGCATCTTCAGTACATTTTAAGCTCAAATTAAACAATAACTGACAATTTCAAAAAAGCGCTACCTAAGTATACAAAAAAAAAAGAAGTATACAATAAACAGTTAGGAAATATTAGCTGATTTATAAAGTACTATCTCCCATAAAGGGGATAGACGTAAGCTGTCGGATCTGTTTAAGTTAGGAGAATGAAGTAAAGTTTCACATGTTTCTTTGTAAAAGTGTTCCATGAGGAACTGACTTTTGTGAAGGACTCTTATCTTTCTCCAATGAACTCTATGTCTAGTGAAGATGACATGTTCTGCAAGTCCAGACTTTTCAGGTTTAAAGTATTCAATATAAGATTGGTGTTCTTCTAGCTGAATAGAGGCAGATCTTCCTGTTTGTCTGAAATAAGATAATCCACAAGAGCATGGAATCTGGTAGACACCTGGATAATTAAGGTGTGGAAGCTTGTCCTTAGGAGAAGTGAGAAAGGTGGAGATTTTTCTAAACGGTCGAAAGGCAACAAAAATATTCAGTGGTTTTAAAACTTTTGCTATACGTTCATTAATGCCTTGTACATAAGGGATAGGAATGCGCGTTATTTCTTCTGTATTGGAAGAGGAAGACATTTTAAAACTACCTAAAGCTCTTTTAATAAAGCAATTCTTATAACCATTAGACAGAAAGGAAGAAGTTATATATTGCAGTTCTTTCTGTAAAAGATCGTCTGAAGAACAAAAGGAGTGGGCCCGATGAACCAGTGTTTTAATAGTTCCTGCCTTTTGACTGGGATGGTGATGAGATTCAGCATGGATATAATGGCTTGTATGAGTCTTCTTTCTGTAGACTGAGAAATGTAGGTTACCATCTGGTTGATGAAGAATTAGAAGATCTAAAAAGGCTAACTGCTTATTTGATTCTACTTCTAGGGTAAACTGGATCCTAGAATGAAGTGTGTTTAACCTAGTGAGAAACTGCTGAAGTTCATCAGAAGAGCCATTCCATACAGCAAAAATGTCATCGACATATCTGAACCAATGAGTAGGTCTGGGAGAAATGTTGTCAAAGATACTTTCAAAATGTTCCATAAAGAAATTGGAGATAGCAGGAGAAAGAGAATTGGCCATTGCTGTTCCTTCAATTTGTTGATACAACTTATTTTTAAGGGAAAAATAACCAGAAAGTATTACAAAATCAAATAATTTTACAATGTCTGAAGGAAATTCCTGTCGCAGTAATTCAATGGTTTCAGAAAAAGGCATTTTTGTAAATAAAGAAACAACATCTAAACTGATCATGATATCAGAAATGTTCAAATGAAGAGCTGAAATTTTATTTTTGAAATCCAAAGTATTTTTTATATAAGTATCCTCTTCTAGTTGAAGAGGAGAGTAAATTTGATAAAAATTTTGAGATTTTGTAAGTGGGGCAACCTATACAATCTACGACTGGTCTCAAAGGAATGCGTCGTTTATGAACTTTCGGAAGACCATACAATCTGGGTGGACGACCGAAGAAGGTTTTAAGTTTTTTCTTTTGATCTTCATTCCATGTAGATACATTATCTATAAGAGAATTAAGTCTCTTCAATTGACTCCCGGTAGGATTTTTATTTATTTATTTATTTATTTATTTTTAGGAAATTTATTGACCTTTTTTAGTTATCTTACGCCAGCTACTTAGGTGGTGCTTTTTGGAATTGTCAGTTATTGTTTAATTTGAGCTTAAATTGTACTGAAGATGCCTGTGACACACAGGCAAAAATTATACTATTAAATTCGGCATTGCGCCCAGAAGAATACTACTGAAATAACCACCAAAAACTAACATGCCCAGTAAAGAAATTAAATCTCTACTAGAACTAAAGAAAAACAAGGAAATGATAATCACCAAAGCAGATAAAGGGAATGCCACAGTATTGCTTAACCAAAAGGATAGACTCTACAGACAAAAGCACAGGTAAGCTGAATGCTCTGTTGTTAGATCAGGCTACTTACCTCACTATCGAGTACAATCCCATCAACTCACAAATTAGAAAACTCCACAGGCTCCTTAAGAAGGTCACTTCTTGGCCTGTGGAAGTCACTAACAAATTAAAACCATTTTACTCCATAACCCCCCCCCCCCCCCCGTATTTATGGACTCCCAAAAATACATAAGGAAAATGTGCCATTATGTCCCATAGTGGATGGCATTGATTCCACAACATACAAACTAGCTAAACATTTGGCGAAAGCTCTCACACACTATACTGGCAACACACCTTCACATGCAAAAAACTCAGTCCACTTCAAAGCCAGCATAGAAAACCTTACACTCAAACACACTGATGTAATGGTCAGTTTTGATGTCTCCTCCTTATTCACAACTGTCCCACTCAAAGAATCCTTAGAGCTAATCCAAGCTAAATTTCCTCCCGATATCACAGCCCTATTTCAGTTCACAATGAACTCAGGCTATTTCATTTGGCAGGGAAAATTCTACAAACAAATAGAGGAGAGACAGCCATGGGTTCACCACTCTCCCTACCCTTGGCCAATTTCTTTATGGAGATCTTTGAAGAAAAAGCCTTAGCCTCTGCTCCACAAAAACCAACCATATGGCTATGTTGATGATGTGTTCGCTATTTGGCCACATGGCTCCGATGCACTCCTCTCCTTCCTAACACAATTAAACAACCTATACCCCAGAATCAAATTCACCCTGGAAGAAGAAAAAAATAATTGTCTTCCTTTCTTAGACACACTTGTCACCTGCCAGCCTGATGGAACCTTGCTGTTTCTCAGTCTATAGAAAACCCACCCATACAGGCAGATACATTCACCAACAATCCCACCACCCTTCCTCACAACAATATGATGTCATTAAGACACTACCATAGAACTAAACCACTTTCTCAGCCAATGGTTACACCCCCAAAAAAAAAATAATCCAAAAAATATTGAAACCAGTAAACCGCAACCCTCCCCCCCCCTCCTTCACAACAAGGATTACTCTAAATCCATCACAATTCCCTACATCCGTGGCACCTCAGAAAAAATTACGAAAATCTTAAAAAAATATGACTTGACCTCTTGTTACAGACCATATAGAAAATTGGCATCCCTTATCTGCTCCACTAAAGGCCAACCACTTCCCCTAGACCTACCTGGTGTATACCAGGTCCCTTGCAGCTGTAAGCTGTCCTACTTTGGCCAAACAGGCAGGACAGCGAATATCAGAATTTCAGAACATAAGGACTACATTCGTTTTCACCAGTACAGTCACTCTGGTCTTGCAGACCATGCTCTGGATACTCGCCACAGAATACTGTGGAAGAAAGCTATGGTTATACACCGTAGTAAATTCAAATTTGAAAGGCTATTCATGGAATCAGCCCTAAGAAACATGCCAAACCTCAACAAATTTGGTTGCATGAGACTGCCCCAAATTTGGGAAACCTACATCAGAAGACCTTCAGCCCAATCGTCCAAGAATACCAACATTGTTCACTAGGGGGGGGGGCACCATCAGGACTTTTAGGAGAAAGAATAGCTTCCTGCTTTGTCCTCATTTTACTGTTTGTTGTGCTTGCGTGCACGTGTCTTGTTTCTAAGTTCCTGTGAAAATGGCAATGTGACGTTGCCGAAATATTGGAAGTTTATTAAAATTTATTTTAATGTATATCCTAGTATACGTTGTAGTTTCCTTAAGCTATTTAGTAAAAATGCATAACCAACATTAAGCTTTTCCACGAGAATAAAATTCCACAAGAAATACTATTAAATAATCTTTGTACGTGAGTTTTCCGTTATTAATTTTGTATCTTATATGGTAAGTTGTTGAGTAATGTGGGTACATGATGCCCCCTCATGGCTACTCCATACAAATTTCTACATTTGCTGGTTGTAGAGAGGGTTGTATTTGGTCTGGTTATGTGGTGTATGTTTCTCTGTTATTGCAGTAAGTGTTGTTGAAATAGTGTCTTGGATTCTTTATACTCAGGAATTTGTGTTTTGCTATTAGGGGTTCGGTTATTTCCTTGTGTGTATTAGGTCTCTAACACACCATTGAAATGATTCTTCGGCGGAGACTTTCTAAATTTGATAACTGACTCTTTGCTGTGTTTACATAGACAGTTATACTGTACCTTAGCATTGTTTCACCAATTCCATGTTATATGAGTTTTTTTTTACTTTGTTCAGCATTATGTCTTTTGCTTTAAAGAGTTTTGCAGCAATAGTGTGTAGTTTATTATTATTATTATTATTACGGGTATCTCCATGGAGTCAGTAGACTCATCACGGGAGACCCAAACTAGCAAAACAATATCTATCATATCTCTTCTTGAATTCATTTACAGACGAAGAGCTCACAATGAGTCAGGCAATGAATTCCACTCATTCACCACCCTCCAGGTAAAATTATGAAGGTTGTTGTCGGTGTATAAACCAAGGTATTTGGCATGTGTTACAGGTTTTTTTTACTTTGTTCAGCATTATATCTTTTGCTTTAAAGAGTTTTGGAGCAATAGTGCGTAGTTTGTTATGAAGGTGTGTTCTGTGTTTTTAGTCCATTTAAGGTTGTTATCAGTGTATAAACCAAGGTATTTAGCATGTGTTACAGGTATGATTTCGGAACAGTGGCATCTTCCATGGTTAATGTGTGTGACCATATATATTGTTGGTACAGAATGCATAATTCTATAGTTCTTTATTATTAGCATTTGCATTTTGGTGTTGTTTACTATAATTGAATTGTGAAAGAAGTAGCTAGTTATTTTGTTTGGGTCATGTTGTGCTTTGGAGAGTGCAGTGTTTATGTCTGTGTGGACTGTTAGTAGTGCTGTGCCATCTACATATTGATATACAGGTATCCCTCGATGTTACTGCATATATCAAAATCGCATTAACAAATATAATAATCAATGGTAAAAATTACAATTCGTCCATGATCCATTACTGTATTAATAATTTGTTTTGCAAAGTAAATGTTTAATAAATGCTTGAACATACATTAGTTACAGCAATTTTTTTTATCAAAAAAAATTATAAAGAGTCGTTTGAACAGTTTGTTTTTTTTCTTATCAGCATAAATTCTATGGTAACAAGCAAAATGGCTCTCTAGACCTCGGCAAACAAGCATTCTTTGATTAACGTCTTGATCCATATCCATTATTTGCTGCTTAAGTGATATTAAATTGCGAAATATTCCATCCAGTTCTTTGATTGTTATCTCCTTTGGAACCTCATCTTCACATTC
The DNA here is from genome assembly GCF_054136105.1 of Typopeltis vanoorti. Taxonomy (NCBI): domain Eukaryota; kingdom Metazoa; phylum Arthropoda; class Arachnida; order Uropygi; family Thelyphonidae; genus Typopeltis; species Typopeltis vanoorti. The sequence goes on from NC_143561.1 coordinate 61,714,204, forward strand.
CATTTGTTCGTTGTCTTCATATGCACATTGTTGTTCAGTTTCAAAAAGATCATTGTCACTGAAATCTTTTGAATTTGAATCCAGTAATTCTTTAACATCTTCTGCATCAACACCATCAAAATCAAGGTCTTCACCAATTGCAATGATTTCTTCAACGCCTAACAACTAAGTCATTAATGCATTCTGCAAAAGGTTTTTCCAAACTGCTCTCATGCAGCTAGAAGAGACTTGCTCACACGAATCATGAATGTTTTCAGTTGCATGTTTAATGTTAAAATTTTTCTAAAATCTTGGAGCGTAATCGTATTTTCTCCCGTTGTTGTTTTTACTGCCTTTGAGAATGTCTTTTTAAGAAAATAGGCTTTCAAAATTGCAATGACATCCATGTCCATGGGTTGTAGCAATGATGTTGTATTTGGTGGAATTTTGGTAAATTTAAAGGCGCATTAATTAAAAGTCTTGCCGTGTATATAAAGGGATTGTCGCAATTAATTTTGCCGCATTAATGAAATCCCGCATTAAGCAAGGGATACCTGTATTTGACTTTATAAGGCCAAGTTTGTAATGTCATTTATGTATATGTTGAATAGTGTGGGTGATAATATTGCTCCTTGAAGGACTTCATGCTGTATTTGTATTCGCCGGCTGTAATATGTGCCTATTTTTGTTACTTGCTTTCTGTCTGTGAGATATTTCCTAAACCAGGTATGCAGTGTCCCTCTTATTCTGCCTGAGTGTAGTTTGGATATAAGTATTTCATGGTCAAGTGTATCAAAAGCTTTGGTAAGATCAAGGAGTATAAGGATAGCAAATTTGTTTTTATCAAGATATTTATTTAGTTCATTTGTATTGTCCTATAATAACATGGTTGTGCTCTTCATTTTCTGGAAACTCTACTGCTTTTGTGAGATGACGCTATATTTCTGTAAGTAGTTTTGTAGTCTTGTGTGTATTACTTTTTCAAGAAGTTTAAATAGAGATGACAGGCTATTAGAGTTCAGAGACAGGAATAGATTTATTTATTTATTTATTTATTTTAAATTAATTAATTAATTAATGTCCGCACGGTTAGCCTAGTGGCTGTGCTCTTCGCAACCATATGCCTGGGGGAAGGAGTGTCCTAGGTTCAATTCTCGTCGACGACATGAGGAGTTTACGGATCTTCCTCAGCCATAGCCAAGTTAGCCAGTCTTGGGCATGGACAGCAGGGCTTTTCCCCCAATTTATCTGGGGTTTTTCATCCCGCAAGCAGGCAAACCAGCCCCATGAACACACACACACACACACTGATACAGTCAGGAATACTTAAGACAATCCCTCCAGCCACAGGCACAGGTCTGAATTGTCAGCTATGCAGGTCTCGAGCCCGGATAAAAATAGGTGGGATTGAGGTAGTTCTGCACCTCCTGTAAAAGGGGATCACAACCATTGTATCACCATACGAAATGAATGAATGAATGAATGAATTATACATCTATTCTCACGTCTCTGAACTCGAATAGCCTACTGGACGGCTGCTACTGAGACACATGATATTATATGCATGCTATATGACTCATTCTTGTATTCAGAATTTAAATGTTTAGTTTTTCTCTTTACATGTGTAAAACTGTTATTCAAAAAAAAAAAAAAAAAAAAGTAAAAATTACATATAATTATTCAATTTTTGGCAAAGTCTGAAATTATGTAGAAATTATGCAATTTCATGTCAATTTCAAATGGCAATGCATATTTTGAATTTTACTCAATGCAATTGTTCATCTGTTATACTTTTTGTTATACAGATGAAACCCGTATAACAAAGTTATTTTAGTTTGATGAAGCAACATTTTATTTCCATGGTGTGGTGAACAGGCATGTTTTTTGATTACAGAAAAATTAAGAATTTTCATATATTAACCAAACACAATAAGGATTGCCCAAAAGCAAAGAAATCTTGATCTATGGTCTCTCACATGGTATTTAGCCCTTTCTTCAATCCTGAAAAATAGTAAAAAGAGAAATCATTATTTATTAACAGGATGATGTGCTATCCCATATTCATCCTAATTATGCAGTTGCATGATCATTAGCAATATTTATTTTTCATTATGTTTTTTTAGGACTATATCTAAAATCAAGTTTATATTTTGTTACTATTAGCATTGTTGAAAAATTTAGAAGAGAAAATACAAAATGCTTTTCAAAAGTTCATTATGAATTTCATCAAGGCAGTCAAGAAAAGGTATGGTAAAAACAGAGTATCCATTACCCCCCCTTCTCCGCCAACCGGCCATGACGTCTATAGACGTCGAAATAAATCTGGATACGAAGCTCTAAAACCCATTGAATAACATGGATAAGAAGTGCAATTTGGTGTCACTATTTCATCCACATTGGCTGGTAGGGAGGTTAATGTGTGCAGACCCAAGAATAGAGAACATAATAGATTATCCAAGAATGGATTACACAATGGATTACCCAAGAATGGATTACACAATGGATTACCCAAGAATGTATTACACAATGATATTTCAACATACCAAAACTGTTGAAGTTCTCCTTTCAGTGACAAATGTATAATAATCCTACTGCTAAATAAAACTTATGTTACTGAAACTTCAAAAGTTTTGGTATGCAAATATAGATCCATTAGGCGTAGTTTGTTATAGAGGACAGTATGTTACAGTGAATTTCTTTCAGAATACCATCATGCTTTAGCTTTTGTTGTAACTTTTCATGCTGAGCAAGTTTGTCATAATGGCTTTTCCTGTTACTAAGTTTGCCATAACAGTGTACTTCATACTGATTTGTTTATTTAAATACTTAACAATTTTTTTAAAAAAATTATTTCTAATGTAGGGACTACCAGGTATACCAGGTAATCCAGGACAGCCTGGAAAGGATGGTGAAGTTGGACTTCCTGGTCCATCAGGTCTTTCTGGTCCACCTGGTGAGAGAGGAGAGAGAGGATTTCCTGGAGAAAGGGGTATTCCTGGACCACCTGGACCCCATGGATTGAGAGGAGAAACTGGGCCCCCTGGACAGGATGGAATTAGAGTAAGGTTTAATGTTGTTGTTGTTTTTTTTTTCATTTATTAAATTGCTGAAATTTTTTCCTGATTCAAACAATTACTACTGTTCCTTATAGTTATGTAAAATTACACCCTGCATGAATTTGTTTCATAAACACTGAATAGCAGAAATGAAGAAATGATGCTACAAGTCTCGTAAAAACAGTCATCATCATTATTCATCAAGAATATTTTTTCATAAAGAAAACTAAGGAAATTTCAAAATTTTAAAATTGTTATAGGTGACACTTTTCTTAACTTTTTGAATTTAATCATCATCAGTCTCATGATATGTGCCCCTAAGGGGTGCTCTTGTTACTATAACAGCACTACATGATTAAGTTTACATTATTATTAATCTCCTATCAACAAGTTTCCTCCAAATTAGACTATTACTTGTGAGAACTCCAATATTGTCATTTCTAACATTTCATGCTAATGTGACAATTCTAACTGAATCAGTCCACCCAGACCATGGTCTTCCTCTGGGTCTCTTTCCTGTCATCTTGGCATGAAACACCTGTTTTGCTAACTTTTCTTCACCCATTCTATTTAAGTGCCCATACCACCTTAGATTAGCTCTCTGTTGACACATTCTTCAATGCTAATAATGTCAAGTTCCTTTCTAACATCATTTTTAATATGATTCTGCCATTGATGCCATTAGCACACTCCTCTAATTCTTCTCAGAACCATCATATCTGTGGTCTCTAGTCGTTGATGAAGTGCTTTATTTCTAACCCAATTCTCAGATCCATAACTTAAAACTGGTTTGAACACTGTCTTGTGTACTGCTAGTTTGGTGTCTTGGCTAATTTCTTTCTTATTCCATATAAATTTATTCAGCTGGCTACCCACCATACAACCTTTGCTCATTCTATTGTCTGTTTCCAGATTTAACCTGCCACTTTCACTAAAAATTGTGCCTAAATTGCTGAAATATTTTACTTGTTCTATAGGCTCTCCATTCAGAATGCTTCTGAAGTTTTCTATGCTCCTGCTTATTTTCATAGTTTTGGTCTTTTTATTGCTGGTTTTCATGTCATAATGTCTTATGGATTGTTTTCATGCCATAATGTCTTATAGATCTGTTACCAGGATTGTCTGTCAACAATCCTGGTAACTTGCACTAGATGTGTTGAGGAGTACAACATCTTTTGCATAAAGCAAACAGCTAAGTTTGACATTTCCATTTCTTATATCAAGCCTAATGTCACTTTCTTTCATAATGTGATTCATATAGATGATGAATGACAGTGGAGATAATATGTACCTGATTTTACATCAAACCATCTTTCTGTATTTCCTTCAATTCTAACTGCTGACTGACAACTTAAATATAAATTATGTATTGATCAGTATAATGTTCCATTCACTCCATATAATTGACGTATTTTGAAAAGCTTTTCTCTGGCACCTTGTCATATGCCTTTTCCAGATCTACAAAACTTAAGTACAGATCCTTGTCATATTCCCTCGATTTTTCAACTATTTGTCTTAAAGTGATAATCTGATCTTGACAACCTATTTGATCTGAACCCAGCTTGTACTTTTCTAAATTTTTCTTCCACAATCTTTCTCAACCTCTTTTCAAGTATGCTTGCATAAATCTTACCTGGAACATTTTATAGAGAAATTCCTTTGTAATTCTCATTCAGCTTTATTCCCTTTTTTTATACATGGGTACTATGAGAGCTCTGCTCCAATCTTTGGGAATTTGACCTTCTGACCAGGCCTTCTGAATTAGAGAGTAAAACTTTTATACCTCCATATTTCAGCATTTCTGGTCAAATATTATCTACTCCAGCTGCCTTTCCACATTTGAAGTTTTTGACAGCATTTTCTTCCTCAAGTATTGATATGTACTCCTCTTTGCATTCCACTTGAAAATTTTCTAGTATGGTTCTGTCACTACTTGGTTTGTTTAACAGTCTTTCAAAGTAATTACTCCAGACATCCAGGATATTCTTATCTTCAGTTTTCATGTCATCTTTATCATCTTTGATTCCTCTTACAATACTCTTTCCTCCATTTCTAAGTTTGTTCAGTAGCCTCCAGAAGAATTTGCCACCTTCTTGATATTTATTTTCTATTTCTTGCCAAAGTCTTCCCATGTGCAGCTACTTTTACACATAGCTTAGCTCTCTTACATTTTTCTCTGCATCCTTTTAGGAGGCCTGCTAGCTTATTTGCTAGAAACTTTTGATATGCTGTCTTCTTTTCCAGGAGTGCTTCTTTAACTTCTTGTGTCCATCGTGATATTCTTATTTTTCTATCCTGCCAGGCAACTTTGAATTAATGTTTTCCTAATTAGAACCAGGAGCCTTTGTAGCTCAGTTGGTATAAACAAAGCCCTTTGGTCAGAAAGATCTGGGTTCAGTTCCCATCCATAATGTGAGGAACCTTTATCTCGTCTCTTTCAACTAATGGTGAGTTAGCCGGTGTCATACAGAGGTAGAGGTTTTTTTTTCACCTGCAAATTTGGGTTTTTTGTCCGTCGGTACAGGCCAATTGGCCTGTGAACACACACAGATCTACAGTCATTAATATTTTCCCTTAGTGGATGAAGCAGAGGGGGGTGATGAGCCGGCTGCATTAATTTGTCACAAACTGTCATTTGGGGAATCTACCTGTCCTGAGGGACAGATGAGAAAGGAAGGAAGGAATTAGAACCACTGAGAAACTAGTTTTTCAGTTCTTTAAAAAATCTCTTGGCAAAACTTAGTATCATGAGTATTTTCATGTTTTCCCATTTTCTAACAGTTTTTGTCTAAAAGTCATTCATAAATTTAAATAATTTTATAACATAATGAAGGGGATACAAATCCTTTGATGTTTATCTGCCAGTAAGTGAAACTCTAAGAACTAGGACTAAGATCTATGAGTTTCATACCGAAAAGCTATTGGCAAATCCAAGTGTAAGTAACCACTTGGTAGTACAACACCAAGGCAACTCGTATCAAAGGTGGAGCAAGCTCCCTCACTATCCTTGATGTTTTCTGACAATGTAAAAACACAGCCCCTAGGGGATGTAATACTGTAATTACATTATGAGGAGAGGTCACTACCCTGACTGGTTTCAACCTTTTTTGAGGTCTCATCAGTGGGTAGGTAGACCTGGAAGATAACAAGGTTTAAGTGAAAAGAACTTCCATACCTTTACTATACGAATGCCATAAAGGTGTGCCTGTATATTATAACATAGAATAAAAGCCAAAAGGCTATTTTTCTGGCAACCTTAATAATAATGAAGGGGATACAAATCCTTTGATGTTTATCTGCAGTAAGCGAAATTCTAAGAACTAGGACTAAGATCTATGAGTTTCATACCGAAAAACTATCAGCAAATCCAAGTGAAAATAACCACTTGGTAGTACAACACCAAGTTAACTCGTATCAAAGGTGGAGCAAGCTCCCTCACTATGCTTGATGTTTTCTCACAATGTAAAAGCACAGCCCCTAGGGGATGTAATACTGTAATTACATTATGAGGAGAGGTCACTACCCAAGACCGGTTTCAACCTTTTTTGACATCCCCTAGGGGCTGTGTTTTTACATTGTGAGAAAATATCAAGGATAGTGAGGGAGCTTGCTCCACCTTTGATACGAGTTGCCTTGGTGTTGTACTACCAAGTGGTTACTTATACTTGAATTTGCCGATAGTTTTTCGGTATGAAACTCATAGATCTTAGTCCTAGTTCTTAGAGTTTCGCCTACTGGCAGATAAACATCAAAGGATTTGTATCCCCTTCATTATTATTATTAAGGTTGCCAGAAAAATAGCCTTTTGGCTTTTATCAGTTTTATAACATATAATTTCTTGAGATGATATTTACTATTAGACTTTTTATGATATCAACACATCACATCACAACCCTCAAAAACTAATGTTATTTTCTGTAGAAGATATTGCTTCTCAAGCTTTAGCTTGAGAAGCAATATCTTTTCTCACCTTTTTAAACCACAAATCTTCCTAAAGGATTTGTGGTTTGTCCTTTCAGACATGCAGATGCAATCAACACAACAATTTCATCTTTCTCCTATTTCTGGTATGTCTGGCATTCACAAATAAACACAGCAATTCATTTCTTGGTCTATAACCTAGTTCTAGTCATGCCACTCTTCACATTGCTTTCTTCTCTACACCTGCTCCTGTCTCTTCACTCTTATCCTTTGTCCCATATATTCACGACACTCAACCACTCCTCATAAATTCCAAGCCATTCCATTCCCATGATGACCTTCTTCATATATGCTTTCGTTTCTGCATTAAAAATCCTTTCTTCTTACACAGTGTCTCTCTGATCTCCCCAGCCCACCACATTTCGCTCTCCAACTTGCAGTCCTGTTCTCACATTCTCATCTCTAATCTCTTAATACTCTTCTCTTCATTCACAATCACTGCAATCTCACCTGGTCCTCTCTTCTGCTCATTTACATCATTTCTAACTTCTGTCATTTGTTACTCCTCCTTCAAACACAGCAGTCTATCTAGATAATTCACTACAAAACCATTCAAATGAAGTCCATCATTCTTATACAGTTCCATTCTTCTTTCAAACTCATTCCACACATTCACAAACTGCACTCCTTTCCTCTTGAACATTTCTGCTAACATACCATTCATGTTTGCTCTCTGCTTTGAATCATCATTGTCATGCTTAGGCAAAAGACAAACTACTCTTCCTATTACAGTGTTATCTTTACCTCTCCTCGGTGATTTCCTGATACCTATACCCAGCCAAATCATTCATTCCAACCACAACCAGAATGATCTTATTCATCCATTTAACTCACACTTGATTTATCCTTTTGACACTAGGTCTGCAATCTGCTATTTCTTCCTTCAGACACTCCTTTATTACCTCCTGTGCACTATAAACATCCAACTCTTGCAGTTTCTCATGTCATAGCATTATCCAAGCAACCTGCTAAATTTGTCATACTTATGAGCCCTGCAATTCTATATATACCCCCTCCTAACTGAAAATTCCACATATTTAGCCACCTCCCAGGTCAAGATCACATGATCACTCTCATCAGTTGGGGGCAGTGCTGTTATCTTGGTTACATTACATACTCTGATGCATTTACTAGATCTAGCACTCTTAAATCACTTGTATATTCCATCACTGCTACCTCATGTAATAATTCCTTAGTAACTGCATAAATACCCATTTCCTTCCAACCTGTATTTAATAGTTGAAGCCCCCCCACACACACACAGAATAATTACTTGCCCTCTATTTATTGAGCTTAATTGCCAATGCATACTATCCTTTAAATTACCCTGGTCTATGTTGTTTATTTTTTAACGGTATATATTAGAACACAGAATAATAAGTAAATAATTATTTATTAACTTATTACTGATATTTCGCTGGTGTTATAACCAGCATCTTCAGAGCACAAAAACACAGTTTGTCACAATACGCGAGACTATAACAACATGGTGTAATCAACAGACTAGTTAAACAAAATTGTAGCAATTTTGTTTAACTAGTTTAATAAAATTCAAGCCTACTACAGTCAAACAGGAAGAACTGTGAACATCCGCATCGACGAACACAAAAGATACATCCGGCATTATCACTATGGCAAGTTGGGCCTAGCAGAGCATGCCCTGGATACCCCTGCACACAGGATTAACTGGAAGAACACAAAAGTACTGCACAGAAACTCTTACAAGTTAGAGAGATTGTTCTTAGAGGCAACAGAAGCCCTGAAACATACTCCAAATCTCAACAAATATGGCTGTATAAATTTGCCCTAAAATCTGGGAGACAGTCATCTTAAGAAAAAAATAGTACCACTTTCTTTCTCTATTTAGGACTCTAGTCTTATGTGATAGCTGCAATTTTTTTTTTCACATAGAGGGCGCTGAAATCAGGACTCTAGTCTTTGTGTTGCTGCTACAATTTTGTTTAACTAGTCCGTTGATTACACCATGTTGTTATAGTCTCGCGTATTGTGACAAACTGTGTTTTTGTGCTCTGAAGATGCTGGTTATAACACCAGCAAAATATCAGCAATAAGTTAATAAATAATTATTTACTTATTATTCTGTGCTCTAATATATACCATTAAAAAATAAACAACATGTATGACGAACACATCAGTCTGTCCACACCCTGGTCTATAGCAGCAACCAAGTGTATATTTTGTCCTGCTGGCCTCTATCTCACACTAGATAGCCTCATATGCACTATTTTCTCTGACCTCCAGCTAAACCTCTACTCCCTTTGGCTCCAGTTCTATAAGATGCAATACTCATCCTCCAATTCTTTTCGTCTCTTTCCTGAAAATATTATACTTCTCACATTCTATCCCACTAACTGTATCATCTTCTGTCAGCAATGTATCACTAATGCCAATAACTTTTGGCCAAGAGGAAGAATTAACTAATGCTAAAAAACTCTTTCCCTTGTTCTATATGATCCTGGCATTAGGGTACATAAAGCACAATAACCCCTTTCTCCACCACTGTCTTTATGCATTACGAGTATACTATCTCATTCTGATTTGTTACCAGCGATACTAACTTTGATATTTTTTGTACATTCTCACACTCACTTGTTGTATCTGTGGAATTACTCAGCAATTCCCCCTCCCCACGCGCACACACACACGCACGCACGCACGCACGCACGCACACGCACACACAGAGCTCTAGTTTTGCTGATTTTCCAATCTCACTTCATTCAACAACACTTTTTTTTCAGACTCTAAATAGCAAATCCATTCAAGTCTAAACCATTTGGCTTCTATATAAGCCTTTTTTTTGTCTGTCAAAGTCACTCCATACAAAACCATTCGGCTTCTATATAAGCCTTTTTGTCTGTCAAAGTCACTCCATTCATATTTATACTCATAGCTAATTTTCTTGTCAAATCTTTACAATGAACCTCTACTTATTAACTTTCAGGATACAAACAATTCATATTTACAAACTTAACAAGTACTAATAAATTCGGGTCAAAACTATTAAAATAAATCATGATGGCATGAAAGAGTTAACGAACGATGAGCGAGTGGCGTTGTATGGCGACTCCATTATTAAAGGTGTGCTTAGAGGATAGAATGCACAAGGTATGTTTTCCAGGCAGTAAAATGAGTAGAGTGATTGTGGCATTGGATATGAGGTGGGAGCGAGCAAAAGAGTTAATAGTATTAATTGGTACAAATGATTTGAGAGAGGACAAAGAGCATGTCAAAATGGATATCAGGAGGCTGCTTGGAAGGATTAAAGATAATAGTGTGACAGGAAGGGTAGTCAGTGTGTTGCCTAGGTATGACTGTGTTGAAATGAGGCGGAGAGCAAGGATTATGAATGATATGCTGGCTGAAATGTGTGAGGAGATGGGAGTACAGTTTGTTAATGTGTGGAATGAGTTTGAGGGATGAAGTGAGCTGTATGGGAGCGATGGACTGCATTTGAGTGGTTATAGTGTGAGTCGCTTGGAGAGACTGCTGCTGGAAGATAGAGAAGTGAATAGAGAGAATGAATCAGATCGAGAGGGGAGTGATGTGGAAGAGCAGGAGAGTAAGACAGGAGAGATTGAAGAAGTGGATATGAATGGGGAAGTGAGTGGTATGAGTATAGAAAATGAGAGAATGGGTATGCAAGAGGAGCAGGGAAATGGGGAGGCTCAGGGTGGACAGGGGTACACAGCGTGAGAAAGGTGGATGCTCCAAGAGGAGGTGAGAGCATGTGTAGAAAGGAATGGGATGACCAGGGATCAAGAGGAAACAGTTGGAGTTGAAAAGGGTTCTAAAATGAAGAAGCAGAAAGGGAAATGGCCCCAGTCTAGTATGGAGAGATCACATTGCGTGAGTGGTATCAGTGGAACTAGCTGTAGATCCAGAAATGAGCTGTTGTGTTTGTATACCAATGCTTGAAGTATAAGAAACAAGGCAGATGAAATGGTTGCACTAATTGCGTCTGTTCACCCAAAGATTGTCGGAATAAGTGAGACATGGTTGTAAGAGGATGACATCCTGACAGGAATAGAGATGGAAGGTATGATGTGTTTTGTGAGGATAGAAGGGGTAAAAAGGGAGGGGAGTGCTATTGATGATAGAGAAAGAGTTATGTCCATACAAAGTAGAGATGCAAGAGGGAAATAGTGCCAGTGGTTTTGAGGCAGTATGGTGTGAGATAGATGTGAATGGAATCAAATACTTGGTGGGATGTTGTTATAGACCAGGTAATGTGGATGGTGGTGATAGTGAAATGTATAGTCAAATTAGCCAAGCAAATAAGAAAAGGGTGATCATTATGGGTGATTTTAATTATGGCAATATAGACTGGAATGATGAGATAGCAACTGAAAGTAAAGAAAATGAGTTTCTTGAGTTTTTGAGGGATAACTACCTCAGACAGTATGCAACAGGGGGCACACGAGGATTAAGGGTCTTGGATTTGGTCATCTCATCAGAGGATGTAATTATAAATGAGGTGTCAAATCATCCACCAGTTGTCAAATCATTATGAAGAGCTCAGGAGACAGCTGAGTTTCTGCAGGATAACTATCTAAAGCAGGCGTGATGGAAGCAACACAAGGTTTATCAGTGTTGGATTTAGTGATTCCTCAGAGGATGTGGTTGTGAATGAGGTATCCACACTGCCACCTGTTGGTGAAAGTGATCATGAGTTATTAGTTTGGAAGGTAATTCAAACATGAAAAAGTTGTTATCAAGAAGATTTATATGTGGAACTATAAGGTGGGTGATTGTCAGAAGCTTCATAGTCAACTAGCATCAATGCATTGGGTTGATGAATTCTGTAGAAAAGATGTTGATAGTGCATGGGAAATTATAAGGCAGTAGCAATGCATAACTGCATACCAAGAGTTAAGCAAATAAATAGAGTAGGAATGAAATGGATGAATGGTCAAATCAAGCAACCAGTTACAAGAGAAGTTTTTATACAGGAAGTACAAGACAGTTTGCAACGAAGAATATAAACTGCAGGCTAGAAAAGTGACAAGGGAATTTTTCTGCTATGTGTCAATTAAAAGGAAAAATAATTACAGGTTGATGCTGATGGATAGCTATGGTAGCAGTGTAACCATGGCAAATGGCATAGTGGAATTATTTAACAAACACTTCATTGGTGTATATCATAGTGGTGTGAATGATGCTATGCGACATGTAGAAGGGAGGAAAGGATTAGGAGAATTAAAGGTGAAATAATCAGAGGTGTATCAAGTGTTGTTCAATTTAGATGTTAATAAGGCTGTGGGAATGGATGACATATTACTACATATTTTTAAACAATGTGCAAAAGACTTAGCTGTGCTCTTGTCCTGGTTATTTGATGAGAGTCTTCAGTGGGTAAGGTTCCTAAGGTGTGGAAAGAAGGCAAAATAATACCTCTCTACAAGCATGATTCAAGAACAGAAGTTTCCAGTTAGAGACCAGTCTGTTCTGCAGTCATGATCAAAGTGTTGGAAAAATTGGTCAGAAAGAATTCAGGATTGAGTTGATGAACATAAGATTTTCTCTGATGGTTAGCATGGGTTTGTGAAGGGCAGGTCTTGTTTTAGCAATTGGCTTATGTTTTATGACAAGGTTACAAATGTGTTGGATAAGGAAAAATCATATACAGTGATATTCTTGGACTTTGCAAAAGCATTCGATAGATCACCACATGATAAGTTGGTGTACAAGCTGCAGAGGATTGGAGATTGACTTGCTAATATCGTTCAGAGAGCCACATGAAATATAATTTCATGATATTTCATGTGGATTGACTGGGGATCTTCAAACGTGTGCTGATTATGCAAATTAACACGTTCGCTGCCAACTACGAGTATACTTGTAGTTGGTAAACCAGCTACACAAGCCAGCTACGAGTATACTCGTATGATGCTTACCGCCGGCAACGAGATTACCGTACTGACCTTGAAGAAGTGAAAATGCTTGGCTTGTGGAGCTAGCATCAAAGCTGTGTATTCTCATAGATGGTATATGCTCTGCACAAGCCAACTACGAGTATACTCGTATGATGCTGACCGCCGGCAATGAGAGTACCATACTGATCTTGAAGAAGTGAAATTGCTCGGCGTACGGGAACAGACTATGCTGAAGTAGCGTGGCAGCGAACGTGTTAAGGTGTATCAGGAGTAGTGCTGATGTTAATTCTCTACAGAAAGATTTGAATAGACTTTTAGCTATGAGAAATGAGTGGGATTGCAGTTTTAATGTTAATAAATTCAAGGTATTACACTTCGGGATACAGAGATATAAGGGTACATACTGTATTGGTTGAACTGTACTTCAGGAAGTGGATGAGATTTGTGATCTTGATGGTGGACAGTGGACTGAAGTTCCTATGGCACATTGCACTTGTTGCGAAGACTGCACATTGTATTGCAGCTATGATAAAAAATTACATTGGCGTGTAGGGATAAGGAGATGGTGGTGGTGGTCGTCGTGGTGTATCTATATAAGGCATTGTTCATACTTCATATGGACTGTTATGCTCCGATGTGGCCACCTAGTTTTCATTGTGATGTCGAAAAACTAGAGAGGGTCCAAAGACAAATATCCAAAGTGATATCAGGATTCTGGAGTATTGGTTATGATGAGCATTTGAAAGAATGTGGATTATAGAGGTTGGGGGATAGGAGGAAAAGAGGATATATGATAGAGACCTTCAAGTTACTTAAGGGATTCTATCAGATTACAGAAGAAACTTTAAAAAAGAGTGGATGTTAAGATGGGAAGAACGAGAGGCCATCGCTAGAAGTTGTATATAGATGTAGTGAAGAAGAGAGTGAGGAGTAGATTTTTTATGTGAAGTGTTGTTAGTGAGTGGACTGCATTGCCTGAGTGTGTTGTGAGTGCAGATAATGTAAATAACTTGAAGGCTCATTATAATAGATATGAATTCTGTTGCTGGTTGAGTGGTCCTCTCACATTGAGTCTGTTGACTCAGTGGAGGTTACCAAATAATAATTGTTTTAACATAACTATGTATCCCTTATATCAACAATTTTCAGGAAAACAAATGATAATTATCTTTATTAATACTTATTCCTAATATTTTTTCTATTTGTATTAATTATATATATATATATATATATATATATATATATATATATATATGTAGAAAGTATTTTACCTTGGGTATAATAAATGATAAAGATACCAAGCTATTTTAAACCTGGTTTTACTCCATTTCCCAAGTAAGCAAACAGACAAACAAGTCAAGTTTGCACCTGCAAGTGTTGCAAGTCTAGCTAACCCTGCACATAGTGCAAGACCAAGGCAACTCACGGTAAAAGTAGAATAAGCTCTGATCACTAATCTGAATATTTACCCTTAATGCAAAGCACATCTCCTGGAGGAGATGTATGATGCTTTGTATTAAAGGCAAGGGGCACTACTCAGACCGGTTTCGACCTTTATTGAGGTCTCATCAGTGGGAGCTAGGCTAGAAATACCAAGATTTTAGTAATACAGAGCTTATAAGTATTTTACCAGAACAAGTTACCCTAAGGGGTTTTAACCTTATTAAATAAAAATCTCAGGAGGAGATATAAATGTAGAAAGTATTTTACCTTGGGTATAATAAATGTTATAGATACCAAGCTATTTTAAAGCTGGTTTTACTCCATTTCCCAAGTAAGCAAACAGACAAATTGTTTAGTTTAGACAAATTGTTTAATTGTGTAGTTAATTGTTTAGACAAATTGCTAGAAATTGGTATTTCTAGCCTGGCTCGCACTGATGAGACCTCAATAAAGGCCGAAACCGGTCTGAGTAGTGCCCCTTGCCTTTAATACAAAGCATCATACATCTCCTCCAGGAGATGTGCTTTGCATTAAGGGTAAATATTCAGATTAGTGATCAGAGCTTATTCTACTTTTACTGTGAGTTGCCTTGGTCTTGCACTACTTGCAGGGTCAGCTAGACTTGCAACACTTGCAGGCACAAGCTTGACTTGTTTATCTGTTTGCTTACTTGCGAAATGGAGTAAAACAAGGTTTAAAATAGCTTGGTATCTTTAACATACACACACACACACACACACACACACACACACACACACACACACATATATATATATATATATATATATGTTATATATGTTTAGAAACCAAACACGAAACTTTTTAAGCCATTCAGACCTACAATATGTATGAGATAGAGGTGAATAGAATCAAATACTTGGTGGGATGTTGTTATAGACCTGGTAATGTGGATGGTGGTGATAGTGAAATGTATAGTCAAATTAGCCAAGGAAATAAGAAAAGGTGATCATTATGGGTGATTTTAATTATGGCAATATAGACTGGAATGATCAGATAGCAACTGGAAGTAAAGAAAACGAGTTTCTTGAGTTTTTGAGAGATAACTACCTCAGACAGTATGTAACAGAGGGCACACGAGGATTAAGGGTCTTGGATTTGGTCAGCTCATCAGAGGATGTAATTATAAATGAGGTGTCAAATCATCCACCAATTGGTGTAAGTGACCATGAGGTGATTACCTGGGTGGTTGCCAGCAGTGCAAGGACCCCTGTGAAAAAAGGGTATATGTGGAACTACAAGGGGGGGGGGGGTGATTATGCAGAACTCAGGAGACAGCCTGCAGGTGTAGCATGGAATGAGGAGTTACCTGGAAAAGAGATCAATGCAGCTTGGGGTTTCAAAAACTATCTAGCAGATGCAATGTCTGAATGTATTCCAAGGGTGAGAAGGTTAAATAAGGTAGGTGTGAGATGAATGAATAAAGAGATTAAGCATGCGATACAGTGAAAAAGGGCATTGTGGAGGCAGTATAAGAGAAGTGGAAGTAACCAATTTAATTAGGTCTACAAAGACCAGACAAGGAGGGTGACTTGGTTGGTGAGAGTAGCTAAAGAGAGGTATAAAGAGCAGTTAGCTAATGAAGCCAAAAAGAATCCTAGGGAGTTCTTTCAATATGTAGCCAGCAAAAGAAAGAATGATTATGGAAGGATGACATTGATTGGAGGAAATGGTATAAAGACAGCTATTGCAGAATGTGTGGTGGAGATACTTAATGAACAGTTCATAAAGATCTTTCAATCTTGTGAATGTGACTTCATGGAGAGATTAAGAGCAGTTGATGATGGGGAGGAGAGACTGACTGTAAGTGAGGAAGAGGTGTTTGGGGAGTTGAGTAAACTAGATGTAAATAAGGCTGTGGGACTTGATAATATATCACCGCGTATTCTGAAGGAATGTGCCAGAGAGTTGACACCTGCCTTGACATATTTTTTTAATACGAGTCTTGCACGTGGTAAAGTTCCTAAAGAGTGGAAAGAGGGCAAGATTGTGGCACTTCATAAAGGAGGTGATAGAACTCAAGCATCAAACTATGGGCCTATCTGTTTGTCAGGTGTTGTAGTTAAGTTGTTGGAGAAGCTTGTGAGAACTAGGATCCGGAATTGGGTTGACAACAATGGTATTATCTTTGATGGACAGCATGGATTTGCTATAGATAAGTCATGTTTTAGTAATCTACTTACTTATTACAATTAAGGTGACTGCTTCCATGAACAGAGAAGGATACACAGTAATGTACTTAGATTTTGCAAAGGCTTTTGATTGATTACCACATGATTAATTGATAGTCAAACTGGAGTGGATGGGGTTGGATATTAGATTGGTGCATTGGATTAGAGACTGGCTATCTGATAGGTATCAACAAGTTGTGTATGGAGGTGCGATATCCAGGAGAAGGAACGTCACTAGTGGAGTGCCTCAGGGATCTGTTTTAGGGCCATTACTATTTAACTTGTATATTAATGATATTGGCGAAGATTTGGATGGAGATATTCAGTTGTTTGCAGATGATGCAAGGTTGGGACGAACCATAAAGAGTAGTGAAGATGTTGTGGCCTTGCTAGAAGACTTGAATAAATTGAGTGATTGGGCAAGTGATTGGGTTTTCAGATGGATGAAGAGATGTTGGAAAGGGTCCAAAGGCGACTGACTAAGGTAGTTTCTGACCTCTGGAATGTTTAGTATGGGGGAAAGATTGAGAAGATGTAATTTGCAGAGTCTGGTGGAGAGAAGGAAGAGGGGAGATATGATAGAGACCTACAAGTTGGTAAGGGGTTGTTATAAGATCAGTGGTGGAGAAGTTCTACAGAGAATAGTGGGAGATCAGGGGAGAATCAGAGGTCATCCCTGGAAACTGTATAAAGAGGGTGTGAGTAGGGGAGTGAGAGGTAGGTTTTTTTTGTGCAGATTTGTGAATGATTGGAATGCCTTGCCTGAGATTGTGGTGTTTGAGTGTGTTTAAGACACAGTATGATGAGATGTGTGTGATAAAAGGACCTCCCAGATGAGTCTTTGACTCCATGAGGTCTTGGGTAATAATAATAATAATAAAAATATATATGTAGGACAGTAGTTTTATACCAGGTAATGAAATCTGTCTTCCACCTGAAGACAATCCTAAACATTCATGCACATGGCAGGATTCAAACCTTTTGCCTGTTAGTTGGAGAGCAGATATGCTAGGATATGCCACTTGGCCAACCAGGCTAATGAAATAGTCACAGTAAATGATTTTGTGACTTTCTAGCATTGAATAAGTCACAAAAACGTACTTCTTAGTTGTGATTAGTCACTAAATCTCCTTAATCTTTCCTCACCATCACAATTTAATCTGTTTTCCTGGGGTATTTGGGACCATTCCCCATCTTTTGGTGTTGACCACTGTTAAATACACTTTCACTCCTACCTCCCATCTCCATGCTTTCTACTCCACTTTTCTCTGTCTACTCTGGGGATCCATCTTGCATACCTTTCTTTCATTCTAACTAGTGTCACTCTCTCTCCATCTATTCAATGTGCATTCAGTTTTATCTCTCTTGCTTTTCTTCTTCTAACCAATGTGTGTTAAGGTCACTCAATGTCATTTATTTTATTTTTTTTAACAAAATATTTCTTGGTCAAAATTTTAATTGTTAAGGTTCATATTTTCTTAAGTTGTTTCATGCAGATAAATGATAAAGCTGATTCAAATATTTTAAAAAATTGGAGCTAATATAACAATCATCAACTTGAGTCAGATGTTGATTAATTATATGTCATTGAAATGTATTTACATGTTATCACCAACAAGTGAAACATATATAGTTAACTTGTCATTTCTTATTTAGAACATAGATAAAAGTGATTTTTAATAATAGTCTTTTTTTTAAGGGCCCTCCTGGTAATAAGGGATCAAAAGGACACTCTGGTCCATCTGGGATACTTGTAAGTAGCAAATAAAAAATAATGCTAATAAATTGAAGATTAAATTGTACTGTTTTCCAAGCTTGAATTATTCTAGTTGTATGAAGAAAAATAAAATAAAATACAGATCTTACATCAATAACGATTTTATTTTTGTTTTATCTGTCTCCGTTTTTTTATTTTATTTTATTCGTTAGTATCAAACTTTAAGCTAATATAAATTTGCATATGAAATGACATTTGTGGCAGTACTATATTCATTGGATAACTTCAGTATAAGATGATTCCTCATCCCAATTCTCAAACTGGGATGAGAAACAACTCGGTGTGCCAACAACTACTACTTTATCTCTGTGCTGTATTTGGTCACTTATTAAATATTAAAACTGAACTTTATATTGGCTTTATTAGTTGACCAGAGATTTTTTTGAAAAATATATACAATTGTCTATGAGTTTCACCAGCAGTTCTGTCTGGCTTCTTCAGGACATGTGTAATGGTACATAGAACTCAACGTTTGTTAGTAAAAAAGAATGGAGTAACACTGTGAAATAAATTAAACCGATGCGTGACATCATAAGCATGGAACGTGGTGTATCAGTCATTGTTTATGAGCACGTTATATAGTTTTTAGTGAAATGAAATTCTGGTAAGCTGAGCAAACTTATTAAGCTTTTTCAGATGTCTTTCAGAATCATTCCTTGATTTCTGTTTAGGTTTTCTCCAGAGCAGAGCACAATGGCAGCTTCTTAGAAGTTTCTACATCGAAAATCCTCTTCTATAGAGGGAATGCAGCTTTTATCCCAATTGATGGTGTGGTTTTTGATCAAGAAGTAATGGGCTAATCCTGAAATATCTGTTCTGTCGTTGTTCACGTGTCCTACATGTTCTTTTTTTCGAATTTCCAGGCTTCTCGATGTTTGCCCTATGTAATTTAATTCACAGGAATATGGGATGTTGTACACACCTGCGTATTTGAAGAAGGCATTAATATCCTTTGGTGATCTTAGAATATGGCATAATGTCTTAGCTGGTTTAAAAGCAACTCTGACATTGAAGGACTTAAGGAGTTTGGCAATTTTTGTTGACACTGAGCCTGCATAAGGGATGACGATGGACGATGTATATTGTGTAACAGAAGGTTGCTGTTGTGGAGGGTTTCTATGAAGAATCTTTTTGGTTATATTATCTGGGTAACCACTTTTTACCAGGTTCTGAGATATGAGAGCGAGTTCATCAAGGAGATCATTTTCTTCTGAAATAATGTTGGTCGCTCTACTCTTAAGCATATGGATTATGCTGAGTTTCTGTGCAATATGGTGAGTCAATTTGAAGTGCAGGTAATGTCCAGTGTGTATGTTGGTTTGCAGTAGATTGTGAGCTGGATTTGTTCATCCTCTTGTTTCTTGATTAGCGTATCTGGAAAGGGCAATTGGCTATTCTTTTCAAGCTCTAACGTGAACTGTAATTTTTGGTGGAAGAAATTTATTTTTGTAAGAAATTCAAATAGGGTTGTTTCTGTGCCTCTCCAAATTATGAAAACATCGCCTACATATCTCCACCAAACCAACGGCTTTGGGCTTAATTTGGAAAGGATGTCAGCTTCTAGTTTTTCCATGAACAGATCAACTGGTTTGGTGCAGATCAAAGCATTTGATCAAGTCTGGCTTTGTATCCTTCTTACCAAGCTATTATCTTATGGCATTCCTCCTTCCCTTTGTGAATGGGATGCCAGCTTCCTCTCTGGTTATTTATTGTGGGTCATGATGGATTTCATCAGATTGTTCAGTTAATGCTTGTGTACCCAGGGCTCAGTGCTGTCACTCACTCTCTTTCTTCTATACATCAGTGATCTTATTCATAGCTTACTTGATGGCAGTACTTTCCACTCTTCTTTTTTATTTTCAAAACCTGTAGTGGTTGTGTAATTCAAGTCTTCCTTAACCATTGCCCTAAACACAGATCTTCTTGCTATTCTCAAATGGGATGAGGATAACTTGGTGTGTCAACAAAATGTAATCCTGTCTCATTTCCAGGAAAAAAGACCATACTTCACTCTCTCTCTCCTCATCACATTTAGTAATATTCTTCTCACTAATCAAGGACCAGTTTACTCTTCTGGGGTTAACTCTCTCATCTGATCTATCATTGCATAAACA
This sequence comes from Typopeltis vanoorti, assembly GCF_054136105.1. NCBI lineage: Eukaryota > Metazoa > Arthropoda > Arachnida > Uropygi > Thelyphonidae > Typopeltis > Typopeltis vanoorti. Next base: position 61,734,637 of record NC_143561.1, read on the forward strand.
CTTCAGATCCATCATCCGCTTCATCTTCCAACAGTTCTTTTTTTTTTTTTTTTTTTTTTTTTTATCCTGAAATACTTCTCTCCTATTCAACTCCTGACACAGTATAAAGCTCAGATGTACCCAACCTTAGAATACTGTTGCCACATTTGAAATATTGCATCTTTATCAATTTAGACCCGAGGCATCTAAACTCTTTGCGTTATGCAGGTGACATTGTATTGCTAAATAAATCCAACATAAGTCTGCAGGATTGATTCCCCAACTAAATTGAAGAACCACTGTAATAAATTTTTTATGATAATCAGCAATAAAAAGACAATGAAGATAGGCAGAAACATTAAAAGCATCAGCTGCATCCTGAATGAACCTGTAGAACAAGTAAATGTTTAAACTATTTAGGTACAATTTTTAGTGAATACGGTGACTTACATATGAAAATAGAAAAAAATGAATTAGCAAAGCTGGTATGATAGGAAGTCAACTGAATAAATTTATATGGAATAAGAAAGAAATTAGTCTCGCTTAGAGGAAAAGTTAGCAAAACCAGTGTTCTTTGTCAGGATGATCCAGAAGAAGACCAATATCTAGGTGGATTGATAGAATAAGAAGTGCCTTAGCAGGCAGAAGTATGTGATTTTATAATTTTGGAAACTTGATAGATTACTCCCATCGAAGTTATCTATCAAGTCCCCCTCACCACCTTGATGTGGTGAGGGGGCTTGCATGCTCTGACAACCCAGAGAGACTGGCAGGGCCACCCAAGCTGGTCAAGTCTCATTTGGGTAGGAGCCAAACCAAGCCAGATACCCTGGAAGTGGACAACATCATGCCATGAGACTGAAGATATGCAATATCACCAAAAGGCTCATGTCTGGACAGCTATTTGGCATAGCTGAAACAGCATTTTTGGCAACAGCTCTCTGGTAGAGAAGGCAAGGGGAAACCACTCTACTCTCCTCCCATGACAACCATAAACACAATGGAGAATGATGATAAGAGTGGAGCAGCTACCAGCCTGGCAAACCAAGGTAGTACTTCCGGGCAGAGAGGAAAAAGGAATGCACACTCCTAATCTCATCGCCTGCTGAGAATCTATGATGTTCAAAAAACTGATATCTTTCTCAGCCACAATCCAACTATAACCAAAAAAGCACAAATTAAGGAAAACTACATCTATTGGTATTTGGAATGTACAAGGATTACTACATACAGGCAAACTGGACATAGTGCAAAATGAAATGAAAAGACTAAACATCAGTATACTAGAAATCGTGGAAACACATTGGAAAAACAAGACACTTTACATCACAGCTAGGCAATACCATTTAGTTTGCTGGACGTGATTCTATAAGCAGAAACAGAGTAGCAATAATTGTCAAAAAATTATTATTATTATTATTATTACATAACACCTCCAGGGAGTCCAAAGGCTCATTGAGGGAGGGTATCTACTCTATAACCCTCCGTCTCCACCACTTCACTAGCCACAACCACCTTCATCATCTACACCAACACCATCTACCACCGACCACCACCACTAGTATTTTCACAAACAAACATTGATGCCCATGGTGGGATTCGATCCTGCAACCTTTTGGCTGGAAAGAGGATACGCTAACCACTCGACCAACCAGCCTGGCCAACAAAATGTATGTGCAAATCAGTGTTGAGTTACAACTCTTATCAAAGATAGGATAATTTCCTTAAAAATCGACTGTAATCCAATACCAATCACACTGTCACAAATTTATGCCCCTACAAGTGATGCAGACAAAGAGACCATTGACCTCTAAACTGGTAGGCTATAATGTAAGTTTGTTTGTACATGGTCAGTAATAAATAAGTTTGTATTTTAACTATTGACCTCTTCTATAGGGATCAAAATTTAGCTATAGATGCAACACAGAAAAGAGACATTTTGATCATTAAAGGTGATTTCAATGCAAAACTTGGAAAAAAAGGATGGAAGACCACAACAAGACAGTTCTGAGCTATATCATGGACTGGGCACCCAAAATGAAAGAGGTGAAAGACTGATAAACTTTTGTATAGAAAGAGAACTTATGGTTACAAACACCTTTTTTTTTAAGTAACACATATGGAAACTATATGCCTGTAGGTTGCCTGGAGATAGAACAAGGAACCAAATTGATTACATCTGTATTAACAAAAGATGGAGGTCTATGATGAAAAATGTTAAAGCATTTTCCAGAGCTGGTTGTGGCTCTGATCACCAACTCCTCATTGCTGGTATGAAAATACATTTAAAAACAAATAACATAACATATCTACCCAGATTAGACTTCACAGTAATTACTGAGACAGACATATATCATTAAAATGGAAAATAAATTTCTAGAATTAGGGATTACACTGATGAAATAACCCCAGAAGAACTTTAGGATAAAACCAAAATAATATTATTGGAAACAACAAAGTCAGTGTTGCCCAAAAAATACAGAATCAACATGCCCTGGATATCAAATTAAACTGAAACAAGTCAAGAAAAGACAAGAAATAAAGTCAAAAGGATTTTCAACAGAAGATAATAGACAGATCTATAGTGAGTTATCTAAGCTCATCAAAAAATTTTACATTAAAGATAAAAACAGCTTTATCAGCAACATATGCAGTGTAAAGGGGGGGGGGCGTAAGTAATAGAGCGTTAAGTAATGAAACTGGGAGAGTCATGCTGAATAGTGTAGAAAATGAGTCCATGAGTGACGCTTGTGTGGGCTTGAATGAAGTTAAGAGTGGTAAGATATACGGTAATTCTATGATTAAGGGTATGGAGAGTGGCATGCATGAGGAGTGCTTGGCTGGTGGGACAATAGAAAGAGTGGCTTTAGCAATAAAAAGAGGGCATGAAGCAGACAAGATGATAGTTATGGTGGGTACATATGACCTGAGTGGTGGTATAAATCAGGTAGGAAAAGATTTAAGAACATTGTTAGATATTGTGAAGAGGAAAATTGTCAATGGGAGGATAGTGTGTGCTGCCTCGTTTTGACAATTACGAGTTAAGTAGATGAGCGATGATAATGAATGATACGATTGCAAGAATGTGGGAAAAAAAGAGGTCTGGAATTTGTTGATGTTTGGAGTGTGTTTGAAGGAAAAAGACAGTTGTATGCTAGAGATGGACTGCATCTGAACATGGAAAGACATAAGCGATTGAAGAAGTTACTGTTTTCTGAACAAGTTGAAGTAATTGGGCGGGGAAACTAATATTGAAAAGGTTGAGTGCAAGAGAGAGAAACTTTAGCACTGATTGTATATGTATTGATCCTTATTCGCAGAATAAATTACAGAAGAGAGGGGATAAAAATCGGCATGGGACTACTGAAATTAGTGACATATATCAGTTCTAAAGCTGGTACAAGATCTAGAGGGAATCTGCAATTTTTGTATACCAATGCAAGAAGCATTCGAAATAAGAGAGAATTTTTAGCATTAGTCAATGCAATGTTAGATTATATCAAGATGATAGACATATGAATGAGAGTTCATTTGAGTCGGTCTGGTGCGAAATAGTGACCAATGCAACCAAATATACAGTGGGATGCTGCTATAGGCCAGGGAGTACAGGGGGAAATATTGAATTCATGCATCAGCAAATTAGTGCAATGAGTGCAGGTTTAGTGATTTAGTGATTATTATTGGGGATTTTAATTATGGTGATATCAATTGGAAGGAGGAAATATCACGTAGCAAAAAGGAAATAGAGTTCGTACATCTTCTACGAGATAATTACTTGAAACGGCACTTAACTGAAGGGACACGTGGTGTGAGAGTGTTGGACCTGGTTATTGGTTCAGAGGTTATATGCATAAGTAAGGTGTCCTCGTTATCTCCAATTGGTGAAAGCGATCATGTGGTATTGACTTGGGAGGTTGCAAAATCTGTGGATTTTTCTGTTAAGAAGGGGTATATACGGAACTACAGGCTAGGCAATTATAACAAGCTTCGGAGTGAGCTTGCAGCCATCCCATGGCAGAACATATTGCAGGGGAAAGAGTTAGCAGTGCATGAATAAAATCTGTGGGTATCTGATGAAAGCAATATCAGATTGTGTCCCCATGGTCAGGAAGTCAAACAAGGCAGATGTTAGATGGATGAGCAGTAGTATCAAGCTTGATCTGCAAAAAAAGAAAATGTTATGGAGAATTTACAAGGAGAAAGGCGATCAGTACTCCCATGAGCAGTACAAGGCTCAAGCTAGGAAGGTTACCAGCATAGTAAGAAAAACTAAATCAGATTATGAGAAGACCTTAGCCAAAGAGATCAAGGATAATCCCAAAGAGTTCTTCCGCTATGTGGCAAGTAAAAGGAAGAATGACTTCGGAAGGATAACTTTAGTGATGCTGATGGTATTGAGATGACAAAATCAGATGTAATAGTCAAGTTACTGAGTGATCACTTTTCAAAAGTCTATCACCCAAGTGAAGATATCTCTGTACCTGTAGCAATAACTAATGTGAGAATTGAAGCTAAGAAATCAGAGGTATTTAATATATTGCAAAATTTAAATGCAAACAGACAATTCATTTGCACATTCATTGCGTGAATGTGCAAATGAATTGTCAACCCCCCCTCTTACTTGGATGTTTAATTTAAGTTTTAACTCTGGTATTGTCCCTAGGGAGTGGAAGTTAGGTAAAGTGGTTCCTTTGCATAAGGGTGGCTCTAAAACTGCGGTATTGAATTACAGACCAATCACCATCTCAGGAGTAGTGGTAAAAGTATTGGAAAAGTTGGTTAAAGACAAAATTCAAGAATGGGTGGATCAGGATATGATACTCTATAGAGGCCAACATGGTTTTGTTAAAGGTAGATCCTGCCTTAGCAATCTATTAACTATTCATAATAGAATAACATCTGAGTTGGACAAAGGAACTGGCTACACAGTGGTACTTCTGGATTTTGCTAAGGCTTTTGACAGGATACCCCATAGAACACTGTTACGCAAATTGGAGCAGATGGGAATGGATATTAAATTGGTGATATGGATAGGAGAATGGCTCAGGGAGAGATACCATAAGGTGGTGTATGGAGGAGCCGAGTCCAGAATGAGGCAGGTGACCAGTGGTGTGCCTCAGGGCTCTGTGCTTGGGCCATTGTTGTTTAATTTGTATATAAATGATATAGGAAATGGCTTACAGGGAGATATACAGTTGTTTGCTGATGATGCAAAGTTGGGTAGCGCAATAAAAAATCAAGCTGATGTTGAAAGTTTGCAGGATGATTTGAATAAGCTGGTAGAAGAGCAAAAGATAGTGGATGTCAGTTCAATGTGGAAAAGTGCAAAGTCATGCATTTTGGGATTAAAAGATTACCAGCTGTGTACTACATTGATGGAAAAGTACTCCAAGAGATTGATGAGGCTAGGGACTTAGGGGTGTTGGTAGATAGGGAGATGAAGTTCAGAGGACACATTGCTAAGGTGTCCAAGATTGCACATAGGATTACTTGGTTGTTGAGGAATACACTGACTTCCAGAGATAAAGAGGTTATTATTCTCCTTTATAAAGCATTGATACTTCCACATTTGGATTACCATGCTCAGGTCTGATCACCTGGATTCCTTGGAGATGAGGAGGCTGTTGAGAGGGTTCAGAGAAGAGTGACCAGGTTGGTGAGTGATTGAAAAAATGCTCCCTACATTGATAGATTGAGAGCTTGTGAATTGCAGAGGTTGATTGATAGGCAGAGAAGAGGGGATATGATAGAAACATTTAAATTACTGAAAGGTTTTTATAGGATTGATGCAGGGGAAATGTTTCAGCTGTGTGATAGTGATGGAAGAACAAGTGGTCATCCCTGGAAATGAAAGAAGAGTGTGGTTAACAAGGATGTCAGAACAAGGTTTTTTGCCTGGAGGGTGGTGAATGAATGGAATTCGTTGCCTGACTTAGTTGTGAGCTCTTCGTCTGTAAATGAATTCAAGAAGAGATATAACAGATAATGTTTTGCTAGTTTGGGTCTTCCGTGATGAGTCTACTGACTCCATGGAGATATCCATAATAATAATAATAATAATTGAAGATCACTCAGATCTAAATAAAACCAAAGACCTATTTAGCAAAATAAGGCTGTTGCATAGAAAATTTAAACCAGAGTTTCCAAGTATAGCTAATGTCAACAATCTTATTCTTACTGATCAAAATGACATCCTTAATAGATGGAAAGATTATTGCTCAAATCTATACAAAGATAATTCAGTCTCATTCAACAAATAAAAGACTTCCATAAAGAACCTTGCATTTTAAAAGAAGAGATTAAAAAAAAACCAGAAATGGGAAACCCCAGGCCACGACCAAATACCAAGTGAACTTCTCACCTGTCTAGACTCATAGGAATTGAAATCATCAGTAAAATTTGTAATAAAAAAATTTTAGAGAAGAGATTTTACTCAATCACCAGACCATATTGGTCTGGTGATTGAGTAAAATCCACTTTTATCCCCAAAAAGGAAATCAACGAATGCAGTAATTTTTCTTACATACAAGCAAAATTCTTCTCTATATTATTAAAGAAAGACTTAAACAATTTGTTAAATAACTACTTCCTGCAGGCAGGTTTTAGAAAAGGACATGGAACCGGAGATCAAATTTGCAATCTAAGGCACTTGGTTAAAAACACTAAAGAATTTAATATGCTCTTGTATATGTGCTGCATTGATTATGCTAAAGCGTTTGACATACCGTTTAAAACAAATCTATGAGAAGAATCAAGCTGTGGTGAAGATAGATGCAAAAACACCTCAGTGGTTCAATGTTGAGAAAGGTGTGGTGTGAGACAAAGATGCATACTCTCCCCTGATGTATACAATCTTTATGGAGAATACATTATGAGAAACGCACTTAACAAATACTATAGTGGTTTCTATCAATTTGACTTTGAGAAGGTGAATGAATTCATTTACCTTGGAGCTCTAATAAGCATCAAGAGTAGATGTCAACCAGAAATTTAAAGAGAATTACTGTGGGTAGAGAATTGAGAGTTGCACCATTGCAGAAAAGATAATTGCACCATTGCAGACTCGTGAGGTCAGCAATGGTGCAATTGCAGAAAATATGAAAAGACAGAAACATTTCATATAAATCAAGACTGGTCAATAGCTGAGTGTTTTTAGTTTTCATTTATGGTGCTGAATCTTGGACACTCAACAAAAAGAATATGGACAAGATAAACAGCTTCAAGATGTGGTGCTGGAGAAGGATGTAAAGAGTCTCCTGAATAGACAAAAGTTCTAATGAAAGTATAAGTAACTACAAATCAATGTTACATAGTAAATGTTTCATTTACTATGTAACATTGTAAATGAAAGAATTCTTAAATGTTTCAGTCACATTTTAAGATGTGAAAATGACAACCTGGAAAATCTTATCATCCAACGCAGAGTGGAAGGATAAAGAAAAAGAGGACACCCAAGACCAAGATGGTTGGACCAGATTAAAAAGATCACTGGACTTACTTTCGGCAGTGCTGCAACAAAAGACAGAAAGAAATAGAAAGACATTGTGGCTAGGATCATGAGTCCTGGGACGTGAGGAGACCGAGAAATGAATGGTAGATAACAGGTTAATTTGAATGAAAATTGTTAATAGGAAGTTAGCAATGATGTATCGTTTTCATGTAGCACTATCATAAAATTCTATACATCCTCCCTGTTGATACAGATCAGGAATTTGAAGATGATGATGATGCACCTAAGATCTCTCTCAGAATGCTTGATTGTATTCAGAAGTGAGCACTTTGCTTAACTGATGACCCATCCCTCACTGACTCCCTCTGGTTATTTCTCATAGACAATAAGTGGTGCATTGTCTCCCCTATAGGTATTTCCATGAGTATATTGGTCCACTGAACTGAATGCTACCTTCCCTCTACTTTCCCTAATCATATACGAACACGAATAGCTGCTGATTAACACCCATTTATAGTACAACTCCAAACTCATCAAACAACTTCTTTTCATCTGTGCAGACATTGTCCTGCACAAACATATTACTTGAGAAAAGGCTAAGAAAAATTAGTTAAGGAAAGCTTGGAGAAGAAAAAGCTGAGGTCATTCCAAATAGATGTTGTTAAGATCAGATTTTAATTTTTTGACAAATAGTTGAGAAATCATGGAATATAACAAGGATCTGTACTTAAGTTTTGTACATGTGGAAAAAACGTATGACAAAGAGGCCAAGAGAAAAAATGTTCAAAATGTCACAGTTATATGGTGTAAATGGGACATTTAATACATGACTGTATGTAGAACATACGGTTTTGTATTTGAATTGTATGTCAGCACTTAAAATTGAAGAAGGTACAGGAAAGTGGTTTGATGTTAGATCAGGTATGAGACAAGGGTGCATATTATTTCCACTGTTATTCATCAACATGGATCACATTAGGAAGGAAAGCAGCATTAAATGATCAAAATTTTAGGTGTTAATCTCATCTCTTTAATTTATGCAGATCTTGTTATACTACTAAATAAATACAGTACAAATCTGCAAGATTCTCTGATTAAATTGAATAACTGCTGTTGTAATGGAAGGAATCTTTATATGGACTTTTTCAATTGAAGGTGAATTAGCTGATCTCATACGGAGGTAGTAGGGTTTTTTCCTCAAAGAAACTCAGGTTTTTCATCATGCATACAAACAAATTGGCCCTTCAGAACACACACAATTTACAGACAAAAAATACTAGTTGTGGTGGGCAGCAGATGGCGTTGATGTAGATGATTAGTAGCAAAGGTTCGGTGTAGTGGTGAAGACAGAGAACTGTACAGTAGGTGTCCTCCCACGATGAGTCTTTGGACTCCTTGGAGGTGTAATGAATAATAATAATAATAATAATAATAAAAATAATAAAAAATGTAGTATGATAATCAGTAATAAAAAGACTAATAAAATAATTCAGGATGCATCAACTGCAACCTGAATGGAGAACTTATAGAAACAGAAACTTAAGAAACATTATTATTATTATTATTATTATTCAGGCCTCCATGGAGTCAAAAGACTCATCATGGGAGGTCCTTCCTAAGAACATAAAGTCTGTCAAGACTCATCGAGGGGGAGGTCCCCCCCCACCCAAGAAACACAAAGTCTATCATACCACTCTATAAACTCATTGACCGTTCTCGCTCCCACCACTCACTCCATCAGGCAATGCATTCCACGGTTCAACCACCCTAAACGCAAAGAAACCACTCCTTACCCTCTTGATCACAATTTCCTTTCGTAACTTTCAGAGATGGCCTCTTGTCATCACTCCTTCCCGCTGTTCAACCAAGCGAAAGAACTCCCCAGTGTCAACCCTGTAACCACCTCTCAACAGTTTAAAAGTCTCAATCATATCACCTCTCCTTCTTCTATCCACCAAACTCTGCAGTCCACATTCCCTCAGCCAATCCTCATAACTATCCTTGTACAGTCCTGAAACCATCTTTATCATCTGTCTTTGTATCCTTTCCACATTTAATTTATCCCCTTCAAATCCTAGGGACCAAATCTGAGAACAATAGCCCAAGTGTGGTCTGATCAGAGACTTATACAACAGAATGATAACCCTCTTATCTCTGCAGGTAAGTGTCCTTCTCATAATTGCAGCAATCCTCTGTGTTACCTTCGCCACCTTTGCAATATGTCCCCTAAATTCCAGGTTTCTATCAATCATCAAACCCAGATCTCTTGTCTCTCCTGCTTCCTCCTCCAGTATAACTCCTCCCATAGAGTATGCAGCATCCCATCGATGTGTCCCAAACCTCAAGACCTTACATTTTGCTGCATTAAACTGACACCCCCCCATTCATTTGCCCATTTATCTAGCTTATTTAAATCCTCTTGCAGGGCTACCACATTTGCACTATTACTAATAATCCTTCCCAGCTTCGCATCGTCTGCAAACAACTGAATATTCCCTTGCAATCCACTGGCAATGTCATTGATATAAAGGTTAAACAATATAGGTCCTAGTACCGAGCCCTGTGGGGCCCCACTTGTAACCTTCTGCCTCCTTGAAACTGCTCCACCATGCCTTTGCTAAGTCTAAGAAAATTGCAGTATATGCCTTTCCCTCATCTAATGTTCTTGTAACTTTATTATAAAAGGTTAGCATATTGCTAAAACAAGAGCGCCCTTTCACAAATCCATGTTGACTCTCACAGATAACATTACCCTCATCTGCCAAATGCTGTATATGGTCCCTCACTACTTTCTCCAAGATCTTAACAACTACTGATGACACACAGACTGGCCTATAATTAGACACTTCCAGTCTGTTACTACCCTTATGCAATGGCACTATCTTACCTTCCTTCCATTCCCTGGGCACCTTTGCCGAAACCAGACTTTCATTGAAAAGCCCGGTTAAAGGCACTGTCAGTTCCCTAGCACATTCTCTCAAAACTCGTGGTGAAATACCATCCAGTCCCAAAGCTTTACTGACATCCAGAGTACTCGGTATCTGAAACACACTCTCCTCCTGTACCTCTAAACCTCGAACCAGCCCTATCCCTCTAGCATTAAAACTGACTCCTCTAGGATGAAATACTCCAATAACGTGTTCATTGAACAATTCTACTATGTCCTCTGCATCAGTCACTCTATTCCCATTTTTATCCCACAATATCATTCTTCCACAGTCATTTCTCCTCCTACTGGCCACATAGCTAAAAAATTCCCTAGGATTTTCTTTGGATCTTAGGGCCAATCTCCTCTCATATTCCAGTTTCGCTTTCCTTACCACACTAGTCACTCTTCTGGTCCGTGTCTTATATTCTTCATGCATCTTCTCTTCACCTGTCTCCTTATATCTCTTCCATAGCCTCTTTTTCACATGCAATTCCTGTTTAATATTGTTTGTCATCCACTTTACTCCAAATTGTGTCCTCTTCTTCACTCGTGGTATACAACTTACCATTGCTGCTAACAAATATTCTTTCACAATTTCCCATGCACTAATGATATCCCAGCCTTCCAATTCCTCCCTCCATGAAACTTCCCGAAGTTGACGTCTAAGACTATTATAATCACCTGCATTATAATTCCACATAAGTTCCCATCTCTTTGATATTCCTGCATGTCTATTCATTTTTCCAAGTCAAAACCATATCGTCACTCTCTCCAACTGGTGGATGAGATGTCAACTCAGTTATTATTAACTCTTCTGATGCTATAACCAAATCCAAAACTCTTGAACCTCTTGTTCCCTCTGTTACATGTTGCCTAAGACATTTGTCCCTCAAGAATTCTAGAAATTCCATTCCCCTATTGCTACATGCATCTTTCTCTCTCCAATTTATGCTACTTTAGTTAAATCTCCCATAACAATCATTCTTCTTCTTGCACTTGCCAAACTTAACTGTCTAAACATCTCCTGGTCCCCATCCTCTGTGCTCCTGGGTCTGTAGCAACACCCCACTAAATATCCTGTCTTGCCTACCTCTACCTCACACCATACGCTCTCAAAATCATTTGTCTCACTTCCTTCCAAAGCCTCCACTCTTAGAGGACATAGGTCATCACTTATCATAAGCAGTACACCACCATCACACTTTCCCCTCCTATCCTGACGAAAAATGCTATACCCAGCGACTTCTATTCCTGTTGTTATATCCCCATCTGTCAACCACATCTCCGTGATCCCAATAATTTTTGGCCAGGCTGATGCCATCTGCACCACCAATTCCTCTCCCTTATTCCGGATACTCCTGGCATTAGTATAAAGCATATAAATGCCATTGTTTCTATACCCAGCATTATCCCTTCTACACTCCACTGGGCTCAGTGTTACCTGACATCGTCTCCCGTCTCCCAAGTATCCATTCCCACAAGTGGCCACCCCTGCTATCATCCTCCCTGGGACACACTGACTCGTTCAGAACTGCAATCTCTCCAGATGCCTACGTCCTTCCTCATTCAAATGTAAGTGGTCTCTCGCATACAATTCCTCTCGTTCCTCAAATGCACTTCAAGCATCCACATACGCATAAACATTTTAGCTATTTAATCAGAATTTTTAGTAAAGATGGCAAATTAAATTTGAAAATAGACAACAGAATTAGTAAAGCTGGTATGATAGTAAGTCAGAATTCTAAACCAGCTGTATAGAAAACAGTGTTCAAAAATCAGTTTTAACATATTGATCTAAAAGCTGAGTTGGAAATAAAATACTTCATTGAAGACTGAAACCACAGATATGATAGTTCTGAGAGAGATTATGAGAGTGAACAGATGACATGTATGGCAATATCATGCTAAAAATAACGATATTTAGGAAAGAACTTTACATTGTTAGTATTCCGGAATGTGTTAGCAGAGAAAATCTCAGGTAGGATGGTAAAGGAAAGGTTAGCAAAACAAGTGTTTTTTTTGCCAGAATGGTAGGAAAAAAAGCTAAAAAAATACCACTTTTTTTAACTTTTAGATTTTAAGGCAGTTCTTACTGTGTCAATAAGTAAGAAGTGCCTTAGAAGACAGAAATATAAGATCTGATAATATTGGAGTCTTGACTGATTTTGAGGAACTTAGTAATGATGTAACTTTTTCATGGCATACTGGCAAAATATTCTGTATATCGCTCCCTCTGAAGGTACATATCAGGAATTTGATGATGTTAGTGTGGTAGGAAACATAGTCAGCATGTTACATAGATGTTACAGTAATCAGTTGAGGCAGAGAGTAAAGATCACAAATGGTATTGTTAGCAGAAATGTGCAAAGAGAAATGAGTTCAGTTTGTGAATGTGTGGAATGCATTTGAGGGATAGATGGACTTATAAGAGTGATGAACTGTATTTGCATAGTGTTGAACAACGCTTAAGTCATCTGGAGAGGCTGCTGCTGGAAGGGAAAGAAATTACTGCAGAGAATGGATCTAAGCAAGTAAAAAATTATGTGGAAGAACAGAAAAAATACAGAAGGAAGGATTGAAGGAATGAATGTAAATGTAAGTACCATGAGTGTGGAGAATTAGAGAACAGGAGACAAGATGGACAAGGAAAGAAGGAGAGTTAGGGTAGATACAGTAACATAGCATGATAAAGGTCAATAAAGAAGAGAAATGACTATAAAGAATGAATCTAATCAAGTAAGAAATAATATGGACAATCAGAAAAGTAAAGAAGGAGGAATAGAAAGAGTGCAAATGAATGGAGAAGTGAGTATCATGAATAAGGGTAATGAGAGAACAGGAGTGCAACACAGGCAAGGAAACCAGAGGAATTGAGATGAATATGGGGACACAGCTTAAGAAAGGTTGATGCTGAAAGAAGAATTGAATATATGAGTACACAAAATAGGAGTGGGATGACCTGGAATTTGGTGGGTTGCATTTGGAGAGATTTCTGGGAAAGGTAATGTGAGAGAGAGAGAAAGAGGAATGGCTGGGGAAAGGCATGAAGTAGTTGCATCAGTGCAATTTGTAATAGACCCAAAAATGAACTATTATGTTTGTATAGGATGCCCGAAGTATAAGAAATAAGGGAAATGAAATGAGTGAATGAGTTCATTCACTCAGAAATTGACACTTGTGACACTTGCTAGGATGAGAATGACATCCAACCTCTTCCTGACAGGAACATAGATGGAGAAGTATGATTTTTTTCATCAAGATAAAAAAAGGGAAAAAAAAGGAAGATGGAATGCTGCTGATGATACAAAAAAAAGATTGTTTGTGTCCATGCAAGGTAAAAATGCAATGGGGAAATAGTGGCAGTGGTTTGAAGCAGTATAGTGTGAGGTAGAAATGGATAGAATGAAATATATTTAGTTGGATGTTGCCATAGACCTGATAATTTGGGGGAAGTGAACAGTGAAATACATAATCATATGGATGATTTTAATTATGATGATATAGACTGGGATAACGAGAGTATCTGGAAGCAAAGAAAATAAGTCTCTCAAATTTTTAGGACACAACTACCTTAGGCGGTATGTATGTACCAGAGGATATGCGAGGATCAGGTGTCTTGGATTTGATCATCTTATCAGAGGATGGATGGCATTAGAAATGAAGTGTCGAATCTTCCCCGGTTTGTGAAAGTGACCATGAAGTGATTACCTGGGATATCCCTGAACAGGAAAGTCACTCACAGTGTGCCTTACACATCCGTTTTAGGGCCATTGCTTTTTAGTATGCATGTTAATGATATTGGAAGAGGTTTCAGTAGGGATATTCAGCTGTTTGCAGATGTTGTCTTACAAGAAGACTCGAATAGAGTGGGTGAATGGACATGGGAGTTGGGATCCCAGTTCAGTGTTGCAAAATCAAATATGGGATGTCAAATTTACTTTTGAAGTAAATGTTGTGGTCTTAAAAGGACAGATGTTGTGGCCTTAAGAGGACTTGAATAGACTGAATGAATGGGCACAGATGTGGTTCTACCAGTCCAGTGTTGCAAAGTGTAAGATTTTAAAAGTCAGGATGCAAAATACATAATTTGTAGGGATAATGGAAGAGTTGGGGAAATAAGAGATTTGGGAGTGATGGTGGATAGAAACCTTAACCCCTAAAATTGTCAGTACAGATTTCTTGAATTGTGAGGACAACACAATAAATTCTGACAATGATACAAGAAAGGATTATCAAAAGCCTTGATTATCAAAAGGATGAATAGATGTTGGAAAGGGTGTACAGAGGTGATTGACTGATATGGTTTTTATTCTCTGGAATGTTGAATATGAAGAAAAGGTGAGAAAATGCAATTTGCAGAGTCTGCTTGATAGGAGGGAGTGGGATGTGATAGAGGCATATAAATTGGTAAGAGGTTTATCAGATAAATGTGGAAATGGCTTTTCATGGAATGGTGGGATTGTTCTCCTGGGATGACCTCTAACAAGAGGTCATCTCTGGAAACTGTATAAGAAAGGTGTGAGCAAGGAGTGAGAAGTAGTTTTTTTTTTTTTTTTGCATGGAGAATGATTGGATTGCTTTGCCTGAGAGTATTGACTGCATAGAATGCAAGTGTATTTAAAGCATGATATGATGAATTGCATGTGTGATAGATGGAGCTCCCATGATGAGTCTTTGATGTCATGTAGGTGTGATGATTATAATAATAGTAGCAGTAATAATAATAATAGGTATTGTGTAAATAATGATTAGTATAATTATTGTTATAATAATTATAATTATTGTGTAAATAATGATCTTCCATAGTGAATCTTTGATTCCATGGAAATATGCACGAAAATAATAATAGCGACAATAATTGTTTGCAAAAATCAATGTTTTGGGGGAAAAAAGGAAAGAACATTGCAAATAAAATTTGGTTCTGAAAAGATCATGACTGTGAGCAAGTCATGAGCAAATAAAGTTCCTTATGGATCATCCATGTGATCGTTCATTATCATAATTAT